>NC_054479.1:5381250-5981250 GCF_017639515.1 Carcharodon carcharias
GTTGATACCTGGCCTGGGTGATACCTGCTCTGAGTGATACCTAGTCTGGGTGATACTTTGTCTGGATGATACATGGTCTGGGTGATACCTGGTCTGGGTGATACCTTGTCAGGGTGATACGTGGTCTGGCTGATACCTGGTCTGGGTGATACCTGCTCCGGGTGATACCTTGTCTGTGTGATACCTAGTCTGGGTGTGACCTTGCCTGGGTGATACCTAGTCTGGGTGATAACTGCTCCGGGTGATACCTGGTCTGGGTTATACCTAGTCTGGGTGTTACATGGCCTGGGTGATACCTGGTCTGGGTGATACCTGCTCTGGGTGATACCTGCTCTGGGTCATACATGGCCTGGGTGATATCTAGTCTGGGTGATACCTGGTCTGGGTGATACCTAGTCTGGGTGATACCTGGTATGGGTGATATCCTGTCTGGGTGTTACCTGGTCTGGATGATACCTGTTCTGGGTGATACCTGGCCTGGGTGATAACTGCCCTGGGTGATACCTCATCTGGGTGATACCTGCTCTGGGTGATACCTGCTCTGGGTGATACCTGCTCTGGGTGATACCTGCCCCGGGTGATACCTAGTCTGGGTGTTACCTAGTCTGGGTGATACCTGGACTGGGTTATACCTGGTCTGGTTGATAGATGCCCTTGGTGATACCTAGTCTGGGTGTTACCTGGCCTGGGTGATACCTAGTCTGGGTGATACCTAGTATGGGTGTTACATAGCCTGGGTGCTACCTGGTCTGTGTGATACCTTGTCTGGGTGATACCTGGACTGGGTGATACCTGCAATGGGTGATACATGGCCTGGGTGATACCTAGTCTGGGTGTTACCTGGTCTGTGTGATACCTAGTCTGGGTGATACCTGGTCTGGGTGATACCCGGTCTGGGTGATACCTGCTCTGGGTGTTACCTGGTATGGGTTATATCTGGTCTGGGTGATACCTGGCCTGGGTGATACCTGCCCCGTGTGACACCTGGTCTGGGTGATAGCTGGCCTGGGTGATACCAGCCCCGGGATATGCCTAGTCTGGGTGATACATAGTCCGGGTGATAACTGGTCTGGGTGATACCTGGTCTGGTTGATACCTGGCCTGGGTGAGATCTGCCCCGGGTGATACCTAGTCTGGATGCTACCTAGTCTGGGTGATACCTGGTCTGGGTGATACCTGGTCTGGGTGATAACTGCTCCGGGTGATACCTGGTCTTGGTGATACATAGTCTGGGTGATACCTGGACTGGGTGTTACATGGTCTGGGTGTTACATGGCCTGGGTGATACCTGGTCTGGGTGATACCTTGCCTGGGTGTTTCATGGCCTGGGTGATACCTGGACTAGGTGATACCTGGCCTGGGTGATACCTTGCCTGGGTGTTTCATGGCCGGGGTGATACCTGGACTAGGTGATACCTGGTCTGGGTGATACCTTGCCTGGGTGTTTCATGGCCTGGGTGATACCTGGACTAGGTGATACCTGGCCTGGGTGATACCTGCTCCGGGTGATACCTGGCCTGGGTGATAACTGGCCTGAGAGTTACATGGCCTGGGTGATACCTGGCCTGGGTTATACATGGACAGGGTGATACCGGGCAAGGGTGTTACATGGCCTGGGTGATACCTGGCCTGGGTGATACCTGGCCTGGGTGATACGTGTTCCGGGTGATACCTGGCATGGGTGATACCTGCCTTGGGCGATACCTGGTCTGGGTGATAACTGGTCTGAGTGATACCTAGTCTGGTTGATATCGGGTCTGGGTGATACCTGGTCTTGGTGATACCTGGTCTGGGTGATACCTAGTCTGGGTGATACATGGTCTGGTTGATACCTGGTCTGGGAGATACCTAGTCTGGGTGATACCTGGTCTGGGTCATACCTAGTCTGGGTGTTACATGGTCTGGGTGATACCTGGTCTGGGTGATAACTGGTCTGGGTGATACCTGCTCCGGGTGATACCTGGTCTGGTTGATACCTGGCCTGGGTGAGACCTGCCCCGGGTGAAACTTAGTCTGTGTGCTACCTAGTCCGGGTGATACCTGGTCTGTGTGATACCTGGTCTGGGTGATACCTGCTCCGGGTGATACCTGGTCTGGGTGATACCTAGTCTGGGTGATACCTGGCCTGGGTGTTTCATGGCCTGGGTGATACCTGGACTAGGTGATACCTGGCCTGGGTGATACCTGCTCCGGGTGATACCTGGCCTGGGTGATACCTGGCCTGGGTGTTACATGGCCTGGGTGATACCTGGCCTGGGTTATACCTGGCCTGGGTGTCACATGGCCTGGGTGATACCTGTTCTGGGTGATACGTGGCCTGGATGATACCAGCCCTGTGTGACACCTGGTCTGGGTGATACCTGGCCTGGGTGATACCTGCCCCGGGTGATACCTAGTTTGTGTGATACCGAGTCCGGGTGATACCTGGTCTGGGTGATACCTGGTCTGGTTGATACCTGGCCTGGGTGAGACCTGACCCGGGTGATACTTAGTCTGGGTGCTACCTAGTCTGGGTGATACCTGGTCTGGGTGATTCCTGGTCTGGGTTTTACATGGTCTGGGTGTTACATGGCCTGGGTGATACCTGGTCTGGGTGATACCTTGCCTGGGTGTTTCATGGCCTGGGTGATACCTGGACTAGGTGATACCTGGCCTGGGTGATACCTGCTCCGGGTGATACCTGGCCTGGGTGATAACTGGCCTGAGTGTTACATGGCCTGGGTGATACCTGGCCTGGGTTATACATGGACAGGGTGATACCGGGCAAGGGTGTTACATGGCCTGGGTGATACCTGGCCTGGGTGATACCTGGCCTGGGTGATACGTGTTCCGGGTGATACCTGGCATGGGTGATACCTGCCTTGGGCGATACCTGGTCTGGGTGATACCTGGTCTGGGTGATACCTGGTCTGAGTGATACCTAGTCTGGTTGATATCGGGTCTGGGTTATACCTGGTCTTGGTGATACCTGGTCTGGGTGATACCAAATCTGGGTGATACATGGTCTGGTTGATACCTGGTCTGGGAGATACCTAGTCTGGGTGATACCTGGTCTGGGTCATACCTAGTCTGGGTGTTACATGGTCTGGGTGATACCTGGTCTGGGTGATAACTGGTCTGGGTGATACCTGCTCCGGGTGATACCTGGTCTGGGTGATACCTACTCTGGGTGTTGCCTGGCCTGGGTGATACCTAGTCTGGGTATACCTAGTCTGGGTGTGACATGGCCTGGGAGATACCTGGTCTGGGTGATACCTGGTCTGGGTGATACCTGCTCTGGGTGATACATGGCCTGGGTGATACCTAGTCTGGGTGATACCTGGTCTAGGTGCTAACTAGTCTGGGTGATACCTGGTCTGGGTGATACCCAGTCTGGTTGATACCTGCTCTGGGTGTTATCTGGCCTGGGTTATACCTGGTCTGGATGATACCTGGCCTGGGTGATACCTGCCCCGGGTGATACCTGGTCTGGGTGATACCTGGCCTGCGTGATACATGGCCTGGGTGATACCTGGCCTGGGTGATACCTGGCCTGGGTGATACCTGGCCTGGGTGATACCTGGTCTGGGTGATACCTGGCCTGGGTGATACCTGCCCCGGGTGATACCTAGTCTGGGTGATACCTAGTCCGGGTGATACCTGGTCTGGGTGATACCTGGTCTGGTTGATACCTGGCCTGGGTGAGACCTGCCCCGGGTGAAACTTAGTCTGTGTGATACCTTGTCCGGGTGATACCTGGTCTGTGTGATACCTGGTCTGGGTGATACCTGCTCCGGGTGATACCTGGTCTGGGTGATACCTAGTCTGGGTGATACCTGGCCTGGGTGTTTCATGGCCTGGGTGATACCTGGACTAGGTGATACCTGGCCTGGGTGAAACCTGCTCCGGGTGATACCTGGCCTGGGTGATACCTGGCCTGGGTGTTACATGGCCTGGGTGATACCTGGCCTGGGTTATACCTGGCCTGGGTGTCACATGGCCTGGGTGATACCTGTTCTGGGTGATACGTGGCCTGGATGATACCAGCCCTGTGTGACACCTGGTCTGGGTGATACCTGGCCTGGGTGATACCTGCCCCGGGTGATACCTAGTTTGTGTGATACCGAGTCCGGGTGATACCTGGTCTGGGTGATACCTGGTCTGGTTGATACCTGGCCTGGGTGAGACCTGACCCGGGTGATACTTAGTCTGGGTGCTACCTAGTCTGGGTGATACCTGGTCTGGGTGATTCCTGGTCTGGGTTTTACATGGTCTGGGTGTTACATGGCCTGGGTGATACCTGGTCTGGGTGATACCTGGCCTGGGTGTTTCATGCCCTGGGTGATACCTGGACTAGGTGATACCTGGCCTGGGTGATACCTGCTCCGGGTGATACCTGGCCTGGGTGATACCTGGCCTGGGTGTTACATGGACTGTGTGATACCTGGCCTGGCATATACCTGGACTGGGTGATAACTTTCCTGGGTGTTACATGGCCTGGGTGATACCTGGCCTGGGTGATACCTGGCCTGTGTGATACCTGGCCTGGGTGATACGTTCTCTGGGTGACACCTGGTCTGGGTGATAGCTGACCTGGGTGATACCTGCCCCGGGTGATGCCTATTCTGGGTGAAACATAGTCCGGGTGATACCTGGTCTGGGTGATACCTGGTCTGGTTGATACCTGGCCGGGGTGAGACCTGCCCCGGGTGATACCTAGTCTGGGTACTACCTAGTCTGGGGGATACCTGGTCTGGGTGATACCTGGTCTGGGTGTTTCATGGCCTGGGTGATACCTGGATTAGGTGATACCTGGCCTGGGTGATACCTGCTCCGGGTGATACCTGGCCTGGGTGTTAACTGGCCTGGGTGTTACATGGCCTGGGTGATACCTGGCCTGGGTTATACCTGGACAGGGTGATACCTGGCCAGGGTGTTACATGGCCTGGGTGATACCTGGCCTTGGGCGATACCTGGTCTGGGTGATAACTGGTCTGGGTGATACCTAGTCTGGGTGATATCAGGTCTGGGTGATACCTGGTCTTGGTGATACCTGGTCTGGGTGATACCTAGTCTGCGTGATACCTGGTCTGGTTGATACCTGGTCTGGGTGATACCTAGTCTGGGTGATACCTGGTCTGGGTCATACCTAGTCTGGGTGTTACATGGTCTGGGTGATACCTGGTCTGGGTGATACCTGGTCTGGGTGATACCTAGTCTGGGTGATGCCTGGTCTGGGTGATTACTGGTCTGGTTGATACCTGCTCCGTGTGATACCTGGTCTGGGTGAAACCTAGTCTGGGTGTTACCTGGCCTGGGTGATACCTAGTCTGGGTATACCTAGTCTGGGTGTTACATGGCCTGGGTGATACCTGGTCTGGGTGATACCTGGTCTGGGTGATAACTGCTCTGGGTGATACATGGCCTTTGTGATACCTAGTCTGGGTGATACCTGGTCTAGGTGCTAACTAGTCTGGGTGATACCTGGTCTGGGTGATAACCGGTCTGGGTGATACCTGCTCTGGGTGTTATCTGGTCTGGGTGAAACCTGGTCTGGGTGATAACTGGCCTGGGTGATACCTGCCCCGGGTGATACCTGGTCTGGGTGATACCTGGCCTGTGTGATACATGGCTTGGGTGATACCTGGCCTGGGTGATACCTGCCCCGGGTGATAACTAGTCTGGGTGATACCTAGTCCGGGTGCTACCTGGTCTGGGTGATACCTGGTCTGGTTGATACCTGGCCTGGGTGAGACCTGCCCCGGGTGAAACTTAGTCTGTGTGCTACCTAGTCCGGGTGATACCTGGTCTGTGTGATACCTGGTAAGGGTGATACCTGCTCCGGGTGATACCTGGTCTGGGATATACCTAGTCTGGGTGATACCTGGCCTGGGTGTTTCATGGCCTGGGTGATACCTAGACTAGGTGATACCTGGCCTGGGTGATACCTGCTCCGGGTGATACCTGGCCTGGGTGATACCTGGCCTGGGTGTTACATGGCCTGGGTGATACCTGGACTAGTTGATACCTGGCCTGGGTGATACCTGCTCCGGGTGACACCTGGCCTGGGTGATACCTGCCTTGGGCGATACCTGGTCTGGGTGATACCTGGTCTGGGTGATACCTAGTCTGGGTGATATCGGGTCTGGGTGATACCTGGTCTTGGTGATACCTGGTCTGGGTGATACCTAGTCTGGGTGATACCTGGTCTGGTTGATATCTGGTCTGGGTGATACCTAGTCTGGGTGATACCTGGTCTGGGTCAGACCTAGTCTGGGTGTTACATGGTCTGGGTGATACCTGGTCTGGGTGATACCTGGTCTGGGTGATACCTTGTCTGGGTGATACCTAGTCTGGGTGATAACTGCTCCGGGTGATACCTGGTCTGGGTTATACCTAGTCTGGGTGTTACATGGCCTGGGTGATACCTGGTCTGGGTGATACCTGCTCTGGGTGATACCTGCTCTGGGTCATACATGGCCTGGGTGATATCTAGTCTGGGTGATACCTGGTCTGGGTGATACCTAGTCTGGGTGATACCTGGTCTGGGTGATACCTTGCCTGGGTGTTTCATGGCCTGGGTGATACCTGGACTAGGTGATACCTGGCCTGGGTGATACCTGCTCCCGGTGATACCTGGCCTGGGTGATAACTGGCCTGAGTGTTACATGGCCTGGGTGATACCTGGCCTGGGTTATACATGGACAGGGTGATACCGGGCAAGGGTGTTACATGGCCTGGGTGATACCTGGCCTGGGTGATACCTGGCCTGGGTGATACGTGTTCCGGGTGATACCTGGCATGGGTGATACCTGCCTTGGGCGATACCTGGTCTGGGTGATACCTGGTCTGAGTGATACCTAGTCTGGTTGATATCGGGTCTGGGTGATACCTGGTCTTGGTGATACCTGGTCTGGGTGATACCAAATCTGGGTGATACATGGTCTGGTTGATACCTGGTCTGGGAGATACCTAGTCTGGGTGATACCTGGTCTGGGTCATACCTAGTCTGGGTGTTACATGGTCTGGGTGATACCTGGTCTGGGTGATAACTGGTCTGGGTGATACCTGATCCGGGTGATACCTGGTCTGGGTGATACCTACTCTGGGTGTTGCCTGGCCTGGGTGATACCTAGTCTGGGTGATATCGGGTCTGGGTGATACCTCGTCTTGGTGATACCTGGTCTGGGTGATACCTGGTCTGGGTGATACCTGGTCTGGTTTATACCTGGTCTGGGTGATACCTGGTCTGGGTGATACCTTTCTAGGTCATACCTAGTCTGGGTGTTACATGGTCTGGGTGATACCTGGTCTGGGTGATACCTGGTCTGGGTGATACCTAGTCTGGGTGATACCTGGTCTGGGTGATAACTGGTCTAGGTGATACCTAGTCTGGGTGTTACCTGGCCTGGGTGATACCTAGTCTGGGTGTACCTAATCTGGGTGTTACATGGCCTGGGAGATACCTGATCTGGGTGATACCTGGTCTGGGTGATACCTGCCCTGGGTGATACATGGCCTGGGGGATACCTAGTCTGGGTGATAGCTGGTCTGGGTGATAACTAGTCTGGTTGATACCTGGTCTGGGTGATACCCGGTCTGGGTCATACCTGCTCTGTGTGTTACCTGGTCTGGGTGTTACCTGGTTTGGGTGATAACTGGCCTGGGTGATAACTGCCCCGGTTGATAACTGGTCTGGGTGATACCTGGCCTGGGTGATACCTGCCCCGGGTGATACCTATTCTGGGTGATACCTAGTCTGGGTGATACTTGGTCTGGGTGATAACTGTTCTGGGTGATATCTGGCCTAGGTGATACCTGGTCTGGGTGATACCTGGCCTGGGTGATACCTGGCCTGGGTGATACCTGCTCCGGGTGATACCTGGCCTGGATGATACCTGGCCTGGATGATACCTGGCCTGGGTGATACATGGCCTGGGTGAAACCTGCTCCGGGTGATACCTGGTCTGGTTGATACCTGGCCTGGGTGATACATGGCCTGGGTGATACCTGCTCCGGGTGATACCTGGCCTGGATGATACCTGGCCTGGATGATACCAGGCCTGGGTGATACATGGCCTGGGTGATACCTGCTCCGGGTGATATCTGGCCTGGGTGATACCTGGCCTGGGTGTTACATGGCCTGGGTGATACCTGGCCTGGGTTATACTTGGACAGGGTGATACCTGGCCAGGGTGTTACATGGCCTGGGTGATACCTGGCCTGGGTGATACCTGGCCTGGGTGATACCTGGCTTGGGTTATACTTGGACACGGTGATACCTGGGCAGGGTGTTACATGGCCTGGGTGATACCTGGCCTGGGTGATACCTGGCCTGGGCGAAACCTAGTTTGGGTGAAACCTGGCCTGGGTGATACCAACCTTGGGCGATACCTGGTCTGGGTGATACCTGCTCCAGGTGATACCTGGTCTGGGTGATACCTAGTCTGGGTGTTACCTGGCCTGGGTGATACCTAGTCTGGGTGATAACTGCTCCGGGTGATACCTGGTCTGGGTGATACCTTGTCTGGGTGTTACCTGGCCTGGGTGATACCTGGTCTGGGTGAAACCTGGTCTGGGTGATACCTGCTCTGGGTGATACCAGGTATGGGTGATACCCAGTCTGGGTGTTACCTGGTCTGGATGATACCTGTTCTGGGTGATACCTGGCCTGGGTGATACCTGCCCTGGGTGATACCTCATCTGGGTGATACCTGCTCTGGGTGATACCTGCTCTGGGTGGTACCTGCCCCGGGTGATACCTAGTCTGGGTGATACCTAGTCTGGGTGATACCTAGTCTGGGTGATACCTGGTCTGGTTGATAGCTGCCCTGGGTGATACCTAGTCTGGGTGTTAGCTGGCCTGGGTGATACCTAGTCTGGGTGATACCTAGTCTGGGTGTTACATGGCCTGGGTGCTACCTGGTCTGTGTGATACTTTGTCTGGGTGATACCTGGTCTGGGTGAGACCTGCACTGGGTGATACATGGCCTGGGTGATACATGCTCCGGGTGATATCTGGCCTGGGTGATACCTGGCCTGGGTGTTACATGGCCTGGGTGATACCTGGCCTGGGTTATACTTGGACAGGGTGATACCTGGCCAGGGTGTTACATGGCCTGGGTGATACCTGGCCTGGGTGATACCTGACCTGGGTGATACCCGGCTTGGGTTATACTTGGACACGGTGATACCTGGGCAGGGTGTTACATGGCCTGGGTGATACCTGGCCTGGGTGATACCTGGCCTGGGCGAAACCTAGTTTGGGTGAAACCTGGCCTGGGTGATACCAACCTTGGGCGATACCGGTTCTGGGTGATCCCTGGTCTGGGTGATACCTAGTCTGGGTGATATCGGGTCTGGGTGATACCTCGTCTTGGTGATACCTGGTCTGGGTGATACCTGGTCTGGGTGATACCTGGTCTGGGTGATACCTGGTCTGGTTTATACCTGGTCTGCGTGATACCTGGTCTGGGTGATACCTTTCTAGGTCATACCTAGTCTGGGTGTTACATGGTCTGGGTGATACCTGGTCTGGGTGATACCTGGTCTGGGTGATACCTAGTCTGGGTGATACCTGGTCTGGGTGATAACTGGTCTAGGTGATACCTAGTCTGGGTGTTACCTGGCCTGGGTGATACCTAGTCTGGGTGTACCTAATCTGGGTGTTACATGGCCTGGGAGATACCTGATCTGGGTGATACCTGGTCTGGGTGATACCTGCCCTGGGTGATACATGGCCTGGGGGATACCTAGTCTGGGTGATAGCTGGTCTGGGTGATAACTACTCTGGTTGATACCTGGTCTGGGTGATACCCGGTCTGGGTCATACCTGCTCTGTGTGTTACCTGGTCTGGGTGTTACCTGGTTTGGGTGATAACTGGCCTGGGTGATAACTGCCCCGGTTGATAACTGGTCTGGGTGATACCTGGCCTGGGTGATACCTGCCCCGGGTGATACCTATTCTGGGTGATACCTAGTCTGGGTGATACTTGGTCTGGGTGATAACTGTTCTGGGTGATATCTGGCCTAGGTGATACCTGGTCTGGGTGATACCTGGCCTGGGTGATACCTGGCCTGGGTGATACCTGCTCCGGGTGATACCTGGCCTGGATGATACCTGGCCTGGATGATACCTGGCCTGGGTGATACATGGCCTGGGTGATACCTGCTCCGGGTGATACCTGGTCTGGGTGATAACTAGTCTGGGTGATACCTGGCCTGTGTGATACCTCTTCTGGGTGATACCTAGTCTGGGCAATACCTGGTCTGGGTGAGAGCAAGTCTGGGTGATACCTAGTCTGGGTGATACCTGGTCTGGGTGATACATGGTCTGGGTGATGCATGGTCTGGGTGTTACATGGTCTGGGTGTTACATGGCCTGGGTTATACCCGGTCTGGGTGATACCTGGCCTGGGTGTTACATGGCCTGGGTGATACCTGGCCTGGGTGATACCTGGACTGTGTGATACCTGCTCCAGGTGATACCTGGCCTGGGTGATACCTGGCCTGGGTGTTACATGACCCGGGTGATACCTGGCCTGGGTGATACCTGGCCTGGTTGATACCTGGCCTGGGTGATAGCTGCTCCGGGTGATACTTGGCCTGGGTGATACCTAGTCTGGGTGATACCTGGTCTGGGTGATACCTGCTCTGAGTGATACCTAGTCTGGGTGATACTTTGTCTGGGTGAAACCTAGTCTGGGTGATACATGGTCTGGGTGATACCTGGTCTGGGTGATACCTAGTCTGTGTGATACCTGGTCTGGGTGATACCTGGTCTGGGTGATACCTGCTCCAGGTGATAGCTGGTCTGGGTGATACCTAGTCTGGGTGTTACCTGGCCTGGGTGATACTTAGTCTGGGTGATAACTGCTCCGGGTGATACCTGGTCTGGGTGATACCTAGTCTGGGTGTTACATGGCCTTGGTGATACCTGGTCTGGGTGATACCTGGTCTGGGTGATACCTGCTCTGGGTGATACCAGGTACGGGTGATACCCAGTCTGGGTGTTACCTGGTCTGGATGATACCTGTTCTGCGTGATACCTGGCCTTGGTGATACCTGCCCTGGGTGATACCTCATCTGGGTGATACCTGCTCTGGGTGATACCTGCTCTGGGTGATACCTGCCCCTGGTGATACCAAGTCTGGGTGATACCTAGTCTGGGTGATACCTGGTCTGGGTGATACCTGGTCTGGTTGATAGCTGCCCTGGGTGAAACCTAGTCTGGGTGTTACCTGGCCTGGGTGATACCTAGTCTGGGTGATACCTAGTCTGGGTGTTACGTAGCCTGGGTGCTACCTGGTCTGTGTGATACCTTGTCTGGGTGATACCTGGACTGGGTGATACCTGCACTGGGTGATACATGGCCTGGGTGATACCTAGTCTGGGTGATACCTGGTCTGCGTGATACCTGGTCTGGGTGATACCTGGTCTGGTTTATTCCTAGTCTGGGTGATACCTTTTCTGGGTGATACCTTTCTAGGTCATACCTAGTCTCGGTGTTACATGGTCTGGGTGATAACTGGTCTGGGTGATACCTGGTCTGGGTGATACCTAGTCTGGGTGATACCTGGTCTGGGTGATAACTGGTCTGGGTGATACCTAGTCTGGGTGTTACCTGGCCTGGGTGATACCTAGTCTGGGTATACATAGTCTGGGTGTTACATGGCCTGGGATAAACAGCGTCTGGGTGTTAAATGGTCTGGGTGATACCTTTTCTGGGTGATAACTTTCTAGGTCATACCTAGTCTCGGTGTTACATGGTCTGGGTGATACCTGGTCTGGGTGATACCTGGTCTGGGTGATACCTAGTCTGGGTGATACCTGGTCTGGGTGATAACTGGTCTGGGTGATACCTAGTCTGGGTGTTACCTGGCCTGGGTGATACCTAGTCTGGGTATACCTAGTCTGGGTGTTACATGGCCTGGGAGATACAGCGTCTGGGTGATAACTGGTCTGGGTGATACCTGCCCTGGGTGATACATGGCCTGGGTGATACCTAGTCTGGTCGATAGCTGGTCAGGGTGATAACTAGTCTTGGTGATACCTGGTCTGGGTGATACCTGGTTTAGGTGATAACTGGCCTGGGTGATACCTGCCCCGGTTGATACCTGGTCTGGGTGATACCTGGCCTGGGTGATACCTGCCCCGGGTGATACCTATTCTGGGTGATACCTAGTCTGGGTGATACCTGGTCTGGGTGATACCTGGCCTGGGTGATACCTGGCCTGGGTGATACCTGCTCCGGGTGATACCTGGCCTGGCTGATACCTGGCCTGGATGATACCTGGCCTGGGTGATACATGGCCTGGGTGATACCTGCTCCGGGTGATACCTGGTCTGGGTGATAACTAGTCTGGGTGATACCTGGAATGTGTGATACCTTCTCTGGGTGATACCTAGTCTGGGCGATACCTGGTCTGGGTGATAGCAAGTCTGGGTGATACCTAGTCTGCGTGATACCTGGTCTGGGTGATACCTGGTCTGGGTGATGCATGGTCTGGGTGTTACATGGTCTGGGTGTTACATGGCCTGGGTGATACCTGGTCTGGGTGATACCTGGCCTGGTTGTGACATGGCCTGGGTGATACCTGGCCTGGGTGATACCTGGCCTGGGTGATACCTGCTCCGGGTGATACCTGGCCTGGGTGATACCTGGCCTGGGTGATAACTGGCCTGGGTGATAGCTGCTCCGGGTGATACCTGGCCTGGGTGATACCTAGTCTGGGTGATACCTGGCCTGGGTGATACCTGCTCTGAGTGATACCTAGTCTGGGTGATACTTTGTCTGGGTGATACATGGTCTGGGTGATACCTGGTCTGGGTGATACCTAGTCTGGGTGATACCTGGTCTGGGTGATACCTGGTCTGGGTCAGACCTGCTCCGGGTGATACCTGGTCTGTGTGATACCTAGTCTGGGTGCTACCTTGCCTGGGTGATACCTAGTCTGGGTGATAACTGCTCCGGGTGATACCTGGTCTGTGTGATACCTAGTCTGGGTGTTACATGGCCTGGGTGATACCTGGTCTGGGTGATACCTGCTCTGGGTGATACCTGCTCTGGGTCATACATGGCCTGGGTGATATCTAGTCTGGGTGTTTCCTGGCCTGGGTGATACCTAGTCTGGGTATACCTAGTCTGGGTGTTACATGGCCTGGGAGATACCTGGTCTGGGTGATACCTGGTCTGGGTGATACCTGCTCTGGGTGATACATGGCCTGGGTGATACCTAGTCTGGGTGATACCTGGTCTAGGTGCTAACTAGTCTGGGTGATACCTGGTCTGGGTGATACGCATTCTGGCTGATACCTGCTCTGGGTGTTATCTGGTCTGGGTGATACCTGGTCTGGGTGATACCTGGCCTGGGTGATTCCTGCCCCGGGTGATACCTGGTCTGGGTGATACCTGGCCTGGGTGATACATGGCCTGGGTGATACCTGGCCTGGGTGATACCTGCCCCGGGTGATACCTAGTCTGGGTGATACCTAGTCCGGGTGATACCTGGTCTGGGTGATACCTGGTCTGGTTGATACCTGGCCTGGGTGAGACCTGCCCCGGGTGAAACTTATTCTGTGTGCTACCTAGTCCGGGTGATACGTGGTCTGGGTGATACCTTCTCTGGGTGATACCTGCTCCGGGTGATACCTGGTCTGGGTGATACCTGGCCTGGGTGTTTCATGGCCTGGGTGATACCTGGACTAGGGGATACTTGGCCTGGGTGATACCTGCTCCGGGTGATACCTGGCCTGGGTGATACCTGGCCTGGGTGTTACATGGCCTGGGTGATACCTGGCCTGGGTTATACCTGGCCTGGGTGTCACATGGCCTGGGTGATACCTGGTCTGGGTGATACGTCGCCTGGATGATACCAGCCCTGTGTGACACCTGGTCTGGGTGATACCTGGCCTCGGTGATACCTGCCCCGGGTGATACCTAGTCTGTGTGATACCGAGTCCGGGTGATACCTGGTCTGGGTGATACCTGGTCTGGTTGATACCTGGCCTGGGTGATACCTGCTCTGAGTGATACCTAGTCTGGGTGATACTTTGTCTGGATGATACATGGTCTGGGTGATACCTGGTCTGGGTGATACCTTGTCAGGGTGATACGTGGTCTGGCTGATACCTGGTCTGGGTGATACCTGCTCCGGGTGATACCTTGTCTGTGTGATACCTAGTCTGGGTGTGACCTTGCCTGGGTGATACCTAGTCTGGGTGATAACTGCTCCGGGTGATACCTGGTCTGGGTTATACCTAGTCTGGGTGTTACATGGCCTGGGTGATACCTGGTCTGGGTGATACCTGCTCTGGGTGATACCTGCTCTGGGTCATACATGGCCTGGGTGATATCTAGTCTGGGTGATACCTGGTCTGGGTGATACCTAGTCTGGGTGATACCTGGTATGGGTGATATCCTGTCTGGGTGTTACCTGGTCTGGATGATACCTGTTCTGGGTGATACCTGGCCTGGGTGATAACTGCCCTGGGTGATACCTCATCTGGGTGATACCTGCTCTGGGTGATACCTGCTCTGGGTGATACCTGCTCTGGGTGATACCTGCCCCGGGTGATACCTAGTCTGGGTGTTACCTAGTCTGGGTGATACCTGGACTGGGTTATACCTGGTCTGGTTGATAGATGCCCTTGGTGATACCTAGTCTGGGTGTTAGCTGGCCTGGGTGATACCTAGTCTGGGTGATACCTAGTCTGGGTGTTACATAGCCTGGGTGCTACCTGGTCTGTGTGATACCTTGTCTGGGTGATACCTGGACTGGGTGATACCTGCACTGGGTGATACATGGCCTGGGTGATACCTAGTCTGGGTGTTACCTGGTCTGTGTGATACCTAGTCTGGGTGATACCTGGTCTGGGTGATACCCGGTCTGGGTGATACCTGCTCTGGGTGTTACCTGGTATGGGTTATATCTGGTCTGGGTGATACCTGGCCTGGGTGATACCTGCCCCGTGTGACACCTGGTCTGGGTGATAGCTGGCCTGGGTGATACCAGCCCCGGGATATGCCTAGTCTGGGTGATACATAGTCCGGGTGATAACTGGTCTGGGTGATACCTGGTCTGGTTGATACCTGGCCTGGGTGAGATCTGCCCCGGGTGATACCTAGTCTGGATGCTACCTAGTCTGGGTGATACCTGGTCTGGGTGATACCTGGTCTGGGTGATACCTGCTCCGGGTGATACCTGGTCTTGGTGATACATAGTCTGGGTGATACCTGGACTGGGTGTTACATGGTCTGGGTGTTACATGGCCTGGGTGATACCTGGTCTGGGTGATACCTTGCCTGGGTGTTTCATGGCCTGGGTGATACCTGGACTAGGTGATACCTGGCCTGGGTGATACCTTGCCTGGGTGTTTCATGGCCTGGGTGATACCTGGACTAGGTGATACCTGGTCTGGGTGATACCTTGCCTGGGTGTTTCATGGCCTGGGTGATACCTGGACTAGGTGATACCTGGCCTGGGTGATACCTGCTCCGGGTGATACCTGGCCTGGGTGATAACTGGCCTGAGAGTTACATGGCCTGGGTGATACCTGGCCTGGGTTATACATGGACAGGGTGATACCGGGCAAGGGTGTTACATGGCCTGGGTGATACCTGGCCTGGGTGATACCTGGCCTGGGTGATACGTGTTCCGGGTGATACCTGGCATGGGTGATACCTGCCTTGGGCGATACCTGGTCTGGGTGATAACTGGTCTGAGTGATACCTAGTCTGGTTGATATCGGGTCTGGGTGATACCTGGTCTTGGTGATACCTGGTCTGGGTGATACCTAGTCTGGGTGATACATGGTCTGGTTGATACCTGGTCTGGGAGATACCTAGTCTGGGTGATACCTGGTCTGGGTCATACCTTGTCTGGGTGTTACATGGTCTGGGTGATACCTGGTCTGGGTGATAACTGGTCTGGGTGATACCTGCTCCGGGTGATACCTGGTCTGGTTGATACCTGGCCTGGGTGAGACCTGCCCCGGGTGAAACTTAGTCTGTGTGCTACCTAGTCCGGGTGATACCTGGTCTGTGTGATACCTGGTCTGGGTGATACCTGCTCCGGGTGATACCTGGTCTGGGTGATACCTAGTCTGGGTGATACCTGGCCTGGGTGTTTCATGGCCTGGGTGATACCTGGACTAGGTGATACCTGGCCTGGGTGATACCTGCTCCGGGTGATACCTGGCCTGGGTGATACCTGGCCTGGGTGTTACATGGCCTGGGTGATACCTGGCCTGGGTTATACCTGGCCTGGGTGTCACATGGCCTGGGTGATACCTGTTCTGGGTGATACGTGGCCTGGATGATACCAGCCCTGTGTGACACCTGGTCTGGGTGATACCTGGCCTGGGTGATACCTGCCCCGGGTGATACCTAGTTTGTGTGATACCGAGTCCGGGTGATACCTGGTCTGGGTGATACCTGGTCTGGTTGATACCTGGCCTGGGTGAGACCTGACCCGGGTGATACTTAGTCTGGGTGCTACCTAGTCTGGGTGATACCTGGTCTGGGTGATTCCTGGTCTGGGTTTTACATGGTCTGGGTGTTACATGGCCTGGGTGATACCTGGTCTGGGTGATACCTTGCCTGGGTGTTTCATGGCCTGGGTGATACCTGGACTAGGTGATACCTGGCCTGGGTGATACCTGCTCCCGGTGATACCTGGCCTGGGTGATAACTGGCCTGAGTGTTACATGGCCTGGGTGATACCTGGCCTGGGTTATACATGGACAGGGTGATACCGGGCAAGGGTGTTACATGGCCTGGGTGATACCTGGCCTGGGTGATACCTGGCCTGGGTGATACGTGTTCCGGGTGATACCTGGCATGGGTGATACCTGCCTTGGGCGATACCTGGTCTGGGTGATACCTGGTCTGAGTGATACCTAGTCTGGTTGATATCGGGTCTGGGTGATACCTGGTCTTGGTGATACCTGGTCTGGGTGATACCAAATCTGGGTGATACATGGTCTGGTTGATACCTGGTCTGGGAGATACCTAGTCTGGGTGATACCTGGTCTGGGTCATACCTAGTCTGGGTGTTACATGGTCTGGGTGATACCTGGTCTGGGTGATAACTGGTCTGGGTGATACCTGCTCCGGGTGATACCTGGTCTGGGTGATACCTACTCTGGGTGTTGCCTGGCCTGGGTGATACCTGGTCTGGGTGATACCTAGTCTGGGTGTTACATGGCCTGGGTGATACCTGGTCTGGGTGATACCTGGTCTGGGTGATACCTGCTCTGGGTGATACATGGCCTGGGTGATACCTAGTCTGGGTGATACCTGGTCTAGGTGCTAACTAGTCTGGGTGATACCTGGTCTGGGTGATACCCAGTCTGGTTGATACCTGCTCTGGGTGTTACCTGGCCTGGGTTATACCTGGTCTGGGTGATACCTGGCCTGGGTGATACCTGCCCCGGGTGATACCTGGTCTGGGTGATACCTGGCCTGGGTGATACATGGCCTGGGTGATACCTGGCCTGGGTGATACCTGGCCTGGGTGATACCTGGCCTGGGTGATACCTGGTCTGGGTGATACCTGGCCTGGGTGATACCTGCCCCGGGTGATACCTAGTCTGGGTGATACCTAGTCCGGGTGATACCTGGTCTGGGTGATACCTGGTCTGGTTGATACCTGGCCTGGGTGAGACCTGCCCCGGGTGAAACTTAGTCTGTGTGCTACCTAGTCCGGGTGATACCTGGTCTGTGTGATACCTGGTCTGGGTGATACCTGCTCCGGGTGATACCTGGTCTGGGTGATACCTAGTCTGGGTGATACCTGGCCTGGGTGTTTCATGGCCTGGGTGATACCTGGACTAGGTGATACCTGGCCTGGGTGAAACCTGCTCCGGGTGATACCTGGCCTGGGTGATACCTGGCCTGGGTGTTACATGGCCTGGGTGATACCTGGCCTGGGTTATACCTGGCCTGGGTGTCACATGGCCTGGGTGATACCTGTTCTGGGTGATACGTGGCCTGGATGATACCAGCCCTGTGTGACACCTGGTCTGGGTGATACCTGGCCTGGGTGATACCTGCCCCGGGTGATACCTAGTTTGTGTGATACCGAGTCCGGGTGATACCTGGTCTGGGTGATACCTGGTCTGGTTGATACCTGGCCTGGGTGAGACCTGACCCGGGTGATACTTAGTCTGGGTGCTACCTAGTCTGGGTGATACCTGGTCTGGGTGATTCCTGGTCTGGGTTTTACATGGTCTGGGTGTTACATGGCCTGGGTGATACCTGGTCTGGGTGATACCTGGCCTGGGTGTTTCATGCCCTGGGTGATACCTGGACTAGGTGATACCTGGCCTGGGTGATACCTGCTCCGGGTGATACCTGGCCTGGGTGATACCTGGCCTGGGTGTTACATGGACTGTGTGATACCTGGCCTGGCATATACCTGGACTGGGTGATAACTTTCCTGGGTGTTACATGGCCTGGGTGATACCTGGCCTGGGTGATACCTGGCCTGTGTGATACCTGGCCTGGGTGATACGTTCTCTGGGTGACACCTGGTCTGGGTGATAGCTGACCTGGGTGATACCTGCCCCGGGTGATGCCTATTCTGGGTGAAACATAGTCCGGGTGATACCTGGTCTGGGTGATACCTGGTCTGGTTGATACCTGGCCGGGGTGAGACCTGCCCCGGGTGATACCTAGTCTGGGTACTACCTAGTCTGGGGGATACCTGGTCTGGGTGATACCTGGTCTGGGTGTTTCATGGCCTGGGTGATACCTGGATTAGGTGATACCTGGCCTGGGTGATACCTGCTCCGGGTGATACCTGGCCTGGGTGTTAACTGGCCTGGGTGTTACATGGCCTGGGTGATACCTGGCCTGGGTTATACCTGGACAGGGTGATACCTGGCCAGGGTGTTACATGGCCTGGGTGATACCTGGCCTTGGGCGATACCTGGTCTGGGTGATAACTGGTCTGGGTGATACCTAGTCTGGGTGATATCAGGTCTGGGTGATACCTGGTCTTGGTGATACCTGGTCTGGGTGATACCTAGTCTGCGTGATACCTGGTCTGGTTGATACCTGGTCTGGGTGATACCTAGTCTGGGTGATACCTGGTCTGGGTCATACCTAGTCTGGGTGTTACATGGTCTGGGTGATACCTGGTCTGGGTGATACCTGGTCTGGGTGATACCTAGTCTGGGTGATGCCTGGTCTGGGTGATTACTGGTCTGGTTGATACCTGCTCCGTGTGATACCTGGTCTGGGTGAAACCTAGTCTGGGTGTTACCTGGCCTGGGTGATACCTAGTCTGGGTATACCTAGTCTGGGTGTTACATGGCCTGGGTGATACCTGGTCTGGGTGATACCTGGTCTGGGTGATAACTGCTCTGGGTGATACATGGCCTTTGTGATACCTAGTCTGGGTGATACCTGGTCTAGGTGCTAACTAGTCTGGGTGATACCTGGTCTGGGTGATAACCGGTCTGGGTGATACCTGCTCTGGGTGTTATCTGGTCTGGGTGAAACCTGGTCTGGGTGATAACTGGCCTGGGTGATACCTGCCCCGGGTGATACCTGGTCTGGGTGATACCTGGCCTGTGTGATACATGGCTTGGGTGATACCTGGCCTGGGTGATACCTGCCCCGGGTGATAACTAGTCTGGGTGATACCTAGTCCGGGTGCTACCTGGTCTGGGTGATACCTGGTCTGGTTGATACCTGGCCTGGGTGAGACCTGCCCCGGGTGAAACTTAGTCTGTGTGCTACCTAGTCCGGGTGATACCTGGTCTGTGTGATACCTGGTAAGGGTGATACCTGCTCCGGGTGATACCTGGTCTGGGATATACCTAGTCTGGGTGATACCTGGCCTGGGTGTTTCATGGCCTGGGTGATACCTAGACTAGGTGATACCTGGCCTGGGTGATACCTGCTCCGGGTGATACCTGGCCTGGGTGATACCTGGCCTGGGTGTTACATGGCCTGGGTGATACCTGGACTAGTTGATACCTGGCCTGGGTGATACCTGCTCCGGGTGACACCTGGCCTGGGTGATACCTGCCTTGGGCGATACCTGGTCTGGGTGAAACCTGGTCTGGGTGATACCTAGTCTGGGTGATATCGGGTCTGGGTGATACCTGGTCTTGGTGATACCTGGTCTGGGTGATACCTAGTCTGGGTGATACCTGGTCTGGTTGATATCTGGTCTGGGTGATACCTAGTCTGGGTGATACCTGGTCTGGGTCAGACCTAGTCTGGGTGTTACATGGTCTGGGTGATACCTGGTCTGGGTGATACCTGGTCTGGGTGATACCTTGTCTGGGTGATACCTAGTCTGGGTGATAACTGCTCCGGGTGATACCTGGTCTGGGTTATACCTAGTCTGGGTGTTACATGGCCTGGGTGATACCTGGTCTGGGTGATACCTGCCCTGGGTGATACCTGCTCTGGGTCATACATGGCCTGGGTGATATCTAGTCTGGGTGATACCTGGTCTGGGTGATACCTAGTCTGGGTGATACCTGGTCTGGGTGATACCTTGCCTGGGTGTTTCATGGCCTGGGTGATACCTGGACTAGGTGATACCTGGCCTGGGTGATACCTGCTCCCGGTGATACCTGGCCTGGGTGATAACTGGCCTGAGTGTTACATGGCCTGGGTGATACCTGGCCTGGGTTATACATGGACAGGGTGATACCGGGCAAGGGTGTTACATGGCCTGGGTGATACCTGGCCTGGGTGATACCTGGCCTGGGTGATACGTGTTCCGGGTGATACCTGGCATGGGTGATACCTGCCTTGGGCGATACCTGGTCTGGGTGATACCTGGTCTGAGTGATACCTAGTCTGGTTGATATCGGGTCTGGGTGATACCTGGTCTTGGTGATACCTGGTCTGGGTGATACCAAATCTGGGTGATACATGGTCTGGTTGATACCTGGTCTGGGAGATACCTAGTCTGGGTGATACCTGGTCTGGGTCATACCTAGTCTGGGTGTTACATGGTCTGGGTGATACCTGGTCTGGGTGATAACTGGTCTGGGTGATACCTGCTCCGGGTGATACCTGGTCTGGGTGATACCTACTCTGGGTGTTGCCTGGCCTGGGTGATACCTAGTCTGGGTATACCTAGTCTGGGTGTGACATGGCCTGGGAGATACCTGGTCTGGGTGATACCTGGTCTGGGTGATACCTGCTCTGGGTGATACATGGCCTGGGTGATACCTAGTCTGGGTGATACCTGGTCTAGGTGCTAACTAGTCTGGGTGATACCTGGTCTGGGTGATACCCAGTCTGGGTGATACCTGCTCTGGGTGTTATCTGGCCTGGGTTATACCTGGTCTGGATGATACCTGGCCTGGGTGATACCTGCCCCGGGTGATACCTGGTCTGGGTGATACCTGGCCTGGGTGATACATGGCCTGGGTGATACCTGGCCTGGGTGATACCTGGCCTGGGTGATACCTGGTCTGGGTGATACCTGGCCTGGGAGATACCTGCCCCGGGTGATACCTAGTCTGGGTGATACCTAGTCCGGGTGATACCTGGTCTGGGTGATACCTGGTCTGGTTGATACCTGGCCTGGGTGAGACCTGCCCCGGGTGAAACTTAGTCTGTGTGCTACCTAGTCCGGGTGATACCTGGTCTGTGTGATACCTGGCCTGGGTGATACCTGGCCTGGGTGATACCTGGTCTGGGTGATACCTGGCCTGGGTGATACCTGCCCCGGGTGATACCTAGTCTGGGTGATACCTAGTCCGGGTGATACCTGGTCTGGGTTATACCTGGTCTGGTTGATACCTGGCCTGGGTGAGACCTGCCCCGGGTGAAACTTAGTCTGTGTGCTACCTAGTCCGGGTGATACCTGGTCTGTGTGATACCTGGTCTGGGTGATACCTGCTCCGGGTGATACCTGGTCTGGGTGATACCTAGTCTGGGTGATACCTGGCCTGGGTGTTTCATGGCCTGGGTGATACCTGGACTAGGTGATACCTGGCCTGGGTGATACCTGCTCCGGGTGATACCTGGCCTGGGTGATACCTGGCCTGGGTGTTACATGGCCTGGGTGATACCTGGCCTGGGTTATACCTGGCCTGGGTGTCACATGGTCTGGGTGATACCTGTTCTGGGTGATACGTGGCCTGGATGATACCAGCCCTGTGTGACACCTGGTCTGGGTGATACCTGGCCTGGGTGATACCTGCCCCGGGTGATACCTAGTTTGTGTGATACCGAGTCCGGGTGATACCTGGTCTGGGTGATACCTGGTCTGGTTGATACCTGGCCTGGGTGAGACCTGACCCGGGTGATACTTAGTCTGGGTGCTACCTAGTCTGGGTGATACCTGGTCTGGGTGATTCCTGGTCTGGGTTTTACATGGTCTGGGTGTTACATGGCCTGGGTGATACCTGGTCTGGGTGATACCTGGCCTGGGTGTTTCATGGCCTGGGTGATACCTGGACTAGGTGATACCTGGCCTGGGTGATACCTGCTCCGGGTGATCCCTGGCCTGGGTGATACCTGGCCTGGGTGTTACATGGACTGTGTGATACCTGGCCTGGCATATACCTGGACTGGGTAATAACTTTCCTGGGTGTTACATGGCCTGGGTGATACCTGGACTGGGTGATACCTGGCCTGTGTGATACCTGGCCTGGGTGATACGTTCTCTGGGTGACACCTGGTCTGGGTGATAGCTGACCTGGGTGATACCTGCCCCGGGTGATGCCTAGTCTGGGTGATACATAGTCCGGGTGATACATAGTCCGGGTGATACCTGGTCTGGGTGATACCTGGTCTGGTTGAAACCTGGCCGGGGTGAGACCTGCCCCGGGTGATACCTAGTCTGGGTACTACCTAGTCTGGGGGATACCTGGTCTGGGTGATACCTGGTCTGGGTGTTTCATGGCCTGGGTGATACCTGGATTAGGTGATACCTGGCCTGGGTGATACCTGCGCCGTGTGATACCTGGCCTGGGTGTTAACTGGCCTGGGTGTTACATGGCCTGGGTGATACCTGGCCTGGGTTATACCTGGACAGGGTGATACCTGGCCAGGGTGTTACATGGCCTGGGTGATACCTGGCCTTGGGCAATACCTGGTCTGGGTGATAACTGGTCTGGGTGATACCTAGTCTGGGTGATATCGGGTCTGGGTGATACCTGGTCTTGGTGATACCTGGTCTGGGTGATACCTACTCTGCGTGATACCTGGTCTGGTTGATACCTGGTCTGGGTGATACCTAGTCTGGGTGATACCTGGTCTGGGTCATACCTAGTCTGGGTGTTACATGGTCTGGGTGATACCTGGTCTGGGTGATACCTGGTCTGGGTGATACCTAGTCTGGGTGATGCCTGGTCTGGGTGATTACTGGTCTGGTTGATACCTGCTCCGTGTGATACCTGGTCTGGGTGAAACCTAGTCTGGGTGTTACCTGGCCTGGGTGATACCTAGTCTGGGTGTACCTAGTCTGGGTGTTACATGGCCTGGGTGATACCTGGTCTGGGTGATACCTGGTCTGGGTGATAACTGCTCTGGGTGATACATGGCCTGGGTGATACCTAGTCTGGGTGATACCTGGTCTAGGTGCTAACTAGTCTGGGTGATACCTGGTCTGGATGATACCCGGTCTGGGTGATACCTGCTCTGGGTGTTATCTGGTCTGGGTGAAACCTGGTCTGGGTGATAACTGGCCTGGGTGATACCTGCCCCGGGTGATACCTGGTCTGGGTGATACCTGGCCTGTGTGATACACGGCCTGGGTGATACCTGGCCTGGGTGATACCTGGCCTGGGTGATACCTGGTCTGGGTGATACCTGGCCTGGGTGATACCTGCCCCGGGTGATAACTAGTCTGGGTGATACCTAGTCCGGGTGCTACCTGGTCTGGGTGATACCTGGTCTGGTTGATACCTGGCCTGGGTGAGACCTGCCCCGGGTGAAACTTAGTCTGTGTGCTACCTAGTCCGGGTGATACCTGGTCTGTGTGATACCTGGTAAGGGTGATACCTGCTCCGGGTGATAGCTGGTCTGGGATATACCTAGTCTGGGTGATACCTGGCCTGGGTGTTTCATGGCCTGGGTGATACCTAGACTAGGTGATACCTGGCCTGGGTGATACCTGCTCCGGGTGATACCTGGCCTGGGTGATACCTGGCCTGGGTGTTACATGGCCTGGGTGATACCTGGACTAGGTGATACCTGGCCTGGGTGATACCTGCTCCGGGTGACACCTGGCCTGGGTGATACCTGCCTTGGGCGATACCTGGTCTGGGTGATACCTGGTCTGGGTGATACCTAGTCTGGGTGATATCGGGTCTGGGTGATACCTGGTCTTGGTGATACCTGGTCTGGGTGATACCTAGTCTGGGTGATACCTGGTCTGGTTGATATCTGGTCCGGGTGATACCTAGTCTGGGTGATACCTGGTCTGGGTCAGACCTAGTCTGGGTGTTACATGGTCTGGGTGATACCTGGTCTGGGTGATACCTGGTCTGGGTGATACCTTGTCTGGGTGATACCTAGTCTGGGTGATAACTGCTCCGGGTGATACCTGGTCTGGGTGTTACATGGCCTGGGTGATACCTGGTCTGGGTGATACCTGCTCTGGGTGATACCTGCTCTGGGTCATACATGGCCTGGGTGATATCTAGTCTGGGTGATACCTGGTCTGGGTGATACCTAGTCTGGGTGATACCTGGTATGGGTGATATCCTGTCTGGGTGTTACCTGGTCTGGATGATACCTGTTCTGGGTGATACCTGGCCTGGGTGATAACTGCCCTGGGTGATACCTCATCTGGGTGATACCTGCTCTGGGTGATACCTGCTCTGGGTGATACCTGCCCCGGGTGATACCTAATCTGGGTGTTACCTAGTCTGGGTGATACCTGGACTGGGTGATACCTGGTCTGGTTGATAGATGCCCTTGGTGATACCTAGTCTGGGTGTTACCTGGCCTGGGTGATACCTAGTCTGGGTGATACCTAGTCTGGGTGTTACATAGCCTGGGTGCTACCTGGTCTGTGTGATACCTTGTCTGGGTGATACCTGGACTGGGTGATACCTGCAATGGGTGATACATGGCCTGGGTGATACCTAGTCTGGGTGTTACCTGGTCTGTGTGATACCTAGTCTGGGTGATACGTGGTCTGGGTGATACCCGGTCTGGGTGATACCTGCACTGGGTGTTACCTGGTATGGGTTATATCTGGTCTGGGTGATACCTGGCCTGGGTGATACCTGCCCCGTGTGACACCTGGTCTGGGTGATAGCTGGCCTGGGTGATACCTGCCCCGGGTGATGCCTAGTCTGGGTGATACCTGCTCCGGGTGATAACTGGTCTGGGTGATACCTGGTCTGGTTGATACCTGGCCTGGGTGAGATCTGCCCCGGGTGATACCTAGTCTGGATGCTACCTAGTCTGGGTGATACCTGGTCTGGGTGATACCTGGTCTGGGTGATACCTGCTCCGGGTGATACCTGGTCTTGTTGATACCTGCTCTGGGTAATACCTGGACTGGGTGTTACATGGTCTGGGTGTTACATGGCCTGGGTGATACCTGGTCTGGGTGATACCTTGCCTGGGTGTTTCATGGCCTGGGTGATACCTGGACTAGGTGATACCTGGCCTGGGTGATACCTTGCCTGGGTGTTTCATGGCCTGGGTGATACCTGGACTAGGTGATACCTGGTCTGGGTGATACCTTGCCTGGGTGTTTCATGGCCTGGGTGATACCTGGACTAGGTGATACCTGGCCTGGGTGATACCTGCTCCGGGTGATACCTGGCCTGGGTGATAACTGGCCTGGGTGTTACATGGCCTGGGTGATACCTGGCCTGGGTTATACATGGACAGGGTGATACCGGGAAAGGGTGTTACATGGCCTGGGTGATACCTGGCCTGGGTGATACCTGGTCTGTGTGATACGTGTTCCGGGTGATACCTGGCATGGGTGATACCTGCCTTGGGCGATACCTGGTCTGGGTGATACCTGGTCTGAGTGATACCTAGTCTGGTTGATATCGGGTCTGGGTGATACCTGGTCTTGGTGATACCTGGTCTGGGTGATACCTAGTCTGGGTGATACATGGTCTGGTTGATACCTGGTCTGGGAGATACCTAGTCTGGGTGATACCTGGTCTGGGTGATAACTGGTCTGGGTGATACCTGCTCCGTGTGATACCTGGTCTGGGTGATACCTACTCTGGGTGTTGCCTGGCCTGGGTGATACCTAGTCTGGGTATACCTAGTCTGGGTGTGACATGGCCTGGGAGATACCTGGTCTGGGTGATACCTGGTCTGGGTGATACCTGCTCTGGGTGATACATGGCCTTGGTGATACCTAGTCTGGGTGATACCTGGTCTAGGTGCTATCTAGTCTGGGTGATACCTGGTCTGGGTGATACCCAGTCTGGGTGATACCTGCTCTGGGTGTTATCTGGCCTGGGTTATACCTGGTCTGGATGATACCTGGCCTGGGTGATACCTGCCCCAGGTGATACCTGGTCTGGGTGATACCTGGCCTGGGTGATACATGGCCTGGGTGATACCTGGCCTGGGTGATACCTGGCCTGGGTGATACCTGGTCTGGGTGATACCTGGCCTGGGTGATACCTGCCCCGGGTGATACCTAGTCTGGGTGATACCTAGTCCGGGTGATACCTGGTCTGGGTGATACCTGGTCTGGTTGATACCTGGCCTGGGTGAGACCTGCCCCGGGTGAAACTTAGTCTGTGTGCTACCTAGTCCGGGTGATACCTGGTCTGTGTGATACCTGGTCTGGGTGATACCTGCTCCGGGTGATACCTGGTCTGGGTGATACCTTGTCTGGGTGATACCTGGCCTGGGTGTTTCATGGCCTGGGTGATACCTGGACTAGGTGATACCTGGCCTGGGTGATACCTGCTCCGGGTGATACCTGGCCTGGGTGATACCTGGCCTGGGTGTTACATGGCCTGGGTGATACCTGGCCTGGGTTATACCTGGCCTGGGTGTCACATGGCCTGGGTGATACCTGTTCTGGGTGATACGTGGCCTGGATGATACCAGCCCTGTGTGACACCTGGTCTGGGTGATACCTCTCCTGGGTGATACCTGCCCCGGGTGATACCTAGTTTGTGTGATACCGAGTCCGGGTGATACCTGGTCTGGGTGATACCTGGTCTGGTTGATACCTGGCCTGGGTGAGACCTGACCCGGGTGATACTTAGTCTGGGTGCTACCTAGTCTGGGTGATACCTGGTCTGGGTGATTCCTGGTTTGGGTTTTACATGGTCTGGGTGTTACATGGCCTGGGTGATACCTGGTCTGGGTGATACCTGGCCTGGGTGTTTCATGGCCTGGGTGATACCTGGACTAGGTGATACCTGGCCTGGGTGATACCTGCTCCGGGTGATACCTGGCCTGGGTGATACCTGGCCTGGGTGTTACATGGACTGTGTGATACCTGGCCTGGGATATACCTGGACTGGGTGATAACTTTCCTGGGTGTTACATGGCCTGGGTGATATCTGGCCTGGGTGATACCTGGCCTGTGTGATACCTGGCCTGGGTGATACGTTCTCTGGGTGACACCTGGTCTGGGTGATAGCTGGCCTGGGTGATACCTGCCCCGGGTGATGCCTAGTCTGGGTGATACATAGTCCGGGTGATACGTGGTCTGGGTGATACCTGGTCTGGTTGATACCTGGCCGGGGTGAGACCTGCCCCGGGTGATACCTAGTCTGTGTACTACCTAGTCTGGGGGATACCTGGTCTGGGTGATACCTGGTCTGGTTGATACCTGCTCCAGCTGATACCTGGTCTTGTTGATACATAGTCTGGGTGATACCTGGACTGGGTGTTACATGGTCTGGGTGTTACATGGCCTGGGTGATACCTGCTCTGGGTGATACCTTGCCTGGGTGTTTCATGGCCTGGGTGATACCTGGATTAGGTGATACCTGGCCTGGGTGATACCTGCTCCGGGTGATACCTGGCCTGGGTGTTAACTGGCCTGGGTGTTACATGGCCTGGGTGATACCTGGCCTGGGTTATACCTGGACAGGGTGATACCTGGCCAGGGTGTTACATGGCCTGGGTGATACCTGGCCTGGGTGATACCTGGCCTGGGTGATACGTGTTCCGGGTGATACCTGGCCTGGGTGATACCTGCCTTGGGCGATACCTGGTCTGGGTGATAACTGGTCTGGGTGATACCTAGTCTGGGTGATATCGGGTCTGGGTGATACCTGGTCTTGGTGATACCTGGTCTGGGTGATACCTAGTCTGGTTGATACCTGGTCTGGTTGATACCTGGTCTGGGTGATACCTAGTCTGGGTGATACCTGGTCTGGGTCATACCTAGTCTGGGTGTTACATGGTCTGGGTGATACCTGGTCTGGGTGATACCTGGTCTGGGTGATACCTAGTCTGGGTGATGCCTGGTCTGGGTGATAACTGGTCTGGTTGATACCTGCGCCATGTGATACCTGGTCTGGGTGAAACCTAGTCTGGGTGTTACCTGGCCTGGGTGATACCTAGTCTGGGTATACCTAGTCTGGGTGTTACATGGCCTGGGTGATACCTGGTCTGGGTGATACCTGGTCTGGGTGATAACTGCTCTGGGTGATACATGGCCTGGGTGATACCTAGTCTGGGTGATACCTGGTCTAGGTGCTAACTAGTCTGGGTGATACCTGGTCTGGGTGATACCCGGTCTGGGTGATACCTGCTCTGGGTGTTATCTGGTCTGGGTGAAACCTGGTCTGGGTGATAACTGGCCTGGGTGATACCTGCCCCGGGTGATACCTGGTCTGGGTGATACCTGGCCTGTGTGATACATGGCCTGGGTGTTACCTGGCCTGGGTGAACTGGCCTGGGTGATACCTGGTCTGGGTGATACCTGGCCTGGGTGATACCTGCCCCGGGTGATATCTAGTCTGGGTGATACCTAGTCCGGGTGATACCTGGTCTGGGTGATACCTGGTCTGGTTGATACCTGGCCTGGGTGAGACCTGCCCCGGGTGAAACATAGTCTGTGTGCTACCTAGTCCGGGTGATACCTGGTCTGTGTGATACCTGGTATGGGTGATACCTGCTCCGGGTGATACCTGGTCTGGGATATACCTAGTCTGGGTGATACCTGGCCTGGGTGTTTCATGGCCTGGGTGATACCTAGACTAGGTGATACCTGGCCTGGGTGATACCTGCTCCGGGTGATACCTGGCCTGGGTGATACCTGGCCTGGGTGTTACATGGCCTGGGTGATACCTGGACTAGGTGATACCTAGTCTGGGTGATATCGGGTCTAGGTGATACCTGGTCTTGGTGATACCTGGTCTGGGTGATACCTAGTCTGGGTGATACCTGGTCTGGTTGATATCTGGTCTGGGTGATACCTAGTCTGGGTGATACCTGGTCTGGGTCAGACCTAGTCTGGGTGTTAGATCGTCTGGGTGATACCTGGTCTGGGTGATACCTGGTCTGGGTGATACATAGTCTGGGTGATACCTGGTCTGGGTGATAACTAGTCTGGGTTATACCTGCTCCGGGTGATACCTGGTCTGGGTGATACCTAGTCTGGGTGATACCTGGCCTGGGTGATACCTAGTCTGGGTGATACCTAGTCTGGGTGTTACATGGTCTGGGTGATACCTGGTCTGGGTGATACCTGGTCTGGGTGATACCTGCTCTGGGTGATACATGGCCTGGGTGATACCTAGTCTGGGTGATACCTGGTCTAGGTGCTAACTAGTCTGGGTGATACCTGGTCTGGGTGAAACCCGGTCTGGGTGATACCTGCTCTTGGTTTTACCTAGTCTGGGTGAAACCTGGTCTTGGTGATAACTGGCCTGGGTGATACCTGCCCCGGGTTATACCTGGTCTGGGTGATACCTGGCCTGTGTGATACATGGCCTGGGTAATACCTGGCCTGGGTGATACCTGGTCTGGGTGATACCTGACCTGGGTGATACCTGCCCCGGGTGATACCTAGTCTGGGTGATACCTAGTCCGGGTGATACCTGGTCTGGGTGATACCTGGTCTGGTTCGTACCTGGCCTGGGTGAGACCTGCCCCGGGTGAAACTTAGTCTGTGTGCTACCTAGTCCGGGTGATACCTGGTCTGTCTGATACCTGGTCTGGGTGATACCTGCTCCGGGTGATACCTGGTCTGGGTGATACCTCGTCTGGGTGATACCTGGCCTGGGTGTTTCATGGCCTGGGTGATACCTAGACTAGGTGAAACCTGGCCTGGGTGATACCTGCTCCGGGTGATACCTGGCCTGGGTGATACCTGGCCTGGGTGTTACATGGCCTGGGTGATACCTGGACTAGTTGATACCTGGCCTGGGTCATACCTGCTCCGGGTGATCCCTGGCCTGTGTTACACCTGGCCTGGGTGTCACATGGCCTGGGAGATACCTGGTCTGGGTGATACTTGTTCCGGGTGATACCTGGCCTGGGTGATACCTCATCTGGGTGATACCTGCTCTGGGTGATACCTGCTCTGGGTGTTATCTGGTCTGGGTGAAACCTGGTCTGGGTGATAACTGGCCTGGGTGATACCTGCCCCGGGTGATACCTGGTCTGGGTGATACCTGGCCTGTGTGATACACGGCCTGGGTGATACCTGGCCTGGGTGATACCTGGCCTGGGTGATACCTGGTCTGGGTGATACCTGGCCTGGGTGATACCTGCCCCGGGTGATAACTAGTCTGGGTGATACCTAGTCCGGGTGCTACCTGGTCTGGGTGATACCTGGTCTGGTTGATACCTGGCCTGGGTGAGACCTGCCCCGGGTGAAACTTAGTCTGTGTGCTACCTAGTCCGGGTGATACCTGGTCTGTGTGATACCTGGTAAGGGTGATACCTGCTCCGGGTGATAGCTGGTCTGGGATATACCTAGTCTGGGTGATACCTGGCCTGGGTGTTTCATGGCCTGGGTGATACCTGGACTAGGTGATACCTGGCCTGGGTGATACCTGCTCTGGGTGATACCTGGCCTGGATGATACCTGGCCTGGGTGATACATGGCCTGGGTGATACCTGCTCCGGGTGATACCTGGCCTGGGTGATAACTAGTCTGGGTGAAACCTGGCCTGGGTGATACCTGCCTTGGGCGATACCTGGTCTGGGTGATACCTGGTCTGGGTGATACCTAGTCTGGGTGATATCGGGTCTGGGTGATACCTGGTCTTGGTGATACCTGGTCTGGGTGATACCTAGTCTGGGTGATACCTGGTCTGGTTGATACCTGGTCTGGGTGATACCTAGTCTGGGTGATACCTGGTCTGGGTGATTCCTAGTCTGGGTGTTACATGGTCTGGGTGATACCTGGTCTGGGTGATACCTGGTCTGGGTGATACCTTGTCTGGGTGATACCTAGTCTGGGTGATAACTGCTCCGGGTGATACCTGGTCTGGGTTATACCTAGTCTGGGTGTTACATGGCCTGGGTGATACCTGGTCTGGGTGATACCTGCTCTGGGTGATACCTGCTCTGGGTCATACATGGCCTGGGTGATATCTAGTCTGGGTGATACCTGGTCTGGGTGATACCTAGTCTGGGTGATACCTGGTATGGGTGATATCCTGTCTGGGTGTTACCTGGTCTGGATGATACCTGTTCTGGGTGATACCTGGCCTGGGTGATAACTGCCCTGGGTGATACCTCATCTGGGTGATACCTGCTCTGGGTGATACCTGCTCTGGGTGATACCTGCCCCGGGTGATACCTAGTCTGGGTGTTACCTAGTCTGGGTGATACCTGGACTGGGTGATACCTGGCCTGGGTGATACATGCCCTGGGTGATACCTAGTCTGGGTGTTAGCTGGCCTGGGTGATACCTAGTCTGGGTGATACCTAGTCTGGGTGTTACATAGCCTGGGTGCTACCTGGTCTGTGTGATACCTTGTCTGGGTGATACCTGGACTGGGTGATACCTTCACTGGGTGATACATGGCCTGGGTGATACCTAGTCTGGGTGTTAGCTGGCCTGGGTGATACCTAGTCTGGGTGATACCTGGTCTGGGTGATACCCGGTCTGGGTGATACCTGCACTGGGTGTTACCTGGTATGGGTTATATCTGGTCTGGGTGATACCTGGCCTGGGTGATACCTGCCCCGTGTGACACCTGGTCTGGGTGATAGCTGGCCTGGGTGATACCTGCCCCGGGTGATGCCTAGTCTGGGTGATACCTGCTCCGGGTGATAACTGGTCTGGGTGATACCTGGTCTGGTTGATACCTGGCCTGGGTGAGATCTGCCCCGGGTGATACCTAGTCTGGATGCTACCTAGTCTGGGTGATACCTGGTCTGGGTGATACCTGGTCTGGGTGATACCTGCTCCGGGTGATACCTGGTCTTGTTGATACCTGCTCTGGGTAATACCTGGACTGGGTGTTACATGGTCTGGGTGTTACATGGCCTGGGTGATACCTGGTCTAGGTGATACCTTGCCTGGGTGTTTCATGGCCTGGGTGATACCTGGACTAGGTGATACCTGGCCTGGGTGATACCTTGCCTGGGTGTTTCATGGCCTGGGTGATACCTGGACTAGGTGATACCTGGTCTGGGTGATACCTTGCCTGGGTGTTTCATGGCCTGGGTGATACCTGGACTAGGTGATACCTGGCCTGGGTGATACCTGCTCCGGGTGATACCTGGCCTGGGTGATAACTGGCCTGGGTGTTACATGGCCTGGGTGATACCTGGCCTGGGTTATACATGGACAGGGTGATACCGGGAAAGGGTGTTACATGGCCTGGGTGATACCTGGCCTGGGTGATACCTGGCCTGTGTGATACGTGTTCCGGGTGATACCTGGCATGGGTGATACCTGCCTTGGGCGATACCTGGTCTGGGTGATACCTGGTCTGAGTGATACCTAGTCTGGTTGATATCGGGTCTGGGTGATACCTGGTCTTGGTGATACCTGGTCTGGGTGATACCTAGTCTGGGTGATACATGGTCTGGTTGATACCTGGTCTGGGAGATACCTAGTCTGGGTGATACCTGGTCTGGGTGATAACTGGTCTGGGTGATACCTGCTCCGTGTGATACCTGGTCTGGGTGATACCTACTCTGGGTGTTGCCTGGCCTGGGTGATACCTAGTCTGGGTATACCTAGTCTGGGTGTGACATGGCCTGGGAGATACCTGGTCTGGGTGATACCTGGTCTGGGTGGTACCTGCTCTGGGTGATACATGGCCTTGGTGATACCTAGTCTGGGTGATACCTGGTCTAGGTGCTATCTAGTCTGGGTGATACCTGGTCTGGGTGATACCCAGTCTGGGTGATACCTGCTCTGGGTGTTATCTGGCCTGGGTTATACCTGGTCTGGATGATACCTGGCCTGGGTGATACCTGCCCCAGGTGATACCTGGTCTGGGTGATACCTGGCCTGTGTGATACATGGCCTGGGTGATACCTGGCCTGGGTGATACCTGGCCTGGGTGATACCTGGTCTGGGTGATACCTGGCCTGGGTGATACCTGCCCCGGGTGATACCTAGTCTGGGTGATACCTAGTCTGGGTGATACCTGGTCTGGGTGATACCTGGTCTGGTTGATACCTGGCCTGGGTGAGACCTGCCCCGGGTGAAACTTAGTCTGTGTGCTACCTAGTCCGGGTGATACCTGGTCTGTGTGATACCTGGTCTGGGTGATACCTGCTCCGGGTGATACCTGGTCTGGGTGATACCTAGTCTGGGTGATACCTGGCCTGGGTGTTTCATGGCCTGGGTGATACCTGGACTAGGTGATACCTGGCCTGGGTGATACCTGCTCCGGGTGATACCTGGCCTGGGTGATACCTGGCCTGGGTGTTACATGGCCTGGGTGATACCTGGCCTGGGTTATACCTGGCCTGGGTGTCACATGGCCTGGGTGATACCTGTTCTGGGTGATACGTGGCCTGGATGATACCAGCCCTGTGTGACACCTGGTCTGGGTGATACCTCTCCTGGGTGATACCTGCCCCGGGTGATACCTAGTTTGTGTGATACCGAGTCCGGGTGATACCTGGTCTGGGTGATACCTGGTCTGGTTGATACCTGGCCTGGGTGAGACCTGACCCGGGTGATACTTAGTCTGGGTGCTACCTAGTCTGGGTGATACCTGGTCTGGGTGATTCCTGGTCTGGGTTTTACATGGTCTGGGTGTTACATGGCCTGGGTGATACCTGGTCTGGGTGATACCTGGCCTGGGTGTTTCATGGCCTGGGTGATACCTGGACTAGGTGATACCTGGCCTGGGTGATACCTGCTCCGGGTGATACCTGGCCTGGGTGATACCTGGCCTGGGTGTTACATGGACTGTGTGATACCTGGCCTGGGATATACCTGGACTGGGTGATAACTTTCCTGGGTGTTACATGGCCTGGGTGATATCTGGCCTGGGTGATACCTGGCCTGTGTGATACCTGGCCTGGGTGATACGTTCTCTGGGTGACACCTGGTCTGGGTGATAGCTGGCCTGGGTGATACCTGCCCCGGGTGATGCCTAGTCTGGGTGATACATAGTCCGGGTGATACGTGGTCTGGGTGATACCTGGTCTGGTTGATACCTGGCCGGGGTGAGACCTGCCCCGGGTGATACCTAGTCTGTGTACTACCTAGTCTGGGGGATACCTGGTCTGGGTGATACCTGGTCTGGTTGATACCTGCTCCAGCTGATACCTGGTCTTGTTGATACATAGTCTGGGTGATACCTGGACTGGGTGTTACATGGTCTGGGTGTTACATGGCCTGGGTGATACCTGCTCTGGGTGATACCTTGCCTGGGTGTTTCATGGCCTGGGTGATACCTGGATTAGGTGATACCTGGCCTGGGTGATACCTGCTCCGGGTGATACCTGGCCTGGGTGTTAACTGGCCTGGGTGTTACATGGCCTGGGTGATACCTGGCCTGGGTTATACCTGGACAGGGTGATACCTGGCCAGGGTGTTACATGGCCTGGGTGATACCTGGCCTGGGTGATACCTGGCCTGGGTGATACGTGTTCCGGGTGATACCTGGCCTGGGTGATACCTGCCTTGGGCGATACCTGGTCTGGGTGATAACTGGTCTGGGTGATACCTAGTCTGGGTGATATCGGGTCTGGGTGATACCTGGTCTTGGTGATACCTGGTCTGGGTGATACCTAGTCTGGTTGATACCTGGTCTGGTTGATACCTGGTCTGGGTGATACCTAGTCTGGGTGATACCTGGTCTGGGTCATACCTAGTCTGGGTGTTACATGGTCTGGGTGATACCTGGTCTGGGTGATACCTGGTCTGGGTGATACCTAGTCTGGGTGATGCCTGGTCTGGGTGATAACTGGTCTGGTTGATACCTGCGCCATGTGATACCTGGTCTGGGTGAAACCTAGTCTGGGTGTTACCTGGCCTGGGTGATACCTAGTCTGGGTATACCTAGTCTGGGTGTTACATGGCCTGGGTGATACCTGGTCTGGGTGATACCTGGTCTGGGTGATAACTGCTCTGGGTGATACATGGCCTGGGTGATACCTAGTCTGGGTGATACCTGGTCTAGGTGCTAACTAGTCTGGGTGATACCTGGTCTGGGTGATACCCGGTCTGGGTGATACCTGCTCTGGGTGTTATCTGGTCTGGGTGAAACCTGGTCTGGGTGATAACTGGCCTGGGTGATACCTGCCCCGGGTGATACCTGGTCTGGGTGATACCTGGCCTGTGTGATACATGGCCTGGGTGTTACCTGGCCTGGGTGAACTGGCCTGGGTGATACCTGGTCTGGGTGATACCTGGCCTGGGTGATACCTGCCCCGGGTGATATCTAGTCTGGGTGATACCTAGTCCGGGTGATACCTGGTCTGGGTGATACCTGGTCTGGTTGATACCTGGCCTGGGTGAGACCTGCCCCGGGTGAAACTTAGTCTGTGTGCTACCTAGTCCGGGTGATACCTGGTCTGTGTGATACCTGGTATGGGTGATACCTGCTCCGGGTGATACCTGGTCTGGGATATACCTAGTCTGGGTGATACCTGGCCTGGGTGTTTCATGGCCTGGGTGATACCTAGACTAGGTGATACCTGGCCTGGGTGATACCTGCTCCGGGTGATACCTGGCCTGGGTGATACCTGGCCTGGGTGTTACATGGCCTGGGTGATACCTGGACTAGGTGATACCTAGTCTGGGTGATATCGGGTCTGGGTGATACCTGGTCTTGGTGATACCTGGTCTGGGTGATACCTAGTCTGGGTGATACCTGGTCTGGTTGATATCTGGTCTGGGTGATACCTAGTCTGGGTGATACCTGGTCTGGGTGATACCTAGTCTGGGTGTTACATGGTCTGGGTGATACCTGGTCTGGGTGATACCTGGTCTGGGTGATACCTTGTCTGGGTGATACCTGGTCTGGGTGATAACTGGTCTGGGTGATACCTGCTCCGGGTGATACCTGGTCTGGGTGATACCTAGTCTGGGTGTTACCTGGCCTGGGTGATACCTAGTCTGGGTATACCTAGTCTGGGTGTTACATGGCCTGGGTGATACCTGGTCTGGGTGATACCTGGTCTGGGTGATACCTGCTCTGGGTGATACATGGCCTGGGTGATACCTAGTCTGGGTGATACCTGGTCTAGGTGCTAACTAGTCTGGGTGATACCTGGTCAGGGTGATACCCGGTCTGGGTGATACCTGCTCTGGGTGTTATCTGGTCTGGGTGAAACCTGGTCTTGGTGATAACTGGCCTGGGTGATACCTGCCCCGGGTTATACCTGGTCTGGGTGATACCTGGCCTGTGTGATACATGGCCTGGGTAATACCTGGCCTGGGTGATACCTGGTCTGGGTGATACCTGACCTGGGTGATACCTGCCCCGGGTGATACCTAGTCTGGGTGATACCTAGTCCGGGTGATACCTGGTCTGGGTGATACCTGGTCTGGTTCGTACCTGGCCTGGGTGAGACCTGCCCCGGGTGAAACTTAGTCTGTGTGCTACCTAGTCCGGGTGATACCTGGTCTGTCTGATACCTGGTCTGGGTGATACCTGCTCCGGGTGATACCTGGTCTGGGTGATACCTCGTCTGGGTGATACCTGGCCTGGGTGTTTCATGGCCTGGGTGATACCTAGACTAGGTGAAACCTGGCCTGGGTGATACCTGCTCCGGGTGATACCTGGCCTGGGTGATACCTGGCCTGGGTGTTACATGGCCTGGGTGATACCTGGACTATTTGATACCTGGCCTGGGTGATACCTGCTCCGGGTGATCCCTGGCCTGTGTTACACCTGGCCTGGGTGTCACATGGCCTGGGAGATACCTGGTCTGGGTGATACTTGTTCCGGGTGATACCTGGCCTGGGTGATACCTCATCTGGGTGATACCTGCTCTGGGTGATACCTGCTCTGGGTGGTAGCTGCCCCGGGTGATACCTAGTCAGGGTGATACCTAGTCTGGGTGATACCTAGTCTGGGTGATACCTGGTCTGGTTGATAGCTGCCCTGGGTGATACCTAGTCTGGGTGTTAGCTGGCCTGGGTGATACCTAGTCTGGGTATACCTAGTCTGGGTGTGACATGGCCTGGGAGATACCTGGTCTGGGAAATACCTGGTCTGGGTGATACCTGCTCTGGGTGATACATGGCCTGGGTGATACCAGGTCTGGGTGATACCTGGTCTAGGTGCTAACTAGTCTGGGTGATACCTGGTCTGGGTGATACCCAGTCTGGGTGATACCTGCTCTGGGTGTTATCTGGCCTGGGTTATACCTGGTCTGGATGATACCTGGCCTGGGTGATACCTGCCCCGGGTGATACCTGGTCTGGGTGATACCTGGCCTGGGTGATACATGGCCTGGGTGATACCTGGCCTGGGTGATACCTGGCCTGGGTGATACCTGGTCTGGGTGATACCTGGCCTGGGTGATACCTGCCCCGGGTGATACCTAGTCTGGGTGATACCTAGTCCGGGTGATACCTGGTCTGGGTGATACCTGGTCTGGTTGATACCTGGCCTGGGTGAGACCTGCCCCGGGTGAAACTTAGTCTGTGTGCTACCTAGTCCGGGTGATACCTGGTCTGTGTGATACCTGGTCTGGGTGATACCTGCTCCGGGTGATACCTGGTCTGGGTGATACCTAGTCTGGGTGATACCTGGCCTGGGTGTTTCATGGCCTGGGTGATACCTGGACTAGGTGATACCTGGCCTGGGTGATACCTGCTCCGGGTGATACCTGGCCTGGGTGATACCTGGCCTGGGTGTTACATGGCCTGGGTGATACCTGGCCTGGGTTATACCTGGCCTGGGTGTCACATGGCCTGGGTGATACCTGTTCTGGGTGATACGTGGCCTGGATGATACCAGCCCTGTGTGACACCTGGTCTGGGTGATACCTGGCCTGGGTGATACCTGCCCCGGGTGATACCTAGTTTGTGTGATACCGAGTCCGGGTGATACCTGGTCTGGGTGATACCTCGTCTGGTTGATACGTGGCCTGGGTGAGACCTGACCCGGGTGATACTTAGTCTGGGTGCTACCTAGTCTGGGTGATACCTGGTCTGGGTGATTCCTGGTCTGGGTTTTACATGGTCTGGGTGTTACATGGCCTGGGTGATACCTGGTCTGGGTGATACCTGGCCTGGGTGTTTCATGGCCTGGGTGATACCTGGACTAGGTGATACCTGGCCTGGGTGATACCTGCTCCGGGTGATACCTGGCCTGGGTGATACCTGGCCTGGGTGTTACATGGCCTGGGTGATACCTGGCCTGGGTTATACCTGGCCTGGGTGTCACATGGCCTGGGTGATACCTGTTCTGGGTGATACGTGGCCTGGATGATACCAGCCCTGTGTGACACCTGGTCTGGGTGTTAGCTGGCCTGGGTGATACCTAGTCTGGGTATACCTAGTCTGGGTGTGACATGGCCTGGGAGATACCTGGTCTGTGTGATACCTGGTCTGGGTGATACCTGCTCTGGGTGATACATGGCCTGGGTGATACCAGGTCTGGGTGATACCTTGTCTAGGTGCTAACTAGTCTGGGTGATACCTGGTCTGGGTGATACCCAGTCTGGGTGATACCTGCTCTGGCTGTTATCTGGCCTGGGTTATACCTGGTCTGGGTGATACCTGGCCTGGGTGATACCTGCCCCGGGTGATACCTGGTCTGGGTGATACCTGGCCTGGGTGATACATGGCCTGGGTGATACCTGGCCTGGGTGATACCTGCCCCGGGTGATACCTAGTCTGGGTGATACCTAGTCCGGGTGATACCAGCCCTGTGTGACACCTGGTCTGGGTGATACCTGGCCTGGGTGATACCTGCCCCGGGTGATACCTAGTTTGTGTGATACCGAGTCCGGGTGATACCTGGTCTGGGTGATACCTGGTCTGGTTGATACCTGGCCTGGGTGAGACCTGACCCGGGTGATACTTAGTCTGGGTGCTACCTAGTCTGGGTGATACCTGGTCTGGGTGATTCCTGGTCTGGGTTTTACATGGTCTGGGTGTTACATGGCCTGGGTGATACCTGGTCTGGGTGATACCTGGCCTGGGTGTTTCATGGCCTGGGTGATACCTGGACTAGGTGATACCTGGCCTGGGTGATACCTGCTCCGGGTGATACCTGGCCTGGGTGATACCTGGCCTGGGTGTTACATGGACTGTGTGATACCTGGCCTGGGATATACCTGGACTGGGTGATAACTTTCCTGGGTGTTACATGGCCTGGGTGATACCTGGCCTGGGTGATACCTGGCCTGTGTGATACCTGGCCTGGGTGATACGTTCTCTGGGTGACACCTGGTCTGGGTGATAGCTGGCCTGGGTGATACCTGCCCCGGGTGATGCCTAGTCTGTGTGATACATATTCCGGGTGATACCTGGTCTGGGTGATACCTGGTCTGGTTGATACCTGGCCGGGGTGAGACCTGCCCCGGGTGATACCTAGTCTGGGTACTACCTAGTCTGGGGGATACCTGGTCTGGGTGATACCTGGTCTGGGTGATACCTGCTCCAGCTGATACCTGGTCTTGGTGATACATAGTCTGGGTGATACCTGGACTGGGTGTTACATGGTCTGGGTGTTACATGGCCTGGGTGATACCTGGTCTGGGTGATACCTTGCCTGGGTGTTTCATGGCCTGGGTGATACCTGGATTAGGTGATACCTGGCCTGGGTGATACCTGCTCCGGGTGTTAACTGGCCTGGGTGTTAACTGGCCTGGGTGTTACATGGCCTGGGTGATACCTGGCCTGGGTTATACCTGGACAGGGTGATACCTGGCCAGGATGTTACATGGCCTGGGTGATACCTGGCCTGGGTGATACCTGGCCTGGGTGATACGTGTTCCGGGTGATACCTGGCCTGGGTGATACCTGCCTTGGGCGATACCTGGTCTGGGTGATAACTGGTCTGGGTGATACCTAGTCTGGGTGATATCGGGTCTGGGTGATACCTGGTCTTGGTGATACCTGGTCTGGGTGATACCTAGTCTGCGTGATACCTGGTCTGGTTGATACCTGGTCTGGGTGATACCTAGTCTGGGTGATACCTGGTCTGGGTCATACCTAGTCTGGGTGTTACATGGTCTGGGTGATACCTGGTCTGGGTGATACCTGGTCTGGGTGATACCTAGTCTGGGTGATGCCTGGTCTGGGTGATAACTGGTCTGGTTGATACCTGCGCCGTGTGATACCTGGTCTGGGTGAAACCTAGTCTGGGTGTTACCTGGCCTGGGTGATACCTAGTCTGGGTATACCTAGTCTGGGTGTTACATGGCCTGGGTGATACCTGGTCTGGGTGATACCTGGTCTGGGTGATAACTGCTCTGGGTGATACATGGCCTGGGTGATACCTAGTCTGGGTGATACCTGGTCTAGGTGCGAACTAGTCTGGGTGATACCTGGTCTGGGTGATACCCGGTCTGGGTGATACCTGCTCTGAGTGTTATCTGGTCTGGGTGAATCCTGGTCTGGGTGATAACTGGCCTGGGTGATACCTGCCCCGGGTGATACCTGGTCTGGGTGATACCTGGCCTGTGTGATACATGGCCTGGGTGATACCTGGCCTGGGTGATACCTGGCCTGGGTGATACCTGGTCTGGGTGATACCTGGCCTGGGTGATACCTGCCCCAGGTGATACCTAGTCTGGGTGATACCTAGTCTGGGTGATACCTGGTCTGGGTGATACCTGGTCTGGTTGATACCTGGCCTGGCTGAGACCTGCCCCGGGTGAAACTTAGTCTGTGTGCTACCCAGTCCGGGTGATACCTGGTCTGTGTGATACCTGGTATGGGTGATACCTGCTCCGGGTGATACCTGGTCTGGGATATACCTAGTCTGGGTGATACCTGGCCTGGGTGTTTCATGGCCTGGGTGATACCTAGACTAGGTGATACCTGGCCTGGGTGATACCTGCTCCGGGTGATACCTGGCCTGGGTGATACCTGGCCTGGGTGTTACATGGCCTGGGTGATACCTGGACTAGGTGATACCTGGCCTGGGTGATACCTGCTCCGAGTGATACCTGGCCTGGGTGATACCTGCCTTGGGCGATACCTGGTCTGGGTGATACCTGGTCTGGGTGATACCTAGTCTGGGTGATATCGGGTCTGGGTGATACCTGGTCTTGGTGATACCTGGTCTGGGTGATACCGAGTCTGGGTGATACCTGGTCTGGTTGATATCTGGTCTGGGTGATACCTAGTCTGGGTGATACCTGGTCTGGGTCAGACCTAGTCTGGGTGTTACATGGTCTGGTTGATACCTGGTCTGGGTGATACCTGGTCTGGGTGATACCTTGTCTGGGTGATACCTGGTCTGGGTGATAACTGGTCTGGGTGATACCTGCTCCGGGTGATACCTGGTCTGGGTGATACCTAGTCTGCGTGTTACCTGGCCTGGGTGATACCTAGTCTGGGTATACCTATTCTGGGTGTTACATGGCCTGGGTGATACCTGGTTTGGGTGATACCTGGTCTGGGTGATACCTGCTCTGGGTGATACATGGCCTGGGTGATACCTAGTCTGGGTGATACCTGGTCTAGGTGCTAACTAGTCTGGGTGATACCTGGTCAGGGTGATACCCGGTCTGGGTGATACCTGCTCTGGGTGTTATATGGTCTGGGTGAAACCTGGTCTGGGTGATAACTGGACTGGGTGATACCTGCCCCGGGTTATGCCTGGTCTGGGTGATACCTGGCCTGTGTGATACATGGCCTGGGTAATACCTGGCCTGGGTGATACCTGGTCTGGGTGATACCTGACCTGGGTGATACCTGCCCTGGGTGATACCTAGTCTGGGTGATACTTACTCCGGGTGATACCTGGTCTGGGTGATACCTGGTCTGGTTCGTACCTGGCCTGGGTGAGACCTGCCCCGGGTGAAACTTAGTCTGTGTGCTACCTAGTCCGGGTGATACCTGGTCTGTCTGATACCTGGTCTGGGTGATACCTGCTCTGGGTGATACCTGGTCTGGGTGATACCTCGTCTGGGTGATACCTGGCCTGGGTGTTTCATGGCCTGGGTGATACCTAGACTAGGTGATACCTGGCCTGGGTGATACCTGCTCCGGGTGATACCTGGCCTGGGTGATACCTGGCCTGGGTGTTACATGGCCTGGGTGATACCTGGACTAGTTGATACCTGGCCTGGGTGATACCTGCTCCGGGTGACACCTGGCCTGGGTGATACCTGCCTTGGGCGATACCTGGTCTGGGTGATACCTGGTCTGGGTGATACCTGGCCTGGGTGATACCTGCCCCAGGTGATACCTAGTCTGGGTGATACCTAGTCTGGGTGATACCTGGTCTGGGTGATACCTGGTCTGGTTGATACCTGGCCTGGCTGAGACCTGCCCCGGGTGAAACTTAGTCTGTGTGCTACCCAGTCCGGGTGATACCTGGTCTGTGTGATACCTGGTATGGGTGATACCTGCTCCGGGTGATACCTGGTCTGGGATATACCTAGTCTGGGTGATACCTGGCCTGGGTGTTTCATGGCCTGGGTGATACCTAGACTAGGTGATACCTGGCCTGGGTGATACCTGCTCCGGGTGATACCTGGACTGGGTGATACCTGGCCTGGGTGTTACATGGCCTGGGTGATACCTGGACTAGGTGATACCTGGCCTGGGTGATACCTGCTCCGAGTGATACCTGGCCTGGGTGATACCTGCCTTGGGCGATACCTGGTCTGGGTGATACCTGGTCTGGGTGATACCTAGTCTGGGTGATATCGGGTCTGGGTGATACCTGGTCTTGGTGATACCTGGTCTGGGTGATACCTAGTCTGGGTGATACCTGGTCTGGTTGATATCTGGTCTGGGTGATACCTAGTCTGGGTGATACCTGGTCTGGGTCAGACCTAGTCTGGGTGTTACATGGTCTGGGTGATACCTGGTCTGGGTGATACCTGGTCTGGGTGATACCTTGTCTGGGTGATACCTGGTCTGGGTGATAACTGGTCTGGGTGATACCTGCTCCGGGTGATACCTGGTCTGGGTGATACCTAGTCTGCGTGTTACCTGGCCTGGGTGATACCTAGTCTGGGTATACCTATTCTGGGTGTTACATGGCCTGGGTGATACCTGGTTTGGGTGATACCTGGTCTGGGTGATACCTGCTCTGGGTGATACATGGCCTGGGTGATACCTAGTCTGGGTGATACCTGGTCTAGGTGCTAACTAGGCTGGGTGATACCTGGTCAGGGTGATACCCGGTCTGGGTGATACCTGCTCTGGGTGTTATATGGTCTGGGTGAAACCTGGTCTGGGTGATAACTGGCCTGGGTGATACCTTGTCTGGGTGATACCTGGTCTGGGTGATAACTGGTCTGGGTGATACCTGCTCCGGGTGATACCTGGTCTGGGTGATACCTAGTCTGCGTGTTACCTGGCCTGGGTGATACCTAGTCTGGGTATACCTATTCTGGGTGTTACATGGCCTGGGTGATACCTGGTTTGGGTGATACCTGGTCTGGGTGATACCTGCTCTGGGTGATACATGGCCTGGGTGATACCTAGTCTGGGTGATACCTGGTCTAGGTGCTAACTAGTCTGGGTGATACCTGGTCAGGGTGATACCCGGTCTGGGTGATACCTGCTCTGGGTGTTATATGGTCTGGGTGAAACCTGGTCTGGGTGATAACTGGCCTGGGTGATACCTGCCCCGGGTTATGCCTGGTCTGGGTGATACCTGGCCTGTGTGATACATGGCCTGGGTAATACCTGGCCTGGGTGATACCTGGTCTGGGTGATACCTGACCTGGGTGATACCTGCCCTGGGTGATACCTAGTCTGGGTGATACTTACTCCGGGTGATACCTGGTCTGGGTGATACCTGGTCTGGTTCGTACCTGGCCTGGGTGAGACCTGCCCCGGGTGAAACTTAGTCTGTGTGCTACCTAGTCCGGGTGATACCTGGTCTGTCTGATACCTGGTCTGGGTGATACCTGCTCTGGGTGATACCTGGTCTGGGTGATACCTCGTCTGGGTGATACCTGGCCTGGGTGTTTCATGGCCTGGGTGATACCTAGACTAGGTGATACCTGGCCTGGGTGATACCTGCTCCGGGTGATACCTGGCCTGGGTGATACCTGGCCTGGGTGTTACATGGCCTGGGTGATACCTGGACTAGTTGATACCTGGCCTGGGTGATACCTGCTCCGGGTGATCCCTGGCCTGTGTTATACCTGGCCTGGGTGTCACATGGCCTGGGAGATACCTGGTCTGGGTGAAACTTGTTCCGGGTGATACCTGGCCTGGGTGATACCTCATCTGGGTGATACCTGCTCTGGGTGATACCTGCTCCTTGTGGTACCTGCCCCGGGTGATACCTAGTCTGGGTGATACCTAGTCTGGGTGATACCTAGTCTGGGTGATACCTGGTCTGGTTGATAGCTGCCCTGGGTGATACCTAGTCTGGGTGTTAGCTGGCCTGGGTGATACCTAGTCTGGGTATACCTAGTCTGGGTGTGACATGGCCTGGGAGATACCTGGTCTGTGTGATACCTGGTCTGGGTGATACCTGCTCTGGGTGATACATGGCCTGGGTGATACCAGGTCTGGGTGATACCTTGTCTAGGTGCTAACTAGTCTGGGTGATACCTGGTCTGGGTGATACCCAGTCTGGGTGATACCTGCTCTGGCTGTTATCTGGCCTGGGTTATACCTGGTCTGGATGATACCTGGCCTGGGTGATACCTGCCCCGGGTGATACCTGGTCTGGGTGATACCTGGCCTGGGTGATACATGGCCTGGGTGATACCTGGCCTGGGTGATACCTGCCCCGGGTGATACCTAGTCTGGGTGATACCTAGTCCGGGTGATACCAGCCCTGTGTGACACCTGGTCTGGGTGATACCTGGCCTGGGTGATACCTGCCCCGGGTGATACCTAGTTTGTGTGATACCGAGTCCGGGTGATACCTGGTCTGGGTGATACCTGGTCTGGTTGATACCTGGCCTGGGTGAGACCTGACCCGGGTGATACTTAGTCTGGGTGCTACCTAGTCTGGGTGATACCTGGTCTGGGTGATTCCTGGTCTGGGTTTTACATGGTCTGGGTGTTACATGGCCTGGGTGATACCTGGTCTGGGTGATACCTGGCCTGGGTGTTTCATGGCCTGGGTGATACCTGGACTAGGTGATACCTGGCCTGGGTGATACCTGCTCCGGGTGATACCTGGCCTGGGTGATACCTGGCCTGGGTGTTACATGGACTGTGTGATACCTGGCCTGGGATATACCTGGACTGGGTGATAACTTTCCTGGGTGTTACATGGCCTGGGTGATACCTGGCCTGGGTGATACCTGGCCTGTGTGATACCTGGCCTGGGTGATACGTTCTCTGGGTGAAACCTGGTCTGGGTGATACCTGGCCTGGGTGATACCTGCCCCGGGTGATGCCTAGTCTGTGTGATACATATTCCGGGTGATACCTGGTCTGGGTGATACCTGGTCTGGTTGATACCTGGCCGGGGTGAGACCTGCCCCGGGTGATACCTAGTCTGGGTACTACCTAGTCTGGGGGATACCTGGTCTGGGTGATACCTGGTCTGGGTGATACCTGCTCCAGCTGATACCTGGTCTTGGTGATACATAGTCTGGGTGATACCTGGACTGGGTGTTACATGGTCTGGGTGTTACATGGCCTGGGTGATACCTGGTCTGGGTGATACCTTGCCTGGGTGTTTCATGGCCTGGGTGATACCTGGATTAGGTGATACCTGGCCTGGGTGATACCTGCTCCGGGTGATACCTGGCCTGGGTGTTAACTGGCCTGGGTGTTACATGGCCTGGGTGATACCTGGCCTGGGTTATACCTGGACAGGGTGATACCTGGCCAGGGTGTTACATGTCCTGGGTGATACCTGGCCTGGGTGATACCTGGCCTGGGTGATACGTGTTCCGGGTGATACCTGGCCTGGGTGATACCTGCCTTGGGCGATACCTGGTCTGGGTGATAACTGGTCTGGGTGATACCTAGTCTGGGTGATATCGGGTCTGGGTGATACCTGGTCTTGGTGATACCTGGTCTGGGTGATACCTAGTCTGCGTGATACCTGGTCTGGTTGATACCTGGTCTGGGTGATACCTAGTCTGGGTGATACCTGGTCTGGGTCATACCTAGTCTGGGTGTTACATGGTCTGGGTGATACCTGGTCTGGGTGATACCTGGTCTGGGTGATACCTAGTCTGGGTGATGCCTGGTCTGGGTGATAACTGGTCTGGTTGATACCTGCGCCGTGTGATACCTGGTCTGGGTGAAACCTAGTCTGGGTGTTACCTGGCCTGGGTGATACCTAGTCTGGGTATACCTAGTCTGGGTGTTACATGGCCTGGGTGATACCTGGTCTGGGTGATACCTGGTCTGGGTGATAACTGCTCTGGGTGATACATGGCCTGGGTGATACCTAGTCTGGGTGATACCTGGTCTAGGTGCGAACTAGTCTGGGTGATACCTGGTCTGGGTGATACCCGGTCTGGGTGATACCTGCTCTGAGTGTTATCTGGTCTGGGTGAATCCTGGTCTGGGTGATAACTGGCCTGGGTGATACCTGCCCCGGGTGATACCTGGTCTGGGTGATACCTGGCCTGTGTGATACATGGCCTGGGTGATACCTGGCCTGGGTGATACCTGGCCTGGGTGATACCTGGTCTGGGTGATACCTGGCCTGGGTGATACCTGCCCCAGGTGATACCTAGTCTGGGTGATACCTAGTCTGGGTGATACCTGGTCTGGGTGATACCTGGTCTGGTTGATACCTGGCCTGGCTGAGACCTGCCCCGGGTGAAACTTAGTCTGTGTGCTACCCAGTCCGGGTGATACCTGGTCTGTGTGATACCTGGTATGGGTGATACCTGCTCCGGGTGATACCTGGTCTGGGATATACCTAGTCTGGGTGATACCTGGCCTGGGTGTTTCATGGCCTGGGTGATACCTAGACTAGGTGATACCTGGCCTGGGTGATACCTGCTCCGGGTGATACCTGGCCTGGGTGATACCTGGCCTGGGTGTTACATGGCCTGGGTGATACCTGGACTAGGTGATACCTGGCCTGGGTGATACCTGCTCCGAGTGATACCTGGCCTGGGTGATACCTGCCTTGGGCGATACCTGGTCTGGGTGATACCTGGTCTGGGTGATACCTAGTCTGGGTGATATCGGGTCTGGGTGATACCTGGTCTTGGTGATACCTGGTCTGGGTGATACCGAGTCTGGGTGATACCTGGTCTGGTTGATATCTGGTCTGGGTGATACCTAGTCTGGGTGATACCTGGTCTGGGTCAGACCTAGTCTGGGTGTTACATGGTCTGGTTGATACCTGGTCTGGGTGATACCTGGTCTGGGTGATACCTTGTCTGGGTGATACCTGGTCTGGGTGATAACTGGTCTGGGTGATACCTGCTCCGGGTGATACCTGGTCTGGGTGATACCTAGTCTGCGTGTTACCTGGCCTGGGTGATACCTAGTCTGGGTATACCTATTCTGGGTGTTACATGGCCTGGGTGATACCTGGTTTGGGTGATACCTGGTCTGGGTGATACCTGCTCTGGGTGATACATGGCCTGGGTGATACCTAGTCTGGGTGATACCTGGTCTAGGTGCTAACTAGTCTGGGTGATACCTGGTCAGGGTGATACCCGGTCTGGGTGATACCTGCTCTGGGTGTTATATGGTCTGGGTGAAACCTGGTCTGGGTGATAACTGGACTGGGTGATACCTGCCCCGGGTTATGCCTGGTCTGGGTGATACCTGGCCTGTGTGATACATGGCCTGGGTAATACCTGGCCTGGGTGATACCTGGTCTGGGTGATACCTGACCTGGGTGATACCTGCCCTGGGTGATACCTAGTCTGGGTGATACTTACTCCGGGTGATACCTGGTCTGGGTGATACCTGGTCTGGTTCGTACCTGGCCTGGGTGAGACCTGCCCCGGGTGAAACTTAGTCTGTGTGCTACCTAGTCCGGGTGATACCTGGTCTGTCTGATACCTGGTCTGGGTGATACCTGCTCTGGGTGATACCTGGTCTGGGTGATACCTCGTCTGGGTGATACCTGGCCTGGGTGTTTCATGGCCTGGGTGATACCTAGACTAGGTGATACCTGGCCTGGGTGATACCTGCTCCGGGTGATACCTGGCCTGGGTGATACCTGGCCTGGGTGTTACATGGCCTGGGTGATACCTGGACTAGTTGATACCTGGCCTGGGTGATTCCTGCTCCGGGTGACACCTGGCCTGGGTGATACCTGCCTTGGGCGATACCTGGTCTGGGTGATACCTGGTCTGGGTGATACCTGGCCTGGGTGATACCTGCCCCAGGTGATACCTAGTCTGGGTGATACCTAGTCTGGGTGATACCTGGTCTGGGTGATACCTGGTCTGGTTGATACCTGGCCTGGCTGAGACCTGCCCCGGGTGAAACTTAGTCTGTGTGCTACCCAGTCCGGGTGATACCTGGTCTGTGTGATACCTGGTATGGGTGATACCTGCTCCGGGTGATACCTGGTCTGGGATATACCTAGTCTGGGTGATACCTGGCCTGGGTGTTTCATGGCCTGGGTGATACCTAGACTAGGTGATACCTGGCCTGGGTGATACCTGCTCCGGGTGATACCTGGACTGGGTGATACCTGGCCTGGGTGTTACATGGCCTGGGTGATACCTGGACTAGGTGATACCTGGCCTGGGTGATACCTGCTCCGAGTGATACCTGGCCTGGGTGATACCTGCCTTGGGCGATACCTGGTCTGGGTGATACCTGGTCTGGGTGATACCTAGTCTGGGTGATATCGGGTCTGGGTGATACCTGGTCTTGGTGATACCTGGTCTGGGTGATACCTAGTCTGGGTGATACCTGGTCTGGTTGATATCTGGTCTGGGTGATACCTAGTCTGGGTGATACCTGGTCTGGGTCAGACCTAGTCTGGGTGTTACATGGTCTGGGTGATACCTGGTCTGGGTGATACCTGGTCTGGGTGATACCTTGTCTGGGTGATACCTGGTCTGGGTGATAACTGGTCTGGGTGATACCTGCTCCGGGTGATACCTGGTCTGGGTGATACCTAGTCTGCGTGTTACCTGGCCTGGGTGATACCTAGTCTGGGTATACCTATTCTGGGTGTTACATGGCCTGGGTGATACCTGGTTTGGGTGATACCTGGTCTGGGTGATACCTGCTCTGGGTGATACATGGCCTGGGTGATACCTAGTCTGGGTGATACCTGGTCTAGGTGCTAACTAGTCTGGGTGATACCTGGTCAGGGTGATACCCGGTCTGGGTGATACCTGCTCTGGGTGTTATATGGTCTGGGTGAAACCTGGTCTGGGTGATAACTGGCCTGGGTGATACCTTGTCTGGGTGATACCTGGTCTGGGTGATAACTGGTCTGGGTGATACCTGCTCCGGGTGATACCTGGTCTGGGTGATACCTAGTCTGCGTGTTACCTGGCCTGGGTGATACCTAGTCTGGGTATACCTATTCTGGGTGTTACATGGCCTGGGTGATACCTGGTTTGGGTGATACGTGGTCTGGGTGATACCTGCTCTGGGTGATACATGGCCTGGGTGATACCTAGTCTGGGTGATACCTGGTCTAGGTGCTAACTAGTCTGGGTGATACCTGGTCAGGGTGATACCCGGTCTGGGTGATACCTGCTCTGGGTGTTATATGGTCTGGGTGAAACCTGGTCTGGGTGATAACTGGCCTGGGTGATACCTGCCCCGGGTTATGCCTGGTCTGGGTGATACCTGGCCTGTGTGATACATGGCCTGGGTAATACCTGGCCTGGGTGATACCTGGTCTGGGTGATACCTGACCTGGGTGATACCTGCCCTGGGTGATACCTAGTCTGGGTGATACTTACTCCGGGTGATACCTGGTCTGGGTGATACCTGGTCTGGTTCGTACCTGGCCTGGGTGAGACCTGCCCCGGGTGAAACTTAGTCTGTGTGCTACCTAGTCCGGGTGATACCTGGTCTGTCTGATACCTGGTCTGGGTGATACCTGCTCTGGGTGATACCTGGTCTGGGTGATACCTCGTCTGGGTGATACCTGGCCTGGGTGTTTCATGGCCTGGGTGATACCTAGACTAGGTGATACCTGGCCTGGGTGATACCTGCTCCGGGTGATACCTGGCCTGGGTGATACCTGGCCTGGGTGTTACATGGCCTGGGTGATACCTGGACTAGTTGATACCTGGCCTGGGTGATACCTGCTCCGGGTGATCCCTGGCCTGTGTTATACCTGGCCTGGGTGTCACATGGCCTGGGAGATACCTGGTCTGGGTGAAACTTGTTCCGGGTGATACCTGGCCTGGGTGATACCTCATCTGGGTGATACCTGCTCTGGGTGATACCTGCTCCTTGTGGTACCTGCCCCGGGTGATACCTAGTCTGGGTGATACCTAGTCTGGGTGATACCTAGTCTGGGTGATACCTGGTCTGGTTGATAGCTGCCCTGGGTGATACCTAGTCTGGGTGTTAGCTGGCCTGGGTGATACCTAGTCTGGGTATACCTAGTCTGGGTGTGACATGGCCTGGGAGATACCTGGTCTGTGTGATACCTGGTCTGGGTGATACCTGCTCTGGGTGATACATGGCCTGGGTGATACCAGGTCTGGGTGATACCTTGTCTAGGTGCTAACTAGTCTGGGTGATACCTGGTCTGGGTGATACCCAGTCTGGGTGATACCTGCTCTGGCTGTTATCTGGCCTGGGTTATACCTGGTCTGGATGATACCTGGCCTGGGTGATACCTGCCCCGGGTGATACCTGGTCTGGGTGATACCTGGCCTGGGTGATACATGGCCTGGGTGATACCTGGCCTGGGTGATACCTGCCCCGGGTGATACCTAGTCTGGGTGATACCTAGTCCGGGTGATACCAGCCCTGTGTGACACCTGGTCTGGGTGATACCTGGCCTGGGTGATACCTGCCCCGGGTGATACCTAGTTTGTGTGATACCGAGTCCGGGTGATACCTGGTCTGGGTGATACCTGGTCTGGTTGATACCTGGCCTGGGTGAGACCTGACCCGGGTGATACTTAGTCTGGGTGCTACCTAGTCTGGGTGATACCTGGTCTGGGTGATTCCTGGTCTGGGTTTTACATGGTCTGGGTGTTACATGGCCTGGGTGATACCTGGTCTGGGTGATACCTGGCCTGGGTGTTTCATGGCCTGGGTGATACCTGGACTAGGTGATACCTGGCCTGGGTGATACCTGCTCCGGGTGATACCTGGCCTGGGTGATACCTGGCCTGGGTGTTACATGGACTGTGTGATACCTGGCCTGGGATATACCTGGACTGGGTGATAACTTTCCTGGGTGTTACATGGCCTGGGTGATACCTGGCCTGGGTGATACCTGGCCTGTGTGATACCTGGCCTGGGTGATACGTTCTCTGGGTGACACCTGGTCTGGGTGATAGCTGGCCTGGGTGATACCTGCCCCGGGTGATGCCTAGTCTGGGTGATACATAGTCCGGGTGATACCTGGTCTGGGTGATACCTGGTCTGGTTGATACCTGGCCGGGGTGAGACCTGCCCCGGGTGATACCTAGTCTGGGTACTACCTAGTCTGGGGGATACCTGGTCTGGGTGATACCTGGTCTGGGTGATACCTGCTCCAGATGATACCTGGTCTTGGTGATACATAGTCTGGGTGATACCTGGACTGGGTGTTACATGGTCTGGGTGTTACATGGCCTGGGTGATACCTGGTCTGGGTGATACCTTGCCTGGGTGTTTCATGGCCTGGGTGATACCTGGATTAGGTGATACCTGGCCTGGGTGATACCTGCTCCGGGTGATACCTGGCCTGGGTGTTAACTGGCCTGGGTGTTACATGGCCTGGGTGATACCTGGCCTGGGTTATACCTGGACAGGGTGATACCTGGCCAGGGTGTTACATGGCCTGGGTGATACCTGGCCTGGGTGATACCTGGCCTGGGTGATACGTGTTCCGGGTGATACCTGGCCTGGGTGATACCTGCCTTGGGCGATACCTGGTCTGGGTGATAACTGGTCTGGGTGATACCTAGTCTGGGTGATATCGGGTCTGGGTGATACCTGGTCTTGGTGATACCTGGTCTGGGTGATACCTAGTCTGCGTGATACCTGGTCTGGTTGATACCTGGTCTGGGTGATACCTAGTCTGGGTGATACCTGGTCTGGGTCATACCTAGTCTGGGTGTTACATGGTCTGGGTGATACCTGGTCTGGGTGATACCTGGTCTGGGTGATACCTAGTCTGGGTGATGCCTGGTCTGGGTGATAACTTGTCTGGTTGATACCTGCTCCGTGTGATACCTGGTCTGGGTGATACCTAGTCTGGGTGTTACCTGGCCTGGGTGATACCTAGTCTGGGTATACCTAGTCTGGGTGTTACATGGCCTGGGTGATACCTGGTCTGGGTGATACCTGGTCTGGGTGATAACTGCTCTGGGTGATACATGGCCTGGGTGATACCTAGTCTGGGTGATACCTGGTCTAGGTGCTAACTAGTCTGGGTGATACCTGGTCTGGGTGATACCCGGTCTGGGTGATACCTGCTCTGGGTGTTATCTGGTCTGGGTGAAACCTGGTCTGGGTGATAACTGGCCTGGGTGATACCTGCCCCGGGTGATACCTGGTCTGGGTGATACCTGGCCTGTGTGATACATGGCTTGGGTGATACCTGGCCTGGGTGATACCTGGCCTGGGTGATACCTGGTCTGGGTGATACCTGGCCTGGGTGATACCTGCCCCGGGTGATACCTAGTCTGGGTGATACCTAGTCCGGGTGATACCTGGTCTGGGTGATACCTGGTCTGGTTGATACCTGGCATGGGTGAGACCTGCCCCGGGTGAAACTTAGTCTGTGTGCTACCTAGTCCGGGTGATACCTGGTCTGTGTGATACCTGGTATGGGTGATACCTGCTCCGGGTGATACCTGGTCTGGGATATACCTAGTCTGGGTGATACCTGGCCTGGGTGTTTCATGGCCTGGGTGATACCTAGACTAGGTGATACCTGGAATGGGTGATAACTGCTCCGGGTGACACCTGGCCTGGGTGATACCTGCCTTGGGCGATACCTGGTCTGTGTGATACCTGGTCTGGGTGATACCTAGTCTGGGTGATATCGAGTCTAGGTGATACCTGGTCTTGGTGATACCTGGTCTGCGTGATACCTAGTCTGGGTGATACCTGGTCTGGTTGATATCTGGTCTGGGTGATACCTAGTCTGGGTGATACCTGGTCTGGGTCAGACCTAGTCTGGGTGTTACATGATCTGGGTGATACCTGGTCTGGGTGATACCTGGTCTGGGTGATACCTTGTCTGGGTGATACCTGGTCTGGGTGATAACTGGTCTGGGTGATACCTGCTCCGGGTGATACCTGGTCTGGGTGATACCTAGTCTGGGTGTTACCTGGCCTGGGTGATACCTAGTCTGGGTATACCTATTCTGGGTGTTACATGGCCTGGGTGATACCTGGTCTGGGTGATACCTGGTCTGGGTGATACCTGCTCTGGGTGATACATGGCCTGGGTGATACCTAGTCTGGGTGATACCTGGTCTAGGTGCTAACTAGTCTGGGTGATACCTGGTCAGGGTGATACCCGGTCTGGGTGATACCTGCTCTGGGTGTTATCTGGTCTGGGTGAAACCTGGTCTGGGTGATAACTGGCCTGGGTGATACCTGCCCCGGGTTATACCTGGTCTGGGTGATACCTGGCCTGTGTGATACATGGCCTGGGTAATACCTGGCCTGGGTGATACCTGGTCTGGGTGATACCTGACCTGGGTGATACCTGCCCCGGGTGATACCTAGTCTGGGTGATACCTAGTCCGGGTGATACCTGGTCTGGGTGATACCTGGTCTGGTTCGTACCTGGCCTGGGTGAGACCTGCCCCGGGTGAAACTTAGTCTGTGTGCTACCTAGTCCGGGTGATACCTGGTCTGTCTGATACCTGGTCTGGGTGATACCTGCTCCGGGTGATACCTGGTCTGGGTGATACCTCGTCTGGGTGATACCTGGCCTGGGTGTTTCATGGCCTGGGTGATACCTAGACTAGATGATACCTGGCCTGGGTGATACCTGCTCCGGGTGATACCTGGCCTGGGTGATACCTGGCCTGGGTGTTACATGGCCTGGGTGATACCTGGACTAGTTGATACCTGTCCTGGGTGATACCTGCTCCGGGTGATCCCTGGCCTGTGTTATACTTGGCCTGGGTGTCACATGGCCTGGGAGATACCTGGTCTGGGTGATACTTGTTCCAGGTGATACCTGGCCTGGGTGATACCTCATCTGGGTGATACCTGCTCTGGGTGATACCTGCTCTGGGTGGTACCTGCCCCGGGTGATACCTAGTCTGGGTATACCTATTCTGGGTGTTACATGGCCTGGGTGATACCTGGTCTGGGTGATACCTGGTCTGGGTGATACCTGCTCTGGGTGATACATGGCCTGGGTGATACCTAGTCTGGGTGATACCTGGTCTAGGTGCTAACTAGTCTGGGTGATACCTGGTCAGGGTGATACCCGGTCTGGGTGATACCTGCTCTGGGTGTTATCTGGTCTGGGTGAAACCTGGTCTGGGTGATAACTGGCCTGGGTGATACCTGCCCCGGGTTATACCTGGTCTGGGTGATACCTGGCCTGTGTGATACATGGCCTGGGTAATACCTGGCCTGGGTGATACCTGGTCTGGGTGATACCTGACCTGGGTGACACCTGCCCCGGGTGACCTCACCTAGTCTGGGTGATACCTAGTCCGGGTGATACCTGGTCTGGGTGATACCTGGTCTGGTTCGTACCTGGCCTGGGTGAGACCTGCCCCGGGTGAAACTTAGTCTGTGTGCTACCTAGTCCGGGTGATACCTGGTCTGTCTGATACCTGGTCTGGGTGATACCTGCTCCGGGTGATACCTGGTCTGGGTGATACCTCGTCTGGGTGATACCTGGCCTGGGTGTTTCATGGCCTGGGTGATACCTAGACTAGATGATACCTGGCCTGGGTGATACCTGCTCCGGGTGATACCTGGCCTGGGTGATACCTGGCCTGGGTGTTACATGGCCTGGGTGATACCTGGACTAGTTGATACCTGTCCTGGGTGATACCTGCTCCGGGTGATCCCTGGCCTGTGTTATACCTGGCCTGGGTGTCACATGGCCTGGGAGATACCTGGTCTGGGTGATACTTGTTCCAGGTGATACCTGGCCTGGGTGATACCTCATCTGGGTGATACCTGCTCTGGGTGATACCTGCTCTTAGTGGTACCTGCCCCGGGTGATACCTAGTCTGGGTGTTACCTAGTCTGGGTGATACCTAGTCTGGGTGATACCTGGTCTGGTTGATAGCTGCCCTGGGTGATACCTAGTCTGGGTGTTAGCTGGCCTGGGTGATACCTAGTCTGGGTGATACCTAGTCTGGGTGTTACATGGCCTGGGTGCTACCTGGTCTGTGTGATACCTTGTCTGGGTGATACCTGGTCTGGGTGAGACCTGCACTGGGTGATACATGGCCCGGGTGATACCTGCTCCGGGTGATATCTGGCCTGGGTGATACCTGGCCTGGGTGTTACATGGCCTGGCTGATACCTGGCCTGGGTTATACTTGGACAGGGTGATACCTGGCCAGGGTGTTACATGGCCTGGGTGATACCTGGCCTGGGTGATACCTGGCCTGGGTGATACCTGGCTTGGGTTATACTTGGACACGGTGATACCTGGGCAGGGTGTTACATGGCCTGGGTGATACCTGGCCTGGGTGATACCTGGCCTGGGCGAAACCTAGTTTGGGTGAAACCTGGCCTGGGTGATACCAACCTTGGGCTATACCTGGTCAGGGTGATCCCTGGTCTGGGTGATACCTAGTCTGGGTGATATCGGGTCTGGGTGATACCTCGTCTTGGTGATACCTGGTCTGGGTGATACCTGGTCTGGGTGATACCTGGTCTGGTTTATACCTGGTCTGGGTGATACCTGGTCTGGGTGATACCTTTCTAGGTCATAACTAGTCTGGGTGTTACATGGTCTGGGTGATACCTGGTCTGGGTGATACCTGGTCTGGGTGATACCTAGTCTGGGTGATACCTGGTCTGGGTGATAACTGGTCTAGTTGATACCTAGTCTGGGTGTTACCTGGCCTGGGTGATACCTAGTCTGGGTGTACCTAATCTGGGTGTTACATGGCCTGGGAGATACCTGATCTGGGTGATACCTGGTCTGGGTGATACCTGCCCTGGGTGATACATGGCCTGGGGGATACCTAGTCTGGGTGATAGCTGGTCTGGGTGATAACTAGTCTGGTTGATACCTGGTCTGGGTGATACCCGGTCTGGGTCATACCTGCTCTGTGTGTTACCTGGTCTGGGTGTTATCTGGTTTGGGTGATAACTGGCCTGGGTGATAACTGCCCCGGTTGATAACTGGTCTGGGTGATACCTGGCCTGGGTGATACCTGCCCCGGGTGATACCTATTCTGGGTGATACCTAGTCTGGGTGATACTTGGTCTGGGTGATAACTGTTCTGGGTGATATCTGGCCTAGGTGATACCTAGTCTGGGTGATACCTGGTCTGGGTGATAACTGTTCTGGGTGATATCTGGCCTAGGTGATACCTGGTCTGGGTGATACCTGGCCTGGGTGATACCTGGCCTGGGTGATACCTGCTCCGGGTGATACCTGGCCTGGATGATACCTGGCCTGGATGATACCTGGCCTGGGTGATACATGGCCTGGGTGATACCTGCTCCGGGTGATACCTGGTCTGGGTGATAACTAGTCTGGGTGATACCTGGCCTGTGTGATACCTGCTCTGGGTGATACCTAGTCTGGGCGATACCTGGTCTGGGTGAGAGCAAGTCTGGGTGATACCTAGTCTGGGTGATACCTGGTCTGGGTGATACCTGGTCTGGGTGATGCATGGTCTGGGTGTTACATGGTCTGGGTGTTACATGGCCTGGGTTATAACCGGTCTGGGTGATACCTGGCATGGGTGTTACATGGCCTGGGTGATACCTGGCCTGGGTGATACCTGGACTGTGTGATACCTGCTCCGTGTGATACCTGGCCTGGGTGATACCTGGCCTGGGTGTTACATGACCCGGGTGATACCTGGCCTGGGTGATAACTGGCCTGGGTGATACCTGGCCTGGGTGATAGCTGCTCCGGGTGATAGTTGGCCTGGGTGATACCTAGTCTGGGTGATACCTGGCCTGGGTGATACCTGCTCTGAGTGATACCTAGTCTGGGTGATACTTTGTCTGGGTGATACCTAGTCTGGGTGATACATGGTCTGGGTGATACCTGGCCTGGGTGATACCTGGCCTGGGTGATAGCTGCTCCGGGCGATACTTGGCCTGGGTGATACCTAGTCTGGGTGATACCTGGCCTGGGTGATACCTGCTCTGAGTGATACCTAGTCTGGATGATACTTTGTCTGGGTGATACCTAGTCTGGGTGATACATGGTCTGGGTGATACCTGGTCTGGGTGATACCTAGTCTGGGTGATACCTGGTCTGGGTGATACCTGGTCTGGGTGATACATGCTCCAGGTGATACCTGGTCTGGGTGATACCTAGTCTGGGTGTTACCTGGCCTGGGTGATACCTAGTCTGGGTGATAACTGCTCCGGGTGATACCTGGTCTGGGTGATACCTTGTCTGGGTGTTACCTGGCCTGGGTGATACCTGGTCTGGGTGAAACCTGGTCTGGGTGATACCTGCTCTGGGTGATACCAGGTATGGGTGATACCCAGTCTGGGTGATACCTGGTCTGGATGATACCTGTTCTGGGTGATACCTGGCCTGGGTGATACCTGCCCTGGGTGATACCTCATCTGGGTGATACCTGCTCTGGGTGATACCTGCTCTGGGTGGTACCTGCCCCGGGTGATACCTAGTCTGGGTGATACCTAGTCTGGGTGATACCTAGTCTGGGTGATACCTGGTCTGGTTGATAGCTGCCCTGGGTGATACCTAGTCTGGGTGTTAGCTGGCCTGGGTGATACCTAGTCTGGGTGATACCTAGTCTGGGTGTTACATGGCCTGGGTGCTACCTGGTCTGTGTGATACCTTGTCTGGGTGATACCTGGTCTGGGTGAGACCTGCACTGGGTGATACATGGCCTGGGTGATACCTGCTCCGGGTGATATCTGGCCTGGGTGATACCTGGCCTGGGTGTTACATGGCCTGGGTGATACCTGGCCTGGGTTATACTTGGACAGGGTGATACCTGGCCAGGGTGTTACATGGCCTTGGTGATACCTGGCCTGGGTTATACCTGGCCTGGGTGATACCTGGCTTGGGTTATACTTGGACACGGTGATACCTGGGCAGGGTGTTACATGGCCTGGGTGATACCTGGCCTGGGTGATACCTGGCCTGGGTGAAACCTAGTTTGGGTGAAACCTGGCCTGGGTGATACCAACCTTGGGCGATACCTGGTCTGGGTGATACCTGCTCCAGGTGATACCTGGTCTGGGTGATACCTAGTCTGGGTGTTACCTGGCCTCGGTGATACCTAGTCTGGGTGATAACTGCTCCGGGTGATACCTGGTCTGGGTGATACCTTGTCTGGGTGTTACCTGGCCTGGGTGATACCTGGTCTGGGTGAAACCTGGTCTGGGTGATACCTGCTCTGGGTGATACCAGGTATGGGTGATACCCAGTCTGGGTGTTACCTGGTCTGGATGATACCTGTTCTGGGTGATACCTGGCCTGGGTGATAACTGCCCTGGGTGATACCTCATCTGGGTGATACCTGCTCTGGGTGATACCTGCTCTGGGTGGTACCTGCCCCGGGTGATACCTAGTCTGGGTGATACCTAGTCTGGGTGATACCTAGTCTGGGTGATACCTGGTCTGGTTGATAGCTGCCCTGGGTGATACCTAGTCTGGGTGATAACTGGTCTAGGTGATACCTAGTCTGGGTGTTACCTGGCCTGGGTGATACCTAGTCTGGGTGTACCTAATCTGGGTGTTACATGGCCTGGGAGATACCTGATCTGGGTGATACCTGGTCTGGGTGATACCTGCCCTGGGTGATAAATGGCCTGGGGGATACCTAGTCTGGGTGATAGCTGGTCTGGGTGATAACTAGACTGGTTGATACCTGGTCTGGGTGATACCCGGTCTGGGTCATACCTGCTCTGTGTGTTACCTGGTCTGGGTGTTACCTGGTTTGGGTGATAACTGGCCTGGGAGATAACTGCCCCGGTTGATAACTGGTCTGGGTGATACCTGGTCTGGGTGATACCTGGTCTGGTTTATACCTGGTCTGGGTGATACCTGGTCTGGGTGATACCTTTCTAGGTCATACCTAGTCTGGGTGTTACATGGTCTGGGTGATACCTGGTCTGGGTGATACCTGGTCTGGGTGATACCTAGTCTGGGTGATACCTGGTCTGGGTGATAACTGGTCTAGGTGATACCTAGTCTGGGTGTTACCTGGCCTGGGTGATACCTATTCTGGGTGTACCTAATCTGGGTGTTACATGGCCTGGGAGATACCTGATCTGGGTGATACCTGGTCTGGGTGATACCTGCCCTGGGTGATACATGGCCTGGGGGATACCTAGTCTGGGTGATAGCTGGTCTGGGTGATAACTAGTCTGGTTGATACCTGGTCTGGGTGATACCCGGTCTGGGTCATACCTGCTCTGTGTGTTACCTGGTCTGGGTGTTACCTGGTTTGGGTGATAACTGGCCTGGGTGATAACTGCCCCGGTTGATAACTGGTCTGGGTGATACATGGCCTGGGTGATACCTGCCCCGGGTGATACCTATTCTGGGTGATACCTAGTCTGGGTGATACTTGGTCTGGGTGATAACTGTTCTGGGTGATATCTGGCCTAGGTGATACCTGGTCTGGGTGATACCTGGCCTGGGTGATACCTGGCCTGGGTGATACCTGCTCCGGGTGATACCTGGCCTGGATGATACCTGGCCTGGATGATACCTGGCCTGGGTGATACATGGCCTGGGTGATACCTGCTCCGGGTGATACCTGGTCTGGGTGATAACTAGTCTGGGTGATACCTGGCCTGTGTGATACCTCTTCTGGGTGATACCTAGTCTGGGCGATACCTGGTCTGGGTGAGAGCAAGTCTGGGTGATACCTAGTCTGGGTGATACCTGGTCTGGGTGATACCTGGTCTGGGTGATGCATGGTCTGGGTGTTACATGGTCTGGGTGTTACATGGCCTGGGTTATACCCGGTCTGGGTGATACCTGGCCTGGGTGTTACATGGCCTGGGTGATACCTGGCCTGGGTGATACCTGGACTGTGGGATACCTGCTCCGGGTGATACCTGGCCTGGGTGATACCTGGCCTGGGTGTTACATGACCCGGGTGATACCTGGCCTGGGTGATACCTGGCTTGGTTGATACCTGGCCTGGGTGATAGCTGCTCCGGGTGATACTTGGCCTGGGTGATACCTAGTCTGGGTGATACCTGGTCTGGGTGATACCTGCTCTGAGTGATACCTAGTCTGGGTGATACTTTGTCTGGGTGAAACCTAGTCTGGGTGATACATGGTCTGGGTGATACCTGGTCTGGGTGATACCTAGTCTGGGTGATACCTGGTCTGGGTGATACCTGGTCTGGGTGATACCTGCTCCAGGTGATAGCTGGTCTGGGTGATACCTAGTCTGGGTGTTACCTGGCCTGGGTGATACCTAGTCTGGGTGATAACTGCTCCGGGTGATACCTGGTCTGGGTGATACCTAGTCTGGGTGTTACATGGCCTTGGTGATACCTGGTCTGGGTGATACCTGGTCTGGGTGATACCTGCTCTGGGTGATACCAGGTATGGGTGATACCCAGTCTGGGTGTTACCTGGTCTGGATGATACCTGTTCTGCGTGATACCTGGCCTTGGTGATACCTGCCCTGGGTGATACCTCATCTGGGTGATACCTGCTCTGGGTGATACCTGCTCTGGGTGATACCTGCCCCTGGTGATACCAAGTCTGGGTGATACCTAGTCTGTGTGATACCTGGTCTGGGTGATACCTGGTCTGGTTGATAGCTGCCCTGGGTGAAACCTAGTCTGGGTGTTACCTGGCCTGGGTGATACCTAGTCTGGGTGATACCTAGTCTGGGTGTTACATAGCCTGGGTGCTACCTGGTCTGTGTGATACCTTGTCTGGGTGATACCTGGACTGGGTGATACCTGCACTGGGTGATACATGGCCTGGGTGATACCTAGTCTGGGTGATACCTGGTCTGGGTGATACCTGGTCTGGGTGATACCTGGTCTGGTTTATACCTAGTCTGGGTGATACCTTTTCTGGGTGATACCTTTCTAGGTCATACCTAGTCTCGGTGTTACATTGTCTGGGTGATACCTGGTCTGGGTGATACCTGGTCTGGGTGATACCTAGTCTGGGTGATACCTGGTCTGGGTGATAACTGGTCTGGGTGATACCTAGTCTGGGTGTTACCTGGCCTGGGTGATACCTAGTCTGGGTATACCTAGTCTGGGTGTTACATGGCCTGGGAGATACAGCGTCTGGGTGATAACTGGTCTGGGTGATACCTGCCCTGGGTGATACATGGCCTGGGTGATACCTAGTCTGGTCGATAGCTGGTCAGGGTGATAACTAGTCTTGGTGATACCTGGTCTGGGTGATACCCGGTCTGGGTCATACCTGCTGTGTGTGTTACCTGGTCTGGGTGATACCTGGTTTAGGTGATAACTGGCCTGGGTGATACCTGCCCCGGTTGATACCTGGTCTGGGTGATACCTGGCCTGGGTGATACCTGCCCCGGGTGATACCTATTCTGGGTGATACCTAGTCTGGGTGATACCTGGTCTGGGTGATACCTGGCCTGGGTGATACCTGGCCAGGGAGATACCTGCTCCGGGTGATACCTGGCCTGGCTGATACCTGGCCTGGATGATACCTGGCCTGGGTGATACATGGCCTGGGTGATACCTGCTCCGGGTGATACCTGGTCTGGGTGATAACTAGTCTGGGTGATACCTGGAATGTGTGATACCTTCTCTGGGTGATACCTAGTCTGGGCGATACCTGGTCTGGGTGATAGCAAGTCTGGGTGATACCTAGTCTGGGTGATACCTGGTCTGGGTGATACCTGGTCTGGGTGATGCATGGTCTGGGTGTTACATGGCCTGGGTGATACCTGGTCTGGGTGATACCTGGCCTGGTTGTGACATGGCCTGGGTGATACCTGGCCTGGGTGATACCTGGCCTGGGTGATACCTGCTCCGGGTGATACCTGGCCTGGGTGATATCTGGCCTGGGTGATAACTGACCTGGGTGATAGCTGCTCCGGGTGATACCTGGTCTGGGTGATACCTAGTCTGGGTGATACCTGGCCTGGGTGATACCTGCTCTGAGTGATACCTAGTCTGGGTGATACTTTGTCTGGGTGATACATGGTCTGGGTGATACCTGGTCTGGGTGATACCTAGTCTGGGTGATACCTGGTCTGGGTGATACCTGGTCTGGGTGATACCTGCTCCGGGTGATACCTGGTCTGGGTGATACCTAGTCTGGGTGTTACCTTGCCTGGGTGATACCTAGTCTGGGTGATAACTGCTCCGGGTGATATCTGGTCTGGGTGATACCTAGTCTGGGTGTTACATGGCCTGGGTGATACCTGTTCTGGGTGATACCTGCTCTGGGTGATACCTGCTCTGGGTCATACATGGCCTGGGTGATATCTAGTCTGGGTGATACCTGGTCTGGGTGATACCTAGTCTGGGTGATACCTGGTATGGGTGATACTCAGTCTGGGTGTTACCTGGTCTGGCTGGTACCTGTTCTGGGTGATACCTGGCCTGGGTGATAACTGCCCTGGGTGATACCTCATCTGGGTGATACCTGCTCTGGGTGATACCTGCTCTGGGTGATACCTGCCCCGGGTGATACCTAATCTGGGTGATACCTAGTCTGGCTGATACCTGGTCTGGGTGATACCTGGTCTGGTTGATAGCTGCCCTTGGTGATACCTAGTCTGGGTGTTACCTGGCCTGGGTGATACCTAGTCTGGGTGATACCTAGTCTGGGTGATACCTGGACTGGGTGATACCTGCAATGGGTGATACATGGCCTGGGTGATACCTAGTCTGGGTGTTACCTGGTCTGTGTGATACCTAGTCTGGGTGATACCTGGTCTGGGTGATACCCGGTCTGGGTGATACCTGCTCTGGGTTTTACCTGGGATGGGTTATATCTGGTCTGGGTGATACCTGGCCTGGGTGATACCTGCCCCGGGTGTTGCCTAGTCTGGGTGATACATAGTCCGGGTGATACCTGGTCTGGGTGATACCTGGTCTGGTTGATACCTGGCCTGGGTGAGACCTGCCCCGGGTGATAGCTAGTCTGGGTGCTACCTAGTCTGGGGGATACCTTTTCTGGGTGATACCTGGTCTGGGAGATACCTGCTCCGGGTGATACCTGGTATTGGTGATACATAGTCTGGGTGATACCTGGACTGGGTGTTACATGGTCTGGGTGTTACATGGCCTGGGTGATACCTGGTCTGGGTGATACCTTGCCTGGGTGTTTCATGGCCTGGGTGAAACCTGGACTAGGTGATACCTGGCCTGGGTGATACCTGCTCCGGGTGATACCTGGCCTGGGTGATAACTGGCCTGGGTGTTACATGGCCTGGGTGATACCTGGCCTGGGTTATACCTGGACAGGGTGATACCTGGCCAGTGTGTTACATGGCCTGGGTGATACCTGGCCTGGGTGATACCTGGCCTGGGTTATACGTGTTCCGGGTGATACCTGGCCTGAGTGATACCTGCCTTGGGCGATACCTGGTCTGGGTGATACCTGGTCTGGGTGATAACTGGTCTGGGTGATACCTATTCTGGGTGATATCGGGTCTGGGTGATACCTGGTCTTGGTGATACCTCGTCTGGGTGATACCTAGTCTGGGTGATACCTGGTCTGGTTGATACCTGGTCTGGGTGATACCTAGTCTGGGTGATACCTGGTCTGGGTCATACCTAGTCTGGGTGTTACATGGTCTGGGTGATACCTGGTCTGGGTGATACCTGGTCTGCGTGATACCTAGTCTGGGTGATACCTGGTCTGGGTGATAACTGGTCTGGGTGATACCTGGTCTGGGTGATACCTGGTCTGTGTGATACCTAGTCTGGGTGTGACCTTGCCTGGGTGATACCTAGTCTGGGTGATAACTGCTCCGGGTGATACCTGGTCTGGGTGATACCTAGTCTGGGTGTTACATGGCCTGGGTGATACCTGGTCTGGGTGATACCTGCTCTGGGTGATACCTGCTCTGGGTCATACATGGCCTGGGTGATATCTAGTCTGGGTGTTTCCTGGCCTGGGTGATACCTAGTCTGGGTATACCTAGTCTGGGTGTTACATGGTCTGGGTGTTACATGGCCTGGGTTATACCCGGTCTGGGTGATACCTGGCCTGGGTGTTACATGGCCTGGGTGATACCTGGCCTGGGTGATACCTGGACTGTGTGATACCTGCTCCGGGTGATACCTGGCCTGGGTGATACCTGGCCTGGGTGTTACATGACCCGGGTGATACCTGGTCTGGGTGATACCTAGTCTGGGTGTTACATGGCCTTGGTGATACCTGGTCTGGGTGATACCTGGTCTGGGTGATACCTGCTCTGGGTGATACCAGGTATGGGTGATACCCAGTCTGGGTGTTACCTGGTCTGGATGATACCTGTTCTGCGTGATACCTGGCCTTGGTGATACATGCCCTGGATGATACCTCATCTGGGTGATACCTGCTCTGGGTGATACCTGCTCTGGGTGATACCTGACCCTGGTGATACCAAGTCTGGGTGATACCTAGTCTGGGTGATACCTGGTCTGGGTGATACCTGGTCTGGTTGATAGCTGCCCTGGGTGAAACCTAGTCTGGGTGTTACCTGGCCTGGGTGATACCTAGTCTGGGTGATACCTAGTCTGGGTATAACATAGCCTGGGTGCTACCTGGTCTGTGTGATACCTTGTCTGGGTGATACCTGGACTGGGTGATACCTGCACTGGGTGATACATGGCCTGGGTGATACCTAGTCTGGGTGATACCTGGTCTGGGTGATACCTGGTCTGGGTGATACCTGGTCTGGTTTATACCTAGTCTGGGTGATACCTTTTCTGGGTGATACCTTTCTAGGTCATACCTAGTCTCGGTGTTACATGGTCTGGGTGATACCTGGTCTGGGTGATACCTGGTCTGGGTGATACCTAGTCTGGGTGATACCTGGTCTGGGTGATAACTGGTCTGGGTGATACCTAGTCTGGGTGTAACCTGGCCTGGGTGATACCTAGTCTGGGTATACCTAGTCTGGGTGTTACATGGCCTGGGAGATACAGCGTCTGGGTGATAACTGGTCTGGGTGATACCTGCCCTGGGTGATACATGGCCTGGGTGATACCTAGTCTGGTCGATAGCTGGTCAGGGTGATAACTAGTCTTGGTGATACCTGGTCTGGGTGATACCCGGTCTGGGTCATACCTGCTGTGTGTGTTACCTGGTCTGGGTGATGGATGGTCTGGGTGTTACATGGTCTGGGTGTTACATGGCCTGGGTGATACCTCGTCTGGGTGATACCTGGCCTGGTTGTGACGGCCTGGGTGATACCTGGCCTGGGTGATACCTGGCCTGGGTGATACCTGCTCCGGGTGATACCTGGCCTTGGTGATACCTGGCCTGGGTGATAACTGACCTGGGTGATAGCTGCTCCGGGTGATACCTGGCCTGGGTGATACCTAGTCTGGGTGATACCTGGCCTGGGTGATACCTGCTCTGAGTGATACCTAGTCTGGGTGATACTTTGTCTGGGTGATACATGGTCTGGGTGATACCTGGTCTGGGTGATACCTAGTCTGGTTGATACCTGGTCTGGGTGATACCTGGTCTGGGTGATACCTGGTCTGCGTGATACCTAGTCTGGGTGATACCTGGTCTGGGTGATAACTGGTCTGGGTGATACCTGGTCTGGGTGATACCTGGTCTGTGTGATACCTAGTCTGGGTGTGACCTTGCCTGGGTGATACCTAGTCTGGGTGATAACTGCTCCGGGTGATACCTGGTCTGGGTGATACCTAGTCTGGGTGTTACATGGCCTGGGTGATACCTGGTCTGGGTGATACCTGCTCTGGGTGATACCTGCTCTGGGTCATACATGGCCTGGGTGATATCTAGTCTGGGTGTTTCCTGGCCTGGGTGATACCTAGTCTGGGTATACCTAGTCTGGGTGTTACATGGCCTGGGAGATACCTGGTCTGGGTGATACCTGGTCTGGGTGTTACATGGTCTGGGTGTTACATGGCCTGGGTTATACCCGGTCTGGGTGATACCCGGTCTGGGTGATACCTGGCCTGGGTGTTACATGGCCTGGGTGATACCTGGCCTGGGTGATACCTGGACTGTGTGATACCTGCTCCGGGTGATACCTGGCCTGGATGATACCTGGCCTGGGTGTTACATGACCCGGGTGATACCTGGCCTGGGTGATACCTGGCCTGGTTGATACCTGGCCTGGGTGATAGCTGCTTCGGGTGATACTTGGCCTGGGTGATACCTAGTGTGGGTGATACCTGGTCTGTGTGATACCTGCTCTGAGTGATACCTAGTCTGGGTGATACTTTGTCTGGGTGAAACCTAGTCTGGGTGATACATGGTCTGGATGATACCTGGTCTGGGTGATACCTAGTCTGGGTGATACCTGGTCTGGGTGATACCTGGTCTGGGTGATACCTGCTCCAGGTGATAGCTGGTCTGGGTGATACCTAGTCTGGGTGTTACCTGGCCTGGGTGATACCTAGTCTGGGTGATAACTGCTCCGGGTGATACCTGGTCTGGGTGATACCTAGTCTGGGTGTTACATGGCCTTGGTGATACCTGGTCTGGGTGATACCTGGTCTGGGTGATACCTGCTCTGGGTGATACCAGGTATGGGTGATTCCCAGTCTGGGTGTTACCCGGTCTGGATGATACCTGTTCTGCGTGATACCTGGCCTTGGTGATACATGCCCTGGATAATACCTCATCTGGGTGATACCTGCTCTGGGTGATACCTGCTCTGGGTGATACCTGCCCCTGGTGATACCAAATCTGGGTGATACCTAGTCTGGGTGATACCTGGTCTGGGTGATACCTGGTCTGGTTGATAGCTGCCCTGGGTGAAACCTAGTCTGGGTGTTACCTGGCCTGGGTGATACCTAGTCTGGGTGATACCTAGTCTGGGTGTTACATAGCCTGGGTGCTACCTGGTCTGTGTGATACCTTGTCTGGGTGATACCTGGACTGGGTGATACCTGCAATGGGTGATACATGGCCTGGGTGATACCTAGTCTGGGTGATACCTGGTCTGGGTGATACCTGGTCTAGGTGATACCTGGTCTGGTTTATACCTAGTCTGGGTGATACCTTTTCTGGGTGATACCTTTCTAGGTCATACCTAGTCTCGGTGTTACATGGTCTGGGTGATACCTGGTCTGGGTGATACCTGGTCTGGGTGATACCTAGTCTGGGTGATACCTGGTCTGGGTGATAACTGGTCTGGGTGATACCTAGTCTGGGTGTTACCTGGCCTGGGTGATACCTAGTCTGGGTATACCTAGTCTGGGTGTTACATGGCCTGGGAGATACAGCGTCTGGGTGATAACTGGTCTGGGTGATACCTGCCCTGGGTGATACATGGCCTGGGTGATACCTAGTCTGGTCGATAGCTGGTCAGGGTGATAACTTTTCTTGGTGATACCTGGTCTGAGTGATACCCGGTCTGGGTCATACCTGCTCTGTGTGTTACCTGGCCTGGGTGATACCTGGTTTAGGTGATAACTGGCCTGGGTGATACCTGCCCCGGTTGATACCTGGTCTGGGTGATACCTGGCCTGGGTGATACCTGCCCCGGGTGATACCTATTCTGGGTGATACCTAGTCTGGGTGATACCTGGTCTGGGTGATACCTGGCCTGGGTGATACCTGGCCTGGGTGATACCTGCTCCGGGTGATACCTGGCCTGGCTGATACCTGGCCTGGATGATACCTGGCCTGGGTGATACATGGCCTGGGTGGTACCTGCTCCGGGTGATACCTGGTCTGGGTGATAACTAGTCTGGGTGATACCTGGAATGTGTGATACCTTCTCTGGGTGATACCTAGTCTGGGCGATACCTGGTCTGGGTGATAGCAAGTCTGGGTGATACCTAGTCTGGGTGATACCTGGTCTGGGTGATACCTGGTCTGGGTGATGCATGGTCTGGGTGTTACATGGTCTGGGTGTTACATGGCCTGGGTGATACCTGGTCTGGGTGATACCTGGCCTGGTTGTGACATGGCCTGGGTGATACCTGGCCTGGGTGATACCTGGCCTGGGTGATACCTGCTCCGGGTGATACCTGGCCTGGGTGATACCTGGCCTGGGTGATAACTGACCTGGGTGATAGCTGCTCCGGGTGATACCTGGCCTGGGTGATACCTGGCCTGGGTGATAACTGACCTGGGTGATAGCTGCTCCGGGTGATACCTGGCCTGGGTGATACCTAGTCTGGGTGATACCTGGCCTGGGTGATACCTGCTCTGAGTGATACCTAGTCTGGGTGATACTTTGTCTGGGTGATACATGGTCTGGGTGATACCTGGTCTGGGTGATACCTAGTGTGGGTGATACCTGGTCTGGGTGATAACTGGTCTGGGTGATACCTGCTCCGGGTGATACCTGGTCTGGGTGATTCCTAGTCTGGGTGTTACCTTGCCTGGGTGATACCTAGTCTGGGTGATAACTGCTCCGGGTGATATCTGGTCTGGGTGATACCTAGTCTGGGTGTTACATGGCCTGGGTGATACCTGTTCTGGGTGATACCTGCTCTGGGTGATACCTGCTCTGGGTCATACATGGCCTGGGTGATATCTAGTCTGGGTGATACCTGGTCTGGGTGATACCTAGTCTGGGTGATACCTGGTATGGGTGATACTCAGTCTGGGTGTTACCTGGTCTGGATGGTACCTGTTCTGGGTGATACCTGGCCTGGGTGATAACTGCCCTGGGTGATACCTCATCTGGGTGATACCTGCTCTGGGTGATACCTGCTCTGGGTGATACCTGCCCCGGGTGATACCTAATCTGGGTGATACCTAGTCTGGCTGATACCTGGTCTGGGTGATACCTGGTCTGGTTGATAGCTGCCCTTGGTGATACCTAGTCTGGGTGTTACCTGGCCTGGGTGATACCTAGTCTGGGTGATACCTAGTCTGGGTGTTACATTGCCTGGGTGCTACCTGGTCTGTGTGATACCTTGCCTGGGTGATACCTGGACTGGGTGATACCTGCAATGGGTGATACATGGCCTGGGTGATACCTAGTCTGGGTGTTACCTGGTCTGTGTGATACCTAGTCTGGGTGATACCTGGTCTGGGTGATACCCGGTCTGGGTGATACCTGCTCTGGGTTTTACCTGGGATGGGTTATATCTGGTCTGGGTGATACCTGGCCTGGGTGATACCTGCCCCGTGTGACACCTGGTCTGGGTGATAGCTGGCCTGGGTGATACCTGCCCCGGGTGATGCCTAGTCTGGGTGATACATAGTCCGGGTGATACCTGGTCTGGGTGATACCTGGTCTGGTTGATACCTGGCCTGGGTGAGACCTGCCCCGGGTGATAGCTAGTCTGGGTGCTACCTAGTCTGGGGGATACCTTTTCTGGGTGATACCTGGTCTGGGAGATACCTGCTCCGGGTGATACCTGGTCTTGGTGATACATAGTCTGGGTGATACCTGGACTGGGTGTTACATGGTCTGGGTGTTACATGGCCTGGGTGATACCTGGTCTGGGTGATACCTTGCCTGGGTGTTTCATGGCCTGGGTGATACCTGGACTAGGTGATACCTGGCCAGGGTGATACCTGCTCCGGGTGATACCTGGCCTGGGTGATAACTGGCCTTTGTGTTACATGGCCTGGGTGATACCTGGCCTGGGTTATACCTGGACAGGGTGATTCCTGGCCAGTGTGTTACATGGCCTGGGTGATACCTGGCCTGGGTGATACGTGTTCCGGGTGATACCTGGCCTGAGTGATACCTGCCTTGGGCGATACCTGGTCTGGGTGATACCTGGTCTGGGTGATAACTGGTCTGGGTGATACCTATTCTGGGTGATATCGGGTCTGGGTGATACCTGGTCTGGGTGATACCTGGCCTGGGTGATACCTGGCCTGGGTGATACCTGCTCCGGGTGATACCTGCTCCGGGTGATACCTGGCCTGGCTGATACCTGGCCTGGATGATACCTGGCCTGGGTGATACATGGCCTGGGTGATACCTGCTCCGGGTGATACCTGGTCTGGGTGATAACTAGTCTGGGTGATACCTGGAATGTGTGATACCTTCTCTGGGTGATACCTAGTCTGGGCGATACCTGGTCTGGTTGATAGCAAGTCTGGGTGATACCTAGTCTGGGTGATACCTGGTCTGGGTGATACCTGGTCTGGGTGATGCATGGTCTGGGTGTTACATGGTCTGGGTGTTACATGGCCTGGGTGATACCTGGTCTGGGTGATACCTGGCCTGGTTGTGACATGGCCTGGGTGATACCTGGCCTGGGTGATACATGGCCTGGGTGATACCTGCTCCGGGTGATACCTGGCCTGGGTGATACCTGGCCTGGGTGATAACTGACCTGGGTGATAGCTGCTCCGGGTGATACCTGGCCTGGGTGATACCTGGCCTGGGTGATAACTGACCTGGGTGATAGCTGCTCCGGGTGATACCTGGCCTGGGTGATACCTAGTCTGGGTGATACCTGGCCTGGGTGATACCTGCTCTGAGTGATACCTAGTCTGGGTGATACTTTGTCTGGGTGATACATGGTCTGGGTGATACCTGGTCTGGGTGATACCTAGTCTGGGTGATACCTGGTCTGGGTGATACCTGGTCTGGGTGATACCTGCTCCGGGTGATACCTAGTCTGGGTGATACCTAGTCTGGGTGTTACCTTGCCTGGGTGATACCTAGTCTGGGTGATAACTGCTCCGGGTGATATCTGGTCTGGGTGATACCTAGTCTGGGTGTAACATGGCCTGGGTGATACCTGTTCTGGGTGATACCTGCTCTGGGTGATACCTGCTCTGGGTCATACATGGCCTGGGTGATATCTAGTCTGGGTGATACCTGGTCTGGGTGATACCTAGTCTGGGTGATACCTGGTATGGGTGATACTCAGTCTGGGTGTTACCTGGTCTGGATGGTACCTGTTCTGGGTGATACCTGGCCTGGGTGATAACTGCCCTGGGTGATACCTCATCTGGGTGATACCTGCTCTGGGTGATACCTGCTCTGGGTGATACCTGCCCCGGGTGATACCTAATCTGGGTGATACCTAGTCTGGCTGATACCTGGTCTGGGTGATACCTGGTCTGGTTGATAGCTGCCCTTGGTGATACCTAGTCTGGGTGTTACCTGGCCTGGGTGATACCTAGTCTGGGTGATACCTAGTCTGGGTGTTACATTGCCTGGGTGCTACCTGGTCTGTGTGATACCTTGCCTGGGTGATACCTGGACTGGGTGATACCTGCAATGGGTGATACATGGTCTGGGTGATACATAGTCCGGGTGATACCTGGTCTGGGTGATACCTGGTCTGGTTGATACCTGGCCTGGGTGAGACCTGCCCCGGGTGATAGCTAGTCTGGGTGCTACCTAGTCTGGGGGATACCTTTTCTGGGTGATACCTGGTCTGGGAGAAACCTGCTCCGGGTGATACCTGGTCTTGGTGATACATAGTCTGGGTGATACCTGGACTGGGTGTTACATGGTCTGGGTGTTACATGGCCTGGGTGATACCTGGTCTGGGTGATACCTTGCCTGGGTGTTTCATGGCCTGGGTGATACCTGGACTAGGTGATACCTGGCCAGGGTGATACCTGCTCCGGGTGATACCTGGCCTGGGAATTAACTGGCCTGGGTGTTACATGGCCTGGGTGATACCTGGCCTGGGTTATACCTGGACAGGGTGATTCCTGGCGAGTGTGTTACATGGCCTGGGTGATACCTGGCCTGGGTGATACGTGTTCCGGGTGATACCTGGCCTGAGTGATACCTGCCTTGGGCGATACCTGGTCTGGGTGATACCTGGTCTGGGTGATAACTGGTCTGGGTGATACCTATTCTGGGTGATAACGGGTCTGGGTGATACCTGGTCTTGGTGATACCTGGTCTGGGTGATACCTAGTCTGGGTGATACCTGGTCTGGTTGATACTTGGTCTGGGTGATACCTAGTCTGGGTGATACCTGGTCTGGGTCATACCTAGTCTGGGTGTTACATGTTCTGGGTGATACCTGGTCTGGGTGATACCTGGTCTGCGTGATACCTAGTCTGGGTGATACCTGGTCTGGGTGATAACTGGTCTGGGTGATACCTGGTCTGGGTGATACCTGTTCTGTGTGATACCTAGTCTGGGTGTGACCTTGCCTGGGTGATACCTAGTCTGGGTGATAACTGCTCCGGGTGATACCTGGTCTGGGTGATACCTAGTCTGGGTGTTACATGGCCTGGGTGATACCTGGTCTGGGTGATACCTGCTCTGGGTGATACCTGCTCTGGGTCATACATGGCCTGGGTGATATCTAGTCTGGGTGTTTCCTGGCCTGGGTGATACCTAGTCTGGGTATACCTAGTCTGGGTGTTACATGGCCTGGGAGATACCTGGTCTGGGTGATACCTGGTCTGGGTGATACCTGCTCTGGGTGATAGATGGCCTGGGTGATACCTAGTCTGGGTGATACCTGGTCTAGATGCTAACTAGTCTGGGTGATACCTGGTCTGGGTGATACCTGGCCTGGGTGATTCCTGCCCCGGGTGATACCTTGTCTGGGTGATACCTGGCCTGGGTGATACATGGCCTGGGTGATACATGGCCTGGGTGATACCTGGCCTGGGTGATACCTGGCCTGGGTGATACCTGGTCTTGGTAATACCTGGCCTGGGTGATACCTGCCCCGGGTGATACCTAGTCTGGGTGATACCTAGTCCGGGTGATACCTGGTCTGGGTGATACCTGGTCTGGTTGATACCTGGCCTGGGTGAGACCTGCCCCGGGTGAAACTTATTCTGTGTGCTACCTAGTCCGGGTGATACGTGGTCTGGGTGATACATTTTCTGGGTGATACCTGCTCCGGGTGATACCTGGTCTGGGTGATACCTAGTCTGGGTGATACCTGGCCTGGGTGTTTCATGGCCTGGGTGATACCTGGACTAGGTGATACTTGGCCTGGGTGATACCTGCTCCGGGTGATACCTGGCCTGGGTGATACCTGGCCTGGGTGTTACATGGCCTGGGTGATACCTGGCCTGGGTTATACCTGGCCTGGGTGTCACATGGCCTGGGTGATACCTGGTCTGGGTGATACGTCGCCTGGATGATACCAGCCCTGTGTGACACCTGGTCTGGGTGATACCTGGCCTCGGTGATACCTGCCCCGGGTGATACCTAGTCTGTGTGATACCGAGTCCGGGTGATAGCTGGTCTGGGTGATACCTGGTCTGGTTAATACCTGGCCTGGGTGATACCTGCTCTGAGTGATACCTAGTCTGGGTGATACTTTGTCTGGATGATACATGGTCTGGGTGATACCTGGTCTGGGTGATACCTTGTCAGGGTGATACCTGGTCTGGCTGATACCTGGTCTGGGTGATACCTGCTCCGGGTGATACCTGGTCTGTGTGATACCTAGTCTGGGTGTGACCTTGCCTGGGTGATACCTAGTCTGGGTGATAACTGCTCCGGGTGATACCTGGTCTGGGTTATACCTAGTCTGGGTGTTACATGGCCTGGGTGATACCTGGTCTGGGTGATACCTGCTCTGGGTGATACCTGCTCTGGGTCATACATGGCCTGGGTGATATCTAGTCTGGGTGATACCTGGTCTGGGTGATACCTAGTCTGGGTGATACCTGGTATGGGTGATATCCTGTCTGGGTGTTACCTGGTCTGGATGATACCTGTTCTGCGTGATACCTGGCCTGGGTGATAACTGCCCTGGGTGATACCTCATCTGGGTGATACCTGCTCTGGGTGATACCTGCTCTGGGTGATACCTGCCCCGGGTGATACCTAGTCTGGGTGTTACCTAGTCTGGGTGATACCTGGACTGGGTGATACCTGGTCTGGTTGATAGATGCCCTTGGTGATACCTAGTCTGGGTGTTACCTGGCCTGGGTGATACCTAGTCTGGGTGATACCTAGTCTGGGTGTTACATAGCCTGGGTGCTACCTGGTCTGTGTGATACCTTGTCTGGGTGATACCTGGACTGGGTGATACCTGCAATGGGTGATACATGGCCTGGGTGATACCTAGTCTGGGTGTTACCTGGTCTGTGTGATACCTAGTCTGGGTGATACCTGGTCTGGGTGATACCCGGTCCGGGTGATACCTGCTCTGGGTTTTACCTGGTATGGGTTATATCTGGTCTGGGTGATACCTGGCCTGGGTGATACCTGCCCCGTGTGACACCTGGTCTGGGTGATAGCTGGCCTGGGTGATACCTGCCCCGGGTGATGCCTAGTCTGGGTGATACATAGTCCGGGTGATAACTGGTCTGGGTGATACCTGGTCTGGTTGATACCTGGCCTGGGTGAGATCTGCCCCGGGTGATACCTAGTCTGGATGCTACCTAGTCTGGGTGATACCTGGTCTGGGTGATAACTGGTCTGGGTGATACCTGCTCCGGGTGATACCTGGTCTTGGTGATACATAGTCTGGGTGATACCTGGACTGGGTGTTACATGGTCTGGGTGTTACATGGCCTGGGTGATACCTGCTCTGGGTGATACCTTGCCTGGGTGTTTCATGGCCTGGGTGATACCTGGACTAGGTGATACCTGGCCTGGGTGATACCTGCTCCGGGTGATACCTGGCCTGGGTGATAACTGGCCTGGGTGTTACATGGCCTGGGTGATACCTGGCCTGGGTTATACATGGACAGGGTGATACCGGGCAAGGGTGTTACATGGCCTGGGTGATACCTGGCCTGGGTGATACCTGGCCTGGGTGATACGTGTTCCGGGTGATACCTGGCATGGGTGATACCTGCCTTGGGCGATACCTGGTCTGGGTGATACCTGGTCTGACTGATACCTAGTCTGGTTGATATCGGGTCTGGGTGATACCTGGTCTTGGTGATACCTGGTCTGGGTGATAGCTAGTCTGGGTGATACCTGGTCTGGTTGATACCTGGTCTGGGAGATACCTAGTCTGGGTGATACCTTGTCTGGGTCATACCTAGTCTGGGTGTTACATGGTCTGGGTGATACCTGGTCTGGGTGATACCTGGCCTGGGTGATTCCTGCCCCGGGTGATACCTGGTCTGGGTGATACCTGGCCTGGGTGATACATGGCCTGGGTGATACCTGGCCTGGGTGATACCTGGCCTGGGTGATACCTGGTCTGGGTGATACCTGGCCTGGGTGATACCTGCCCCGGGTGATACCTAGTCTGGGTGATACCTAGTCCAGGTGATACCTGGTCTGGGTGATACCTGGTCTGGTTGATACCTGGCCTGGGTGAGACCTGCCCCGGGTGAAACTTATTCTGTGTGCTACCTAGTCCGGGTGATACGTGGTCTGGGTGATACATTTTCTGGGTGATACCTGCTCCGGGTGATACCTGGTCTGGGTTAAACCTAGTCTGGGTGATACCTGGCCTGGGTGTTTCATGGCCTGGGTGATACCTGGACTAGGTGATACTTGGCCTGGGTGATACCTGCTCCGGGTGATACCTGGCCTGGGTGATACCTGGCCTGGGTGTTACATGGCCTGGGTGATACCTGGCCTGGGTTATACCTGGCCTGGGTGTCACATGGCCTGGGTGATACCTGGTCTGGGTGATACGTCGCCTGGATGATACCAGCCCTGTGTGACACCTGGTCTGGGTGATACCTGGCCTCGGTGATACCTGCCCCGGGTGATACCTAGTCTGTGTGATACCGAGTCCGGGTGATACCTGGTCTGGGTGATACCTGGTCTGGTTGATACCTGGCCTGGGTGATACCTGCTCTGAGTGATACCTAGTCTGGGTGATACTTTGTCTGGATGATACATGGTCTGGGTGATACCTGCTCCGGGTGATACCTGGTCTGTGTGATACCTAGTCTGGGTGTGACCTTGCCTGGGTGATACCTAGTCTGGGTGATAACTGCTCCGGGTGATACCTGGTCTGGGTTATACCTAGTCTGGGTGTTACATGGCCTGGGTGATACCTGGTCTGGGTGATACCTGCTCTGGGTGATACCTGCTCTGGGTCATACATGGCCTGGGTGATATCTAGTCTGGGTGATACCTGGTCTGGGTGATACCTAGTCTGGGTGATACCTGGTATGGGTGATATCCTGTCTGGGTGTTACCTGGTCTGGATGATACCTGTTCTGCGTGATACCTGGCCTGGGTGATAACTGCCCTGGGTGATACCTCATCTGGGTGATACCTGCTCTGGGTGATACCTGCTCTGGGTGACACCTGCCCCGGGTGTTACCTAGTCTGGGTGTTACCTAGTCTGGGTGATACCTGGACTGGGTGATACCTGGTCTGGTTGATAGATGCCCTTGGTGATACCTAGTCTGGGTGTTACCTGGCCTGGGTGATACCTAGTCTGGGTGATACCTAGTCTGGGTGTTACATAGCCTGGGTGCTACCTGGTCTGTGTGATACCTTGTCTGGGTGATACCTGGACTGGGTGATACCTGCAATGGGTGATACATGGCCTGGGTGATACCTAGTCTGGGTGTTACCTGGTCTGTGTGATACCTAGTCTGGGTGATACCTGGTCTGGGTGATACCCGGTCTGGGTGATACCTGCTCTGGGTTTTACCTGGTATGGGTTATATCTGGTCTGGGTGATACCTGGCCTGGGTGATACCTGCCCCGTGTGACACCTGGTCTGGGTGATAGCTGGCCTGGGTGATACCTGCCCCGGGTGATGCCTAGTCTGGGTGATACATAGTCCGGGTGATAACTGGTCTGGGTGATACCTGGTATGGTTGATACCTGGCCTGGGTGAGATCTGCCCCGGGTGATACCTAGTCTGGATGCTACCTAGTCTGGGTGATACCTGGTCTGGGTGATAACTGGTCTGGGTGATAGCTGCTCCGGGTGATACCTGGTCTTGGTGTTACATGGCCTGGGTGATACCTGGTCTGGGTGATACCTTGCCTGGCTGTTTCATGGCCTGGGTGATACCTGGACTAGGTGATACCTGGCCTGGGTGATACCTGCTCCGGGTGATACCTGGCCTGGGTGATACCTGGCCTGGGTGATAACTGGCCTGGGTGTTACATGGCCTGGGTTATACCTGGCCTGGGTTATACATGGACAGGGTGATACCGGGCAAGGGTGTTACATGGCCTGGGTGAAACCTGGCCTGGGTGATACCTGGCCTGGGTGATACGTGTTCCGGGTGATACCTGGCATGGGTGATACCTGCCTTGGGCGATACCTGGTCTGGATGATACCTGGTCTGAGTGATACCTAATCTGGTTGATATCGGGTCTGGGTGATACCTGGTCTTGGTGATACCTGGTCTGGGTGATACCTAGTCTGGGTGATACCTGGTCTGGTTGATACCTGGTCTGGGAGATAAATAGTCTGGGTGATACCTGGTCTGGGTCATACCTAGTCTGGGTGTTACATGGTCTGGGTGATACCTGGTCTGGGTGATACCTGGTCTGGGTGATACCTAGTCTGGGTGATACCTGGTCTTGGTGATAACTGGTCTGGGTGATACCTGCTCCGGGTGATACCTGCTCTGGGTGATACCTAATCTGGGTGTTGCCTGGCCTGGGTGATACCTAGTCTGGGTATAACTAGTCTGGGTGTGACATGGCCTGGGAGATACCTGGTCTGGGTGATACCTGGACTGGGTGATACCTGGCCTGGGTGTTACATGGCCTGGGTGATACCTGGCTTGCGTGATACCTGGCCTCGGTGATACCTGGCCTGGGTGTTACGTGCTCTGGGTGCTACCTGGCCTGGGAGTTACCTTGTCTGGGTGAAACCTGGCCTGGGTGATACCTGCTCTGGGCGATACATAGTCTGGGTGATACCTGGTCTGGGTGAAACCTAGTCTGGGTGATATCGGGTCTGGGTGATACCTGGTCTGGTTGATACCTGGTCTGGTTGATACCTGGTCTGGGTGATACCTAGTCTGGGTGATACCTAGTCTGGGTGTTACATGGTCTGGGTGATACCTGGTCTGGGTGATACCTGGTCTGGGTGATACATGGTCTGGGTGATACCTAGTCTGGGTGATACCTGGTCTGGGTGATACCTGCTCTGGGCGATACATAATCTGGGTGATACCTGGTCTGGGTGAAACCTAGTCTGGGTGATATCGGGTCTGGGTGATAACTGGTTGGTTGATACATGGTCTGGGTGATACCTAGTCTGGGTGATACCTGCTCTGGGTGTTATCTGGTCTGGGTGATACCTGCTCTGGGTGTTATCTGGTCTGGGTGATACCTGGTCTGGGTGATACCTGGCCTGGGTGATACCTGCCCCGGGTGATACCTCGTCTGGGTGATACCTGGCCTGGGTGATACATGGCCTGGGTGATACCTGGCCTGGGTGATACCTGGCCTGGGTGATACCTGGTCTGGTTGATACCTAGTCTGGGTGATACCTGGTCTGGGTGATAACTGGTCTGTGTGATACCTGCTCCAGCTGATACCTGGTCTGGGTGATACCTAGTCTGGGTGTTACCTGGCCTGGGTGATACCTAGTCTGGGTATACCTAGTCTGGGTGTTACATGGCCTGGGAGATACCTGGTCTGGGTGATACCTGGTCTGGGTGACCCCTGCTCTGTGTGATACATGGCCTGGGTTATACCTAGTCGGGGTGATACCTGGTCTAGGTGCTAACTAGTCTGGGTGATAAATGGTCTGGGTGATACCTGGTCTGGGTGATACCCGGTCTGGGTGATACCTGCTCTGGGTGTTATCTGTTCTGGGTGATACCTGGTCTGGGTGATACCTGGCCTGGGTGATACCTGCCCCGGGTGATACCTGGTCTGGGTGATACCTGGCCAGGGGGGTACATGGCCTGTGTGACACCTGGTCTGGGTGATACCTGGCCTGGGTGATACCTGCCCCAGGTGATACCTAGTCTGTGTGATACCGAGTCCGGGTGATACCTGGTCTGGGTGATACCTGGTCTGGTTGATACCTGGCCTTGGTGAGACCTGCCCCGGGCGATACTTAGTCTGGGTGCTACCTAGTCTGGGTGCTACCTAGTCTGGGTGATACATTGTCTGGGTAATACCTGGTCTGGGTGTAGCATGGCCTGGGTGATACCCAGTCTGGGTGATACCTGCCCCGCGTGATACCTAGTCTGGGTGATACCTAGTCTGGGTGATACCTGGCCTTGGTGATACCTGCTCCGGGTGATACCTTGCCTGGGTGATACCTGGCGTGGGTGTTACATGGCCTGGGTGATACCTGGCCTGGGTGATACCTGGCCTGTGTGATACCTGCTCCGGGCGATACCTGGCCTGGGTGATACCTAGTCTGGGTAATACCTGGCCTGGGTGATACCTGCGCTGAGTGATACCTAGTCTGGGTGATACTTTGTCTGGGTAATACCTAGTCTGGGTGATACCTGGTCTGGGTGATACCTTGTCTGGGTGATACCTAGTCTGGGTGATACCTGGTCTTGTTGATACCTAGTCTGGGTGATACATGGTCTGGGTGATAACTGGTCTGGGTGATACCTGCTCCGGCTGATACCTGGTCTGGGTGATACCTAGTCTGGGTGTTACCTGGCCTGGGTGATACCTAGTCTGGGTATACCTAGTCTGGGTGTTACATGGCCTGGGAGATACCTGGTCTGGGTGATACCTGGTTTGGGTGATACCTGCTCTGGGTGATACATGGCCTGGGTGATACCTAGTCTGGGTGATACCTGGTCTAGGTGCTAACTAGTCTGGGTGATACCTGGTCTGGGTGATACCCGGTCTGGGTGATACCTGCTCTGGGTGTTATCTGGTCTGGGTGATACCTGGTCTGGTTGATACCTGGCCTGGGTGATACCTGCCCCGGGTGATACCTGGTCTGGGTGATACCTGGCCTGGGTGATACATGGCCTGGGTGACACCTGGTCTGGGTGATACCTGGCCTGGGTGATACCTGCCCCGGGTGATACCTAGTCTGTGTGATACCGAGTCCGGGTGATACCTGGTCTGGGTGATACCTGGTCTGGTTGATACCTGGCCTGGGTGAGACCTGCACCGGGTGATACTTAGTCTGGGTGCTACCTAGTCTGGGTGCTACCTAGTCTGGGTGATACATGGTCTGGGTGATACCAGGTCTGGGTGTAACATGGCCTGGGTGATACCTGGTCTGGGTGATACCTGGCCTGGGTGTTTCATGGCCTGGGTGATACCTGGACTAGGTGATACCTGGCCTGGGTGTTACCTGCTCCGGGTGATACCTGGCCTGGGTGATACCTGGCCTGGGTGTTACATGGACTGTGTGATACCTGGCCTGGGTTATACCTGGACTGGGTGATACCTGGCCTGGGTGTTACATGGCCTGGGTGATACCTGGCTTGGGTGATACCTGGCCTGGGTGATACCTGGCCTGGGTGTTACGTGCTCTGCTTGCTACCTGGCCTGGGAGTTACCTCGTCTGGGTGAAACCTGGCCTGGGTGATACCTGCTCTGGGCGATACATAGTCTGGGTGATACCTGGTCTGGGTGAAACCTAGTCTGGGTGATATCGGGTCTGGGTGATACCTGGTCTGGTTGATACCTGGTCTGGTTGATACCTGGTCTGGGTGATACCTAGTCTGGGTGATACCTAGTCTGGGTGTTACATGGTCTGGGTGATACCTGGTCTGGGTGATACCTGGTCTGGGTGATACATGGTCTGGGTGATACCTAGTCTGGGTGATACCTGGTCTGGGTGATACCTGCTCTGGGCGATACATAATCTGGGTGATACCTGGTCTGGGTGAAACCTAGTCTGGGTGATATCGGGTCTGGGTGATAACTGGTTGGTTGATACCTGGTCTGGGTGATACCTAGTCTGGGTGATACCTGCTCTGGGTGTTATCTGGTCTGGGTGATACCTGCTCTGGGTGTTATCTGGTCTCGGTGATACCTGGTCTGGGTGATACCTGGCCTGGGTGATACCTGCCCCGGGTGATACCTCGTCTGGGTGATACCTGGCCTGGGTGATACATGGCCTGGGTGATACCTGGCCTGGGTGATACCTGGCCTGGGTGATACCTGGTCTGGTTGATACCTAGTCTGGGTGATACCTGGTCTGGGTGATAACTGGTCTGTGTGATACCTGCTCCAGCTGATACCTGGTCTGGGTGATACCTAGTCTGGGTGTTACCTGGCCTGGGTGATACCTAGTCTGGGTATACCTAGTCTGGGTGTTACATGGCCTGGGAGATACCTGGTCTGGGTGATACCTGGTCTGGGTGACCCCTGCTCTGTGTGATACATGGCCTGGGTGATACCTAGTCTGGGTGATACCTGGTCTAGGTGCTAACTAGTCTGGGTGATAAATGGTCTGGGTGATACCTGGTCTGGGTGATACCCGGTCTGGGTGATACCTGCTCTGGGTGTTATCTGGTCTGGGTGATACCTGGTCTGGGTGATACCTGGCCTGGGTGATACCTGCCCCGGGTGATACCTGGTCTGGGTGATACCTGGCCAGGGGGGTACATGGCCTGTGTGACACCTGGTCTGGGTGATACCTGGCCTGGGTGATACCTGCCCCAGGTGATACCTAGTCTGTGTGATACCGAGTCCGGGTGATACCTGGTCTGGGTGATACCTGGTCTGGTTGATACCTGGCCTTGGTGAGACCTGCCCCGGGTGATACTTAGTCTGGGTGCTACCTAGTCTGGGTGCTACCTAGTCTGGGTGATACATTGTCTGGGTGATACCTGGTCTGGGTGTAGCATGGCCTGGGTGATACCCAGTCTGGGTGATAGCTGCCCCGCGTGATACCTAGTCTGGGTGATACCTAGTCTGGGTGATACCTGGCCTTGGTGATACCTGCTCCGGGTGATACCTTGCCTGGGTGATACCTGGCCTGGGTGTTACATGGCCTGGGTGATACCTGGCCTGGGTGATACCTGGCCTGTGTGATACCTGCTCCGGGCGATACCTGGCCTGGGTGATACCTAGTCTGGGTAATACCTGGCCTGGGTGATACCTGCGCTGAGTGATACCTAGTCTGGGTGATACTTTGTCTGGGTAATACCTAGTCTGGGTGATACCTGGTCTGGGTGATACCTTGTCTGGGTGATACCTAGTCTGGGTGATACCTGGTCTTGTTGATACCTAGTCTGGGTGATACATGGTCTGGGTGATAACTGGTCTGGGTGATACCTGCTCCGGCTGATACCTGGTCTGGGTGATACCTAGTCTGGGTGTTACCTGGCCTGGGTGATACCTAGTCTGGGTATACCTAGTCTGGGTGTTACATGGCCTGGGAGATACCTGGTCTGGGTGATACCTGGTTTGGGTGATACCTGCTCTGGGTGATACATGGCCTGGGTGATACCTAGTCTGGGTGATACCTGGTCTAGGTGCTAACTAGTCTGGGTGATACCTGGTCTGGGTGATACCCGGTCTGGGTGATACCTGCTCTGGGTGTTATCTGGTCTGGGTGATACCTGGTCTGGTTGATACCTGGCCTGGGTGATACCTGCCCCGGGTGATACCTGGTCTGGGTGATACCTGGCCTGGGTGATACATGGCCTGTGTGACACCTGGTCTGGGTGATACCTGGCCTGGGTGATACCTGCCCCGGGTGATACCTAGTCTGTGTGATACCGAGTCCGGGTGATACCTGGTCTGGGTGATACCTGGTCTTTTTGATACCTGGCCTGGGTGAGACCTGCACCGGGTGATACTTAGTCTGGGTGCTACCTAGTCTGGGTGCTACCTAGTCTGGGTGATACATGGTCTGGGTGATACCTGGTCTGGGTGATACATGGCCTGGGTGACACCTGGTCTGGGTGATACCTGGCCTGGGTGATACCTGCCCCGGGTGATACCTAGTCTGTGTGATACCGAGTCCGGGTGATACCTGGTCTGGGTGATACCTGGTCTGGTTGATACCTGGCCTGGGTGAGACCTGCACCGGGTGATACTTAGTCTGGGTGCTACCTAGTCTGGGTGCTACCTAGTCTGGGTGATACATGGTCTGGGTGATACCTGGTCTGGGTGTAACATGGCCTGGGTGATACCTGGTCTGGGTGATACCTGGCCTGGGTGTTTCATGGCCTGGGTGATACCTGGACTAGGTGATACCTGGCCTGGGTGTTACCTGCTCCGGGTGATACCTGGCCTGGGTGATACCTGGCCTGGGAGTTACATGGACTGTGTGATACCTGGCCTGGGTTATACCTGGACTGGGTGATACCTGGCCTGGGTGTTACATGGCCTGGGTGATACCTGGCTTGGGTGATACCTGGCCTGGGTGATACCTGGCCTGGGTGTTACGTGCTCTGGGTGCTACCTGGCCTGGGAGTTACCTCGTCTGGGTGAAACCTGGCCTGGGTGATACCTGCTCTGGGCGATACATAGTCTGGGTGATACCTGGTCTGGGTGAAACCTAGTCTGGGTGATATCGGGTCTGGGTGATACCTGGTCTGGTTGATACCTGGTCTGGTTGATACCTGGTCTGGGTGATACCTAGTCTGGGTGATACCTATTCTGGGTGTTACATGGTCTGGGTGATACCTGGTCTAGGTGATACCTGGTCTGGGTGATACATGGTCTGGGTGATACCTAGTCTGGGTGATACCTGGTCTGGGTGATACCTGCTCTGGGCGATACATAATCTGGGTGATACCTGGTCTGGGTGAAACCTAGTCTGGGTGATATCGGGTCTGGGTGATAACTGGTTGGTTGATACCTGGTCTGGGTGATACCTAGTCTGGGTGATACCTGCTCTGGGTGTTATCTGGTCTGGGTGATACCTGCTCTGGGTGTTATCTGGTCTGGGTGATACCTGGTCTGGGTGATACCTGGCCTGGGTGATACCTGCCCCGGGTGATACCTCGTCTGGGTGATACCTGGCCTGGGTGATACATGGCCTGGGTGATACCTGGCCTGGGTGATACCTGGCCTGGGTGATACCTGGTCTGGTTGATACCTGGCCTGGGTGTTACATGGACTGGGTGCTACATGGCCTAGGTGATACCTGCTCCGGGTGATACCTGGCCTGGGTTATACCTAGTCTGGGTGATTGCCGGTCTGGGTGATACCTGCTCTGGGTGTTACCTGGTCTGGTTGATACCTGGTCTGGGTGATACCTGGCCTGTCTGATACCTGCCCCGGGTGATACCTTATCTGGGTGATACCTGGCCTGGGTGATATCTGCCCCGGGTGATACCTAATCTGGGTGATACCTAGTCTGGTTGATACCTGGTCTGGGTGATACCTGGCCTGGGTGATACCTGCCCCGGGTGATACCTTATCTGGGTGATACCTGGCCTGGGTGATATCTGCCCCGGGTGATACCTAATCTGGGTGATACCTAGTCTGGGTGATACCTGGTCTGGGTGATAACTGGCTTGGGTGATACCTGCCCCGGGTGATACCTAGTCTGGGTGTTCCCTATTCTGGATGATACCTGGTCTGGGTGATACCTGGTCTGGGTGATACCTGCTCCGGATGATACCTGGTCTGGGTGATACCTAGTCTGGGTGATAACTGGTCTGCTTGTTACATGGTCTGGGTGATACCTGGTCTGGGTGATACCTGACATGGGTGTTACATGGCCTGTGTGATACCTGGCCTAGGTGATACCTGGACTGGGTGATACCTGCTCCGGGTGATACATGGCCTGTGTGATACCTGGCTTGGGTGTTACATGGCCTGGTTGAAACCTTGCCTGGGTGATACCTAGTCTGGGTGTTACATGGCCTGGGTGATACCTGCTCCGGGTGATACCTGGTCGGTGTGTTACCTGGTCTGGGTGATACCTAGTTGGGTTATACCTGCTCTGGGTGATACCTGCTCCGGGTGATTACTTGTCTGGGTGTTACATGGCCTGGGTGATACCTAGACTGGGTGATACCCGCTCTGGGAGATACCTGCTCCGGGTGATACCGGGTCTGGTTGTTACATGGCCTCGGTGATACCTGGCCTGGGTGTTACATGGCCTGGGTGATACCTTCTCTATGTGATACCTGGCCTGGATGACAACTTGCCTGGGTGTTACATGGCCTGGGTGATACCTGGCCTGGGTGATACCTGGCCTGGGTGATACCTGCTCCGGGTGATACCTGGCCTGGGTGATACCGAGTCTGGGTGAAACCTGGCCTGGGTGATACATGCTCTGGGTGATACCTAGTCTGGGTGATACCTGGTCTGGGTGATACCTCGTCAGGGTGATACCTGGTCTGGGTGATACCTGGTCTGGGTGATACCTAGTCTGGGTGATACCTTGTCTGCGTGATACCTGGTCTGGGTGATACCTGGTCTGGGTGATAGCTAGCCTGGGTAATACCTGGTCTGGGTGATACATATTCTGGGTGATACCTAATCAGGGTGAAACCTGGTCTGGGTGATACCTGGTCAGGGTGATAACAGGTCTGGGTGATACATGCTCCGGATGATACCTGGTCTGGGTGATACCCTATCTGGGTGTTACCTGGCCTGGGTGATACCTTGTCTGGGTGGTACCTAGTCTTGGTGTTACATGGCCTGGGTGATACCTTGTCTGGGTGATACCTGGTCTGGGTGCTACCTGGTCTGGGTGATACCTGGTCTGGGTGATACATGGCCTGCGTGATACCTAGTCTGGGTGATACCTGGTCTGGGTGATACCTCGTCTGGGTGATACATTTTTTGGGTGATACCCGGACTGGGTGATACCTGGCCTTGGTGATACCTGCTCCGGGTGATACCTGGTCTGGGTGATACCTGGCCTGGGTGATACCTGCCCCGCGTGATACCTAGTCTGGGTGATAACTAGTCTGGGTGATACCTGGTCTGGGTGATACCTGGTCTTGGTGATACCTGGCCTGGGTGATACCTGCCCCGCGTGATACCTAGTCTGGGTGATACCTAGTCTGGGTGATACCTGGCCTTGGTGATACCTGCTCCGGGTGATACCTGGCCTGGGTGATACCTGGCGTGGGTGTTACATGGCCTGGGTGATACCTGGCCTGGGTGATAGCTGGCCTGTGTGATACCTGCTCCGGGCGATACCTGGCCTGGGTGATACCTAGCCTGGGTAATACCTGGCCTGGGTGATACCTGCGCTGAGTGATACCTAGTCTGGGTCATACTTTGTCTGGGTAATGCCTAGTCTGGGTGATACCTGGTCTGGGTGATACCTTGTCTGGGTGATACCTAGTCTGGGTGATACCTGGTCTTGTTGATACCTAGTCTGGGTGATACATGGTCTGGGTGATAACTGGTCTGGGTGATACCTGCTCCGGCTGATAGCTGGTCTGGGTCATACCTAGTCTGGGTGTTACCTGGCCTGGGTGATACCTAGTCTGGGTATACCTAGTCTGGGTGTTACATGGCCTGGGAGATACCTGGTCTGGGTGATACCTGGTTTGGGTGATACCTGCTCTGGGTGATACATGGCCTGGGTGATACCTAGTCTGGGTGATACCTGGTCTAGGTGCTAACTAGTCTGGGTGATACCTGGTCTGGGTGATACCCGGTCTGGGTGATACCTGCTCTGGGTGTTATCTGGTCTGGGTGATACCTGGTCTGGTTGATACCTGGCCTGGGTGATACCTGCCCCGGGTGATACATGGTCTGGGTGATACCTGGCCTGGGTGATACATGGCCTGTGTGACACCTGGTCTGGGTGATACCTGGCCTGGGTGATACCTGCCCCGGGTGATACCTAGTCTGTGTGATACCGAGTCCGGGTGATACCTGGTCTGGGTGATACCTGGTCTGGTTGATACCTGGCCTGGGTGAGACCTGCACCGGGTGATACTTAGTCTGGGTGCTACCTAGTCTGGGTGCTACCTAGTCTGGGTGATACATGGTCTGGGTGATACCTGGTCTGGGTGTAACATGGCCTGGGTGATACCTGGTCTGGGTGATACCTGGCCTGGGTGTTACCTGCTCCGGGTGATACCTGGCCTGGGTGATACCTGGCCTGGGTGTTACATGGACTGTGTGATACCTGGCCTGGGTTATACCTGGACTGGGTGATACCTGGCCTGGGTGTTACATGGCCTGGGTGATACCTGGCTTGCGTGATACCTGGCCTGGGTGATACCTGGCCTGGGTGATACATGCTCTGGTTGCTACCTGGCCTGGGAGTTACCTCGTCTGGGTGAAACCTGGCCTGGGTGATACCTGCTCTGGGCGATACATAGTCTGGGTGATACCTGGTCTGGGTGAAACCTAGTCTGGGTGATATCGGGTCTGGGTGATACCTGGTCTGGTTGATACCTGGTCTGGTTGATACCTGGTCTGGGTGTTACCTGGCCTGGGTGATACCTAGTCTGGGTATACCTAGTCTGGGTGTTACATGGCCTGGGAGATACCTGGTCTGGGTGATACCTGGTTTGGGTGATACCTGCTCTGGGTGATACATGGCCTGGGTGATACCTAGTCTGGGTGATACCTGGTCTAGGTGCTAACTAGTCTGGGTGATACCTGGTCTGGGTGATACCCGGTCTGGGTGATACCTGCTCTGGGTGTTATCTGGTCTGGGTGATACCTGGTCTGGTTGATACCTGGCCTGGGTGATACCTGCCCCGGGTGATACCTGGTCTGGGTGATACCTGGCCTGGGTGATACATGGCCTGGGTGACACCTGGTCTGGGTGATACCTGGCCTGGGTGATACCTGCCCCGGGTGATACCTAGTCTGTGTGATACCGAGTCCGGGTGATACCTGGTCTGGGTGATACCTGGTCTGGTTGATACCTGGCCTGGGTGAGACCTGCACCGGGTGATACTTAGTCTGGGTGCTACCTAGTCTGGGTGATACATTGTCTGGGTGATACCTGGTCTGGGTGTAGCATGGCCTGGGTGATACCCAGTCTGGGTGATACCTGCCCCGCGTGATACCTAGTCTGGGTGATACCTAGTCTGGGTGATACCTGGCCTTGGTGATACCTGCTCCGGGTGATACCTTGCCTGGGTGATACCTGGCCTGGGTGTTACATGGCCTGGGTGATACCTGGCCTGGGTGATACCTGGCCTGTGTGATACCTGCTCCGGGCGATACCTGGCCTGGGTGATACCTAGTCTGGGTAATACCTGGCCTGGGTGATACCTGCGCTGAGTGATACCTAGTCTGGGTGATACTTTGTCTGGGTAATACCTAGTCTGGATGATACCTGGTCTGGGTGATACCTTGTCTGGGTGATACCTAGTCTGGGTGATACCTGGTCTTGTTGATACCTAGTCTGGGTGATACATGGTCTGGGTGATAACTGGTCTGGGTTATACCTGCTCTGGCTGATACCTGGTCTGGGTGATACCTAGTCTGGGTGTTACCTGGCCTGGGTGATACCTAGTCTGGGTATACCTAGTCTGGGTGTTACATGGCCTGGGAGATAGCTGGTCTGGGTGATACCTGGTTTGGGTGATACCTGCTCTGGGTGATACATGGCCTGGGTGATACCTAGTCTGGGTGATACCTGGTCTAGGTGCTAACTAGTCTGGGTGATACCTGGTCTGGGTGATACCCGGTCTGGGTGATACCTGCTCTGGGTGTTATCTGGTCTGGGTGATACCTGGTCTGGTTGATACCTGGCCTGGGTGATACCTGCCCCGGGTGATACCTGGTCTGGGTGATACCTGGCCTGGGTGATACATGGCCTGGGTGACACCTGGTCTGGGTGATACCTGGCCTGGGTGATACCTGCCCCGGGTGATACCTAGTCTGTGTGATACCGAGTCCGGGTGATACCTGGTCTGGGTGATACCTGGTCTGGTTGATACCTGGCCTGGGTGAGACCTGCACCGGGTGATACTTAGTCTGGGTGCTACCTAGTCTGGGTGCTGCCTAGTCTGGGTGATACATGGTCTGGGTGATACCTGGTCTGGGTGTAACATGGCCTGGGTGATACCTGGTCTGGGTGATACCTGGCCTGGGTGTTTCATGGCCTGGGTGATACCTGGACTAGGTGATACCTGGCCTGGGTGTTACCTGCTCCGGGTGATACCTGGCCTGGGTGATACCTGGCCTGGGTGTTACATGGACTGTGTGATACCTGGCCTGGGTTATACCTGGACTGGGTGATACCTGGCCTGGGTGTTACATGGCCTGGGTGATACATGGCTTGCGTGATACCTGGCCTCGGTGATACCTGGCCTGGGTGTTACGTGCTCTGGGTGCTACCTGGCCTGGGAGTTACCTCGTCTGGGTGAAACCTGGCCTGGGTGATACCTGCTCTGGGCGATACATAGTCTGGGTGATACCTGGTCTGGGTGAAACCTAGTCTGGGTGATATCGGGTCTGGGTGATACCTGGTCTGGTTGATACCTGGTCTGGTTGATACCTGGTCTGGGTGATACCTAGTCTGGGTGATACCTAGTCTGGGTGTTACATGGTCTGGGTGATACCTAGTCTGGGTGTTACCTGGCCTGGGTGATACCTAGTCTGGGTATACCTAGTCTGGGTGTTACATGGCCTGGGAGATACCTGGTCTGGGTGATACCTGGTTTGGGTGATACCTGCTCTGGGTGATACATGGCCTGGGTGATACCTAGTCTGGGTGATACCTGGTCTAGGTGCTAACTAGTCTGGGTGATACCTGGTCTGGGTGATACCCGGTCTGGGTGATACCTGCTCTGGGTGTTATCTGGTCTGGGTGATACCTGGTCTGGTTGATACCTGGCCTGGGTGATACCTGCCCCGGGTGATACCTGGTCTGGGTGATACCTGGCCTGGGTGATACATGGCCTGGGTGACACCTGGTCTGGGTGATACCTGGCCTGGGTGATACCTGCCCCGGGTGATACCTAGTCTATGTGATACCGAGTCCGGGTGATACCTGGTTTGGGTGATACCTGCTCTGGGTGATACATGGCCTGGGTGATACCTAGTCTGGGTGATACCTGGTCTAGGTGCTAACTAGTTGGGTGATACCTGGTCTGGGTGATACCCGGTCTGGGTGATACCTGCTCTGGGTGTTATCTGGTCTGGGTGATACCTGGTCTGGTTGATACCTGGCCTGGGTGATACCTGCCCCGGGTGATACCTGGTCTGGGTGATACCTGGCCTGGGTGATACATGGCCTGGGTGACACCTGGTCTGGGTGATACCTGGCCTGGGTGATACCTGCCCCGGGTGATACCTAGTCTGTGTGATACCGAGTCCGGGTGATACCTGGTCTGGGTGATACCTGGTCTGGTTGATACCTGGCCTGGGTGAGACCTGCACCGGGTGATACTTAGTCTGGGTGCTACCTAGTCTGGGTGCTACCTAGTCTGGGTGATACATTGTCTGGGTGATACCTGGTCTGGGTGTAGCATGGCCTGGGTGATACCCAGTCTGGGTGATACCTGCCCCGCGTGATACCTAGTCTGGGTGATACCTAGTCTGGGTGATACCTGGCCTTGGTGATACCTGCTCCGGGTGATACCTTGCCTGGGTGATACCTGGCCTGGGTGTTACATGGCCTGGGTGATACCTGGCCTGGGTGATACCTGGCCTGTGTGATACCTGCTCCGGGCGATACCTGGCCTGGGTGATACCTAGTCTGGGTAATACCTGGCCTGGGTGATACCTGCGCTGAGTGATACCTAGTCTGGGTGATACTTTGTCTGGGTAATACCTAGTCTGGGTGATACCTGGTCTGGGTGATACCTTGTCTGGGTGATACCTAGTCTGGGTGATACCTGGTCTTGTTGATACCTAGTCTGGGTGATACATGGTCTGGGTGATAACTGGTCTGGGTTATACCTGCTCCGGCTGATACCTGGTCTGGGTGATACCTAGTCTGGGTGTTACCTGGCCTGGGTGATACCTAGTCTGGGTATACCTAGTCTGGGTGTTACATGGCCTGGGAGATAGCTGGTCTGGGTGATACCTGGTTTGGGTGATACCTGCTCTGGGTGATACATGGCCTGGGTGATACCTAGTCTGGGTGATACCTGGTCTAGGTGCTAACTAGTCTGGGTGATACCTGGTCTGGGTGATACCCGGTCTGGGTGATACCTGCTCTGGGTGTTATCTGGTCTGGGTGATACCTGGTCTGGTTGATACCTGGCCTGGGTGATACCTGCCCCGGGTGATACCTGGTCTGGGTGATACCTGGCCTGGGTGATACATGGCCTGGGTGACACCTGGTCTGGGTGATACCTGGCCTGGGTGATACCTGCCCCGGGTGATACCTAGTCTGTGTGATACCGAGTCCGGGTGATACCTGGTCTGGGTGATACCTGGTCTGGTTGATACCTGGCCTGGGTGAGACCTGCACCGGGTGATACTTAGTCTGGGTGCTACCTAGTCTGGGTGCTGCCTAGTCTGGGTGATACATGGTCTGGGTGATACCTGGTCTGGGTGTAACATGGCCTGGGTGATACCTGGTCTGGGTGATACCTGGCCTGGGTGTTTCATGGCCTGGGTGATACCTGGACTAGGTGATACCTGGCCTGGGTGTTACCTGCTCCGGGTGATACCTGGCCTGGGTGATACCTGGCCTGGGTGTTACATGGACTGTGTGATACCTGGCCTGGGTTATACCTGGACTGGGTGATACCTGGCCTGGGTGTTACATGGCCTGGGTGATACCCGGCTTGCGTGATACCTGGCCTCGGTGATACCTGGCCTGGGTGTTACGTGCTCTGGGTGCTACCTGGCCTGGGAGTTACCTCGTCTGGGTGAAACCTGGCCTGGGTGATACCTGCTCTGGGCGATACATAGTCTGGGTGATACCTGGTCTGGGTGAAACCTAGTCTGGGTGATATCGGGTCTGGGTGATACCTGGTCTGGTTGATACCTGGTCTGGTTGATACCTGGTCTGGGTGATACCTAGTCTGGGTGATACCTAGTCTGGGTGTTACATGGTCTGGGTGATACCTAGTCTGGGTGTTACCTGGCCTGGGTGATACCTAGTCTGGGTATACCTAGTCTGGGTGTTACATGGCCTGGGAGATACCTGGTCTGGGTGATACCTGGTTTGGGTGATACCTGCTCTGGGTGATACATGGCCTGGGTGATACCTAGTCTGGGTGATACCTGGTCTAGGTGCTAACTAGTCTGGGTGATACCTGGTCTGGGTGATACCCGGTCTGGGTGATACCTGCTCTGGGTGTTATCTGGTCTGGGTGATACCTGGTCTGGTTGATACCTGGCCTGGGTGATACCTGCCCCGGGTGATACCTGGTCTGGGTGATACCTGGCCTGGGTGATACATGGCCTGGGTGACACCTGGTCTGGGTGATACCTGGCTTGGGTGATACCTGCCCCGGGTGATACCTAGTCTGTGTGATACCGAGTCCGGGTGATACCTGGTCTGGGTGATACCTGGTCTGGTTGATACCTGGCCTGGGTGAGACATGCACCGGGTGATACTTAGTCTGGGTGCTACCTAGTCTGGGTGCTGCCTAGTCTGGGTGATACATGGTCTGGGTGATACCTGGTCTGGGTGTAACATGGCCTGGGTGATACCTGGTCTGGGTGATACCTGGCCTGGGTGTTTCATGGCCTGGGTGATACCTGGACTAGGTGATACCTGGCCTGGGTGTTACCTGCTCCGGGTGATACCTGGCCTGGGTGATACCTGGCCTGGGTGTTACATGGACTGTGTGATACCTGGCCTGGGTTATACCTGGACTGGGTGATACCTGGCCTGGGTGTTACATGGCCTGGATGATACCTGGCTTGCGTGATACCTGGCCTCGGTGATACCTGGCCTGGGTGTTACGTGCTCTGGGTGCTACCTGGCCTGGGAGTTACCTCGTCTGGGTGAAACCTGGCCTGGGTGATACCTGCTCTGGGCGATACATAGTCTGGGTGATACCTGGTCTGGGTGAAACCTAGTCTGGGTGATATCGGGTCTGGGTGATACCTGGTCTGGTTGATACCTGGTCTGGTTGATACCTGGTCTGGGTGATACCTAGTCTGGGTGATACCTAGTCTGGGTGTTACATGGTCTGGGTGATACCTGGTCTGGGTGATACCTGGTCTGGGTGATACATGGTCTGGGTGATACCTAGTCTGGGTGATACCTGGTCTGGGTGATACCTGCTCTGGGCGATACATAATCTTGGTGATACCTGCTCTGGGTGAAACCTAGTCTGGGTGATATCGGGTCTGGGTGATAACTGGTTGGTTGATACCTGGTCTGGGTGATACCTAGTCTGGGTGATACCTGCTCTGGGTGTTATCTGGTCTGGGTGATACCTGCTCTGGGTGTTATCTGGTCTGGGTGATACCTGGTCTGGGTGATACCTGGCCTGGGTGATACCTGCCCCGGGTGATACCTCGTCTGGGTGATACCTGGCCTGGGTGATACATGGCCTGGGTGATACCTGGCCTGGGTGATACCTGGCCTGGGTGATACCTGGTCTGGTTGATACCTGGCCTGGGTGTTACATGGACTGGGTGCTACATGGCCTAGGTGATACCTGCTCCGGGTGATACCTGGCCTGGGTTATACCTAGTCTGGGTGATTGCCGGTCTGGGTGATACCTGCTCTGGGTGTTACCTGGTCTGGTTGATACCTGGTCTGGGTGATACCTGGCCTGTCTGATACCTGCCCCGGGTGATACCTTATCTGGGTGATACCTGGCCTGGGTGATATCTGCCCCGGGTGATACCTAATCTGGGTGATACCTAGTCTGGTTGATACCTGGTCTGGGTGATACCTGGCCTGGGTGATACCTGCCCCGGGTGATACCTTATCTGGGTGATACCTGGCCTGGGTGATATCTGCCCCGGGTGATACCTAATCTGGGTGATACCTAGTCTGGGTGATACCTGGTCTGGGTGATAACTGGCTTGGGTGATACCTGCCCCGGGTGATACCTAGTCTGGGTGTTCCCTATTCCGGATGATACCTGGTCTGGGTGATACCTAGTCTGGGTGATAACTGGTCTGCTTGTTACATGGTCTGGGTGATACCTGGTCTGGGTGATACCTGACATGGGTGTTACATGGCCTGTGTGATACCTGGCCTAGGTGATACCTGGACTGGGTGATACCTGCTCCGGGTGATACATGGCCTGTGTGATACCTGGCTTGGGTGTTACATGGCCTGGTTGAAACCTTGCCTGGGTGATACCTAGTCTGGGTGTTACATGGCCTGGGTGATACCTGCTCCGGGTGATACCTGGTCGGTGTGTTACCTGGTCTGGGTGATACCTAGTTGGGTGATACCTGCTCTGGGTGATACCTGCTCCGGGTGATTACTTGTCTGGGTGTTACATGGCCTGGGTGATACCTAGACTGGGTGATACCCGCTCTGGGAGATACCTGCTCCGGGTGATACCGGGTCTGGTTGTTACATGGCCTCGGTGATACCTGGCCTGGGTGTTACATGGCCTGGGTGATACCTTCTCTGTGTGATACCTGGCCTGGATGACAACTTGCCTGGGTGTTACATGGCCTGGGTGATACCTGGCCTGGGTGATACCTGGCCTGGGTGATACCTGCTCCGGGTGATACCTGGCCTGGGTGATACCGAGTCTGGGTGAAACCTGGCCTGGGTGATACATGCTCTGGGTGATACCTAGTCTGGGTGATACCTGGTCTGGGTGATACCTCGTCAGGGTGATACCTGGTCTGGGTGATACCTGGTCTGGGTGATACCTAGTCTGGGTGATACCTTGTCTGCGTGATACCTGGTCTGGGTGATACCTGGTCTGGGTGATAGCTAGCCTGGGTAATACCTGGTCTGGGTGATACATATTCTGGGTGATACCTAATCAGGGTGAAACCTGGTCTGGGTGATACCTGGTCAGGGTGATAACAGGTCTGGGTGATACATGCTCCGGATGATACCTGGTCTGGGTGATACCCTATCTGGGTGTTACCTGGCCTGGGTGATACCTTGTCTGGGTGGTACCTAGTCTTGGTGTTACATGGCCTGGGTGATACCTTGTCTGGGTGATACCTGGTCTGGGTGCAACCTGGTCTGGGTGATACCTGCTCTGGGTGATACATGGCCTGCGTGATACCTAGTCTGGGTGATACCTGGTCTGGGTGATACCTCGTCTGGGTGATACATTTTTTGGGTGATACCCGGTCTGGGTGATACCTGGCCTTGGTGATACCTGCTCCGGGTGATACCTGGTCTGGGTGATACCTGGCCTGGGTGATACCTGAGCCGGGTGATACCTAGTCTGGGTGATAACTTGTCTGGGTGATACCTGGTCTGGGTGATACCTGGTCTTGGTGATACCTGGCCTGGGTGATACCTGCCCCGCGTGATACCTAGTCTGGGTGATACCTAGTCTGGGTGATACCTGGCCTTGGTGATACCTGCTCCGGGTGATACCTGGCCTGGGTGATACCTGGCGTGGGTGTTACATGGCCTGGGTGATACCTGGCCTGGGTGATAGCTGGCCTGTGTGATACCTGCTCCGGGCGATACCTGGCCTGGGTGATACCTAGCCTGGGTAATACCTGGCCTGGGTGATACCTGCGCTGAGTGATACCTAGTCTGGGTGATACTTTGTCTGGGTAATACCTAGTCTGGGTGATACCTGGTCTGGGTGATACCTTGTCTGGGTGATACCTAGTCTGGGTGATACCTGGTCTTGTTGATACCTAGTCTGGGTGATACATGGTCTGGGTGATAACTGGTCTGGGTGATACCTGCTCCGGCTGATAGCTGGTCTGGGTCATACCTAGTCTGGGTGTTACCTGGCCTGGGTGATACCTAGTCTGGGTATACCTAGTCTGGGTGTTACATGGACTGGGAGATACCTGGTCTGGGTGATACCTGGTTTGGGTGATATCTGCTCTGGGTGATACATGGCCTGGGTGATACCTAGTCTGGGTGATACCTGGTCTAGGTGCTAACTAGTCTGGGTGATACCTGGTCTGGGTGATACCCGGTCTGGGTGATACCTGCTCTGGGTGTTATCTGGTCTGGGTGATACCTGGTCTGGTTGATACCTGGCCTGGGTGATACCTGCCCCGGGTGATACCTGGTCTGGGTGATACCTGGCCTGGGTGATACATGGCCTGTGTGACACCTGGTCTGGGTGATACCTGGCCTGGGTGATACCTGCCCCGGGTGCTACCTAGTCTGTGTGATACCGAGTCCGGGTGATACCTGGCCTGGGTGATACCTGCCCCTTGTGATACCTAGTCTGGGTGATAACTAGTCTGGGTGATACCTGGTCTGGGTGATACCTGGTCTTGGTGATACCTGGCCTGGGTGATACCTGCCCCGCGTGATACCTAGTCTGGGTGATACCTAGTCTGGGTGATACCTGGCCTTGGTGATACCTGCTCCGGGTGATACCTGGCCTGGGTGATACCTGGCGTGGGTGTTACATGGCCTGGGTGATACCTGGCCTGGGTGATACCTGGCCTGTGTGATACCTGCTCCGGGCGATACCTGGCCTGGGTGATACCTAGCCTGGGTAATACCTGGCCTGGGTGATACCTGCGCTGAGTGATACCTAGTCTGGGTGATACTTTGTCTGGGTAATACCTAGTCTGGGTGATACCTGGTCTGGGTGATACCTTGTCTGGGTGATACCTAGTCTGGGTGATACCTGGTCTTGTTGATACCTAGTCTGGGTGATACATGGTCTGGGTGATACCTGGTCTGGGTGTAACATGGTGTGGGTGATACCTGGTCTGGGTGATACCTGGCCTGGGTGTTTCATGGCCTGGGTGATACCTGGACTAGGTGATACCTGGCCTGGGTGTTACCTGCTCCGGGTGATACCTGGCCTGGGTGATACCTGGCCTGGGTGTTACATGGACTGTGTGATACCTGGCCTGGGTTATACCTGGACTGGGTGATACCTGGCCTGGGTGTTACATGGCCTGGGTGATACCTGGCTTGGGTGATACCTGGCCTGGGTGATACCTGGCCTGGGTGATACGTGCTCTGGGTGCTACCTGGCCTGGGTGTTACCTCGTCTGGGTGAAACCTGGCCTGGGTGATACCTGCTCTGGGCGATACATAGTCTGGGTGATACCTGGTCTGGGTGAAACCTAGTCTGGGTGATATCGGGTCTGGGTGATACCTGGTCTGGTTGATACCTGGTCTGGTTGATACATGGTCTGGGTGATACCTAGTCTGGGTGATACCTAGTCTGGGTGTTACATGCTCTGGGTGATACCTGGTCTGGGTGATACCTGGTCTGGGTGATACCTGCTCTGGGCGATACATAATCTGGGTGATACCTGGTCTGGGTGAAACCTAGTCTGGGTGATATCGGGTCTGGGTGATACCTGGTTGGTTGATACCTGGTCTGGGTGATACCTAGTCTGGGTGATACCTGCTCTGGGTGTTATCTGGTCTGGGTGATACCTGCTCTGGGTGTTATCTGGTCTGGGTGATACCTGGTCTGGGTGATACCTGGCCTGGGTGATACCTGCCCCGGGTGATACCTCGTCTGGGTGATACCTGGCCTGGGTGATACATGGCCTGGGTGATACCTGGCCTGGGTGATACCTGGTCTGGTTGATACCTGGCCTGGGTGTTACATGGACTGGGTGATACATGGCCTAGGTGATACCTGCTCCGGGTGATACCTGGCCTGGGTTATACCTAGTCTGGGTGATTGCCGGTCTGGGTGATACCTGCTCTGGGTGTTACCTGGTCTGGTTGATACCTGGTCTGGGTGATACCTGGCCTGGGTGATACCTGCCCCGGGTGATACCTTATCTGGGTGATACCTGGCCTGGGTGATATCTGCCCCGGGTGATACCTAATCTGGGTGATACCTAGTCTGGGTGATACCTGGTCTGGGTGATAACTGGCTTGGGTGATACCTGCCCCGGGTGATACCTAGTCTGGGTGTTCCCTATTCTGGATGATACCTGGTCTGGGTGATACCTGGTCTGGATGATACCTGCTCCGGATGATACCTGGTCTGGGTGATACCTAGTCTGGGTGATAACTGGTCTGCTTGTTAAATGGTCTGGGTGATACCTGGTCTGGGTGATACCTGGTCTGGGTGATACCTGACATGGGTGTTACATGGCCTGTGTGATACCTGGCCTAGGTGATACCTGGACTGGGTGATACCTGCTCCGGGTGATACATGGCCTGTGTGATACCTGGCTTGGGTGTTACATGGCCTGGTTGAAACCTTGCCTGGGTGATACCTAGTCTGGGTGTTACATGGCCTGGGTGATACCTGCTCCGGGTGATACCTGGTCGGTGTGTTACCTGGTCTGGGTGATACCTAGTTGGGTGATACCTGCTCTGGGAGATACCTGCTCCGGGTGATTACTTGTCTGGGTGTTACATGGCCTGGGTGATACCTAGTCTGAGTGATACCTGCTCTGGGTCATACCTGCTCCGGGTGATATCTTGTCTGGGTGTTTCATGGCCTGGGTGATAGCTGGCCTGGGTGATGCCTGGCCTGGGTGTTACATGGCCTAGGTGATACCTGCTCTGGGTGATACATGGCCTGGATGATACCTGGCCTGGGTGTTACATGGCCTGGGTGATACCTGGCCTGGGTGATACCTGGCCTGGATGATACCTGCTCTGGGTGATACCTGGCCTGGGTGATACCTGCCCCGGTTGATACCTTGTCTGGGTGATACCTGGCCTGTGTGATATCTGCCCCGGGTGATACCTATTCTGGGTGATACCTAGTCTGGGTGATACCTGGTCTGGGTGTTAACTGGCCTGGGTGATACCAGCCCCGGGTGATACCTAGTCTGGGTGATACCTAGTCTGGGTGATACCTGGTCTGGGTGATACCTGGTCTGGGTGATACCTGCTCCGGGTGATACCTGGTCTGGGTGATACCTAGTCTGGTTGATACTTGGTCTGGGTGTTACATGGTCTGGGTGATACATGGCCTGGGTGATACCTGGACTGCGTGATAACTGGTCTGGATGATACCTGGCCTGGGTGTTACATGGCCTGGGTGATAGCTGGTCTGGGTGATACCTAGTCTGGGTGTTCCATGGCCTGGGTGATATCTGGTCTGGGTGATACCTAGTCTGGGTGTTACATGGCCTGGGTGATACCTGCTCCGGGTGATAAATGCTCCGGGTGATACTTGGTCTGGGTGTTACCTGGCCGGGGTGATACCTAGTCTGGGTGATACCTGGTCTGGGTGATACCTGCTCCAGGTGATAACTGGTCTGGGTGTTACATGGCCTGGGTGATACCTAGTCTGGGTGATACCTGGTCTGGGTGATACCCGGTCTGGGTGATACCTGCTCTGGGTGTTACCTGGTCTTGGTGATACCTGGTCTGGGTGATACCTGGCCTGGGTGATACCTGCCCCGGGTGATACCTTGTCTGGGTGATACCTGGCCAGTGTGATATCTGACCCGGGTGATACCTATTCGGGGTGATACCTAGTCTGGGTGATACCTGGTCTGGGTGATAACTGGCCTGGGTGATACCAGCCCCGGGTGATACCTAGTCTGGGTGATACCTAGTCTGTGTGATACCTGGTCTGGGTGATACCTGCTCCGGGTGATACCTGGTCTGGGTGTTACCTAGTCTGGTTGATACTTAGTCTGGGTGTTACATGGTCTGGGTGATACCTGGCCTGGGTGATACCTGTCCTGGGTGATACCTGCTCCGGGTGATACATGGCCTGGGTGATACCTGGCTTGGGTGTTACATGGTCTGGGTGAAACCTGGCCTGGGTGATACCTGGCCTGGGTGATACCTGGCCTGGGTGTTACATGGCCTGGGTGATACCTGGTCTGGGTGATACCTAGTCAGGGTGTTGCATGGCCTGGGTGATACCTGGTCTGGGTGATACCTAGTCTGGGTGTTACATGGCCTGGGTGATACATGCTCCGGGTGATACCTGCTCCGGGTGATACTTGGTCTGGGTGTTACCTGGCCGGGGTGATACCTAGTCTGGGTGATACCTGGTCTGGGTGATACCTGCTCCAGGTGATACCTGGTCTGGGTGTTACATGGCCTGGGTGATACCTAGTCTGGGTGATACCTGGTCTGGGTGATACCCGGTCTGGGTGATACCTGCTCTGGGTGTTACCTGGTCTGGGTGATACCTGGTCTGGGTGATACCTGGCCTGGGTGATACCTGCCCCGGGTGATACCTTGTCTGGGTGATACCTGGCCAGTGTGATATCTGCCCCGGGTGATACCTATTCTGGGTGATACCTATTCTGGGTGATACCTAGTCTGGGTGATACCTGGTCTGGGTGATAACTGGCCTGGGTGATACCAGCCCCGGGTGATACCTTGTCTGCGTGATACCTAGTCTGGGTGATACCTGGTCTGGGTGATACCTGCTCCGGGTGATACTTGGTCTGGGTGATACCTAGTCTGGTTGATACTTGGTCTGGGTGATACCTGGTCTGGGTGATACCTGGTCTGGGTGATACCTGGTCTGGGTGATACCTGCTCTGGGTGATACCTGGCCTGGGTGATACCTACTCTGGGTGTTACCTGGTCTGGGTGATACCTGGCCTGGGTGATACCTGGCCTGGGTGATACCTGGTCTGGGTGATACCTGGCCTGGGTGATACCTGGTCTGGGTGATACCTGGTCTGGGTGATACCTGGTCTGGGTGATACATGGTCTGGGTGATACCTAGTCTGGGTGATACCTGCTCTGGGTGTTACCTGGTCAGGGTAATACCTGGACTGGGTGTTACATGGCCTGGGTGATACCTGGCCTGGGTGATACCTGCTCTGGGTGATACCTACTCTGGGTGATAACTATTCTGGGTGATACCTGGTCTGGGTGATACCTGGCCTGGGTGATACCTGGCCTGGGTGATACCTGCCTTCCGGTGATACCTGCTCTGGGTGATACCTGGCCTGGGTGATACCTGGTCTGGGTGATACATGGCCTGGGTGATACCTGGCCTGGGTGATACCTGCCCCGGTTGATACCTTGTCTGGGTGATACCTGGCCTGTGTGATATCTGCCCCGGGTGATACCTATTCTGGGTGATACCTAGTCTGGGTGATACCTGGTCTGGGTGATAACTGGCCTGGGTGATACCAGACCCGGGTGATACCTAGTCTGGGTGATAGCTAGTCTGGGTGATACCTGGTCTGGGTGATACCTGGTCTGGGTGATACCTAGTCTGGTTGATACTTGGTCTGGGTGTTACATGGTCTGGGTGATACATGGCCTGGGTGATACCTGGCTTGGGTGTTACATGGTCTGTGTGAAACCTGGCCTGGGTGATACCTGGCCTGGGTGATACCTGGCCTGTGTGTTACATGGCCTTGGTGATACCTGGTCTGGGTGATACCTAGTCAGGGTGTTACATGGCCTGGGTGATACCTGGTCTGGGTGATACCTAGTCTGGGTGATAACTCCTCTGGGTGATACCTGCTCCGGGTGATACCTGGTCTGGGTGTTACATGGCCTGGGTGATACCTAGTCTGGGTGATACCTGCTCTGGGTCATACCTGCTCCGGGTGATAACTTGTCTGGGTGTTACATGGCCTCGGTGATAGCTGGCCTGGGTGATGCCTGGCCTGGGTGTTACATGGCCTAGGTGATACCTGCTCTGGGTGATACCTGGCCTGGATGATACCTGGCCTGGGTGTTACATGGCCTGGGTGATACCTGGCCTGGGTGATACCTGGCCTGGGTGATACCTGCTCTGGGTGATACCTGGCCTGGGTGATACCTCGTCTGGTTGATACCTGGCCTGGGGATACCTGCTCTGTGTGATACCTAGTCTGGGTGATATCTGGTCTGGGTGATACATAGTCTGGGTGATACCGGGTCTGGGTGATACTTGGTCTGGGTGCTACCTGGTCTGGGTGATACCTAGTCTGGGTGTTACATGCTCTGGGTGATACCTGGTCTGGGTGAAACCTGGTCTGGGTGATACCTAGTCTGGGAGATACCTCGTCTGGGTGATACCTGGTCTGGGTGATACCTATTCTGGGTGATACCTGGTCTGGGTGATACCAGGCCTGGGTGATACCTGGTGTGGGTGTTACATGGTCTGGGTGTTACATGGCCTGGGTGATACCTGGTATGGGTGATACCTGGCCTGGGTTTTACATGGCCTGGGTGATACCTGGCCTGGGTGATACCTGGCCTGGGTGATACCTTCTCCGGGTGATACCTGGCCTGGGTGATACCTGGCCTTGGTGTTACATGTCCTGGTGGATACCTGCCCCGGGTGATACTTATTCTGGGTGATACCTATTCTGGGTGATACCTGGTCTGGGTGATACCTCTCCTGGGTGATAACTGCCCCGGGTGTTACCTCGTCTGGGTGATAGCTTGTCTGGGTAATTCCTGGTCTGGGTGATACCTGTTCTGGGTGATACCTGGTCTGTGTGTTACATGGCCTGGGTGATACGTGGTCTGGGTAATACCTAGTCTGGGTATTACATGGCCTGGGTGATATCTGGTCTGGTTGATACCTAGTCTGGGTGTTACATGGCCTGGGTGATACATGCTCTGGGTGATACCTGCTCCGGGTGATACATGGTCTGGGTGTTTCCTGGTCTGGGTGATACCTAGTCTGGGTGATACCTGCTCTGGGTGATACCTGCTACGGGTGATACCTGGTCTGGGTGTTACATGGCCTGGGTGATACTTAGTATGGGTGATACCTGCTCTGGGCGATACCTGCTCCGGGTGATACCTGGTCTGGGTGTTACATGGCCTGGGTGATACCTGGCTTGTGTGTTACATGGCCTAGGTAATACCTGACCTGGGTGTTCCATGGCCTGGGTGATACCTGCTCTGGGTGATACCTGGCCTGGGTGATACCTGGCCTGGGTGTTACATGGCCTGGGTGATACCTGGCCTGGGAGATACCTGGCCTGGGTGATACCTGCTCCGGGTGATAACTGGTCTGAGTGATACCTAGACTGGGTGATACCTAGTCTGGGTGATACCTAGTCTCGGTGTTACAGGGTCTGGGTGATACCTGGTCTGGGTGATACCTAGTCTGGGTGATACCTGGTCTGGTTGATACCTGGTCTGAGTGATACCTAGACTGGGTGATACCTGGTCTGGGTGATACCTGGTCTGGGTGATACCTAGTCTGGGTGATACCTGGTCTGGGTGATACCTGGTCTGGTTGATACCTGGTCTGAGTGATACCTAGACTGGGTGATACCTAGTCTGGGTGATACCTAGTCTCGGTGTTACATGGTCTGGGTGATACCTGGTCTGGGTGATACCTGGTCTGGGTGATACCTAGTCTGGGTGATACCTGGTCTGGGTGATCCCTGCTCCGGGTGATACCTGGTCTGGGTGATACCTAGCCTGGTGTTTCCTAGCCTGGGTGATACCTAGTCTGGGTGATGCTAGTCTGGGTGTTATATGGCCTGGGTGATACCTGGTCTGGGTGATACCTGGTCTGGGTGATACCTGCTCTGGGTGATACATGGCCTTGGTGGTACCTATTCTGGGTGATACCTGGTCTGGTTGATACCTAGTCTGCGTGATACCTGGTCTGGTTGATACCCGGTCTGGGTGATACCTGCTCTGGGTGTTACCTGGTCTGGGTGATACCTGGTCAGGGTGATACCTCGCCTGGGTGATACCTGCCCCGGGTGATACCTGGTCTGGGTGATTCCAGGCCTGGGTGAAACCTGCCCCGGGTGATACCTAGTCTGCTTGATACCTAGTCTGGGTGATAACTAAGATAAAAACAAAAAAACTGCGGATGCTGGAAATCCAAAACAAAAACAGAATTACCTGGAAAAACTCAGCAGGTCTGGCAGCATCGGCGGAGAAGAAAAGAGTTGACGTTTCGAGGACTCGAAACGTCAACTCTTTTCTTCTCCGCCGATGCTGCCAGACCTGCTGAGTTTTTGCAGGTAATTCTGGGGGATACCTAGTCTGGGCGACACCTGGTCTGGGTGATACCTGGCCTGGGTGATACCTGCCCCGGGTGATACTTATTCTGGGTGATACCTAGTCTGGGTGATACCTGGTCTGGGTGATACATGGTCTGGGTGATACATTGTCTGTGTGTTACATGGTCTGGGTGTTACATGGCCTGGGTGATACCTGGTCTGCGTGATACCTGGCATGGGTGTTACATGGCCTGGGTGATACCTGGCCTTGGTGATACCTGGCCTGGGTGATACCTGTTCCGGGTGATACCTGGCCTGGGTGATACCTGGCCTGGGTGTTACATGGCCTGGGTGATACCAGGCCTGGGTGATACCTGGCCTGGGTGATACCTATTCTGGGTGATACCTGGCCTGAGTGATAACTGCTCTGGGTGATACCTATTCTGGGTGATATTTGTCTGTTGATACCTAGTCTGGGTGATACCTGGTCTGGGTGATACCTGGTCTGGGTGATACCTGGTCTGGTTGATACCTGCTCCGGGCGATACCTGGTCTGGGTGATACCTATTCTGGGTGTTACATGGCCTGGGTGATACCTGCTCTGGGTGATACCTGGTCTGGGTGATACCTGCTCTGTGTGATACATGGCCTGGGTGATACCTAGTCTGGGTGATACCTGGTCTGGGTGATACTTAGTCTGGGTGATACCTGGTCTGGGTGATACCCGGTCTGGGTGATAACTGCTCTGGGTGTTACCTGGTCTGGGTGATACCTGGTCTGGGTGATACCTTGCCTGGGTGATACCTGCGCTGGGTGATACCTCATCTCAATGATACCTGCTCTGGGTGATACCTGCTCTGGGTGATACCTGCCCCGGGTGATACCTTGTCTGGGTGATACCTAGTCTGGGTGATACCTGGTCTGGGTGATACCTGGTCTGGGTGATACCTGGCCTGGGTGATACCTCGTCTGGGTGTTACCTGGCCTGGGTGATACTGAGTCTGGTTGAAACCTAATCTGAGTGTTACATGGCCTGGGTGATACATGTTCTGGGTGATACCTGGTCTGGGTGATACCTGCTCTGGGTGATACATGGCCTGGGTGATACCTAGTCTCGGTGATACCTGGTCTGGGTGATACCAAGTCTGGGTGATACCTGGTCTGGGTGATACCCGGTCTGGGTGATATCTACTCTAGGTGTTAACTGGTCTGGGTGATACCTGGTCGGAGTGATACCTGGCCTGGGTCATACCTGCCCCGGGTGATACCTGCTCTGGGTGATACCTGGCCAAGGTTATACCTGCCCTGGGTGATACCTGGTCTGGGTGATACCTGGTCTTGCTGATACCTGGTCTGGGTGATACCTGCCCTGGGTGATAGCTTCCCCGGGTGATACCTAGTCTGGGTGATACCTGGTCTAGGTGATACCTGCTCCGGGTGATACATGGCCTGGGTGATAGCTGGCCTGGGTGTTAAATGGCCTGGGTGATACCTGTCCTTGGTGATACCTGTTCTGGGTGATACCTGGCCTGGGTGATACCTGGCCTCGGTGTTACATGGTCTGGGTGATAGCTGGTCTCGGTGATAACTATTCTGGGTGTTACATGGCCTGGGTGATACCTGCTCCGGGTGATACCTGCTCCGGGTTATACCTGCTCTGGGTTTTACCTGGCCTGGGTGATACCTAGTCTGGGTGATACCTCCTCTGGGTGATACCTGCTCCAGGTGATACCTGGCCTGGGTGTTACATGGCCTGGGTGATACCTGGCCTGGGTGTTACATGGCCTGGGTGATACCTGCTCTGGTTGATACCTGGCCTGGGTGATACCTGGCCTGGGTGTTACACGGCCTGGGTGATACCTGGCCTGGGTGATACCTGGCCTGGGTGATACCTATTCTGGGCGATACATGGTCTGGGTGATACCTCGTCTGGGTGATACCTGGTCTGCGTGATACCTGGTCTGGGTGATACCTGCTCCGGGTGATACCTGCTCCGGGTGATACCTGGTCTGGGTGATACCTAGTCTGGGTGACACCTGGTCTGGGTGTTACTTGGTCTGGGTGTTACATGGCCTGGGTGATACCTGGTCTGGGTGATACCTGGCCTGGGTGATACCTGCTCCGGGTGATACCTGGCCTGGGTGATACCTGGCCTGGGTGTTACATGGCCTGGGTGATACCTGGCCTGGGTGATACCTGGCCTGGGTGATTCCTGCTCCGGGTGATACCTGGCCATGGTGATACCTAGTCTGGGTGATACCTGGCCTGGGTTATACCTGGTCTGGGTGATACCTGCTTTTGGTGATACATGGCCTGGGTGATACCTGGCCTGGGTTATACCTGGTCTGGGTGATACCTGCTCCGGGTGATACATGGCCTGGGTGATACCTGGCTTGGGTGTTACATGACCTGGGTGAAACCTGGCCTGGGTGATACCTGGCCTGGGTGATACCTGGCCTGGGTGATACCTGGCCTGGGTGTTACATGGCCTGGGTGATACCTGGTCTGGGTGATACCTAGTCAGGGTGTTACATGGCCTGGGTGATACCTGGTCTGGGTGATACCTAGTCTGGGTGTTACATGGCCTGGGTGATACCTGCTCCGTGTGATACCTGCTCCGGGTGATACCTGGTCGGGGTGTTACCTGGTCTGGGTGATACCTAGTCTGGGTGATACCTGCTCTGGTTGATTCCTGCTCCGGGTGATACCTGGTCTGGGTGTTACATGGCCTGGGTGATACCTAGTCTGGGTGATACCTGCTCTGGGTCATACCTGCTCCGGGTGATACCTGGTCTGGTTGTTACATGGCCTGGGTGATAGCTGGCCTGGGTGATGCCTGGCCTGGGTGTTACATGGCCTGTGTGATACCTGGCCTGGATGATACCTGGCCTGGGTATTACATGGCCTGGTTGATACCTGGCCTGGGTGATACCTGCTCTGGGTGATACCAGGCCTGGGTGATACCTAGTCTGGTTGATACCTGGCCTGGGTGATACCTGCTCTGTGTGATACCTAGTCTGGGTGATATCTGGTCTGGGAGAGACCAGGTCTGGGTGATACTTGGTCTGGGTGATACCTGGTCTGGGTAATACCTAGTCTGGGTGATACCTGGTCTGGGTGATACCTGGTCTGGGTGATACCTGGTCCGGGTGATACCTGGTCTGGGTGATACCTCGTCTGGGTGACACCTGGTCTGGGTGTTACTTGGTCTGGGTGTTACATGGCCTGGGTGATACCTGGTCTGGGTGATACCTGGCCTGGGTGATACCTGCTCCGGGTGATACCTGGCCTGGGTGATACCTGGCCTGGGTGTTACATGGCCTGGGTGATACCTGGCCTGGGTGATACCTGGCCTGGGTGATTCCTGCTCCGGGTGATACCTGGCCATGGTGATACCTAGTCTGGGTGATACCTGGCCTGGGTTATACCTGGTCTGGGTGATACCTGCTTTTGGTGATACATGGCCTGGGTGATACCTGGCCTGGGTTATACCTGGTCTGGGTGATACCTGCTCCGGGTGATACATGGCCTGGGTGATACCTGGCTTGGGTGTTACATGACCTTGGTGAAACCTGGCCTGGGTGATACCTGGCCTGGGTGATACCTGGCCTGGGTGATACCTGGCCTGGGTGTTACATGGCCTGGGTGATACCTGGCCTGGGTGATACCTATTCTGTGCGATACATGGTCTGGGTGATACCTCGTCTGGGTGATACCTGGTCTGGGTGATACTTGGTCTGTGTGATACCTGCTCCGGGTGATACCTGGTCTGGGTGATACCTAGTCTGGGTGACACCTGGTCTGGGTGTTACTTGGTCTGGGTGTTACATGGCCTGGGTGATACCTGGTCTGGGTGATACCTGGCCTGGGTGATAACTGCTCCGGGTGATACCTGGCCTGGGTGATACCTGGCCTGGGTGTTACATGGCCTGGGTGATACCTGGCCTGGGTGGTACCTGGCCTGGGTGATTCCTGCTCCGGGTGATACCTGGCCATGGTGATACCTAGTCTGGGTGATACCTGGCCTGGGTTATACCTGGTCTGGGTGATACCTGCTTTTGGTGATACATGGCCTGGGTTATACCTGGTCTGGGTGATACCTGCTCCGGGTGTTACATGGCCTGGGTGATACCTGCTCCGGGTGATACCTCCTCCGTGTGATACTTGGTCTGGGTGTTACCTGGCCGGGGTGATACCTGCTCTGGGTGATACCTGGTCTGGGTGATACCTGCTCCAGGTGATACCTGGTCTGGGTGTTACATGGCCTGGGTGATACCTAGTCTGGGTGATACCTGGTCTGGGTGATACCCTGTCTGGGTGATACCTGCTCTGGGTGTTACCTGGTCTGGGTGATACCTGGTCTGGGTGATACCTGGCCTGGGTGATACCTGCCCCGGGTGATACCTTGTCTGGGTGATACCTGGCCAGTGTGATATCTGCCCCAGGTGATACCTATTCTGGGAGATACCTAGTCTGGGTGATACCTGGTCTGGGTGATAACTGGCCTGGGTGATACCAGCCCCGGGTGATACCTAGTCTGGGTGATACCTAGTCTGGGTGATACCTGGTCTGGGTGATACCTGCTCCGGGTGATACCTGGTCTGGGTGCTACCTAGTCTGGTTGATACTTGGTCTGGGTGTTACATGGTCTGGATGATACCTGGCCTGGGTGATACCTGGACTGGGTGATACCTGCTCCGGGTGATACATGGACTGGGTGATACCTGGCTTGGGTGTTATATGGTCTGGGTGAAACCTGGCCTGGGTGATACCTGGCCTGTGTGATACCTGGCCTGGGTGTTACATGGCCTGGGTGATACCTGGTCTGGGTGATACCTAGTCTGGGTGATACCTGCTCTGGGTGATACCTGCTCCGGGTGATACACTGGTCTGGGTGTTACATTGCCTGGGTGATACCTAGTCTGGGTGATACCTGCTCTGGGTCATACCTGCTCCGGGTGATATCTTGTCTGGGTGTTACATGGCCTGGGTGATAGCTGGCCTGGGTGATGCCTGGCCTGGGTGTTACATGGCCTAGGTGATACCTGCTCTGGGTGATACCTGGCTTGGATGATACCTGGCCTGGGTGTTACATGGCCTGGGTGATACCAGGCCTGGGTGATACCTGGCCTGGGTGATACCTGCTCTGGGTGATACCTGGCCTGGGTGATACCTGCCACGGTTGATACCTTGTCTGGGTGATACCTGGCCTGTGTGATATCTGCCCCGGGTGATACCTATTCTGGGTGATACCTAGTCTGGGTGATACCTAGTCTGGGTGATACCTGGTCTGGGTGATACCTGGTCTGGGTGATACCTGCTCTGGGTGATACCTGGTCTGGGTGATACCTGGTCTGGTTGATACTTGGTCTGGGTGTTACATGGTCTGGGTGATACCTGGCCTGGGTGATACCTGGACTGGGTGATACCTGCTCTGGGTGATACATGGCCTGGGTGATACCTGGCTTGGGTGTTACATGGTCTGTGTGAAACCTGGACTGGGTGATCCCTGGTCTGGATGATACCTGGCCTGGGTGATACCTAGTCTGGGTGTTACCTGGCCTGGGTGTTACCGAGTCTGGTTGAAACCTAATCTGAGTGTTACATGGCCTGGGTGATACATGTTCTGGGTGATACCTGGTCTGGGTGATACCAGCTCTGGGTGATACATGGCCTGGGTGATACCTAGTCTGGGTGATACCTGGTCTGGGTGATACCAAGTCTGGGTGATACCTGGTCTGGGTGATACCCAGTCTGGGTGATATCTACTCTAGATGTTAACTGGTCTGGGTGATACCTGGTCGGAGTGATACCTGGCCTGGGTCATACCTGCCCCGGGTGATACCTGCTCTGGGTGATACCTGGCCAAGGTTATACCTGCCCCGGGTGATACCTAGTCTGGGTGATACCTGGTCTGGGTGATACCTGGTCTTGCTGATACCTGGTCTGGGTGATACCTGCCCTGGGTGATACCTGCCCCGGGTGATACCTAGTCTGGGTGATACCTGGTCTAGGTGATACCTGCTCCGGGTGATACATGGCCTGGGTGATAGCTGGCCTGGGTGTTAAATGGCCTGGGTGATACCTGTCCTTGATGATACCTGTTCTGGGTGATACCTGGCCTGGGTGATACCTGGCCTCGGTGTTACATGGCCTGGGTGATACCTGGTCTCGGTGATTACTAGTCTGGGTGTTACATGGCCTGGGTGATACCTGCTCCGGGTGATACCTGCTCCGGGTTATACCTGGTCTGGGTTTTACCTGGCCTGGGTGATACCTCGTCTGGGTGATAACTCCTCTGGGTGATACCTGCTCCGGGTGATACCTGGTCTGGGTGTTACATGCCCTGGGTGATACCTAGTCTAGGTGATACCTGCTCTGGGTGATACCTGCTCCGGGTGATACCTGGCCTGGGTGTTACATGGCCTGGGTGATACCTGGCCTGGGTGTTACATGGCCTGGGTGATACCTGCTCTGGTTGATACCTGGCCTGGGTGATACCTGGCCTGGGTGTTACACGGCCTGGGTGATACCTGGCCTGGGTGATACCTGGCCTGGGTGATACCTATTCTGGGCGATACCTGGTCTGGGTGATACCTCGTCTGGGTGATACCTGGTCTGGGTGATACCTGGTCTGGGTGATACCTGCTCCGGGTGATACCTGGTCTGGGTGATACCTAGTCTGGGTGACACCTGGTCTGGGTGTTACTTGGTCTGGGTGTTACATGGCCTGGGTGATACCTGGTCTGGGTGATACCTGGCCTGGGTGATACCTGCTCCGGGTGATACCTGGCCTGGGTGATACCTGGCCTGGGTGTTACATGGCCTGGGTGATACCTGGCCTGGGTGATACCTGGCCTGGGTGATTCCTGCTCCGGGTGATTCCTGGCCATGGTGATACCTAGTCTGGGTGATACCTGGCCTGGGTTATACCTGGTCTGGGTGATACCTGCTTTTGGTGATACATGGCCTGGGTGATACCTGGCCTGGGTTATACCTGGTCTGAGTGATACCTGCTCCGGGTGATACATGGCCTGGGTGATACCTGGCTTGGGTGTTACATGACCTGGGTGAAACCTGGCCTGGGTGATACCTGGCCTGGGTGATACCTGGTCTGGGTGATACCTGGCCTGGGTGTTACATGGCCTGGGTGATACCTGGTCTGGGTGATACCTAGTCAGGGTGTTACATGGCCTGGGTGATACCTGGTCTGGGTGATACCCAGTCTGGGTGTTACATGGCCTGGGTGATACCTGCTCCGTGTGATACCTGCTCCGGGTGATACCTGGTCGGGGTGTTACCTGGTCTGGGTGATACCTAGTCTGGGTGATACCTGCTCTGGTTGATACCTGCTCTGGGTGATACCTGGTCTGGGTGTTACATGGCCTGGGTGATACCTAGTCTGGGTGATACCTGCTCTGGGTGATACCTGCTCCGGGTGATACCTGGTCTGGTTGTTACATGGCCTGGGTGATAGCTGGCCTGGGTGATGCCTGGCCTGGGTGTTACATGGCCTGTGTGATACCTGCTCTGGGTGATACCTGGCCTGGATGATACCTGGCCTGGGTATTACATGGCCTGGTTGATACCTAGTCTGGTTGATACCTGGCCTGGGTGATACCTGCTCTGTGTGATACCTAGTCTGGGTGATATCTGGTCTGGGAGAGACCAGGTCTGGGTGATACTTGGTCTGGGTGATACCTGGTCTGGGTAATACCTAGTCTGGGTGATACCTGGTCTGGGTGATACCTGGTCTGGGTGTTACCTGGTCTGGGAGATACCTGGTCCGGGTGATACCTGGTCTGGGTGATACCTAGTCTTCGTGACACCTGGTCTGGGTGTTACTTGGCCTGGGTGATACCTGGCCTGGGTGATTCCTGCTCCGGGTGATACCTGGCCATGGTGATACCTAGTCTGGGTGATACCTGGCCTGGGTTATACCTGGTCTGGGTGATACCTGCTTTTGGTGATACATGGCCTGGGTTATACCTGGCCTGGGTTATATCTGGTCTGGGTGATACCTGCTCCGAGTGATACATGGCCTGGGTGATACCTGGCTTGGGTGTTACATGACCTGGGTGAAACCTGGCCTGGGTGATACCTGGCCTGGGTGATACCTGGCCTGGGTGATACCTGGCCTGGGTGTTACATGGCCTGGGTGATACCTAGTCTGGGTGATACCTGCTCTGGGTCATACCTGCTCTGGGTGATATCTTGTCTGGGTGTTACATGGCCTCGGTGATAGCTGGCCTGGGTGATGCCTGGCCTGGGTGTTACATGGCCTAGGTGATACCTGCTCTGGGTGATAACTGGCCTGGATGATACCTGGCCTGAGTGTTACATGGCCTGGGTGATACGTGGTCTGGGTGATACCTGCTCTGGGTGATACATGGCCTGGGTGATACCTAGTCTGGGTGATACCTGGTCTGGGTGATACCAAGTCTGGGTGATACCTGGTCTGGGTGATACCCGGTCTGGGTGATATCTACTCTAGGTGTTAACTGGTCTGGGTGATACCTGGTCGGAGTGATACCTGGCCTGGGTCATACCTGCCCCGGGTGATACCTGCTCTGGGTGATACCTGGCCAAGGTTATACCTGCCCCGGGTGATACCTAGTCTGGGTGATACCTGGTCTGGGTGATACCTGGTCTTGCTGATACCTGGTCTGGGTGATACCTGCCCTGGGTGATACCTGCCCCGGGTGATACCTAGTCTGAGTGATACCTTGTCTAGGTGATACCTGCTCCGGGTGATACATGGCCTGGGTGATAGCTGGCCTGGGTGTTAAATGGCCTGGGTGATACCTGTCCTTGATGTTACCTGTTCTGGGTGATACCTGGCCTGGGTGATACCTGGCCTCGGTGTTACATGGCCTGGGTGATACCTGGTCTCGGTGATAACTAGTCTGGGTGTTACATGGCCTGGGTGATACCTGCTCCGGGTGATACCTGCTCCGGGTTATACCTGGTCTGGGCTTTACCTGGCCTGGGTGATACCTCGTCTGGGTTATAACTCCTCTGGGTGATACCTGCTCCGGGTGATACCTGGTCTGGGTGTTACATGCCCTGGGTGATACCTAGTCTAGGTGATACCTGCTCTGGGTGATACCTGCTCCGGGTGATACCTGGCCTGGGTGTTACATGGCCTGGGTGATACCTGGCCTGGGTGTTACATGGCCTGGGTGATACCTGCTCTGGTTGATACCTGGCCTGGGTGATACCTGGCCTGGGTGTTACACGGCCTGGGTGATACCTGGCCTGGGTGATACCTGGCCTGGGTGATACCTATTCTGGGCGATACCTGGTCTGGGTGATACCTCGTCTGGGTGATACCTGGTCTGGGTGATACCTGGCCTGGGTGATACCTGGCCTGGGTGATACCTATTCTGGGCGATACCTGGTCTGGGTGATACCTAGTCTGGGTGACACCTGGTCTGGGTGTTACTTGGTCTGGGTGTTACATGGCCTGGGTGATACCTGGTCTGGGTGATACCTGGCCTGGGTGATACCTGCTCCGGGTGATACCTGGCCTGGGTGATACCTGGCCTGGGTTTACATGGCCTGGGTGATACCTGGCCTGGGTGATACCTGGCCTGGGTGATTCCTGCTCCGGGTGATACCTGGCCATGGTGATACCTACTCTGGGTGATACCTGGCCTGGGTTATACCTGGTCTGGGTGATACCTGCTTTTGGTGATACATGGCCTGGGTTATACCTGGCCTGGGTTATATCTGGTCTGGGTGATACCTGCTCCGGGTGATACATGGCCTGGGTGATACCTGGCTTGGGTGTTACATGACCTGGGTGAAACCTGGCCTGGGTGATACCTGGCCTGGGTGATACCTGGCCTGGGTGATACCTGGCCTGGGTGTTACATGGCCTGGGTGATACCTAGTCTGGGTGATACCTGCTCTGGGTCATACCTGCTCTGGGTGATATCTTGTCTGGGTGTTACATGGCCTCGGTGATAGCTGGCCTGTGTGATGCCTGGCCTGGGTGTTACATGGCCTAGGTGATACCTGCTCTGGGTGACAACTGGCCTGGATGATACCTGGCCTGAGTGTTACATGGCCTGGGTGATACCTGGTCTGGGTGATACCTGCTCTGGGTGATACATGGCCTGGGTGATACCTAGTCTGGGTGATACCTGGTCTGGGTGATACCCGGTCTGGGTGATATCTACTCTAGGTGTTAACTGGTCTGGGTGATACCTCGTCGGAGTGATACCTGGCCTGGGTCATACCTGCCCCGGGTGATACCTGCTCTGGGTGATACCTGGCCAAGGTTATACCTGCCCCGGGTGATACCTAGTCTGGGTGATACATGGTCTGGGTGATACCTGGTCTTGCTAATACCTGGTCTGGGTGATACCTGCCCTGGGTGATACCTGCCCCGGGTGATACCTAGTCTGGGTGATACCTGGTATAGGTGATACCTGCTCCGGGTGATACATGGCCTGGGTGATAGCTGGCCTGGGTGTTAAATGGCCTGGGTGATACCTGTCCTTGATGATACCTGTTCTGGGTGATACCTGGCCTGGGTGATACCTGGCCTCGGTGTTACATGGCCTGGGTGATACCTGGTCTCGGTGATAACTAGTCTGGGTGTTACATGGCCTGGGTGATACCTGCTCCGGGTGATACCTGCTCCGGGTTATACCTGGTCTGGGTTTTACCTGGCCTGGGTGATACCTCGTCTGGGTGAGAACTCCTCTGGGTGATACCTGCTCCGGGTGATACCTGGTCTGGGTGTTACATGCCCTGGGTGATACCTAGTATAGGTGATACCTGCTCTGGGTGATACCTGCTCCGGGTGATACCTGGCCTGGCTGTTACATGGCCTGTGTGATACCTGGCCTGGGTGTTACATGGCCTGGGTGATACCTGCTCTGGTTGATACCTGGCCTGGGTGATACCTGGCCTGGGTGTTACACGGCCTGGGTGATACCTGGCCTGGGTGATACCTGGCCTGGGTGATACCTATTCTGGGCGATACCTGGTCTGGGTGATACCTCGTCTGGGTGATACCTGGTCTGGGTGATACCTGGTCTGGGTGATACCTGCTCCGGGTGATACCTGGTCTGGGTGATACCTAGTCTGGGTGTTACATGGCCTGGGTGATACCTGGCCTGGGTGATACCTGGCCTGGGTGATTCCTGCTCCGGGTGATACCTGGCCATGGTGATACCTAGTCTGGGTGATACCTGGCCTGGGTTATACCTGGTCTGGGTGATACCTGCTTTTGGTGATACATGGCCTGGGTGATACCTGGCCTGGGTTATACCTGGTCTGAGTGATACCTGCTCCGGGTGATACATGGCCTGGGTGATACCTGGCTTGGGTGTTACATGACCTTGGTGAAACCTGGCCTGGGTGATACCTGGCCTGGGTGATACCTTGCCTGGGTGATACCTGGACTGGGTGTTACATGGCCTGGGTGTTACCTGGTCTGGGTGATACCTAGTCAGGGTGCTACATGGCCTGGGTGATACCTGGTCTGGGTGATACCTAGTCTGGGTGTTACATGGCCTGGGTGATACCTGCTCCGTGTGATACCTGCTCCGGGTGATACCTGGTCGGGGTGTTACCTGGTCTGGGTGATATCTAGTCTGGGTGATACCTGCTCTGGGTGATACCTGCTCCGGGTGATAGCTGGTCTGGTTGTTACATGGCCTGGGTGATAGCTGGCCTGGGTGATGCCTGGCCTGGGTGTTACATGGCCTGTGTGATACCTGCTCTGGGTGATACCTGGCCTGGATGATACCTGGCCTGTGTATTACATGGCCTGGTTGATACCTGGCCTGGGTGATACCTGCTCTGGGTGATACCTGGCCTGGGTGATACCTAGTCTGGTTGATACCTTGTCTGGGTGATACCTGCTCTGTGTGATACCTAGTCTGGGTGATATCTGGTCTGGGAGAGACCAGGTCTGGGTGATACTTGGTCTGGGTGATACCTGGTCTGGGTAATACCTAGTCTGGGTGATACCTGGTCTGGGTGATACCTGGTCTGGGTGTTACCTGGTCTGGGTGATACCTGGTCCGGGTGATACCTGGTCTGGGTGTTACCTGGTCTGGGTGATACCTTGTCCGGGTGATACCTGGTCTGGGTGATACCTAGTCTTCATGACACCTGGTCTGGGTGTTACTTGGTCTGGGTGTTACATGGCCTGGGTGATACCTGGTCTGGGTGATACCTGGCCTGGGTGATACCTGCTCCGGGTGATACCTGGCCTGGGTGATACCTGGCCTGGGTGTTACATGGCCTGGGTGATACCTGGCCTGGGTGATACCTGGCCTGGGTGATTCCTGCTCCGGGTGATACCTGGCCATGGTGATACCTAGTCTGGGTGATACATGGCCTGGGTTATACCTGGTCTGGGTGATACCTGCTTTTGGTGATACATGGCCTGGGTGATACCTGGCCTGGGTTATATCTGGTCTGGGTGATACCTGCTCCGGGTGATACATGGCCTGGGTGATACCTGGCTTGGGTGTTACATGACCTGGGTGAAACCTGGCCTGGGTGATACCTGGCCTGGGTGATACCTGGCCTGGGTGATACCTGGTCTGGGTGTTACATGGCCTCGGTGATAGCTGGCCTGGGTGATGCCTGGCCTGGGTGTTACATGGCCTAGGTGATACCTGCTCTGTGTGATACCTAGTCTGGGTGATATCTGGTCTGGGTGATACATAGTCTGGGTGATACCGGGTCTGGGTGATACTTGGTCTGGGTGCTACCTGGTCTGGGTGATACCTAGTCTGGGTGTTACATGCTCTGGGTGATACCTGGTCTGGGTGATACCTGGTCTGGGTGATACCTAGTCTGGGAGATACCTCGTCTGGGTGATACCTGGTCTGGGTAATACCTATTCTGGTTGATACCTGGTCTGGGTGATACCAGGCCTGGGTGATACCTGGTGTGGGTGTTACATGGTCTGGGTGTTACATGGCCTGGGTGATACCTGGTATGGGTGATACCTGGCCTGGGTGTTACATGGCCTGGGTGATACCTGGCCTGGGTGATACCTGGCCTGGGTGATACCTTCTCCGGGTGATACCTGGCCTGGGTGATACCTGGCCTTGGTGTTACATGGCCTGGTGGATACCTGCCCCAGGTGATACTTATTCTGGGTGATACCTATTCTGGGTGATACCTGTTCTGGGTGATACCTCTCCTGGGTGATACCTGCCCCGGGTGTTACCTTGTCTGGGTGATACCTTGTCTGGGTGATTCCTGGTCTGGGTGATACCTGGTCTGGGTGATACCTGGTCTGTGTGTTACATGGCCTGGGTGATACGTGGTCTGGGTAATACCTAGTCTGGGTATTACATGGCCTGGGGGATATCTGGTCTGGTTGATACCTAGTCTGGGTGTTACATGGCCTGGGTAATACATGCTCTGGGTGATACCTGCTCCGGGTGATACATGGTCTGGGTGTTTCCTGGTCTGGGTGATACCTAGTCTGGGTGATACCTGCTCTGGGTGATACCTGCTACGGGTTTTACCTGGTCTGGGTGTTACATGGCCTGGCTGATACCTAGTATGGGTGATACCTGCTCTGGCCGATACCTGCTCCGGGTGATACCTGGTCTGGGTGTTACATGGCCTGGGTGATACCTGGCTTGTGTGTTACATGGCCTAGGTAATACCTGACCTGGGTGTTCCATGGCCTGGGTGATACCTGCTCTGGGTGATACCTGGCCTGGGTGATACCTGGCCTGGGTGTTACATGGCCTGGGTGATACCTGGCCTCGGTGATACCTGGCCTGGGTGATACCTGCTCCGGGTGATACCTGGTCTGAGTGATACCTAGACTGGGTGATACCTAGTCTGGGTGATACCTAGTCTCGGTGTTACATGGTCTGGGTGATACCTGGTCTGGGTGATACCTAGTCTGGGTGATACCTGGTCTGGGTGATACCTGGTCTGGTTGATACCTGGTCTGAGTGATACCTAGACTGGGTGATACCTAGTCTGGGTGATACCTGGTCTGGGTGATACCTGGTCTGGGTGATACCTAGTCTGGGTGATACCTGGTCTGGGTGATACCTGGTCTGGTTGATACCTGGTCTGAGTGATACCTAGACTGGGTGATACCTAGTCTGGTTGATACCTAGTCTCGGTGTTACATGGTCTGGGTGATACCTGGTCTGGTTGATACCTGGTCTGAGTGATACCTAGACTGGGTGATACCTAGTCTGGGTGATACCTGGTCTGGGTGATACCTGGTCTGGGTGATACCTAGTCTGGGTGATACCTGGTCTGGGTGATACCTGGTCTGGTTGATACCTGGTCTGAGTGATACCTAGACTGGGTTATACCTAGTCTGGGTGATACCTAGTCTCGGTGTTACATGGTCTTGGTGATACCTGGTCTGGGTGATACCTGCTCTGGGTGATACATGGCCTGGGTGATACCTAGTCTGGGTGATACCTGGTCTGGGTGATACCAAGTCTGGGTGATACCTGGTCTGGGTGATACCCGGTCTGGGTGATATCTACTCTAGGTGTTAACTGGACTGGGTGATACCTGGTCGGAGTGATACCTGGCCTGGGTCATACCTGCCCCGGGTGATACCTGCTCTGGGTGATACCTGGCCAAGGTTATACCTGCCCCGGGTGATACCTAGTCTGGGTGATACCTGGTCTGGGTGATACCTGGTCTTGCTGATACCTGGTCTGGGTGATACCTGCCCTGGGTGATACCTGCCCCTGGTGATACCTAGTCTGGGTGATACCTGGTCTAGGTGATACCTGCTCCAGGTGATACATGGCCTGGGTGATAGCTGGCCTGGGTGTTAAATGGCCTGGGTGATACCTGTCCTTGATGATACCTGTTCTGGGTGATACATGGCCTGGGTGATACCTGGCCTCGGTGTTACATGGCCTGGGTGATACCTGGTCTCGGTGATAACTAGTTTGGGTGTTACATGGCCTGGGTGATACCTGCTCCGGGTGATACCTGCTCCGGGTTATACCTGGTCTGGGTTTTACCTGGCCTGGGTGATACCTAGTCTGGGTGATACCTCCTCTGGGTGATACCTGCTCCGGGTGATACCTGGTCTGGGTGTTACATGCCCTGGGTGATACCTAGTCTAGGTGATACCTGCTCTGGGTGATACCTGCTCCGGGTGATACCTGGCCTGGGTGTTACATGGCCTGGGTGATACCTGGCCTGGGTGTTACATGGCCTGGGTGATACCTGCTCTGGTTGATACCTGGCCTGGGTGATACCTGGCCTGGGTGTTACACGGCCTGGGTGATACCTGGCCTGGGTGATACCTGGCCTGGGTGATACCTATTCTGGGCGATACCTGGTCTGGGTGATACCTCGTCTGGGTGATACCTGGTCTGGGTGATACCTGGTCTGGGTGATACCTGCTCCGGGTGATACCTGGTCTGGGTGATACCTATTCTGGGTGACACCTGGTCTGGGTGTTACTTGGTCTGGGTGTTACATGGCCTGGGTGATACCTGGTCTGGGTGATACCTGGCCTGGGTGATACCTGCTCCGGGTGATACCTGGCCTGGGTGATACCTGGCCTGGGTGTTACATGGCCTGGGTGATACCTGGCCTGGGTGATACCTGGCCTGGGTGATTCCTGCTCCGGGTGATACCTGGCCATGGTGATACCTCATCTGGGTGATACCTGGCCTGGGTTATACCTGGTCTGGGTGATACCTGCTTTTGGTGATACATGGCCTGGGTGATACCTGGCCTGGGTTATACCTGGTCTGGGTGATACCTGCTCCAGGTGATACATGGCCTGGGTGATACCTGGTCTGGGTGTTACATGACCTGGGTGAAACCTGGCCTGGGTGATACCTGGCCTGGGTGATACCTGGCCTGGGTGATACCTGGCCTGGGTGTTACATGGCCTGGGTGATACCTGGTCTGGGTGATACCTAGTCAGGGTGTTACATGGCCTGGGTGATACCTGGTCTGGGTGATACCTAGTCTGGGTGTTACATGGCCTGGGTGATACCTGCTCCGTGTGATACCTGCTCCGGGTGATACCTAGTCTGGGTGATACCTGCTCTGGTTGATACCTGCTCTGGGTGATACCTGGTCTGGGTGTTACATGGCCTGGGTGATACCTAGTCTGGGTGATACCTGCTCTGGGTGATACCTGCTCCGGGTGATACCTGGTCTGGTTGTTACATGGCCTGGGTGATAGCTGGCCTGGGTGATGCCTGGCCTGCGTGTTACATGGCCTGTGTGATACCTGCTCTGGGTGATACCTGGCCTGGATGATACCTGGCCTGGGTATTACATGGCCTGGTTGATACCTGGCCTGGGTGATACCTGCTCTGGGTGATACCTGGCCTGGGTGATACCTAGTCTGGTTGATACCTGGCCTGGGTGATACCTGCTCTGTGTGATACCTAGTCTGGGTGATATCTGGTCTGGGAGAGACCAGGTCTGGGTGATACTTGGTCTGGGTGATACCTGGTCTGGGTAATACCTAGTCTGGGTGATACCTGGTCTGGGTGATACCTGGTCTGGGTGTTACCTGGTCTGGGTGATACCTTGTCCAGGTGATACCTGGTCTGGGTGATACCTAGTCTTCGTGACACCTGGTCTGGGTGTTACTTGGTCTGGGTGTTACATGGCCTGGGTGATACCTGGTCTGGGTGATACCTGGCCTGGGTGATACCTGCTCCGGGTGATACCTGGCCTGGGTGATACCTGGCCTGGGTGTTACATGGCCTGGGTGATACCTGGCCTGGGTGATACCTGGCCTGGGTGATTCCTGCTCCGGGTGATACCTGGCCATGGTGATACCTAGTCTGGGTGATACCTGGCCTGGGTTATACCTGGTCTGGGTGATACCTGCTTTTGGTGATACCTGGCATGGGTTATATCTGGTCTGGGTGATACCTGCTCCGGGTGATACATGGCCTGGGTGATACCTGGCTTGGGTGTTACATGACCTGGGTGAAACCTGGCCTGGGTGATACCTGGCCTGGGTGATACCTGGCCTGGGTGTTACATGGCCTGGGTGATACCTGGCCTGGGTGATTCCTGCTCCGGGTGATACCTGGCCATGGTGATACCTAGTCTGGGTGATACCTGGCCTGGGTTATACCTGGTCTGGGTGATACCTGCTTTTGGTGATACATGGCCTGGGTGATACCTGGCCTGGGTTATACCTGGTCTGGGTGATACCTGCTCCGGGTGATACATGGCCTGGGTGATACCTGGCTTGGGTGTTACATGACCTGGGTGAAACCTGGCCTGGGTGATACCTGGCCTGGGTGATACCTGGCCTGGGTGATACCTGGCCTGGGTGTTACATGGCCTGGGTGATACCTGGTCTGGGTGATACCTAGTCAGGGTGTTACATGGCCTGGGTGATACCTGGTCTGGGTGATACCTAGTCTGGGTGTTACATGGCCTGGGTGATACCTGCTCCGTGTGATACCTGCTCCGGGTGATACCTGGTCGGGGTGTTACCTGGTCTGGGTGATACCTAGTCTGGGTGATACCTGCTCTGGTTGATACCTGCTCTGGGTGATACCTGGTCTGGGTGTTACATGGCCTGGGTGATACCTAGTCTGGGTGATACCTGCTCTGGGTGATACCTGCTCCGGGTGATACCTGGTCTGGTTGTTACATGGCCTGGGTGATAGCTGGCCTGGGTGATGCCTGGCCTGGGTGTTACATGGCCTGTGTGATACCTGCTCTGGGTGATACCTGGCCTGGATGATACCTGGCCTGGGTATTACATGGCCTGGTTGATACCTGGCCTGGGTGATACCTGCTCTGGGTGATACCTGGCCTGGGTGATACCTACTCTGGTTGATACCTGGCCTGGGTGATACCTGCTCTGTGTGATACCTAGTCTGGGTGATATCTGGTCTGGGAGAGACCAGGTCTGGGTGATACTTGGTCTGGGTGATACCTGGTCTGGGTAATACCTAGTCTGGGTGATACCTGGTCTGGGTGATACCTGGTCTGGGTGTTACCTGGTCTGGGTGATACCTTGTCCGGGTGATACATGGTCTGGGTGATACCTAGTCTTCGTGACACCTGGTCTGGGTGTTACTTGGTCTGGGTGTTACATGGCCTGGGTGATACCTGGTCTGGGTGATACCTGGCCTGGGTGATACCTGCTCCGGGTGATACCTGGCCTGGGTGATACCTGGCCTGGGTGTTACATGGCCTGGGTGATACCTGGCCTGGGTGATACCTGGCCTGGGTGATTCCTGCTCCGGGTGATACCTGGCCATGGTGATACCTAGTCTGGGTGATACCTGGCCTGGGTTATACCTGGTCTGGGTGATACCTGCTTTTGGTGATACATGGCCTGGGTGATACCTGGCCTGGGTTATATCTGGTCTGGGTGATACCTGCTCCGGGTGATACATGGCCTGGGTGATACCTGGCTTGGGTGTTACATGACCTGGGTGAAACCTGGCCTGAGTGATACCTGGCCTGGGTGATACCTGGCCTGGGTGATACCTGGCCTGGGTGTTACATGGCCTGGGTGATACCTAGTCTGGGTGATACCTGCTCTGGGTCATACCTGCTCTGGGTGATATCTTGTCTGGGTGTTACATGGCCTCGGTGATAGCTGGCCTGGGTGATGCCTGGCCTGGGTGTTACATGGCCTAGGTGATACCTGCTCTGGGTGATAACTGGCCTGGATGATACCTGGCCTGAGTGTTACATGGCCTGAGTGTTACATGGCCTGGGTGATACCTGGCCTGGGTGATACCTGGCCTGGGTGATTCCTGCTCCGGGTGATACCTGGCCATGGTGATACCTAGTCTGGGTGATACCTGGCCTGGGTTATACCTGGTCTGGGTGATACCTGCTTTTGGTGATACATGGCCTGGGTGATACCTGGCCTGGGTTATACCTGGTCTGAGTGATACCTGCTCCGGGTGATACATGGCCTGGGTGATACCTGGCTTGGGTGTTACATGACCTGGGTGAAACCTGGCCTGGGTGATACCTGGCCTGGGTGATACCTTGCCTGGGTGATACCTGGCCTGGGTGTTACATGGCCTGGGTGATACCTGGTCTGGGTGATACCTAGTCAGGGTGCTACATGGCCTGGGTGATACCTGGTCTGGGTGATACCTAGTCTGGGTGTTACATGGCCTGGGTGATACCTGCTCCGTGTGATACCTGCTCCGGGTGATACCTGGTCGGGGTGTTACCTGGTCTGGGTGATATCTAGTCTGGGTGATACCTGCTCTGGGTGATACCTGCTCCGGGTGATACCTGGTCTGGTTGTTACATGGCCTGGGTGATAGCTGGCCTGGGTGATGCCTGGCCTGGGTGTTACATGGCCTGTGTGATACCTGCTCTGGGTGATACCTGGCCTGGATGATACCTGGCCTGTGTATTACATGGCCTGGTTGATACCTGGCCTGGGTGATACCTGCTCTGGGTGATACCTGGCCTGGGTGATACCTAGTCTGGTTGATACCTTGTCTGAGTGATACCTGCTCTGTGTGATACCTAGTCTGGGTGATATCTGGTCTGGGAGAGACCAGGTCTGGGTGATACTTGGTCTGGGTGATACCTGGTCTGGGTAATACCTAGTCTGGGTGATACCTGGTCTGGGTGATACCTGGTCTGGGTGTTACCTGGTCTGGGTGATACCTGGTCCGGGTGATACCTGGTCTGGGTGTTACCTGGTCTGGGTGATACCTTGTCCGGGTGATACCTGGTCTGGGTGATACCTAGTCTTCATGACACCTGGTCTGGGTGTTACTTGGTCTGGGTGTTACATGGCCTGGGTGATACCTGGTCTGGGTGATACCTGGCCTGGGTGATACCTGCTCCGGGTGATACCTGGCCTGGGTGATACCTGGCCTGGGTGTTACATGGCCTGGGTGATACCTGGCCTGGGTGATACCTGGCCTGGGTGATTCCTGCTCCGGGTGATACCTGGCCATGGTGATACCTAGTCTGGGTGATACCTGGCCTGGGTTATACCTGGTCTGGGTGATACCTGCTTTTGGTGATACATGGCCTGGGTGATACCTGGCCTGGGTTATATCTGGTCTGGGTGATACCTGCTCCGGGTGATACATGGCCTGGGTGATACCTGGCTTGGGTGTTACATGACCTGGGTGAAACCTGGCCTGGGTGATACCTGGCCTGGGTGATACCTGGCCTGGGTGATACCTGGCCTGGGTGTTACATGGCCTGGGTGATACCTAGTCTGGGTGATACCTGCTCTGGGTCATACCTGCTCTGGGTGATATCTGGTCTGGGTGTTACATGGCCTCGGTGATAGCTGGCCTGGGTGATGCCTGGCCTGGGTGTTACATGGCCTAGGTGATACCTGCTCTGGGTGATAACTGGCCTGGATGATACCTGGCCTGAGTGTTACATGACCTGGGTGATACCTGGCCTGGGTGATACCTGGCCTGGGTGATACCTGCTCCTGGTGATACCTGGCCTGGGTGATACCTAGTCTGGTTGATACCTGGCCTGGGTGATACCTGCTCTGTGTGATACCTAGTCTGGGTGATATCTGGTCTGGGTGATACATAGTCTGGGTGATACCGGGTCTGGGTGATACTTGGTCTGGGTGCTACCTGGTCTGGGTGATACCTAGTCTGGGTGTTACATGCTCTGGGTGATACCTGGTCTGGGTGATACCTGGTCTGGGTGATACCTAGTCTGGGAGATACCTCGTCTGGGTGATACCTGGTCTGGGTAATACCTATTCTGGTTGATACCTGGTCTGGGTGATACCAGGCCTGGGTGATACCTGGTGTGGGTGTTACATGGTCTGGGTGTTACATGGCCTGGGTGATACCTGGTATGGGTGATACCTGGCCTGGGTGTTACATGGCCTGGGTGATACCTGGCCTGGGTGATACCTGGCCTGGGTGATACCTTCTCCGGGTGATACCTGGCCTGGGTGATACCTGGCCTTGGTGTTACATGGCCTGGTGGATACCTGCCCCAGGTGATACTTATTCTGGGTGATACCTATTCTGAGTGATACCTGTTCTGGGTGATACCTCTCCTGGGTGATACCTGCCCCGGGTGTTACCTTGTCTGGGTGATACCTTGTCTGGGTGATTCCTGGTCTGGGTGATACCTGGTCTGGGTGATACCTGGTCTGTGTGTTACATGGCCTGGGTGATACGTGGTCTGGGTAATACCTAGTCTGGGTATTACATGGCCTGGGGGATATCTGGTCTGGTTGATACCTAGTCTGGGTGTTACATGGCCTGGGTAATACATGCTCTGGGTGATACCTGCTCCGGGTGATACATGGTCTGGGTGTTTCCTGGTCTGGGTGATACCTAGTCTGGGTGATACCTGCTCTGGGTGATACCTGCTACGGGTTTTACCTGGTCTGGGTATTACATGGCCTGGCTGATACCTAGTATGGGTGATACCTGCTCTGGCCGATACCTGCTCCGGGTGATACCTGGTCTGGGTGTTACATGGCCTGGGTGATACCTGGCTTGTGTGTTACATGGCCTAGGTAATACCTGACCTGGGTGTTCCATGGCCTGGGTGATACCTGCTCTGGGTGATACCTGGCCTGGGTGATACCTGGCCTGGGTGTTACATGGCCTGGGTGATACCTGGCCTCGGTGATACCTGGCCTGGGTGATACCTGCTCCGGGTGATACCTGGTCTGAGTGATACCTAGACTGGGTGATACCTAGTCTGGGTGATACCTAGTCTCGGTGTTACATGGTCTGGGTGATACCTGGTCTGGGTGATACCTAGTCTGGGTGATACCTGGTCTGGGTGATACCTGGTCTGGTTGATACCTGGTCTGAGTGATACCTAGACTGGGTGATACCTAGTCTGGGTGATACCTGGTCTGGGTGATACCTGGTCTGGGTGATACCTAGTCTGGGTGATACCTGGTCTGGGTGATACCTGGTCTGGTTGATACCTGGTCTGAGTGATACCTAGACTGGGTGATACCTAGTCTGGTTGATACCTAGTCTCGGTGTTACATGGTCTGGGTGATACCTGGTCTGGTTGATACCTGGTCTGAGTGATACCTAGACTGGGTGATACCTAGTCTGGGTGATACCTGGTCTGGGTGATACCTGGTCTGGGTGATACCTAGTCTGGGTGATACCTGGTCTGGGTGATACCTGGTCTGGTTGATACCTGGTCTGAGTGATACCTAGACTGGGTTATACCTAGTCTGGGTGATACCTAGTCTCGGTGTTACATGGTCTTGGTGATACCTGGTCTGGGTGATACCTGCTCTGGGTGATACATGGCCTGGGTGATACCTAGTCTGGGTGATACCTGGTCTGGGTGATACCAAGTCTGGGTGATACCTGGTCTGGGTGATACCCGGTCTGGGTGATATCTACTCTAGGTGTTAACTGGACTGGGTGATACCTGGTCGGAGTGATACCTGGCCTGGGTCATACCTGCCCCGGGTGATACCTGCTCTGGGTGATACCTGGCCAAGGTTATACCTGCCCCGGGTGATACCTAGTCTGGGTGATACCTGGTCTGGGTGATACCTGGTCTTGCTGATACCTGGTCTGGGTGATACCTGCCCTGGGTGATACCTGCCCCTGGTGATACCTAGTCTGGGTGATACCTGGTCTAGGTGATACCTGCTCCGGGTGATACATGGCCTGGGTGATAGCTGGCCTGGGTGTTAAATGGCCTGGGTGATACCTGTCCTTGATGATACCTGTTCTGGGTGATACATGGCCTGGGTGATACCTGGCCTCGATGTTACATGGCCTGGGTGATACCTGGTCTCGGTGATAACTAGTTTGGGTGTTACATGGCCTGGGTGATACCTGCTCCGGGTGATACCTGCTCCGGGTTATACCTGGTCTGGGTTTTACCTGGCCTGGGTGATACCTAGTCTGGGTGATACCTCCTCTGGGTGATACCTGCTCCGGGTGATACCTGGTCTGGGTGTTACATGCCCTGGGTGATACCTAGTCTAGGTGATACCTGCTCTGGGTGATACCTGCTCCGGGTGATACCTGGCCTGGGTGTTACATGGCCTGGGTGATACCTGGCCTGGGTGTTACATGGCCTGGGTGATACCTGCTCTGGTTGATACCTGGCCTGGGTGATACCTGGCCTGGGTGTTACATGGCCTGGGTGATACCTGGCCTGGGTGATACCTGGCCTGGGTGATACCTATTCTGGGCGATACCTGGTCTGGGTCATACCTGGTCTGGGTGATACCTGGTCTGGGTGATACCTGGTCTGGGTGATACCTGCTCCGGGTGATACCTGGTCTGGGTGATACCTATTCTGGGTGACACCTGGTCTGGGTGTTACTTGGTCTGGGTGTTACATGGCCTGGGTGATACCTGGTCTGGGTGATACCTGGCCTGGGTGATACCTGCTCCGGGTGATACCTGGCCTGGGTGATACCTGGCCTGGGTGTTACATGGCCTGGGTGATACCTGGCCTGGGTGATACCTGGCCTGGGTGATTCCTGCTCCGGGTGATACCTGGCCATGGTGATACCTCATCTGGGTGATACCTGGCCTGGGTTATACCTGGTCTGGGTGATACCTGCTTTTGGTGATACATGGCCTGGGTGATACCTGGCCTGGGTTATACCTGGTCTGGGTGATACCTGCTCCAGGTGATACATGGCCTGGGTGATACCTGGTCTGGGTGTTACATGACCTGGGTGAAACCTGGCCTGGGTGATACCTGGCCTGGGTGATACCTGGCCTGGGTGATACCTGGCCTGGGTGTTACATGGCCTGGGTGATACCTGGTCTGGGTGATACCTAGTCAGGGTGTTACATGGCCTGGGTGATACCTGGTCTGGGTGATACCTAGTCTGGGTGTTACATGGCCTGGGTGATACCTGCTCCGTGTGATACCTGCTCCGGGTGATACCTAGTCTGGGTGATACCTGCTCTGGTTGATACCTGCTCTGGGTGATACCTGGTCTCGGTGTTACATGGCCTGGGTGATACCTAGTCTGGGTGATACCTGCTCTGGGTGATACCTGCTCCGGGTGATACCTGGTCTGCTTGTTACATGGCCTGGGTGTTAGCTGGCCTGGGTGATGCCTGGCCTGCGTGTTACATGGCCTGTGTGATACCTGCTCTGGGTGATACCTGGCCTGGATGATACCTGGCCTGGGTATTACATGGCCTGGTTGATACCTGGCCTGGGTGATACCTGCTCTGGGTGATACCTGGCCTGGGTGATACCTAGTCTGGTTGATACCTGGCCTGGGTGATACCTGCTCTGTGTGATACCTAGTCTGGGTGATATCTGGTCTGGGAGAGACCAGGTCTGGGTGATACTTGGTCTGGGTGATACCTGGTCTGGGTAATACCTAGTCTGGGTGATACCTGGTCTGGGTGATACCTGGTCTGGGTGTTACCTGGTCTGGGTGATACCTTGTCCAGGTGATACCTGGTCTGGGTGATACCTAGTCTTCGTGACACCTGGTCTGGGTGTTACTTGGTCTGGGTGTTACATGGCCTGGGTGATACCTGGTCTGGGTGATACCTGGCCTGGGTGATACCTGCTCCGGGTGATACCTGGCCTGGGTGATACCTGGCCTGGGTGTTACATGGCCTGGGTGATACCTGGCCTGGGTGATACCTGGCCTGGGTGATTCCTGCTCCGGGTGATACCTGGCCATGGTGATACCTAGTCTGGGTGATACCTGGCCTGGGTTATACCTGGTCTGGGTGATACCTGCTTTTGGTGATACCTGGCATGGGTTATATCTGGTCTGGGTGATACCTGCTCCGGGTGATACATGGCCTGGGTGATACCTGGCTTGGGTGTTACATGACCTGGGTGAAACCTGGCCTGGGTGATACCTGGCCTGGGTGATACCTGGCCTGGGTGTTACATGGCCTGGGTGATACCTGGCCTGGGTGATTCCTGCTCCGGGTGATACCTGGCCATGGTGATACCTAGTCTGGGTGATACCTGGCCTGGGTTATACCTGGTCTGGGTGATACCTGCTTTTGGTGATACATGGCCTGGGTGATACCTGGCCTGGGTTATACCTGGTCTGGGTGATACCTGCTCCGGGTGATACATGGCCTGGGTGATACCTGGCTTGGGTGTTACATGACCTGGGTGAAACCTGGCCTGGGTGATACCTGGCCTGGGTGATACCTGGCCTGGGTGATACCTGGCCTGGGTGTTACATGGCCTGGGTGATACCTGGTCTGGGTGATACCTAGTCAGGGTGTTACATGGCCTGGGTGATACCTGGTCTGGGTGATACCTAGTCTGGGTGTTACATGGCCTGGGTGATACCTGCTCCGTGTGATACCTGCTCCGGGTGATACCTGGTCGGGGTGTTACCTGGTCTGGGTGATACCTAGTCTGGGTGATACCTGCTCTGGTTGATACCTGCTCTGGGTGATACCTGGTCTGGGTGTTACATGGCCTGGGTGATACCTAGTCTGGGTGATACCTGCTCTGGGTGATACCTGCTCCGGGTGATACCTGGTCTGGTTGTTACATGGCCTGGGTGATAGCTGGCCTGGGTGATGCCTGGCCTGGGTGTTACATGGCCTGTGTGATACCTGCTCTGGGTGATACCTGGCCTGGATGATACCTGGCCTGGGTATTACATGGCCTGGTTGATACCTGGCCTGGGTGATACCTGCTCTGGGTGATACCTGGCCTGGGTGATACCTACTCTGGTTGATACCTGGCCTGGGTGATACCTGCTCTGTGTGATACCTAGTCTGGTTGATATCTGGTCTGTGAGAGACCAGGTCTGGGTGATACTTGGTCTGGGTGATACCTGGTCTGGGTAATACCTAGTCTGGGTGATACCTGGTCTGGGTGATACCTGGTCTGGGTGTTACCTGGTCTGGGTGATACCTTGTCCGGGTGATACATGGTCTGGGTGATACCTAGTCTTCGTGACACCTGGTCTGGGTGTTACTTGGTCTGGGTGTTACATGGCCTGGGTGATACCTGGTCTGGGTGATACCTGGCCTGGGTGATACCTGCTCCGGGTGATACCTGGCCTGGGTGATACCTGGCCTGGGTGTTACATGGCCTGGGTGATACCTGGCCTGGGTGATACCTGGCCTGGGTGATTCCTGCTCCGGGTGATACCTGGCCATGGTGATACCTAGTCTGGGTGATACCTGGCCTGGGTTATACCTGGTCTGGGTGATACCTGCTTTTGGTGATACATGGCCTGGGTGATACCTGGCCTGGGTTATATCTGGTCTGGGTGATACCTGCTCCGGGTGATACATGGCCTGGGTGATACCTGGCTTGGGTGTTACATGACCTGGGTGAAACCTGGCCTGAGTGATACCTGGCCTGGGTGATACCTGGCCTGGGTGATACCTGGCCTGGGTGTTACATGGCCTGGGTGATACCTAGTCTGGGTGATACCTGCTCTGGGTCATACCTGCTCTGGGTGATATCTTGTCTGGGTGTTACATGGCCTCGGTGATAGCTGGCCTGGGTGATGCCTGGCCTGGGTGTTACATGGCCTAGGTGATACCTGCTCTGGGTGATAACTGGCCTGGATGATACCTGGCCTGAGTGTTACATGGCCTGAGTGTTACATGGCCTGGGTGATACCTGGCCTGGGTGATACCTGGCCTGGGTGATACCTGCTCTGGGTGATACCTGGCCTGGGTGATACCTAGTCTGGTTGATACCTGGCCTGGGTGATACCTAGTCTGGTTGATACCTTGTCTGGGTGATACCTGCTCTGTGTGATACCTAGTCTGGGTGATATCTGGTCTGGGAGAGACCAGGTCTGGGTGATACTTGGTCTGGGTGATACCTGGTCTGGGTAATACCTAGTCTGGGTGATACCTGGTCTGGGTGATACCTGGTCTGGGTGTTACCTGGTCTGGGTGATACCTGGTCCGGGTGATACCTGGTCTGGGTGTTACCTGGTCTGGGTGATACCTTGTCCGGGTGATACCTGGTCTGGGTGATACCTAGTCTTCGTGACACCTGGTCTGGGTGTTACTTGGTCTGGGTGTTACATGGCCTGGGTGATACCTGGTCTGGGTGATACCTGGCCTGGGTGATACCTGCTCCGGGTGATACCTGGCCTGGGTGATACCTGGCCTGGGTGTTACATGGCCTGGGTGATACCTGGCCTGGGTGATACCTGGCCTGGGTGATTCCTGCTCCGGGTGATACCTGGCCATGGTGATACCTAGTCTGGGTGATACCTGGCCTGGGTTATACCTGGTCTGGGTGATACCTGCTTTTGGTGATACATGGCCTGGGTGATACCTGGCCTGGGTTATATCTGGTCTGGGTGATACCTGCTCCGGGTGATACATGGCCTGGGTGATACCTGGCTTGGGTGTTACATGACCTGGGTGAAACCTGGCCTGGGTGATACCTGGCCTGGGTGATACCTGGCCTGGGTGATACCTGGCCTGGGTGTTACATGGCCTGGGTGATACCTAGTCTGGGTGATACCTGCTCTGGGTCATACCTGCTCTGGGTGATATCTGGTCTGGGTGTTACATGGCCTCGGTGATAGCTGGCCTGGGTGATGCCTGGCCTGGGTGTTACATGGCCTAGGTGATACTTGCTCTGGGTGATAACTGGCCTGGATGATACCTGGCCTGAGTGTTACATGGCCTGGGTGATACCTGGCCTGGGTGATACCTGGCCTGGGTGATACCTGCTCCTGGTGATACCTGGCCTGGGTGATACCTAGTCTGGTTGATACCTGGCCTGGGTGATACCTGCTCTGTGTGATACCTAGTCTGGGTGATATCTGGTCTGGGTGATACATAGTCTGGGTGATACCGGGTCTGGGTGATACTTGGTCTGGGTGCTACCTGGTCTGGGTGATACCTAGTCTGGGTGTTACATGCTCTGGGTGATACCTGGTCTGGGTGATACCTGGTCTGGGTGATACCTAGTCTGGGAGATACCTCGTCTGGGTGATACCTGGTCTGGGTAATACCTATTCTGGTTGATACCTGGTCTGGGTGATACCAGGCCTGGGTGATACCTGGTGTGGGTGTTACATGGTCTGGGTGTTACATGGCCTGGGTGACACCTGGTATGGGTGATACCTGGCCTGGGTGTTACATGGCCTGGGTGATACCTGGCCTGGGTGATACCTGGCCTGGGTGATACCTTCTCCGGGTGATACCTGGCCTGGGTGATACCTGGCCTTGGTGTTACATGGCCTGTTGGATACCTGCCCCAGGTGATACTTATTCTGGGTGATACCTATTCTGGGTGATACCTGTTCTGGGTGATACCTCTCCTGGGTGATACCTGCCCCGGGTGTTACCTTGTCTGGGTGATACCTTGTCTGGGTGATTCCTGGTCTGGGTGATACCTGGTCTGGGTGATACCTGGTCTGTGTGTTACATGGCCTGGGTGATACGTGGTCTGGGTAATACCTAGTCTGGGTATTACATGGCCTGGGGGATATCTGGTCTGGTTGATACCTAGTCTGGGTGTTACATGGCCTGGGTAATACATGCTCTGGGTGATACCTGCTCCGGGTGATACATGGTCTGGGTGTTTCCTGGTCTGGGTGATACCTAGTCTGGGTGATACCTGCTCTGGGTGATACCTGCTACGGGTTTTACCTGGTCTGGGTGTTACATGGCCTGGCTGATACCTAGTATGGGTGATACCTGCTCTGGCCGATACCTGCTCCGGGTGATACCTGGTCTGGGTGTTACATGGCCTGGGTGATACCTGGCTTGTGTGTTACATGGCCTAGGTAATACCTGACCTGGGTGTTCCATGGCCTGGGTGATACCTGCTCTGGGTGATACCTGGCCTGGGTGATACCTGGCCTGGGTGTTACATGGCCTGGGTGATACCTGGCCTCGGTGATACCTGGCCTGGGTGATACCTGCTCCGGGTGATACCTGGTCTGAGTGATACCTAGACTGGGTGATACCTAGTCTGGGTGATACCTAGTCTCGGTGTTACATGGTCTGGGTGATACCTGGTCTGGGTGATACCTAGTCTGGGTGATACCTGGTCTGGGTGATACCTGGTCTGGTTGATACCTGGTCTGAGTGATACCTAGACTGGGTGATACCTAGTCTGGGTGATACCTGGTCTGGGTGATACCTGGTCTGGGTGATACCTAGTCTGGGTGATACCTGGTCTGGGTGATACCTGGTCTGGTTGATACCTGGTCTGAGTGATACCTAGACTGGGTGATACCTAGTCTGGTTGATAACTAGTCTCGGTGTTACATGGTCTGGGTGATACCTGGTCTGGTTGATACCTGGTCTGAGTGATACCTAGACTGGGTGATACCTAGTCTGGGTGATACCTGGTCTGGGTGATACCTGGTCTGGGTGATACCTAGTCTGGGTGATACCTGGTCTGGGTGATACCTGGTCTGGTTGATACCTGGTCTGAGTGATACCTAGACTGGGTTATACCTAGTCTGGGTGATACCTAGTCTCGGTGTTACATGGTCTTGGTGATACCTGGTCTGGGTGATACCTGCTCTGGGTGATACATGGCCTGGGTGATACCTAGTCTGGGTGATACCTGGTCTGGGTGATACCAAGTCTGGGTGATACCTGGTCTGGGTGATACCCGGTCTGGGTGATATCTACTCTAGGTGTTAACTGGTCTGGGTGATACCTGGTCGGAGTGATACCTGGCCTGGGTCATACCTGCCCCGGGTGATACCTGCTCTGGGTGATACCTGGCCAAGGTTATACCTGCCCCGGGTGATACCTAGTCTGGGTGATACCTGGTCTGGGTGATACCTGGTCTTGCTGATACCTGGTCTGGGTGATACCTGCCCTGGGTGATACCTGCCCCTGGTGATACCTAGTCTGGGTGATACCTGGTCTAGGTGATACCTGCTCCGGGTGATACATGGCCTGGGTGATAGCTGGCCTGGGTGTTAAATGGCCTGGGTGATACCTGTCCTTGATGATACCTGTTCTGGGTGATACATGGCCTGGGTGATACCTGGCCTCGGTGTTACATGGCCTGGGTGATACCTGGTCTCGGTGATAACTAGTTTGGGTGTTACATGGCCTGGGTGATACCTGCTCCGGGTGATACCTGCTCCGGGTTATACCTGGTCTGGGTTTTACCTGGCCTGGGTGATACCTAGTCTGGGTGATACCTCCTCTGGGTGATACCTGCTCCGGGTGATACCTGGTCTGGGTGTTACATGCCCTGGGTGATACCTAGTCTAGGTGATACCTGCTCTGGGTGATACCTGCTCCGGGTGATACCTGGCCTGGGTGTTACATGGCCTGGGTGATACCTGGCCTGGGTGTTACATGGCCTGGGTGATACCTGCTCTGGTTGATACCTGGCCTGGGTGATACCTGGCCTGGGTGTTACACGGCCTGGGTGATACCTGGCCTGGGTGATACCTGGCCTGGGTGATACCTATTCTGGGCGATACCTGGTCTGGGTCATACCTGGTCTGGGTGATACCTGGTCTGGGTGATACCTGGTCTGGGTGATACCTGCTCCGGGTGATACCTGGTCTGGGTGATACCTATTCTGGGTGACACCTGGTCTGGGTGTTACTTGGTCTGGGTGTTACATGGCCTGGGTGATACCTGGTCTGGGTGATACCTGGCCTGGGTGATACCTGCTCCGGGTGATACCTGGCCTGGGTGATACCTGGCCTGGGTGTTACATGGCCTGGGTGATACCTGGCCTGGGTGATACCTGGCCTGGGTGATTCCTGCTCCGGGTGATACCTGGCCATGGTGATACCTCGTCTGGGTGATACCTGGCCTGGGTTATACCTGGTCTGGGTGATACCTGCTTTTGGTGATACATGGCCTGGGTGATACCTGGCCTGGGTTATACCTGGTCTGGGTGATACCTGCTCCGGGTGATACATGGCCTGGGTGATACCTGGTCTGGGTGTTACATGACCTGGGTGAAACCTGGCCTGGGTGATACCTGGCCTGGGTGATACTTGGCCTGGGTGATACCTGGCCTGGGTGTTACATGGCCTGGGTGATACCTGGTCTGGGTGATACCTAGTCAGGGTGTTACATGGCCTGGGTGATACCTGGTCTGGGTGATACCTAGTCTGGGTGTTACATGGCCTGGGTGATACCTGCTCCGTGTGATACCTGCTCCGGGTGATACCTAGTCTGGGTGATACCTGCTCTGGTTGATACCTGCTCTGGGTGATACCTGGTCTGGGTGTTACATGGCCTGGGTGATACCTAGTCTGGGTGATACCTGCTCTGGGTGATACCTGCTCCGGGTGATACCTGGTCTGGTTGTTACATGGCCTGGGTGATAGCTGGCCTGGGTGATGCCTGGCCTGGGTGTTACATGGCCTGTGTGATACCTGCTCTGGGTGATACCTGGCCTGGATGATACCTGGCCTGGGTATTACATGGCCTGGTTGATACCTGGCCTGGGTGATACCTGCTCTGGGTGATACCTGGCCTGGGTGATACCTAGTCTGGTTGATACCTGGCCTGGGTGATACCTGCTCTGTGTGATACCTAGTCTGGGTGATATCTGGTCTGGGAGAGACCAGGTCTGGGTGATACTTGGTCTGGGTGATACCTGGTCTGGGTAATACCTAGTCTGGGTGATACCTGGTCTGGGTGATACCTGGTCTGGGTGTTACCTGGTCTGGGTGATACCTTGTCCGGGTGATACCTGGTCTGGGTGATACCTAGTCTTCGTGACACCTGGTCTGGGTGTTACTTGGTCTGGGTGTTACATGGCCTGGGTGATACCTGGTCTGGGTGATACCTGGCCTGGGTGATACCTGCTCCGGGTGATACCTGGCCTGGGTGATACCTGGCCTGGGTGTTACATGGCCTGGGTGTTACATGGCCTGGGTGATACCTGGCCTGGGTGATTCCTGCTCCGGGTGATACCTGGCCATGGTGATACCTAGTCTGGGTGATACCTGGCCTGTGTTATACCTGGTCTGGGTGATACCTGCTTTTGGTGATACATGGCCTGGGTGATACCTGGCCTGGGTTATACCTGGTCTGGGTGATACCTGCTCCGGGTGATACATGGCCTGGGTGATACCTGGCTTGGGTGTTACATGACCTGGGTGAAACCTGGCCTGGGTGATACCTGGCCTGGGTGATACCTGGCCTGGGTGATACCTGGCCTGGGTGTTACATGGCCTGGGTGATACCTGGTCTGGGTGATACCTAGTCAGGGTGTTACATGGCCTGGGTGATACCTGGTCTGGGTGATACCTAGTCTGGGTGTTACATGGCCTGGGTGATACCTGCTCCGTGTGATACCTGCTCCGGGTGATACCTGGTCGGGGTGTTACCTGGTCTGGGTGATACCTAGTCTGGGTGATACCTGCTCTGGTTGATACCTGCTCTGGGTGATACCTGGTCTGGGTGTTACATGGCCTGGGTGATACCTAGTCTGGGTGATACCTGCTCTGGGTGATACCTGCTCCGGGTGATACCTGGTCTGGTTGTTACATGGCCTGGGTGATAGCTGGCCTGGGTGATTCCTGGCCTGGGTGTTACATGGCCTGTGTGATACCTGCTCTGGGTGATACCTGGCCTGGATGATACCTGGCCTGGGTATTACATGGCCTGGTTGATACCTGGCCTGGGTGATACCTGCTCTGGGTGATACCTGGCCTGGGTGATACCTACTCTGGTTGATACCTGGCCTGGGTGATACCTGCTCTGTGTGATACCTAGTCTGGGTGATATCTGGTCTGGGAGAGACCAGGTCTGGGTGATACTTGGTCTGGGTGATACCTGGTCTGGGTAATACCTAGTCTGGGTGATACCTGGTCTGGGTGATACCTGGTCTGGGTGTTACCTGGTCTGGGTGATACCTTGTCCGGGTGATACCTGGTCTGGGTGATACCTAGTCTTCGTGACACCTGGTCTGGGTGTTACTTGGTCTGGGTGTTACATGGCCTGGGTGATACCTGGTCTGGGTGATACCTGGCCTGGGTGATACCTGCTCCGGGTGATACCTGGCCTGGGTGTTACATGGCCTGGGTGATACCTGGCCTGGGTGATACCTGGCCTGGGTGATTCCTGCTCCGGGTGATACCTGGCCATGGTGATACCTAGTCTGGGTGATACCTGGCCTGGGTTATACCTGGTCTGGGTGATACCTGCTTTTGGTGATACATGGCCTGGGTGATACCTGGCCTGGGTTATATCTGGTCTGGGTGATACCTGCTCCGGGTGATACATGGCCTGGGTGATACCTGGCTTGGGTGTTACATGACCTGGGTGAAACCTGGCCTGAGTGATACCTGGCCTGGGTGATACCTGGCCTGGGTGATACCTGGCCTGGGTGTTACATGGCCTGGGTGATACCTAGTCTGGGTGATACCTGCTCTGGGTCATACCTGCTCTGGGTGATATCTTGTCTGGGTGTTACATGGCCTCGGTGATAGCTGGCCTGGGTGATGCCTGGCCTGGGTGTTACATGGCCTAGGTGATACCTGCTCTGGGTGATAACTGGCCTGGATGATACCTGGCCTGAGTGTTACATGGCCTGAGTGTTACATGGCCTGGGTGATACCTGGCCTGGGTGATACCTGGTCTGGGTGATACCTGCTCTGGGTGATACCTGGCCTGGGTGATACCTAGTCTGGTTGATACCTGGCCTGGGTGATACCTGCTCTGTGTGATACCTAGTCTGGGTGATATCTGGTCTGTGTGATACATAGTCTGGGTGATACCGGGTCTGGGTGATACTTGGTCTGGGTGCTACCTGGTCTGGGTGATACCTAGTCTGGGTGTTACATGCTCTGGGTGATACCTGGTCTGGGTGATACCTGGTCTGGGTGATACCTAGTCTGGGAGATACCTCGTCTGGGTGATACCTGGTCTGGGTGATACCTATTCTGGTTGATACCTGGTCTGGGTGATACCAGGCCTGGGTGATACCTGGTGTGGGTGTTACATGGTCTGGGTGTTACATGGCCTGGGTGATACCTGGTATGGGTGATACATGGCCTGGGTGTTACATGGCCTGGGTGATACCTGGCCTGGGTGATACCTGGCCTGGGTGATACCTTCTCCGGGTGATACCTGGCCTGGGTGATACCTGGCCTTGGTGTTACATGGCCTGGTGGATACCTGCCCCGGGTGATACTTATTCTGGGTGATACCTATTCTGGGTGATACCTGTTCTGGGTGATACCTCTCCTGGGTGATACCTGCCCCGGGTGTTACCTCGTCTGGGTGATACCTTGTCTGGGTGATTCCTGGTCTGGGTGATACCTGGTCTGGGTGATACCTGGTCTGTGTGTTACATGGCCTGGGTGATACGTGGTCTGGGTAATACCTAGTCTGGGTATTACATGGCCTGGGTGATATCTGGTCTGGTTGATACCTAGTCTGGGTGTTACATGGCCTGGGTAATACATGCTCTGGGAGATACCTGCTCCGGGTGATTCTTGTTCTGGGTGTTTCCTGGTCTGGGTGATACCTAGTCTGGGTGATACCTGCTCTGGGTGATACCTGCTACGGGTGATGCCTGGTCTGGGTGTTACATGGCCTGGGTGATACGTAGTATGGGTGATACCTGCTCTGGGCGATACCTGCTCCGGGTGATACCTGGTCTGGGTGTTAAATGGCCTGGGTGATACCTGGCTTGTGTGTTACATGGCCTAGGTAATACCTGACCTGGGTGTTCCATGGCCTGGGTGATACCTGCTCTGGGTGATACCTGGCCTGGGTGATACCTGGCCTGGGTGTTACATGGCCTGGGTGATACCTGGCCTCGGTGATACCTGGCCTGGGTGATACCTGCTCCGGGTGATACCTGGTCTGAGTGATACCTAGACTGGGTGATACCTAGTCTGGGTGATACCTAGCCTCGGTGTTACATGGTCTGGGTGATACCTGGTCTGGGTGATACCTGGTCTGGGTGATACCTGGTCTGGTTGATACCTGGTCTGAGTGATACCTAGACTGGGTGATACCTAATCTGGGTGATACCTGGTCTGGGTGATACCTGGTCTGGGTGATACCTAGTCTGGGTGATACCTGGTCTGGGTGATACCTGGTCTGGTTGATACCTGGTCTGAGTGATACCTAGACTGGGTGATACCTAGTCTGGGTGATACCTAGTCTCAGTGTTACATGGTCTGGGTGATACCTGGTCTGGGTGATACCTGGTCTGGGTGATACCTAGTCTGGGTGATACCTGGTCTGGGTGATCCCTGCTCCGGGTGATACCTGGTCTGGGTGATACCTAGCCTGGTGTTTCCTAGCCTGGGTGATACCTAGTCTGGGTGATACTAGTCTGGGTGTTATATGGCCTGGGTGATACCTGGTCTGGGTGATACCTGGTCTGGGTGATACCTGCTCTGGGTGATACATGGCCTTGGTGGTACCTATTCTGGGTGATACCTGGTCTGGTTGATACCTAGTCTGCGTGATGCCTGGTCTGGTTGATACCCGGTCTGGGTGATACCTGCTCTGGGTGTTACCTGGTCTGGGTGATACCTGGTCAGGGTGATACCTCGCCTGGGTGATACTTGCCCCGGGTGATACCTGGTCTGGGTGATTCCTGGCCTGGGTGATACCTGCCCCGGGTGATACCTAGTCTGCTTCATACCTAGTCTGGGTGATACCTAAGATAAAAACAAAAAAACTGCGGATGCTGGAAATCCAAAACAAAAACAGAATTACTTGGAAAAACTCAGCACGTCTGGCAGCATCGGCGGAGAAGAAAAGAGTTGACTTTTCGAGGACTCGAAACGTCAACTCTTTTCTTCTCCGCCGATGCTGCCAGACCTGCTGAGTTTTTCCAGGTAATTCTGGGGGATACCTGGTCTGGGTGATACCTGGTCTGGGTGATACCTGGCCTGGGTGATACCTGCCCCGGGTGATACTTATTCTGGGTGATACCTAGTCTGGGTGATACCTGGTCTGGGTGATACCTGGTCTGGGTGATACCTTGTCTGTGTGATACATGGTCTGGGTGTTACATGGCCTGGGTGATACCTGGTCTGCGTGATACCTGGCATGGGTGTTACATGGCCTGGGTGATACCTGGCCTTGGTGATACCTGGCCTGGGTTATACCTGTTCCGGGTGATACCTGGCCTGGGTGATACCTGGCCTGGGTGTTACATGGCCTGGGTGATACCAGGCCTGGGTGATACCTGGCCTGGGTGATACATATTCTGGGTGATACCTGGCCTGGGTGATAACTGCTCTGGGTGATACCTATTCTGGGTGATATTTGTCTGTTGATACCTAGTCTGGGTGATACCTGGTCTGGGTGATACCTGGTCTGGGTGATACCTGGTCTGGTTGATACCTGCTCCGGGTGATACCTGGTCTGGGTGATACCTATTCTGGGTGTTACCTGGCCTGGGTGATACCTGCTCTGGGTGATACCTGGTCTGGGTGATACCTAGTCTGGGTGTTACATGGCCTGGGTGATACCTGCTCTGGGTGATACCTGGTCTGGGTGATACCTGCTCTGTGTGATACATGGACTGGGTGATACCTTGTCTGGGTGATACCTGGTCTGGGTGATACTTAGTCTGGGTGATACCTGGTCTGGGTGATACCCGGTCTGGGTGATAACTGCTCTGGGTGTTACCTGGTCTGGGTGATACCTGGTCTGGGTGATACCTTGCCTGGGTGATACCTGCGCTGGGTGATACCTCATCTCGATGATACCTGCTCTGGGTGATACCTGCTCTGGGTGATACCTGCCCCGGGTGATACCTTGTCTGGGTGATACACAGTCTGGGTGATACCTGGTCTGGGTGATACCTGGTCTGGGTGTTACCTGGCCTGGGTGATACCGAGTCTGGTTGAAACCTAACCCGAGTGTTACATGGCCTGGGTGATACATGTTCTGGGTGATACCTGGTCTGGGTGATACCTGCTCTGGGTGATACATGGCCTGGGTGATACCTTTTCTGGGTGATACCTGGTCTGGGTGATACCAAGTCTGGGTGATACCTGGTCTGGGTGATACCCGGTCTGGGTGATATCTACTCTAGGTGTTAACTGGTCTGGGTGATACCTGGTCGGAGTGATACCTGGCCTGGGTCATACCTACCCCGGGTGATACCTGCTCTGGGTGATACCTGGCCAAGGTTATATTTGCCCCGGGTGATACCTAGTCTGGGTGATACCTGGTCTGGGTGATACCTGGTCTTGCTGATACATGGTCTGGGTGATACCTGCCCTGGGTGATACCTGCCCCGGGTGATACCTAGTCTGGGTGATACCTGGTCTAGGTGATACCTGCTCCGGGTGATACATGGCCTGGGTGATAGCTGGCCTGGGTGTTAAATGGCCTGGGTGATACCTGTCCTTGATGATACCTGTTCTGGGTGATACCTGGACTGGGTGATACCTGGCCTTGGTGTTACATGGCCTGGGTGATACCTGGTCTCGGTGATACCTAGTCTGGGTGTTACATGGCCTGGGTGATACCTGCTCCGGGTGATACCTGCTCCGGGTTATACCTGGTCTGGGTTTTACCTGGCCTGGGTGATACCTAGTCTGGGTGATACCTCCTCTGGGTGATACCTGCTTTGGGTGATACCTGGTCTGGGTGTTACATGCCCTGGGTGATACCTAGTCTAGGTGATACCTGCTCTGGGTGATACCTGCTCCGGGTGATACCTGGCCTGGGTGTTACATGGCCTGGGTGATACCTGGCCTGGGTGTTACATGGCCTGGGTGATACCTGATCTGGTTGATACCTGGCCTGGGTGATACCTGGCCTGGGTGTTACACGGCCTGGGTGATACCTGGCCTGGGTGATACCTGGCCTGGGTGATACCTATTCTGGGCGATACCTGGTCTGGGTGATACCTCGTCTGGGTGATACCTGGTCTGGGTGATACCTGGTCTGGGTGATACCTGGTCCGGGTGATACCTGGTCTGGGTGATACCTAGTCTTCGTGCACCTGGTCTGGGTGTTACTTGGTCTGGGTGTTACATGGCCTGGGTGATACCTGGTCTGGGTGATACCTGGCCTGGGTGATACCTGCTCCGGGTGATACCTGGCCTGGGTGATACCTGGCCTGGGTGTTACATGGCCTGGGTGATACCTGGCCTGGGTGATACCTGGCCTGGGTGATTCCTGCTCCGGGTGATACCTGGCCATGGTGATGCCTAGTCTGGGTGATACCTGGCCTGGGTTATACCTGGTCTGGGTGATACCTGCTCCGGGTGATACATGGCCTGGGTGATACCTGGCTTGGGTGTTACATGACCTGGGTGAAACCTGGCCTGGGTGATACCTGGCCTGGGTGATACCTGGCTTGGGTGATACCTGGCCTGGGTGTTACATGGCCTGGGTGATACCTGGTCTGGGTGATACCTAGTCAGGGTGTTACATGGCCTGGGTGATACCTGGTCTGGGTGATACCTAGTCTGGGTGTTACATGGCCTGGGTGATACCTGCTCCGTGTGATAACTGCTCCGGGTGATACCTGGTCGGGGTGTTACCTGGTCTGGGTGATACCTAGTCTGGGTGATACCTGCTCTGGTTGATACCTGCTCTGGGTGATACCTGGTCTGGGTGTTACATGGCCTGGGTGATACCTGGTCTGGGTGATACCTGTTCTGGGTGATACCTGCTTGGGGTGATACCTGGTCTGGTTGTTACATGGCCTGGGTGATAGCTGGCCTGGGTGATGCCTGGCCTGGGTGTTACATGGCCTGTGTGATACCTGCTCTGGGTGATACCTGGCCTGGATGATACCTGGCCTGGGTATTACATGGCCTGGTTGATACCTGGCCTGGGTGATAACTGCTCTGGGTGATACCTGGCCTGGGTGATACCTAGTCTGGTTGATATATGGCCTGGGTGATACCTGCTCTGTGTGATACCTAGTCTGGGTGATATCTGGTCTGGGAGAAACCAGTTCTGGGTGATACTTGGTCTGGGTGATACCTGGTCTGGGTAATACCTAGTCTGGGTGATACCTGGTCTGGGTGATACCTGGTCTGGGTGATACCTGCTCTGGGTGATACCTGGTCCGGGTGATACCTGGCCATGGTGATACCTAGTCTGGGTGATACCTGGCCTGGGTTATACCTGGTCTGGTTGATACCTGCTTTTGGTGATACATGGCCTGGGTGATACCTGGCCTGGGTTATATCTGGTCTGGGTGATACCTGCTCCGGGTGATACATGGCCTGGGTGATACCTGGCTTGGGTGTTACATGACCTGGGTGAAACCTGGCCTGAGTGATACCTGGCCTGGGTGATACCTGGCCTGGGTGATACCTGGCCTGGGTGTTACATGGCCTGGGTGATACCTAGTCTGGGTGATACCTGCTCTGGGTCATACCTGCTCTGGGTGATATCTTGTCTGGGAGTTACGTGGCCTCGGTGATAGCTGGCCTGGGTGATGCCTGGCCTGGGTGTTACATGGCCTAGGTGATACCTGCTCTGGGTGATAACTGGCCTGGATGATACCTGGCCTGAGTGTTACATGGCCTGAGTGTTACATGGCCTGGGTGATACCTGGCCTGGGTGATACCTGGTCTGGGTGATACCTGCTCTGGGTGATACCTGGCCTGGGTGATACCTAGTCTGGTTGATACCTGGCCTGGGTGATACCTGCTCTGTGTGATACCTAGTCTGGGTGATATCTGGTCTGTGTGATACATAGTCTGGGTGATACCGGGTCTGGGTGATACTTGGTCTGGGTGCTACCTGGTCTGGGTGATACCTAGTCTGGGTGTTACATGCTCTGGGTGATACCTGGTCTGGGTGATACCTGGTCTGGGTGATACCTAGTCTGGGAGATACCTCGTCTGGGTGATACCTGGTCTGGGTGATACCTATTCTGGTTGATACCTGGTCTGGGTGATACCAGGCCTGGGTGATACCTGGTGTGGGTGTTACATGGTCTGGGTGTTACATGGCCTGGGTGATACCTGGTATGGGTGATACATGGCCTGGGTGTTACATGGCCTGGGTGATACCTGGCCTGGGTGATACCTGGCCTGGGTGATACCTTCTCCGGGTGATACCTGGCCTGGGTGATACCTGGCCTTGGTGTTACATGGCCTGGTGGATACCTGCCCCGGGTGATACTTATTCTGGGTGATACCTATTCTGGGTGATACCTGTTCTGGGTGATACCTCTCCTGGGTGATACCTGCCCCGGGTGTTACCTCGTCTGGGTGATACCTTGTCTGGGTGATTCCTGGTCTGGGTGATACCTGGTCTGGGTGATACCTGGTCTGTGTGTTACATGGCCTGGGTGATACGTGGTCTGGGTAATACCTAGTCTGGGTATTACATGGCCTGGGTGATATCTGGTCTGGTTGATACCTAGTCTGGGTGTTACATGGCCTGGGTAATACATGCTCTGGGAGATACCTGCTCCGGGTGATACATGGTCTGGGTGTTTCCTGGTCTGGGTGATACCTAGTCTGGGTGATACCTGCTCTGGGTGATACCTGCTACGGGTGATGCCTGGTCTGGGTGTTACATGGCCTGGGTGATACGTAGTATGGGTGATACCTGCTCTGGGCGATACCTGCTCCGGGTGATACCTGGTCTGGGTGTTAAATGGCCTGGGTGATACCTGGCTTGTGTGTTACATGGCCTAGGTAATACCTGACCTGGGTGTTCCATGGCCTGGGTGATACCTGCTCTGGGTGATACCTGGCCTGGGTGATACCTGGCCTGGGTGTTACATGGCCTGGGTGATACCTGGCCTCGGTGATACCTGGCCTGGGTGATACCTGCTCCGGGTGATACCTGGTCTGTGTGATACCTAGACTGGGTGATACCTAGTCTGGGTGATACCTAGCCTGGGTGTTACATGGTCTGGGTGATACCTGGTCTGGGTGATACCTGGTCTGGGTGATACCTGGTCTGGTTGATACCTGGTCTGAGTGATACCTAGACTGGGTGATACCTAATCTGGGTGATACCTGGTCTGGGTGATACCTGGTCTGGGTGATACCTAGTCTGGGTGATACCTGGTCTGGGTGATACCTGGTCTGGTTGATACCTGGTCTGAGTGATACCTAGACTGGGTGATACCTAGTCTGGGTGATACCTAGTCTCAGTGTTACATGGTCTGGGTGATACCTGGTCTGGGTGATACCTGGTCTGGGTGATACCTAGTCTGGGTGATACCTGGTCTGGGTGATCCCTGCTCCGGGTGATACCTGGTCTGGGTGATACCTAGCCTGGTGTTTCCTAGCCTGGGTGATACCTAGTCTGGGTGATACTAGTCTGGGTGTTATATGGCCTGGGTGATACCTGGTCTGGGTGATACCTGGTCTGGGTGATACCTGCTCTGGGTGATACATGGCCTTGGTGGTACCTATTCTGGGTGATACCTGGTCTGGTTGATACCTAGTCTGCGTGATGCCTGGTCTGATTGATACCCGGTCTGGGTGATACCTGCTCTGGGTGTTACCTGGTCTGGGTGATACCTGGTCAGGGTGATACCTCGCCTGGGTGATACTTGCCCCGGGTGATACCTGGTCTGGGTGATTCCTGGCCTGGGTGATACCTGCCCCGGGTGATACCTAGTCTGCTTCATACCTAGTCTGGGTGATACCTAAGATAAAAACAAAAAAACTGCGGATGCTGGAAATCCAAAACAAAAACAGAATTACTTGGAAAAACTCAGCACGTCTGGCAGCATCGGCGGAGAAGAAAAGAGTTGACTTTTCGAGGACTCGAAACGTCAACTCTTTTCTTCTCCGCCGATGCTACCAGACCTGCTGAGTTTTTCCAGGTAATTCTGGGGGATACCTGGTCTGGGTGATACCTGGTCTGGGTGATACCTGGCCTGGGTGATACCTGCCCCGGGTGATACTTATTCTGGGTGATACCTAGTCTGGGTGATACCTGGTCTGGGTGATACCTGGTCTGGGTGATACCTTGTCTGTGTGATACATGGTCTGGGTGTTACATGGCCTGGGTGATACCTGGTCTGCGTGATACCTGGCATGGGTGTTACATGGCCTGGGTGATACCTGGCCTTGGTGATACCTGGCCTGGGTGATACCTGTTCCGGGTGATACCTGGCCTGGGTGATACCTGGCCTGGGTGTTACATGGCCTGGGTGATACCAGGCCTGGGTGATACCTGGCCTGGGTGATACATATTCTGGGTGATACCTGGCCTGGGTGATAACTGCTCTGGGTGATACCTATTCTGGGTGATATTTGTCTGTTGATACCTAGTCTGGGTGATACCTGGTCTGGGTGATACCTGGTCTGGGTGATACCTGGTCTGGTTGATACCTGCTCCGGGTGATACCTGGTCTGGGTGATACCTATTCTGGGTGTTACCTGGCCTGGGTGATACCTGCTCTGGGTGATACCTGGTCTGGGTGATACCTAGTCTGGGTGTTACATGGCCTGGGTGATACCTGCTCTGGGTGATACCTGGTCTGGGTGATACCTGCTCTGTGTGATACATGGCCTGGGTGATACCTTGTCTGGGTGATACCTGGTCTGGGTGATACTTAGTCTGGGTGATACCTGGTCTGGGTGATACCCGGTCTGGGTGATAACTGCTCTGGGTGTTACCTGGTCTGGGTGATACCTGGTCTGGGTGATACCTTGCCTGGGTGATACCTGCGCTGGGTGATACCTCATCTCGATGATACCTGCTCTGGGTGATACCTGCTCTGGGTGATACCTGCCCCGGGTGATACCTTGTCTGGGTGATACACAGTCTGGGTGATACCTGGTCTGGGTGATACCTGGTCTGGGTGTTACCTGGCCTGGGTGATACCGAGTCTGGTTGAAACCTAACCCGAGTGTTACATGGCCTGGGTGATACATGTTCTGGGTGATACCTGGCCTGGGTGATACCTTGTCTGGGTGATACCTGGTCTGGGTGATACTTAGTCTGGGTGATACCTGGTCTGGGTGATACCCGGTCTGGGTGATAACTGCTCTGGGTGTTACCTGGTCTGGGTGATACCTGGTCTGGGTGATACCTTGCCTGGGTGATACCTGCGCTGGGTGATACCTCATCTCGATGATACCTGCTCTGGGTGATACCTGCTCTGGGTGATACCTGCCCCGGGTGATACCTTGTCTGGGTGATACACAGTCTGGGTGATACCTGGTCTGGGTGATACCTGGTCTGGGTGTTACCTGGCCTGGGTGATACCGAGTCTGGTTGAAACCTAACCCGAGTGTTACATGGCCTGGGTGATACATGTTCTGGGTGATACCTGGTCTGGGTGATACCTGCTCTGGGTGATACATGGCCTGGGTGATACCTTTTCTGGGTGATACCTGGTCTGGGTGATACCAAGTCTGGGTGATACCTGGTCTGGGTGATACCCGGTCTGGGTGATATCTACTCTAGGTGTTAACTGGTCTGGGTGATACCTGGTCGGAGTGATACCTGGCCTGGGTCATACCTACCCCGGGTGATACCTGCTCTGGGTGATACCTGGCCAAGGTTATATCTGCCCCGGGTGATACCTAGTCTGGGTGATACCTGGTCTGGGTGATACCTGGTCTTGCTGATACATGGTCTGGGTGATACCTGCCCTGGGTGATACCTGCCCCGGGTGATACCTAGTCTGGGTGATACCTGGTCTAGGTGATACCTGCTCCGGGTGATACATGGCCTGGGTGATAGCTGGCCTGGGTGTTAAATGGCCTGGGTGATACCTGTCCTTGATGATACCTGTTCTGGGTGATACCTGGACTGGGTGATACCTGGCCTTGGTGTTACATGGCCTGGGTGATACCTGGTCTCGGTGATACCTAGTCTGGGTGTTACATGGCCTGGGTGATACCTGCTCCGGGTGATACCTGCTCCGGGTTATACCTGGTCTGGGTTTTACCTGGCCTGGGTGATACCTAGTCTGGGTGATACCTCCTCTGGGTGATACCTGCTTTGGGTGATACCTGGTCTGGGTGTTACATGCCCTGGGTGATACCTAGTCTAGGTGATACCTGCTCTGGGTGATACCTGCTCCGGGTGATACCTGGCCTGGGTGTTACATGGCCTGGGTGATACCTGGCCTGGGTGTTACATGGCCTGGGTGATACCTGATCTGGTTGATACCTGGCCTGGGTGATACCTGGCCTGGGTGTTACACGGCCTGGGTGATACCTGGCCTGGGTGATACCTGGCCTGGGTGATACCTATTCTGGGCGATACCTGGTCTGGGTGATACCTCGTCTGGGTGATACCTGGTCTGGGTGATACCTGGTCTGGGTGATACCTGGTCCGGGTGATACCTGGTCTGGGTGATACCTAGTCTTCGTGCACCTGGTCTGGGTGTTACTTGGTCTGGGTGTTACATGGCCTGGGTGATACCTGGTCTGGGTGATACCTGGCCTGGGTGATACCTGCTCCGGGTGATACCTGGCCTGGGTGATACCTGGCCTGGGTGTTACATGGCCTGGGTGATACCTGGCCTGGGTGATACCTGGCCTGGGTGATTCCTGCTCCGGGTGATACCTGGCCATGGTGATGCCTAGTCTGGGTGATACCTGGCCTGGGTTATACCTGGTCTGGGTGATACCTGCTCCGGGTGATACATGGCCTGGGTGATACCTGGCTTGGGTGTTACATGACCTGGGTGAAACCTGGCCTGGGTGATACCTGGCCTGGGTGATACCTGGCTTGGGTGATACCTGGCCTGGGTGTTACATGGCCTGGGTGATACCTGGTCTGGGTGATACCTAGTCAGGGTGTTACATGGCCTGGGTGATACCTGGTCTGGGTGATACCTAGTCTGGGTGTTACATGGCCTGGGTGATACCTGCTCCGTGTGATAACTGCTCCGGGTGATACCTGGTCGGGGTGTTACCTGGTCTGGGTGATACCTAGTCTGGGTGATACCTGCTCTGGTTGATACCTGCTCTGGGTGATACCTGGTCTGGGTGTTACATGGCCTGGGTGATACCTAGTCTGGGTGATACCTGTTCTGGGTGATACCTGCTTGGGGTGATACCTGGTCTGGTTGTTACATGGCCTGGGTGATAGCTGGCCTGGGTGATGCCTGGCCTGGGTGTTACATGGCCTGTGTGATACCTGCTCTGGGTGATACCTGGCCTGGATGATACCTGGCCTGGGTATTACATGGCCTGGTTGATACCTGGCCTGGGTGATAACTGCTCTGGGTGATACCTGGCCTGGGTGATACCTAGTCTGGTTGATATATGGCCTGGGTGATACCTGCTCTGTGTGATACCTAGTCTGTGTGATATCTGGTCTGGGAGAGACCAGTTCTGGGTGATACTTGGTCTGGGTGATACCTGGTCTGGGTAATACCTAGTCTGGGTGATACCTGGTCTGGGTGATACCTGGTCTGGGTGATACCTGCTCTGGGTGATACCTGGTCCGGGTGATACCTGGTCTGGGTGATACCTAGTCTGGGTGACACCTGGTCTGGGTGTTACTTGGTCTGGGTGTTACATGGCCTGGGTGATACCTGGTCTGGGTGATACCTGGCCTGGGTGATACCTGCTCCGGGTGATACCTGGCCTGGGTGATACCTGGCCTGGGTGTTACATGGCCTGGGTGATACCTGGACTGGGTGATACCTGGCCTTGGTGATACCTGGACTGTGTAATACCTGCTCCGGGTGATACATGGCCTGGGTGATACCTGGCTTGGGTGTTACATGACCTGGGTGAAACCTGGCCTGGGTGATACCTGGCCTGGGTGATACCTGGCCTGGGTGTTACATGGCCTGGGTGATACCTGGCCTGGGTGATACCTATTCTGGGCGATACATGGTCTGGGTGATACCTCGTCTGTGTGATACCAGGTCTTGGTGATAACTGGTCTTGGTGATACCTGGTCTGGGTGATACCTGGCCTGGGTGTTACATGGCCTGGGTGATACCTGGCCTGGGTGATACCTGGCCTGGGTTATTCCTGCTCCGGGTGATACCTGGCCATGGTGATACCTAGTCTGGGTGATACCTGGCCTGGGTTATACCTGGTCTGGGTGATACCTGCTTTTGGTGATACATGGCATGGGTGATACCTGGCCTGGGTTATAGCTGGTCTGGGTGATACCTGCTCCGGGTGATACATGGCCTGGGTGATACCTGGCTTGGGTGTTACATGACCTGGGTGAAACCTGGCCTGGGTGATACCTGGCCTGGGTGAAACCTGGCCTGGGTGATACCTGGCCTGGGTGTTACATGGCCTGGGTGATACCTGGTCTGGGTGATACCTGGCCTGGGTGATACCTGCTCCGGGTGATACCTGGCCTCGGTGATACCTGGCCTGGGTGTTACATGGCCTGGGTGATACCTGGCCTGGGTGATACCTGGCCTGGGTGATTCCTGATCCGGGTGATACCTGGCCATGGTGATACCTAGTCTGGGTGATACCTGGCCTGGGTTATACCTGGTCTGGGTGATACCTGCTTTTGGTGATACATGGCCTGGGTGATACCTGGCCTGGGTTATACCTGGTCTGGGTGATACCTGCTCCGGGTGATACATGGCCTGGGTGATACCTGGCTTGGGTGTTACATGACCTTGGTGAAACCTGGCCTGGGTGATACCTGGCCTGTGTGATACCTGGCCTGGGTGATACCTGGCCTGGGTGTTACATGGCGTGGGTGATACCTGGTCTGGGTGATACCTCGTCTGGGTGTTACATGGCCTGGGTGATACCTGCTCCGGGTGATACCTGCTCCGGGTGATACCTGGTCGGTGTGTTACCTGGTCTGGGTGATACCTAGTCTGGGTGATACCTGGCCTGGGTGATAACTGCTCTGGGTGATACCTATTCTGGGTGATATTTGTCTGTTGATACCTAGTCTGGGTGATACCTGGTCTGGGTGATACCTGGTCTGGGTGATACCTGGTCTGGTTGATACCTGCTGCAGGTGATACCTGGTCTGGGTGATACCTATTCTGGGTGTTACCTGGCCTGGGTGATACCTTGTCTGGGTGATACCTGCTCCGGCTGCTACTTGGTCTGGGTGATACCTAGTCTGGGTGTTACATGGCCTGGGTGATACCTGCTCTGGGTGATACCTGGTCTGGGTGATACCTGCTCTGTGTGATACATGGCCTGGGTGATACCTAGTCTGGGTGATACCTGGTCTGGGTGATACTTAGTCTGGGTGATACCTGGTCTGGGTGATACCCGGTCTGGGTGATAACTGCTCTGGGTGTTACCTGGTCTGGGTGATACCTGGTCTGGGTGATACCTTGCCTGGGTGATACCTACGCTGGGTGATAGCTCATCTCGATGATACCTGCTCTGGGTGATACCTGCTCTGGGTGATACCTGCCCCGGGTGATACCTTGTCTGGGTGATACCTAGTCTGGGTGAAATCTGGTCTGGGTGATACCTGGTCTGGGTGATACCTGGCCTGGGTGATACCTAGTCTGTGTGTTACCTGGCCTGGGTGATACCGAGTCTGGTTGAAACCTAATCTGAGTGTTACATGGCCTGGGTGATACATGTTCTGGGTGATACCTGGTCTGGGTGATACCTGGTCTGGGTGATACATGGCCTGGGTGATACCTAGTCTGGGTGATACCTGGTCTGGGTGATACCAAGTCTGGGTGATACCTGGTCTGGGTGATACCCGGTCTGGGTGATATCTACTCTAGGTGTTAACTGGTCTGGGTGATACCTGGTCGGAGTGATACCTGGCCTGGGTCATACCTGCCCCGGGTGATACCTGCTCTGGGTGATACCTGGCCAAGGTTATACCTGCCCCGGGTGATACCTAGTCTGGGTGATACCTGGTCTGGGTGATACCTGGTCTTGCTGATACCTGGTCTGGGTGATACCTGCCCTGGGTGATACCTGCCCCGGGTGATACCTAGTCTGGGTGATACCTGGTCTAGGTGATACATGCTCCGGGTGATACATGGCCTGGGTGATAGCTGGCCTGGGTGTTAAATGGCCTGGGTGATACCTGTCCTTGGTGATACCTGTTCTGGGTGATACCTGGCCTGGGTGATAACTGGCCTCGGTGTTATATGGCCTGGGTGATACCTGCTCCGGGTGATACCTGCTCCGGGTTATACCTGGTCTGGGTTTTACCTGGCCTGGGTGATACCTAGTCTGGGTGATACCTCCTCTGGGTGATACCTGCTCCGGGTGATACCTGGTCTGGGTGTTACATGCCCTGGGTGATACCTAGTGTAAGTGATACCTGCTCTGGGTGATACCTGCTCCGGGTGATACCTGGCCTGGGTGTTACATGGCCTGGGTGATACCTGGCCTGGGTGTTACATGGCCTGAGTGATACCTGCTCTGGTTGATACCTGGCCTGGTTGATACCTGGCCTGGGTGTTACACGGCCTGGGTGCTACCTGGCCTGGGTGATACCTGGCCTGGGTGATACCTATTCTGGGCGATACCTGGTCTGGGTGATACCTGGTCTTGCTGATACCTGGTCTGGGTGATACCTGCCCCGGGTGATACCTAGTCTGGGTGATACCTGGTCTAGGTGATACAGGCTCCGGGTGATACATGGCCTGGGTGATAGCTGGCCTGGGTGTTAAATGGCCTGGGTGATACCTGTCCTTGGTGATACCTGTTCTGGGTGATACCTGGCCTGGGTGATAACTGGCCTCGGTGTTACATGGCCTGGGTGATACCTGGTCTCGGTGATACCTAGTCTGGGTGTTATATGGCCTGGGTGATACCTGCTCCGGGTGATACCTGCTCCGGGTTATACCTGGTCTGGGTTTTACCTGGCCTGGGTGATACCTAGTCTGGGTGATACCTCCTCTGGGTGATACCTGCTCCGGGTGATACCTGGTCTGGGTGTTACATGCCCTGGGTGATACCTAGTGTAAGTGATACCTGCTCTGGGTGATACCTGCTCCGGGTGATACCTGGCCTGGGTGTTACATGGCCTGGGTGATACCTGGCCTGGGTGTTACATGGCCTGAGTGATACCTGCTCTGGTTGATACCTGGCCTGGGTGATACCTGGCCTGGGTGTTACACGGCCTGGGTGCTACCTGGCCTGGGTGATACCTGGCCTGGGTGATACCTATTCTGGGCGATACCTGGTCTGGGTGATACCTGGTCTGGGTGATACCTGGTCTGGGTGATACCTGCTCCGGGTGATACCTGGTCTGGGTGATACCTAGTCTGGGTGACACCTGGTCTGGGTGTTACTTGGTCTGGGTGTTACATGGCCTGGGTGATACCTGGTCTGGGTGATACCTGGCCTGGGTGATACCTGCTCCGGGTGATACCTGGCCTGGGTGATACCTGGCCTGGGTGTTACATGGCCTGGGTGATACCTGGCCTGGGTGATACCTGGCCTGGGTGATTCCTGCTCCGGGTGATACCTGGCCATGGTGATACCTAGTCTGGGTGATACCTGGCCTGGGTTATACCTGGTCTGGGTGATACCTGCTTTTGGTGATACATGGCCTGGGTGATACCTGGCCTGGGTTATACCTGTTCTGGGTGATACCTGCTCCGGGTGATACATGGCCTGGGTGATACCTGGCTTGGGTGTTACATGACCTGGGTGAAACCTGGCCTGGGTGATACCTGGCCTGGGTGATACCTGGCCTGGGTGATACCTGGCCTGGGTGTTACATGGCCTGGGTGATACCTGGTCTGGGTGATACCTAGTCAGGGTGTTACATGGCCTGGGTGATACCTGGTCTGGGTGATACCTAGTCTGGGTTTTACATGGCCTGGGTGATAACTGCTCCGTGTGATACCTGCTCCGGGTGATACCTGGTCGGGGTGTTACCTGGTCTGGGTGATACCTAGTCTGGGTGATACCTGCTCTGGTTGATACCTGCTCCGGGTGATACCTGGTCTTGGTGTTACATGGCCTGGGTGATACCTAGTCTGGGTGATACCTGCTCAGGGTCATACCTGCTCCGGGTGATACCTGGTCTGGTTGTTAAATGGCCTGGGTGATAGCTGGCCTGGGTGATGCCTCCCCTGGGTGTTACAGGGCCTGTGTGATACCTGCTCTGAGTGATACCTGCTCCGGGTGGTACCTGGCCTGGGTATTACATGGCCTGGGTGATACCTGGCCTGGGTGATACCTGCTCTGGGTGATACCTGGCCTGGGTGATACCTAGTCTGGTTGATACCTGGCCTGCGTGATACCTGCTCTGTGTGATAGCTATTCTGGGTGATATCTGGTCTGGGAGAGACCAGGTCTGGGTGATACTTGGTCTGGGTGATACCTGGTCTGGGTAATACCTAGTCTGGGTGATACCTGGTCTGGGTGATACCTGGTCTGGGTGACACCTGGTCTGGGTGTTTCCTGATCCGGGTGATACCTGGTCTGGGTGATAACTAGTCTGGGTGACACCTGGTCTGGGTGTTACTTGGTCTGGTTGATACAGGGCCTGGGTGATACCTGGTCTGGGTGATACCTGGCCTGGGTGATACCTGCTCCGGGTGATACCTGGCCTGGGTGATACCTGGCCTGGGTGTTACATGGCCTGGGTGATACCTGGCCTGGGTGATACCTGGCCTGGGTGATTCCTGCTCCGGGTGATACCTGGCCATGGTGATACCTAGTCTGGGTGATACCTGGTCTGGGTTATACCTGGTCTGGGTGATACCTGCTTTTGGTGATACATGGCCTGGGTGATACCTGGCCTGGGTTATACCTGGTCTGGGTGATACCTGCTCCGGGTGATAGATGGCCTGGGTGATTCCTGGCTTGGGTGTTACATGACCTGGGTGAAACCTGGCCTGGGTGATACCTGGCCTGGGTGATACCTGGCCTGGGTGTTACATGGCCTGGGTGATACCTGGTCTGGGTAATACCTAGTCTGGGTGATACCTGGTCTGGGTGATACCTGGTCTGAGTGATACCTGGTCTGGGTGATACCTGGTCCGGGTGATACCTGGTCTGGGTGATACCTAGTCTGGGTGACACCTGGTCTGGGTGTTACTTGGTCTGGGTGTTACATGGCCTGGGTGATACCTGGTCTGGGTGATACCTGGCCTGGGTGATACCTGCTCCGGGTGATACCTGTCCTGGGTGATACCTGGCCTGGGTGTTACATGGCCTGGGTGATACCTGGCCTGGGTGATACCTGGCCTGGTTGATTCCTGCTCCGGGTGATACCTGGCCATGGTGATACCTAGTCTGGGTGATACCTGGCCTGGGTTATAACTGGTCTGGGTGATACCTGCTTTTGGTGATACATGGCCTGGGTGATACCTGGCCTGGGTTATACCTAGTCTGGGTGATACCTGCTCCGGGTGATACATGGCCTGGGTGATACCTGGCTTGGGTGTTACATGACCTGGGTGAAACCTGGCCTGGGTGATACCTGGCCTGGGTGATACCTGGCCTGGGTGATACCTGGCCTGGGTGTTACATGGCCTGGGTGATACCTGGCCTGGGTGATACCTATTCTGGGTGATACATGGTCTGGGTGATACCTCGTCTGGGTGATACCTGGTCTGGGTGATACCTGGTCTGGGTGATACCTGCTCCGGGTGATACCTGGTCTGGGTGATACCTAGTCTGGGTGACACCTGGTCTGGGTGTTACTTGGTCTGCGTGTTACATGGCCTGGGTGATACCTGGTCTGGGTGATACCTGGCCTGGGTGATACCTGCTCCGGGTGATACCTGGCCTGGGTGATACCTGGCCTGGGTGTTACATGGCCTGGGTGATACCTGGCCTGGGTGATACCTGGCCTGGGTGATTCCTGCTCCGGGTGATACCTGGCCATGGTGATACCTAGTCTGGGTGATACATGGCCTGGGTTATACCTGGTCTGGGTGATACCTGCTTTTGGTGATACATGGCCTGGGTGATACCTGGCCTTGGGTTATACCTGGTCTGGGTGATACCTGCTCTGGGTGATACATGGCCTGGGTGATACCTGGCTTGAGTGTTACATGACCTGGGTGAAACCTGGCCTGGGTGATACCTGGCCTGGGTGATACCTGGCCTGGGTGATACCTGGCCTGGGTGTTACATGGCCTGGGTGATACCAGGTATGTGTGATACCTGGCCTGGGTGATACCTGCTCCGGGTGATACCTGGCCTGGGTGATACCTGGCCTGGGTGTTACATGGCCTGGTTGATACCTGGCCTGGGTGATACCTGGCCTGGGTGATTCCTGCTCCGTGTGATACCTGGCCATGGTGATACCTAGTCTGGGTGACACCTTGCCTGGGTTATACCTGGTCTGGGTGATACCTGCTTTTGGTGATACATGGCCTGGGTGATACCTGGCCTGGGTTATACCTGGTCTGGGTGATACCTGCTCCGGGTGATACCTGGTCGGGGTGTTACCTAGTCTGGGTGATACCTAGTCTGGGTGATACCTGCTCTGGTTGATACCTGCTCTGGGTGATACCTGGTCTGGGTGTTACATGGCCTGGGTGATACCTAGTCTGAGTGATACCTGCTCTGGGTAATACCTGCTCCGGGTGATACCTGGTCTGGTTGTTAAATGGCCTGGGTGATAGCTGGTCTGGGTGATGCCTGGCCTGGGTGTTACATGGCCTGTGTGATACCTGCTCTGGGTGATACCTGGCCTGGATCATACCTGGCCTGGGTATTACATGGCCTGGGTGATACCTGGCCTGGGTGATACCTGCTCTGTGTGATACCTAGTCTGGGTGATATCTGGTCTGGGAGAGACCAGGTCTGGGTGATACTTGGTCTGGGTATACCTGGTCTGGGTTATACCTAGTCTGGGTGATACCTGGTCTGGGTGATAGCTGGTCTGAGTGATACCTGGTCTGGGTGATACCTGGTCCGGGTGATACCTGGTCTGGGTGATACCTAGTCTGGGTGACACCTGGTCTGGGTGTTACTTGGTCTGGGTGTTACATGGCCTGGGTGATACCTGGTCTGGGTGATACCTGGCCTGGGTGATACCTGCTCCGGGTGATACCTGTCCTGGGTGATACCTGGCCTGGGTGTTACATGACCTGGGTGAAACCTGGCCTGGGTGTTACCTGGCCTGGGTGATATCTGGCCTGGGTGATACCTGGCCTGGGTGATACCTGGCCTAGGTGTTACATGGCCTGGGTGATACCTGGCCTGGGTGATACCTATTCTGGGCGATACACGGTCTGGGTGATACCTCGTCTGGGTGATACCTGGTCTGGGTGATACCTGGTCTGGGTGATACCTGCTCCGGGTGATACCTGGTCTGGGTGATACCTATTCTGGGTGACACCTGGTCTGGGTGTTACTTGGTCTGCGTGTTACATGGCCTGGGTGATACCTGGTCTGGGTGATACCTGGCCTGGATGATACCTGCTCCGGGTGATACCTGGCCTGGGTGATACCTGGCCTGGGTGTTACATTGCCTGTGTGATACCTGGCCTGGGTGATACCTGGCCTGGGTGATTCCTGCTCCGGGTGATACCTGGCCATGGTGATACCTAGTCTGGGTGATACCTGGCCTGGGTTATACCTGGTCTGGGTGATACCTGCTTTTGGTGATACCTGGCCTGGGTGATACTTGGCTTGGGTGTTACATGACCTGGGTGAAACCTGGCCTGGGTGATACCTGGCCTGGGTGATACCTGGCCTGGGTGATACCTGGCCTGGGTGTTACATGGCGTGGGTGATACCTGGTCTGGGTGATACCTAGTCTGGGTGTTACATGGCCTTGGTGATACCTGCTCCGGGTGATACCTGCTCCGGGTGATACCTGGTCGGTGTGTTACCTGGTCTGGGTGATACCTAGTCTGGGTGATACCTGGTCTGGGTGATACCTGCTCCGGGTGATACCTGGTCTGGGTGTTACGTGGCCTGGGTGATAGCTGGCCTGGGTGATGCCTGGCCTGGGCGTTACATGGCCTGTGTGATACCTGCTCTGGGTGATACCTGGCCTGGATGATACCTGGCCTGGGTATTACATGGCCTGGGTGATACCTGGCCTGGGTGATACCTGGTCTGGGTGATACCTGCTCTGGGTGATACCTGGCCTGGGTGATACCTAGTCTGGTTGATACCTGGCCTGGGTGATACCTGCTCTGTGTGATACCTAGTCTGGGTGATATCTGGTCGGGGTGATACCTAGTCTGGGTGATACCAGGTCTGGGTGATACTTGGTTTGTGTGATACCTGGTCTGGGTGATACCTGGTCTGGGTGATACCTGGTCTGGGTGATACCTGGTCTGGGTGATACCTGGTCTGGGTGATACCTAGTCTGGGTGTTACATGGTCTGGGTGATACCTGGTCTGGGTGATACCTGGTCTGGGTGATACCTAGTCTGGGTGATACCTCGTCTGGGTGATACCTGGTCTGGGTGATACCTAGTCCTGGTGATACCTGGTCTGGGTGATACCTGGTCTGGGTGATAACAGGTCTGGGTGATACCAGGTCTGGGTGATACATGGTGTGGGGGTTACATGGTCTGGGTGTAACATGGCCTGGGTGATACCTGGTATGGGTGATACCTGGCCTGGGTGTTACATGGCCTGGGTGATACCTCTCCTGGGTGATACCTGCCACGGGTGTTACCTCGTCTGGGTGTTAGCTAGTCTGGGTGATTCCTGGTCTGGGTGATACCTGCTCTGGGTGATACCTGGTCTGTGTGTTACATGGCCTGGGTGATACGTATTCTGGGTGATACCTAGTCTGGGTGTTACATGGCCTGGGTGATACCTGTTCTGGGTGATACCTAGTCTGGGTGTTACATGGCCTGGGTGATACCTAGTCTGGGTGATACCTCCTCTGGGTGATACCTGCTCCGGGTGATATCTGGTCTGGGTGTTACATGCCCTGGGTGATACCTAGTCTAGGTGATACCTGCTCTGGGAGATACCTGCTCCGGGTGGTACCTGGCCTGGGTGTTACATGGCCAGGGTGATACCTGGCCTGGGTGTTACATGGCCTGGGTGATACCTGGCCTGGGTGATACCTGGCCTGGGTGATTCCTGCTCCGGGTGATACCTGGCCATGGTGATATCTAGTCTGGGTGATACCTGGTCTGGGTTATACCTGGTCTGGGTGATACCTGCTTTTGGTGATACATGGCCTGGGTGATACCTGTCCTGGGTGATACCTGGCCTGGGTGATTCCTGCTCCGGGTGATACCTGGCCATGGTGATACCTAGTCTGGGTGATACCTGGCCTGGGTTATACCTGGTCTGGGTGATACCTGCTTTTGGTGATACATGGCCTGGGTGATACCTGGCCTGGGTTATACCTGGTCTGGGTGATACCTGCTCCGGGTGATACATGGCCTGGGTGATACCTGGCTTGGGTGTTACATGACCTGGGTGAAACCTGGCCTGGGTGATACCTGGCCTGGGTGATACCTGGCCTGGGTGATACCTGGCCTCGGTGTTACATGGCCTGGGTGATACCTGGTCTGGGTGATACCTAGTCAGGGTGTTAAATGGCCTGGGTGATACCTGGTCTGGGTGATACCTAGTCTGGGTGTTACATGGCCTGGGTGATACCTGCTCCGTGTGATACCTGCTCCGGGTGATACCTGGTCGGGGTGTTACCTGGTCTGGGTGATACCTAGTCTGGGTGATACCTGCTCTGGTTGATACCTGCTCCGGGTGATACCTGGTCCTGGTGTTACATGGCCTGGGTTATACTTAGTCTGGGTGATACCTGCTCTGGGTCATACCTGCTCCGGGTGATACCTGGTCTGGTTGTTACATGGCCTGGGTGATAGCTGGCCTGGGTGATGCCTGGCCTGGGTGTTACATGGCCTGTGTGATACCTGCTTTGGGTGATACCTGGCCTGGATGATACCTGGCCTGGGTATTACATGGCCTGGGTGATACCTGGCCTGGGTGATACCTGGCCTGGGTGATACCTGCTTTGGGTGATACCTGGCCTGGGTGATACCTGGTCTGGGTAATACCTAGTCTGGGTGATACCTGGTCTGGGTGATACCTGATCTGGGTGATATCTAGTCTGGGTGTTACATGGTCTGGGTGATACCTAGTCTGGGTGATACCTGGTCTGGGTGATACCTAGTCTGGGTGATACCTCGTCTGGGTGATACCTGGTCTGGGTGATACATAGTCTGGGTGATACCTGGTCTGGGTGATACCTGGTCTGGGTGATACCAGGTCTGGGTGATACATGGTGTGGGTGTTACATGGTCTGGGAGTAACATGGCCCGGGTGATACCTGGTATGGGTGATACCTGGCCTGGGTGTTACATGGCCTGGGTGATACCTGGCCTGGGTGATAACTGGCCTGGGTTTTACCTTCTCCGGGTGATACCTGGCCTGGGTGATGCCTGGCCTTGGTGTTACATGGCCTGGTTGATACCTGCCCCGGGTGATACTTATTCTTGGTGATACCTAGTCTGGGTGATACCTGGTCTGGGTGATACCTCTCCTGGGTGATACCTGCCATGGGTTTTATCTCATCTGGGTGATTCCTGGTCTGGGTGATACCTGGTCTGTGTGTTACATGGCCTGGGTGATACGTGTTCTGGGTGATACCTAGTCTGGGTGTTACATGGCCTGGGTGATACGTGTTCTGGGTGATACCTAGTCTGGGTGTTACATGGCCTGGGTGATACCTAGTCTGGGTGAGACCTGCTCCGGGTGATACCTGGTCTGGGTGATACCTAGTCTGGGTGTAACATGGCCTGGGTGATACCTGTTCTGAGTGATACCTGGTCTGGGTGATACCTGCTCTGGGTGATACCTGGTCTGGGTGATACCTAGTCTGGGTGATACCTGGTATGAGTGATACCCGGTCTGGGTGATTCCTGCTCTGGGTGTTACCTGGTCTAGATGATACCTGGTCTGGGTGATACCAGGCCTGGGTGATACCTGCCCTGGGTGATACCTCATCTGGGTGATACCTGCTCTGGATGATACCTGCTCTGGGTGATACCTGCCCCGGGTGATACCGAGTCTGGGTGATACCTTTTCTGGGTGATACCTGGTCTGGGTGATACCTGGTCTGGGTGATACCTGGCCTGGGTGATACCTAGTCTGGGTGTTAACTGGCCTGGGTGAAACCTACTCTGGGTGATACCTAGTCTGCGTGTTACATGGCCTGGGTGATACCTGGTCTGGGTGATACCTTTTCTGGGTGATACCTGCTCTGGGTGATACATGGCCTGGGTGATACCTAGTCTGGGTGATACCTGGTCTGGGTGATACCCGGTCTGGGTGATACCTGCTCTGGGTGTTACCTGGTATGGGTGATACCTGGTCTGGGTGATACCTGGCCTGGGTGATACCTGCCCCGTGTGATACCTGGTCTGGGTGATACCAGGCCTGGGTGATACCTGCCCCGGGTGATACCTAGTCTGGGTGATACCTAGTCTGGGTGATACCAGGTCTGTGTGATACCTGGTCTGGGTGATACCTGGCCTGGGTGAGACATGCCCCGGGTGATACCTAGTCTGTGTGATACCTAGTCTTTGTGATACCTGGTCTGGGTGATACCTGGTCTGGGTGATACCTGCTCTGGGTGATACCTGGTCTGGGTGATACCTAGTCTGGGTGATAACTGGTCTGGGTGTTACATGGTCTGGGTTTTACATGGCCTGGTTGATACATGGTCTGCGTTTTACCTGGCCTGGGTGTTACATGGCGTGGGTGATACCTGGACTGGGTTATACCTGGCCTGGGTGATAACTGCTCCGGGTGATACCTGGCCTGGGTGATACCTGGGGCGGGTGTTACATGTCCTGGTTGATAACAGGCCTGGGTGATACCTTGTCTGGATGATACCTGGCCTGGGTGTTACATGGCCTGGGTGATACCAGGTCTGGGTGATACCTAGTCTGGGTGTTACATGGCCTGGTTGATACCTGGTCTGGGTGATACCTAGTCTGGGTGTTACATGGCCTGGGTGATACCTGCTCCAGGTGATACCTGCTCCCGGTGATACCTGGTCTGGGTGATACCTGCTCCGGGTGATACCTGGTCTGGGTGTTACATGGCCTGGGTGAAACCTAGTCTGGGTGATACCTGGTCTGGGTGATACCCGGTCTGGGTGATACCTGCTCTGGGTGTTACCTGGTCTGGGTGATACCTGGTCTGGGTGATACCTGGCCTGTGTGATATCTGCCCCGGGTGATACCTATTCTGGGTGATACCAGGTCTGGGTGATATCTGGTCTGGGTGATACCTGGCCTGGGTGATACCTGCCCCGGGTGATACCTAGTCTGGGTGATACCTAGTCTGGGTGATACCTGGTCTTGGTGATACCTGGTCTGGGTGATACCTGCTCCGGGTGATACCTGGTCTGGGTGATACCTAGTCTGGTTGATACTTGGTCTGGGTGTTACATGGTCTGGGTGATCCCTGGTCTGGGTGATACCTGGTCTGGGTGATTCCTGGCCTGGGTGTTACATGGCCTGGGTGACACCTGGCCTGGGTGATACCTGGACTGGGTGATACCCGCTCCGGGTGATACATGTCCTAGGTGATACCTGGCTTGGGTGTTACATGGCCAGGGTGAAACCTGGCCTGGTTGATACCTGGCCTGGGTGTTACATGGCCTGGGTGATACCTGGTCTGGGTGATAGCTAGTCAGGGTTTTGGATATCCTGGGTGATACCTGGTCTGGGTGATACCTAGTCTGGGTGTTACATGGCCTGGGTGTTACCTGCTCCGGGTGATACCTGCTCCCGGTGATACCTGGTCGTGGTGTTCCCTGGTCTGGGTGATACCTAGTCTGGGTGATACCTGCTCTGGGTGATACCTGCTCCGGGTGATACCTGGTCTGGGTGTTACATAGCCTGGGTGATAGCTGGCCTGGCTGATGCCTGGCCTGGGTTTTACATGGCCTAGGTGATACCTGCTCTGGGTGATACCTGGCCTGGATGATACCTGGCCTGGGTGTTACATGGCCTGGGTGATACCTAGTCTGGTTGATACCTGGCCTGGGTGATACCTGCTCTGGGTGATACCTAGTCTGGGTGATATCTGGTCTGGGTGATACCTAGTCTGGGTGATACCGGGTCTGGGTGATACTTGGTCTGGGTGATACCAGGTCTGGGTGATACCTAGTCTGGGTGATACCTGGTCTGGGTGATACCTGGTCTGGGTGATACCTAGTCTGGGTGTTACGTGGTCTGGGTGATACCTGGTCTGGGTGATACCTGTTCTGGGTGATACCTGGTCTGGGTGATACCTAGTCTGGGTGATAACTGCTCTGGGTGATACCTGGTCTGGGTGATACCAAGTCTTTGTGATACCTGGTGTGGGTGTTACACGTTCTGGGTGTTACATGGCCTGGGTGATACCTGGCCTGGGTGATACCTGGCCTGGGTGATACCTGGCCTGGGTGTTACCTTCTCCGGGTGATACCTGGCCTGGGTGATACCTGGCCTTGGTGTTACATGGCCTGGTTGATACCTGCCCCGGGTGATACTTATTCTGGGTGATACCTATTCTGGGTGATACCTGTTCTGGGTGATACCTCTCCTGGGTGATACCTGCCCCGGGTGTTACCTCGTCTGGGTGATACCTAGTCTGGGGGATTCCTGGTCTGGGTGATACCTGGTCTGGGTGATAGCTGGTCTGTGTGTTACATGGCCTGGGTGATAAGTGGTCTGGGTGATACCTAGTCTGGGTATTACATGGCCTGGGTGATATCTGGTCTGGGTGATACCTAGTCTGGGTGTTACATGGCCTGGGTGATACCTGCTCCGGGTGATACCTTGTCTGGGTGTTACATGGCCTGGGTGATACCTAGTATTGGTGATGCCTGCTCTGGGCGATACCTGCTCCGGGTGATACCTGGTCTGGGTGTTACATGGCCTGGGTGATACCTGGCTTGTGTGTTACATGGCCTAGGTGATACCTGGCCTGGGTGATACATGGCCTGGGTGATACCTGCTCTGGGTGATAACTGGCCTCGGTGATACCTGGCCTGGGTGTTACATGGCCTGGGTGATACCTGGCCTGGGTGATATCTGGCCTGGGTGATACCTGCTCCGGGTGATACCTGGCCTGGGCGATACCTAGTCTGGGTGATACCTGGCCTGGGTGATTCCTGGTCTGGGTGATACCTGGTCTGGGTGATACCTAGTCTGGGTGATACCTGGTCTGGGTGATACCTGGTCTGGTTGATATCTGGTCTGGGTGATACCTAGTCTGGGTGATACCTAGTCTCGGTGTTACATGGTCTGGGTGATACATTGTCTGGGTGATACCTGGTCTGGGTGATACCTAGTCTGGGTGATACCTGGTCTGGGTGAACCCTGCTCCGGGTGATACCTGGTCTGGGTGATACCTAGCCTGGTGTTACCTGGCCTGGTGATACCTAGTCTGGGTGTTACATGGCCTGGGTGATACCTGGTCTGGGTGATACCTGGTCTGGGTGATACCTGCTCTGGGTGATACATGGCCTGGGTGATACCTATTCTGAGTGATACCTGGTCTGAGTGATACCTAGTCTGGGTGATACCTGGTCTGGTTGATACCCGGTCTGGGTGATACCTGCTCTGGGTGTTACCTGGTCTGGTTGATACCTGGTCAGGGTGATAGCTGGCCTGGGTGATACCTGCCCCGGGTGATACCTGGTCTGGGTGATTCCTGGCCTGGGTGATACCTGCCCCGGGTGATACCAGGTCTGGGTGATACCTAGTCTGGGTGATACCTGGTCTGGGTGAAACCTGGCCTGGGCGATAATTGCCCCGGGTGATACTTATTCTGGTTGATACCTAGTCTGGGTGATACCTGGTCTGGGTGATACCTGGTCTGTGTGATACCTTGTCTGGGTGTTACATGGTCTGGGTGTTACATGGCCTGGGTGATACCTGGTCTGCGTGATACCTGGCATGCGTGTTACATGGCCTGGGTGATACCTGGCCTGGGTGATACCTGGCCTGGGTGATACCTGATCCGGGTGATACCTGGCCTGGGTAATACCTGGCCTGGGTGTTACATGGCCAGGGTGATACCTGGCCTGGGTGATACCTGGCCTGGGTGATACCTGCTCTGTGTGATACCTATTCTGGGTGATACTTGTCTTTTGATACCTAGTCTGGGTGATACCTGGTCTGGGTGACACCTGTTCTGGCTGATACCTTGCCTGGGTGATACCTGCCCTGGGTGATACCTCATCTCGATGATACCTGCTCTGGGTGATACCTGCTCTGGGTGATACCTGCCCCGGGTGATACCTTGTCTGGGTGATACCTAGTCTGGGTGAAATCTGGTCTGGGTGATTCCTGGTCTGGGTGATACCTGGCCTGGGTGATTCCTAGTCTGGGTGTTACCTGGCCTGGGTGATACCTAGTCTGGGTGATACCTAATCTGAGTGTTACATGGCCTGGGTGATACATGTTCTGGGTGATACCTGGTCTGGGAGTTACCTGCTCTGGGTGATACATGGCCTGGGTGATACCTAGTCTGGGTGATACCTGGTCTGGGTGATACCTAGTCTGGGTGATACCTGCTCTGGGTGATACCCGGTCTGGGTGCTACCTGCTCTGGGTGTTACCTGGTCTGGATGATACCTGGTCTGGGTGATACCTGGCCTGGGTGATACATGCCCCGGGTGATACCTGCCCCGGGTGATACCTAGTCTGGGTGATACCTATTCTGGGTGATACCTGGTCTGGGTGAAACCTGGTCTGGGTGATACCTGGCCTGGGTGATACCTGCCCCGGGTGATACCTAGTCTGGGTGATACCTGGTCTGGGTGATACCTGGTCTGGGTGATACCTGGCCTGGGTGATACCTGCCCCAGGTGATACCTAGTCTGGGTGATACCTAGTCTGGGTGATACCTGGTCTGAGTGATACCTGGTCTGGGTTTTACATGGCCTGGGTGATACCTGGTCTGGGTGTTACATGGTCTGGGAGATACCTGCCCTGGGTGATACCTGGTCTGGGTGATACCTGGTCTGGATTATACCTAGTCTAGGTGATACCTGGTCTGGGTGATACCTAGTCTGGGTGTTACATGGCCTGGGTGATACCTGCTCCAGGTGATACCTGGTCTGGGTGATACCTAGTCTGGGTGATATCTGGTCTGGGTGTTACATGGCCTGGGTGATACCTAGTCTGGGTGATACCTATTCTGGTTGATACCTGGTCTGGGTGAAACCTGGTCTGGGTGATACCTGGCCTGGGTGATACCTGCCCCGGGTGATACCTATTCTGGGTGATACCTAGTCTGGGTGATACCTGGTCTGGGTGATACCTGGTCTGGGTGTTACATGGCCTGGGTGATACCTGGTCTGGGTGTTACATGGTCTGGGTGATACCTCCCCTGGGTGATACCTGGTCTGGATGATACCTAGTCTAGGTGATACCTGGTCTGGGTGATACCTAGTCTGGGTGTTACATGGCCTGGGTGATACCTGCTCCGGGTGATACCTGGTCTGGGTGATACCTAGTCTGGGTGATATCTGGTCTGGGTGTTACATGGCCTGGGTGATACCTAGTCTGGGTGTTACATGGCCTGAGTGATACCTGGCCCGGTTGTTACATGGCCTAGGTGATACTTTGTCAGGGTGTTACATGGTCTGGGTGATACCTGCCCCGGGTTATACCTGCTCTGGTTGATACCTAGTCTGGGTGATACCTAGTCTGGGTGTTACATGGCCTGGGTGATACCTGCTGCAGATGATACCTGGTCTGGGTAATACCTGGCCTGTGTGATACCTAGTCTGGGTGAAATCTGGTCTGGGTGATTCCTGGTCTGGGTGATACCTGGTCTGGGTGATACCTCCTCCGGGTGATACCTAGTCTGGGTGATACCTAGTCTGGGTGTTACCTAGTCTTGGTGATACCTGGTCTGGGTGATACCTGGTCTGGGTGATACCTAGTCTGTGTGTTACCTAGTCTGGGTGATACCTGGTCTGGGTGATACCTAGTCTGGGTGATACCTAGTCTGGGTGTTATCTAGTCTGGGTGATACCTGGTCTGGGTCATACCTCGTCTGGGTCATACCTACTCTGGGTGTTACCTAGTCTGGGTGATACCTGGTCTGGGTGTTACATGGCCTGAGTGATACCTGGCTTGGGTGTTACATGGCCTGGGTGATACCTAGTCAGGGTGTTACATGGCCTGGGTGATATCTAGTCTGGGTGTTACATGGCCTGTGTGATACCTGGTCTGGGTGTTACATGGTCTGGGTGATACCTGCCCCGGGTTATACCTGCTCTGGGTGATACCTAGTCTGGGTGATACCTAGTCTGGGTGTTACATGGCCTGGGTGATACCTGCTCCGGGTGATACCTGGTCTGGGTAATACCTGGCCTGTGTGATACCTGCTCCGGGTGATACCTGGTCTGGGTGATTCCTGGTCTGGGTGATACCTGGTCTGGGTGTTACATGGCCTGGGTGATACCTGGCCTGGGTGATACCTGGTCTGGGTGATACCTGGTCTGGGTGTTACATGGCCTGGGTGATACCTTGTCTGGGTGATACCTGGTCTGGGTGTTACATGGCCTGGGTGATACCTGCTCTGGGTGATACCTAGTCTGGGTGTTACATGGCCTAGGTGATACCTGCCCCGGGTGATACCTGGTCTGCGTGATATCTGGCCTGGGTGATACCGGGTCTGGTTGTTACATGGCCTGGGTGATACCTGGTCTGGATAATACCTGTTCTGGGTGTTACATGGCCTGGGTGATACCTGCCCCGGGTGATAACCTGGGGTCTGGGTGTTACCTGCTCTGGGTGATACCTGGTCTGGGTGATAACTAGTCTGGGTGTTACATGGCCTGTGTGATACCTGGTCTGGGTGATACCTGGTCTGGGTTTTACATGCTCCGGGTGATACCTGGTCTGGGTGATACCTAGTCTGGGTGTTACATGGCCTAGGTGATACCTGCCCCGGGTGATACCTGGTCTGGGTGATACCTGGCCTGGGTGATACCGGGTCTGGTTGTTACATGGCCTGGGTGATACCTGGCCTGGGTTATACCTGTTCTGGGTGTTACATGGCCTGGGTGATACCTGCCCCGGGTGATAGCTGGTCTGGGTGTTACCTGCTCTGGGTGATACCTGGTCTGGGTGATACCTGGTCTGGGTGATAACTGGCCTGTGTGATACCTGCCCCCGGTGATACCTGGCCTGGGTGATACCTGGCCTGGGTGATACCTGGTCTGGGTGATACCTGGTCTGGGTGATACATTTCCTGGGTGATACCTGGCCTGGGTGATACCTGGTCTGGGTGATACCTCCTCCGGGTGATACCTAGTCTGGGTGATACCTGGTCTGGGTGTTACCTAGTCTTGGTGATACCTGGTCTGGGTGATACCTAGTCTGGGTGATACCTAGTCTGGGTGATACCTGGTCTGGGTGATACCTAGTCTGGGTGATACCTAGTCTGGGTGTTACCTAGTCTGGGTGATACCCGGTCTGGGTGATACCTGCTCTGGGTGTTACCTGGTCTGGGTGATACCTGGTCTGGGTGATACCTGGCCTGGGTGATACCTGCCCCGGGTGATACTTATTCTGGGTGATACCTGCTGTGGGTGATACCTGCGAAGGGTGATACCTGCCCCGGGTGATACCTAGTCTGGGTGATACCTATTCTGGGTGATACCTGGTCTGGGTGAAACCTGGTCTGGGTGATACCTGGCCTGGGTGATACCTGCCCCGGGTGATACCTAGTCTGGGTGATACCTAGTCTGGGTGATACCTGGTCTGGGTGATACCTGGCCTGGGTGATACCTAGTCTGGGTGATACCTAGTCTGGGTGATACCTGGTCTGGGTGATACCTGGTCTGGGTGTTACATGGCCTGGGTGATACCTTGTCTGGGTTTTACATGGTCTGGGTCATACCTGCCCTGTGTGATACCTGGTCTGGTTGATACCTGGTCTGGATGATACCTAGTCTAGGTGATACCTGGTCTGGGTGATACCTAGTCTGGGTGATACCTCGTCTGGGTGATACCTAGTCTGGGTGATACCTCGTCTGGGTGATACCTGGTCTGGGTGATACCTCCTCCGGGTGATACCTAGTCTGGGTGATACCTGGTCTGGGTGTTACCTAGTCTTGGTGATACCTGGTCTGGGTGATACCTAGTCTGGGTGATACCTAGTCTGGGTGATACCTGGTCTGGGTGATACCTAGTCTGGGTGATACCTAGTCTGGGTGTTACCTAGTCTGGGTGATACCCGGTCTGGGTGATACCTGCTATGGGTGTTACCTGGTCTGGGTGATACCTGGTCTGGGTGATACCTGGCCTGGGTGATACCTGCCCCGGGTGATACTTATTCTGGGTGATACCTGCTGTGGGTGATACCTGCTATGGGTGATACCTGCCCCGGGTGATACCTAGTCTGGGTGATACCTATTCTGGGTGATACCTGGTCTGGGTGAAACCTGGTCTGGGTGATACCTGGCCTGGGTGATACCTGCCCCGGGTGATACCTAGTCTGGGTGATACCTAGTCTGGGTGATACCTGGTCTGGGTGATACCTGGCCTGGGTGATACCTAGTCTGGGTGATACCTAGTCTGGGTGATACCTGGTCTGGGTGATACCTGGTCTGGGTGTTACATGGCCTGGGTGATACCTTGTCTGGGATTTACATGGTCTGGGTCATACCTGCCCTGTGTGATACCTGGTCTGGGTGATACCTGGTCTGGATGATACCTAGTCTAGGTGATACCTGGTCTGGGTGATACCTAGTCTGGGTGTTACATGGCCTGGGTGATACCTGCTCCGGGTGATACCTGGTCTGGGTGATACCTAGTCTGGGTGATATCTGGTCTGGGTGTTACATGGCCTGGTTGATACCTAGTCTGGGTGATACCTATTCTGGGTGATACCTGGCCTGGGTGATACCTGCCCTGGGTGATACCTAGTCTGGGTGATACCTAGTCTGGTTGATACCTGGTCTGGGTGATACCTGGCCTGGGTGATACCTGCCCCCGGTTATACCTAGTCTGGGTGATACCTAGTCTGGGTGATACCTGTTCTGGGTGATACCTGGTCTGAGTGTTACATGGACTGGGTGATACCTGGTCTGGGTGTTACATAGTCTGGGTGATACCTGCCCTGGGTGATACTTGGTCTGGTTGATACCTGGTCTGGAAGATACCTAGTCTAGGTGATACCTGGTCTGTGTGATACCTAGTCTGGGTGTTACATGGCCTGGGTGATACCTGCTCCGGGTGATACCTGGTCTGGGTGATACCTAGTCTGGGTGATACCTGCTCCGGGTGATACCTGGCCTGGGTGATACCTAGTCTGGGTATTACATGGCCTGAGTGATACCTGGCTTGGGTGTTACATGGCCTGGGTGATACCTAGTCAGGGTGTTACATTGCCTGGGTGATACCTAGTCTGGGTGTTACATGGCCTGTGTGATACCTGGTCTGGGTGTTACATGGTCTGGGTGATACCTGCCCCGGGTTATACCTGCTCTGGGTGATACCTAGTCTGGGTGATACCTAGTCTGGGTGTTACATGGCCTGGGTGATACCTGCTCCGGGTGATACCTGGTCTGGGTAATACCTGGCCTGTGTGATACCTGCTCCGGGTGATACCTGGTCTGGGTGATACCTGTTCTGGGTGATACCTGGTCTGGGTGATAACTGCTCTGGGTGTTACCTGGTCTGGGTGATACCTGGTCTGGGTGATACCTTGCCTGGGTGATAACTGCCCTGGGTGATACCTCATCTCGATGATACCTGCTCTGGGTGATACCTGCTCTGGGTGATACCTGCCCCGGGTGCTACCTTGTCTGGGTGATACCTAGTCTGGGTGAAATCTGGTCTGGGTGATTCCTGGTCTGGGTGATACCTGGCCTGGGTGATTCCTAGTCTGGGTGTTACCTGGCCTGAGTGATACCTAGTCTGGGTGATACCTAATCTGAGTGTTACATGGCCTGGGTGATACATGTTCTGGGTGATACCTGGTCTGGGAGTTACCTGCTCTGGGTGATACATGGCCTGGGTGATACCTAGTCTGGGTGATACCTGGTCTGGGTGATACCTAGTCTGGGTGATACCTGCTCTGGGTGATACCCGGTCTGGGTGATACCTGCTCTGGGTGTTACCTGGTCTGGATGATACCTGGTCTGGGTGATACCTGGCCTGGGTGATACCTGCCCCGGGTGATACCTAGTCTGGGTGATACCTGCTCTGGGTGATACCTGCTCTGGGTGATACCTGGTCTGGGGATACCTACTCTGGGTGATACATGGCCTGGGTGATACCTAGTCTGGGTGATACCTGGTCTGGGTGATACCCAGTCTGGGTGATACCTGCTCTGGGTGATACCCGGTCTGGGTGATACCTGCTCTGGGTGTTACCTGGTCTGGATGATACCTGGTCTGGGTGATACCTGGCCTGGGTGATACCTGCCCCGGGTGATACCTAGTCTGGGTGATACCTATTCTGGGTGATACCTGGTCTGGGTGAAACCTGGTCTGGGTGATACCTGGCTTGGGTGATACCTGCCCCGGGTGATACCTAGTCTTGGTGATACCTAGTCTGGGTGATACCTGGCCTGGGTGATACCTGGTCTGGGTGATACCTGGTCTGGGTGTTACATGGCCTGGGTGATACCTTGTCTGGGTGATACCTGGTCTGGGTGTTACATGGCCTGGGTGATACCTGCTCTGGGTGATACCTAGTCTGGGTGTTACATGGCCTAGGTGATACCTGCCCCGGGTGATACCTGGTCTGCGTGATACCTGGCCTGGGTGATACCGGGTCTGGTTGTTACATGGCCTGGGTGATACCTGGTCTGGGTTATACCTGTTCTGGGTGTTACATGGCCTGGGTGATACCTGCCCCGGGTGATAACCTGGGGTCTGGGTGTTACCTGCTCTGGGTGATACCTGGTCTGGGTGATACCTGGTATGGGTGATACCTGGCCTGGGTGATACCTGCCCCGGGTGATACCTGGCCTGGGTGATACCTGATAAAAACAAAAAAACTGCGGATGCTGGAAATCCAAAACAAAAACAGAATTACCTGGAAAAACTCAGCAGGTCTGGCAGCATCGGCGGAGAAGAAAAGAGTTGACGTTTCGAGTCCTCATGACCCTTCGACAGAACTGACGCAAGTTCTGTCGAAGGGTCATGAGGACTCGAAACGTCAACTCTTTTCTTCTCCGCCGATGCTGCCAGACCTGCTGAGTTTTTCCAGGTAATTCTGTTTTTGTTTTGGGTGATACCTGGTCTGGGTGATACCTCCTCCGGGTGATACCTAGTCTGGGTGATACCTAGTCTGGGTGTTACCTAGTCTTGGTGATACCTGGTCTGGGTGATACCTGGTCTGGGTGATACCTAGTCTGTGTGTTACCTAGTCTGGGTGATACCTGGTCTGGGTGATACCTAGTCTGGGTGATACCTAGTCTGGGTGTTATCTAGTCTGGGTGATACCTGGTCCGGGTCATACCTCGTCTGGGTCATACCTACTCTGGGTGTTACCTAGTCTGGGTGATACCTGGTCTGGGTGTTACATGGCCTGAGTGATACCTGGCTTGGGTGTTACATGGCCTGGGTGATACCTAGTCAGGGTGTTACATGGCCTGGGTGATACCTAGTCTGGGTGTTACATGGCCTGTGTGATACCTGGTCTGGGTGTTACATGGTCTGGGTGATACCTGCCCCGGGTTATACCTGCTCTGGGTGATACCTAGTCTGGGTGATACCTAGTCTGGGTGTTACATGGCCTGGGTGATACCTGCTCCGGGTGATACCTGGTCTGGGTAATACCTGGCCTGTGTGATACCTGCTCCGGGTGATACCTGGTCTGGGTGATTCCTGGTCTGGGTGATACCTGGTCTGGGTGTTACATGGCCTGGGTGATACCTGGCCTGGGTGATACCTGGTCTGGGTGATACCTGGTCTGGGTGTTACATGGCCTGGGTGATACCTTGTCTGGGTGATACCTGGTCTGGGTGTTACATGGCCTGGGTGATACCTGCTCTGGGTGATACCTAGTCTGGGTGTTACATGGCCTAGGTGATACCTGCCCCGGGTGATACCTGGTCTGCGTGATACCTGGCCTGGGTGATACCGGGTCTGGTTGTTACATGGCCTGGGTGATACCTGGTCTGGGTTATACCTGTTCTGGGTGTTACATGGCCTGGGTGATACCTGCCCCGGGTGATAACCTGGGGTCTGGGTGTTACCTGCTCTGGGTGATACCTGGTCTGGGTGATACCTGGTATGGGTGATACCTGGCCTGGGTGATACCTGCCCCGGGTGATACCTGGCCTGGGTGATACCTGATAAAAACAAAAAAACTGCGGATGCTGGAAATCCAAAACAAAAACAGAATTACCTGGAAAAACTCAGCAGGTCTGGCAGCATCGGCGGAGAAGAAAAGAGTTGACGTTTCGAGTCCTCATGACCCTTCGACAGAACTGACGCAAGTTCTGTCGAAGGGTCATGAGGACTCGAAACGTCAACTCTTTTCTTCTCCGCCGATGCTGCCAGACCTGCTGAGTTTTTCCAGGTAATTCTGTTTTTGTTTTGGGTGATACCTGGTCTGGGTGATACCTCCTCCGGGTGATACCTAGTCTGGGTGATACCTAGTCTGGGTGTTACCTAGTCTTGGTGATACCTGGTCTGGGTGATACCTGGTCTGGGTGATACCTAGTCTGTGTGTTACCTAGTCTGGGTGATACCTGGTCTGGGTGATACCTAGTCTGGGTGATACCTAGTCTGGGTGTTATCTAGTCTGGGTGATACCTGGTCTGGGTCATACCTCGTCTGGGTCATACCTACTCTGGGTGTTACCTAGTCTGGGTGATACCTGGTCTGGGTGTTACATGGCCTGGGTGATACCTGGTCTGGGTGATACCTTGTCTGGGTGATACCTGGTCTGGGTGATACTTAGTCAGGGTGATACCTGGTCTGGGTGATACCCGGTCTGGGTGATAACTGCTCTGGGTGATACCTGGTCTGGGTGATACCTGGTCTGGGTGATACCTTGCCTGGGTGATACCTGCCCTGGGTGATACCTCATCTCGATGATACCTGCTCTGGGTGATACCTGCTCTGGGTGATACCTGCCCCGGGTGATACCTAGTCTGGGTGATACCTAGTCTGGGTGAAATCTGGTCTGGTGATTCCTGGTCTGGGTGATACCTGGCCTGGGTGATACCTAGTCTGGGTGTTACCTGGCCTGGGTGATACCTAGTCTGGGTGATACCTAGTCTTGGTGTTACATGGCCTGGGTGATACCTGTTCTGGGTGATACCTGGTCTGGGTGATACCTGCTCTGGGTGATACATGGCCTGGGTGATACCTAGTCTGGGTGATACCTGGTCTGGGTGATACCTAGTCTGGGTGATACCTGGTCAGGGTGATACCCGGTCTGGGTGATTCCTGCTCTGGGTGTTACCTGGTCTGGATGATACCTGGTCTGGGTGATACCTGGCCTGGGTGATACCTGCCCCGGGTGATACCTAGTCTGGGTGATACCTGGTCTGGGTGATACCTGGTCTGGGTGATACCTGGCCTGGGTGATACCTGCCCCAGGTGATACCTAGTCTGGGTGATACCTAGTCTGGGTGATACCTGGTCTGAGTGATACCTGGTCTGGGTTTTACATGGCCTGGGTGATACCTGGTCTGGGTGTTACATGGTCTGGGAGATACCTGCCCTGGGTGATACCTGGTCTGGGTGATACCTGGTCTGGATGATACCTAGTCTAGGTGATACCTGGTCTGGGTGATACCTAGTCTGGGTGTTACATGGCCTGGGTGATACCTGCTCCAGGTGATACCTGGTCTGGGTGATACCTAGTCTGGGTGATATCTGGTCTGGGTGTTACATGGCCTGGGTGATACCTAGTCTGGGTGATACCTATTCTGGTTGATACCTGGTCTGGGTGAAACCTGGTCTGGGTGATACCTGGCCTGGGTGATACCTGCCCCGGGTGATACCTATTCTGGGTGATACCTAGTCTGGGTGATACCTGGTCTGGGTGATACCTGGTCTGGGTGTTACATGGCCTGGGTGATACCTGGTCTGGGTGTTACATGGTCTGGGTGATACCTCCCCTGGGTGATACCTGGTCTGGATGATACCTAGTCTAGGTGATACCTGGTCTGGGTGATACCTAGTCTGGGTGTTACATGGCCTGGGTGATACCTGCTCCGGGTGATACCTGGTCTGGGTGATACCTAGTCTGGGTGATATCTGGTCTGGGTGTTACATGGCCTGGGTGATACCTAGTCTGGGTGTTACATGGCCTGAGTGATACCTGGCCCGGTTGTTACATGGCCTAGGTGATACCTTGTCAGGGTGTTACATGGTCTGGGTGATACCTGCCCCGGGTTATACCTGCTCTGGTTGATACCTAGTCTGGGTGATACCTAGTCTGGGTGTTACATGGCCTGGGTGATACCTGCTGCGGATGATACCTGGTCTGGGTAATACCTGGCCTGTGTGATACCTGCTCCGGGTGATACCTGGTCTGGGTGATACCTGTTCTGGGTGATACCTGGTCTGGGTGATAACTGCTCTGGGTGTTACCTGGTCTGGGTGATACCTGGTCTGGGTGATACCTTGCCTGGGTGATAACTGCCCTGGGTGATACCTCATCTCGATGATACCTGCTCTGGGTGATACCTGCTCTGGGTGATACCTGCCCCGGGTGCTACCTTGTCTGGGTGATACCTAGTCTGGGTGAAATCTGGTCTGGGTGATTCCTGGTCTGGGTGATACCTGGCCTGGGTGATTCCTAGTCTGGGTGTTACCTGGCCTGAGTGATACCTAGTCTGGGTGATACCTAATCTGAGTGTTACATGGCCTGGGTGATACATGTTCTGGGTGATACCTGGTCTGGGAGTTACCTGCTCTGGGTGATACATGGCCTGGGTGATACCTAGTCTGGGTGATACCTGGTCTGGGTGATACCTAGTCTGGGTGATACCTGCTCTGGGTGATACCCGGTCTGGGTGATACCTGCTCTGGGTGTTACCTGGTCTGGATGATACCTGGTCTGGGTGATACCTGGCCTGGGTGATACCTGCCCCGGGTGATACCTAGTCTGGGTGATACCTGCTCTGGGTGATACCTGGTCTGGGGATACCTACTCTGGGTGATACATGGCCTGGGTGATACCTTGTCTGGGTGATACCTGGTCTGGGTGATACTTAGTCTGGGTGATACCTGGTCTGGGTGATACCCGGTCTGGGTGATAACTGCTCTGGGTGTTACCTGGTCTGGGTGATACCTGGTCTGGGTGATACCTTGCCTGGGTGATACCTGCCCTGGGTGATACCTCATCTCGATGATACCTGCTCTGGGTGATACCTGCTCTGGGTGATACCTGCCCCGGGTGATACCTTGTCTGGGTGATACCTAGTCTGGGTGAAATCTGGTCTGGGTGATTCCTGGTCTGGGTGATACCTGGCCTGGGTGATTCCTAGTCTGGGTGTTACCTGGCCTGGGTGATACCTAGTCTGGGTGATACCTAATCTGAGTGTTACATGGCCTGGGTGATACATGTTCTGGGTGATACCTGGTCTGGGTGATACCTGCTCTGGGTGATACATGGCCTGGGTGATACCTAGTCTGGGTGATACCTGGTCTGGGTGATACCCAGTCTGGGTGATACCTGCTCTGGGTGATACCCGGTCTGGGTGATACCTGCTCTGGGTGTTACCTGGTCTGGATGATACCTGGTCTGGGTGATACCTGGCCTGGGTGATACCTGCCCCGGGTGATACCTAGTCTGGGTGATACCTATTCTGGGTGATACCTGGCCTGGGTGATACCTGGTCTGGGTGATACCTGGTCTGGGTGTTACATGGCCTGGGTGATACCTTGTCTGGGTGATACCTGGTCTGGGTGTTACATGGCCTGGGTGATACCTGCTCTGGGTGATACCTAGTCTGGGTGTTACATGGCCTATGTGATACCTGCCCCGGGTGATACCTGGTCTGCGTGATACCTGGCCTGGGTGATACCGGGTCTGGTTGTTACATGGCCTGGGTGATACCTGGTCTGGGTTATACCTGTTCTGGGTGTTACATGGTTGGGTGATACCTGCCCCGGGTGATAACCTGGGGTCTGGGTGTTACCTGCTCTGGGTGATACCTGGTCTGGGTGATACCTGGTATGGGTGATAACTGGCCTGGGTGATACCTGCCCCGGGTGATACCTGGCCTGGGTGATACCTGATAAAAACAAAAAAACTGCGGATGCTGGAAATCCAAAACAAAAACAGAATTACCTGGAAAAACTCAGCAGGTCTGGCAGCATCGGCGGAGAAGAAAAGAGTTGACGTTTCGAGTCCTCATGACCCTTCGACAGAACTGACGTAAGTTCTGTCGAAGGGTCATGAGGACTCGAAACGTCAACTCTTTTCTTCTCCGCCGATGCTGCCAGACCTGCTGAGTTTTTCCAGGTAATTCTGTTTTTGTTTTGGGTGATACCTGGTCTGGGTGATACCTCCTCCGGGTGATACCTAGTCTGGGTGATACCTAGTCTGGGTGTTACCTAGTCTTGGTGATACCTGGTCTGGGTGATACCTGGTCTGGGTGATACCTAGTCTGTGTGTTACCTAGTCTGGGTGATACCTGGTCTGGGTGATACCTAGTCTGGGTGATACCTAGTCTGGGTGTTATCTAGTCTGGGTGATACCTGGTCCGGGTCATACATCGTCTGGGTCATACCTACTCTGGGTGTTACCTAGTCTGGGTGATACCTGGTCTGGGTGTTACATGGCCTGAGTGATACCTGGCTTGGGTGTTACATGGCCTGGGTGATACCTAGTCAGGGTGTTACATGGCCTGGGTGATACCTAGTCTGGGTGTTACATGGCCTGTGTGATACCTGGTCTGGGTGTTACATGGTCTGGGTGATACCTGCCCCGGGTTATACCTGCTCTGGGTGATACCTAGTCTGGGTGATACCTAGTCTGGGTGTTACATGGCCTGGGTGATACCTGCTCCGGGTGATACCTGGTCTGGGTGATACCTGGCCTGTGTGATACCTGCTCCGGGTGATACCTGGTCTGGGTGATACCTAGATTTGGTGATACCTGGTCTGGGTGTTACATGGCCTGGGTGATACCTGGCCTGGGTGATACCTGGACTGGGTGATACCTGGTCTGGGTGTTACATGGCCTGGGTGATACCTTGTCTGGGTGATACCTGGTCTGGGTGTTACATGGCCTGGGTGATACCTGCTCTGGGTGATACCTAGTCTGGGTGTTACATGGCCTAGGTGATACCTGCCCCGGGTGATACCTGGTCTGCGTGATACCTGGCCTGGGTGATACCGGGTCTGGTTGTTACATGGCCTGGGTGATACCTGGTCTGGGTTATACCTGTTCTGGGTGTTACATGGCCTGGGTGATACCTGCCCCGGGTGATAACCTGGGGTCTGGGTGTTACCTGCTCTGGGTGATACCTGGTCTGGGTGATACCTGGTCTGGGTGATACCTGGCCTGGGTGATACCTGCCCCGGGTGATACCTAGTCTGGGTGATACCTGGTCTGGGTGATACCTGGTCTGGGTGATACCTGGCCTGGGTGATACCTGCCCCAGGTGATACCTAGTCTGGGTGATACCTAGTCTGGGTGATACCTGGTCTGAGTGATACCTGGTCTGGGTTTTACATGGCCTGGGTGATACCTGGTCTGGGTGTTACATGGTCTGGGAGATACCTGCCCTGGGTGATACCTGGTCTGGGTGATACCTGGTCTGGATGATACCTAGTCTAGGTGATACCTGGTCTGGGTGATACCTAGTCTGGGTGTTACATGGCCTGGGTGATACCTGCTCCAGGTGATACCTGGTCTGGGTGATACCTAGTCTGGGTGATATCTGGTCTGGGTGTTACATGGCCTGGGTGATACATAGTCTGGGTGATACCTATTCTGGTTGATACCTGGTCTGGGTGAAACCTGGTCTGGGTGATACCTGGCCTGGGTGATACCTGCCCCGGGTGATACCTATTCTGGGTGATACCTAGTCTGGGTGATACCTGGTCTGGGTGATACCTGGTCTGGGTGTTACATGGCCTGGGTGATACCTGGTCTGGGTGTTACATGGTCTGGGTGATACCTCCCCTGGGTGATACCTGGTCTGGATGATACCTAGTCTAGGTGATACCTGGTCTGGGGATACCTACTCTGGGTGATACATGGCCTGGGTGATACCTTGTCTGGGTGATACCTGGTCTGGGTGATACTTAGTCTGGGTGATACCTGGTCTGGGTGATACCCGGTCTGGGTGATAACTGCTCTGGGTGTTACCTGGTCTGGGTGATACCTGGTCTGGGTGATACCTTGCCTGGGTGATACCTGCCCTGGGTGATACCTCATCTCGATGATACCTGCTCTGGGTGATACCTGCTCTGGGTGATACCTGCCCCGGGTGATACCTTGTCTGGGTGATACCTAGTCTGGGTGAAATCTGGTCTGGGTGATTCCTGGTCTGGGTGATATCTGGCCTGGGTGATTCCTAGTCTGGGTGTTACCTGGCCTGGGTGATACCTAGTCTGGGTGATACCTAATCTGAGTGTTACATGGCCTGGGTGATACATGTTCTGGGTGATACCTGGTCTGGGTGATACCTGCTCTGGGTGATACATGGCCTGGGTGATACCTAGTCAGGGTGATACCTGGTCTGGGTGATACCCAGTCTGGGTGATACCTGCTCTGGGTGATACCCGGTCTGGGTGATACCTGCTCTGGGTGTTACCTGGTCTGGATGATACCTGGTCTGGGTGATACCTGGCCTGGGTGATACCTGCCCCGGGTGATACCTAGTCTGGGTGATACCTATTCTGGGTGATACCTGGTCTGGGTGAAACCTGGTCTGGGTGATACCTGGCTTGGGTGATACCTGCCCCGGGTGATACCTAGTCTTGGTGATACCTAGTCTGGGTGATACCTGGCCTGGGTGATACCTGGTCTGGGTGATACCTGGTCTGGGTGTTACATGGCCTGGGTGATACCTTGTCTGGGTGATACCTGGTCTGGGTGTTACATGGCCTGGGTGATACCTGCTCTGGGTGATACCTAGTCTGGGTGTTACATGGCCTAGGTGATACCTGCCCCGGGTGATACCTGGTCTGCGTGATACCTGGCCTGGGTGATACCGGGTCTGGTTGTTACATGGCCTGGGTGATACCTGGTCTGGGTTATACCTGTTCTGGGTGTTACATGGCCTGGGTGATACCTGCCCCGGGTGATAACCTGGGGTCTGGGTGTTACCTGCTCTGGGTGATACCTGGTCTGGGTGATACCTGGTATGGGTGATACCTGGCCTGGGTGATACCTGCCCCGGGTGATACCTGGCCTGGGTGATACCTGATAAAAACAAAAAAACTGCGGATGCTGGAAATCCAAAACAAAAACAGAATTACCTGGAAAAACTCAGCAGGTCTGGCAGCATCGGCGGAGAAGAAAAGAGTTGACGTTTCGAGTCCTCATGACCCTTCGACAGAACTGACGCAAGTTCTGTCGAAGGGTCATGAGGACTCGAAACGTCAACTCTTTTCTTCTCCGCCGATGCTGCCAGACCTGCTGAGTTTTTCCAGGTAATTCTGTTTTTGTTTTGGGTGATACCTGGTCTGGGTGATACCTCCTCCGGGTGATACCTAGTCTGGGTGATACCTAGTCTGGGTGTTACCTAGTCTTGGTGATACCTGGTCTGGGTGATACCTGGTCTGGGTGATACCTAGTCTGTGTGTTACCTAGTCTGGGTGATACCTGGTCTGGGTGATACCTAGTCTGGGTGATACCTAGTCTGGGTGTTATCTAGTCTGGGTGATACCTGGTCTGGGTCATACCTCGTCTGGGTCATACCTACTCTGGGTGTTACCTAGTCTGGGTGATACCTGGTCTGGGTGTTACATGGCCTGGGTGATACCTGGTCTGGGTGATACCTTGTCTGGGTGATACCTGGTCTGGGTGATACTTAGTCAGGGTGATACCTGGTCTGGGTGATACCCGGTCTGGGTGATAACTGCTCTGGGTGTTACCTGGTCTGGGTGATACCTGGTCTGGGTGATACCTTGCCTGGGTGATACCTGCCCTGGGTGATACCTCATCTCGATGATACCTGCTCTGGGTGATACCTGCTCTGGGTGATACCTGCCCCGGGTGATACCTTGTCTGGGTGATACCTAGTCTGGGTGAAATCTGGTCTGGTGATTCCTGGTCTGGGTGATACCTGGCCTGGGTGATTCCTAGTCTGGGTGTTACCTGGCCTGGGTGATACCTAGTCTGGGTGATACCTAATCTGAGTGTTACATGGCCTGGGTGATACATGTTCTGGGTGATACCTGGTCTGGGAGTTACCTGCTCTGGGTGATACATGGCCTGGGTGATACCTAGTCTGGGTGATACCTGGTCTGGGTGATACCTAGTCTGGGTGATACCTGCTCTGGGTGATACCCGGTCTGGGTGCTACCTGCTCTGGGTGTTACCTGGTCTGGATGATACCTGGTCTGGGTGATACCTGGCCTGGGTGATACATGCCCCGGGTGATACCTGCCCCGGGTGATACCTAGTCTGGGTGATACCTATTCTGGGTGATACCTGGTCTGGGTGAAACCTGGTCTGGGTGATACCTGGCCTGGGTGATACCTGCCCCGGGTGATACCTAGTCTGGGTGATACCTGGTCTGGGTGATACCTGGTCTGGGTGATACCTGGCCTGGGTGATACCTGCCCCAGGTGATACCTAGTCTGGGTGATACCTAGTCTGGGTGATACCTGGTCTGAGTGATACCTGGTCTGGGTTTTACATGGCCTGGGTGATACCTGGTCTGGGTGTTACATGGTCTGGGAGATACCTGCCCTGGGTGATACCTGGTCTGGGTGATACCTGGTCTGGATGATACCTAGTCTAGGTGATACCTGGTCTGGGTGATACCTAGTCTGGGTGTTACATGGCCTGGGTGATACCTGCTCCAGGTGATACCTGGTCTGGGTGATACCTAGTCTGGGTGATATCTGGTCTGGGTGTTACATGGCCTGGGTGATACCTAGTCTGGGTGATACCTATTCTGGTTGATACCTGGTCTGGGTGAAACCTGGTCTGGGTGATACCTGGCCTGGGTGATACCTGCCCCGGGTGATACCTATTCTGGGTGATACCTAGTCTGGGTGATACCTGGTCTGGGTGATACCTGGTCTGGGTGTTACATGGCCTGGGTGATACCTGGTCTGGGTGTTACATGGTCTGGGTGATACCTCCCCTGGGTGATACCTGGTCTGGATGATACCTAGTCTAGGTGATACCTGGTCTGGGTGATACCTAGTCTGGGTGTTACATGGCCTGGGTGATACCTGCTCCGGGTGATACCTGGTCTGGGTGATACCTAGTCTGGGTGATATCTGGTCTGGGTGTTACATGGCCTGGGTGATACCTAGTCTGGGTGTTACATGGCCTGAGTGATACCTGGCCCGGTTGTTACATGGCCTAGGTGATACCTTGTCAGGGTGTTACATGGTCTGGGTGATACCTGCCCCGGGTTATACCTGCTCTGGTTGATACCTAGTCTGGGTGATACCTAGTCTGGGTGTTACATGGCCTGGGTGATACCTGCTGCGGATGATACCTGGTCTGGGTAATACCTGGCCTGTGTGATACCTGCTCCGGGTGATACCTGGTCTGGGTGATACCTGTTCTGGGTGATACCTGGTCTGGGTGATAACTGCTCTGGGTGTTACCTGGTCTGGGTGATACCTGGTCTGGGTGATACCTTGCCTGGGTGATAACTGCCCTGGGTGATACCTCATCTCGATGATACCTGCTCTGGGTGATACCTGCTCTGGGTGATACCTGCCCCGGGTGCTACCTTGTCTGGGTGATACCTAGTCTGGGTGAAATCTGGTCTGGGTGATTCCTGGTCTGGGTGATACCTGGCCTGGGTGATTCCTAGTCTGGGTGTTACCTGGCCTGAGTGATACCTAGTCTGGGTGATACCTAATCTGAGTGTTACATGGCCTGGGTGATACATGTTCTGGGTGATACCTGGTCTGGGAGTTACCTGCTCTGGGTGATACATGGCCTGGGTGATACCTAGTCTGGGTGATACCTGGTCTGGGTGATACCTAGTCTGGGTGATACCTGCTCTGGGTGATACCCGGTCTGGGTGATACCTGCTCTGGGTGTTACCTGGTCTGGATGATACCTGGTCTGGGTGATACCTGGCCTGGGTGATACCTGCCCCGGGTGATACCTAGTCTGGGTGATACCTGCTCTGGGTGATACCTGCTCTGGGTGATACCTGGTCTGGGGATACCTACTCTGGGTGATACATGGCCTGGGTGATACCTTGTCTGGGTGATACCTGGTCTGGGTGATACTTAGTCTGGGTGATACCTGGTCTGGGTGATACCCGGTCTGGGTGATAACTGCTCTGGGTGTTACCTGGTCTGGGTGATACCTGGTCTGGGTGATACCTTGCCTGGGTGATACCTGCCCTGGGTGATACCTCATCTCGATGATACCTGCTCTGGGTGATACCTGCTCTGGGTGATACCTGCCCCGGGTGATACCTTGTCTGGGTGATACCTAGTCTGGGTGAAATCTGGTCTGGGTGATTCCTGGTCTGGGTGATACCTGGCCTGGGTGATTCCTAGTCTGGGTGTTACCTGGCCTGGGTGATACCTAGTCTGGGTGATACCTAATCTGAGTGTTACATGGCCTGGGTGATACATGTTCTGGGTGATACCTGGTCTGGGTGATACCTGCTCTGGGTGATACATGGCCTGGGTGATACCTAGTCAGGGTGATACCTGGTCTGGGTGATACCCAGTCTGGGTGATACCTGCTCTGGGTGATACCCGGTCTGGGTGATACCTGCTCTGGGTGTTACCTGGTCTGGGTGATACCTGGCCTGGGTGATACCTTCTCCGGGTGATACCTGGCCTGGGTGATACCTGGCCAGGGTGATACCTATTCTGGGTGATAACTAGTCGGGGTGATACCTGGTCTGGGTGATACCTCTCCTGAGTGATACCTGCCCTGGGTGATACCTAGTCTTGGTGATACCTAGTCTGGGTGATACCTGGCCTGGGTGATACCTGGTCTGGGTGATACCTGGTCTGGGTGTTACATGGCCTGGGTGATACCTTGTCTGGGTGATACCTGGTCTGGGTGTTACATGGCCTGGGTGATACCTGCTCTGGGTGATACCTAGTCTGGGTGTTACATGGCCTAGGTGATACCTGCCCCGGGTGATACCTGGTCTGCGTGATACCTGGCCTGGGTGATACCGGGTCTGGTTGTTACATGGCCTGGTGATACCTGGTCTGGGTTATACCTGTTCTGGGTGTTACATGGCCTGGGTGATACCTGCCCCGGGTGATAACCTGGGGTCTGGGTGTTACCTGCTCTGGGTGATACCTGGTCTGGGTGATACCTGGTATGGGTGATACCTGGCCTGGGTGATACCTGCCCCGGGTGATACCTGGCCTGGGTGATACCTGATAAAAACAAAAAAACTGCGGATGCTGGAAATCCAAAACAAAAACAGAATTACCTGGAAAAACTCAGCAGGTCTGGCAGCATCGGCGGAGAAGAAAAGAGTTGACGTTTCGAGTCCTCATGACCCTTCGACAGAACTGACGCAAGTTCTGTCGAAGGGTCATGAGGACTCGAAACGTCAACTCTTTTCTTCTCCGCCGATGCTGCCAGACCTGCTGAGTTTTTCCAGGTAATTCTGTTTTTGTTTTGGGTGATACCTGGTCTGGGTGATACCTCCTCCGGGTGATACCTAGTCTGGGTGATACCTAGTCTGGGTGTTACCTAGTCTTGGTGATACCTGGTCTGGGTGATACCTGGTCTGGGTGATACCTAGTCTGTGTGTTACCTAGTCTGGGTGATACCTGGTCTGGGTGATACCTAGTCTGGGTGATACCTAGTCTGGGTGTTATCTAGTCTGGGTGATACCTGGTCTGGGTCATACCTCGTCTGGGTCATACCTACTCTGGGTGTTACCTAGTCTGGGTGATACCTGGTCTGGGTGTTACATGGCCTGGGTGATACCTGGTCTGGGTGAAAACTTGTCTGGGTGATACCTGGTCTGGGTGATACTTAGTCAGGGTGATACCTGGTCTGGGTGATACCCGGTCTGGGTGATAACTGCTCTGGGTGTTACCTGGTCTGGGTGATACCTGGTCTGGGTGATACCTTGCCTGGGTGATACCTGCCCTGGGTGATACCTCATCTCGATGATACCTGCTCTGGGTGATACCTGCTCTGGGTGATACCTGCCCCGGGTGATACCTTGTCTGGGTGATACCTAGTCTGGGTGAAATCTGGTCTGGTGATTCCTGGTCTGGGTGATACCTGGCCTGGGTGATTCCTAGTCTGGGTGTTACCTGGCCTGGGTGATACCTAGTCTGGGTGATACCTAATCTGAGTGTTACATGGCCTGGGTGATACATGTTCTGGGTGATACCTGGTCTGGGAGTTACCTGCTCTGGGTGATACATGGCCTGGGTGATACCTAGTCTGGGTGATACCTGGTCTGGGTGATACCTAGTCTGGGTGATACCTGCTCTGGGTGATACCCGGTCTGGGTGCTACCTGCTCTGGGTGTTACCTGGTCTGGATGATACCTGGTCTGGGTGATACCTGGCCTGGGTGATACATGCCCCGGGTGATACCTGCCCCGGGTGATACCTAGTCTGGGTGATACCTATTCTGGGTGATACCTGGTCTGGGTGAAACCTGGTCTGGGTGATACCTGGCCTGGGTGATACCTGCCCCGGGTGATACCTAGTCTGGGTGATACCTGGTCTGGGTGATACCTGGTCTGGGTGATACCTGGCCTGGGTGATACCTGCCCCAGGTGATACCTAGTCTGGGTGATACCTAGTCTGGGTGATACCTGGTCTGAGTGATACCTGGTCTGGGTTTTACATGGCCTGGGTGATACCTGGTCTGGGTGTTACATGGTCTGAGAGATACCTGCCCTGGGTGATACCTGGTCTGGGTGATACCTGGTCTGGATGATACCTAGTCTAGGTGATACCTGGTCTGGGTGATACCTAGTCTGGGTGTTACATGGCCTGGGTGATACCTGCTCCAGGTGATACCTGGTCTGGGTGATACCTAGTCTGGGTGATATCTGGTCTGGGTGTTACATGGCCTGGGTGATACCTAGTCTGGGTGATACCTATTCTGGTTGATACCTGGTCTGGGTGAAACCTGGTCTGGGTGATACCTGGCCTGGGTGATACCTGCCCCGGGTGATACCTATTCTGGGTGATACCTAGTCTGGGTGATACCTGGTCTGGGTGATACCTGGTCTGGGTGTTACATGGCCTGGGTGATACCTGGTCTGGGTGTTACATGGTCTGGGTGATACCTCCCCTGGGTGATACCTGGTCTGGATGATACCTAGTCTAGGTGATACCTGGTCTGGGTGATACCTAGTCTGGGTGTTACATGGCCTGGGTGATACCTGCTCCGGGTGATACCTGGTCTGGGTGATACCTAGTCTGGGTGATATCTGGTCTGGGTGTTACATGGCCTGGGTGATACCTAGTCTGGGTGTTACATGGCCTGAGTGATACCTGGCCCGGTTGTTACATGGCCTAGGTGATACCTTGTCAGGGTGTTACATGGTCTGGGTGATACCTGCCCCGGGTTATACCTGCTCTGGTTGATACCTAGTCTGGGTGATACCTAGTCTGGGTGTTACATGGCCTGGGTGATACCTGCTGCGGATGATACCTGGTCTGGGTAATACCTGGCCTGTGTGATACCTGCTCCGGGTGATACCTGGTCTGGGTGATACCTGTTCTGGGTGATACCTGGTCTGGGTGATAACTGCTCTGGGTGTTACCTGGTCTGGGTGATACCTGGTCTGGGTGATACCTTGCCTGGGTGATAACTGCCCTGGGTGATACCTCATCTCGATGATACCTGCTCTGGGTGATACCTGCTCTGGGTGATACCTGCCCCGGGTGCTACCTTGTCTGGGTGATACCTAGTCTGGGTGAAATCTGGTCTGGGTGATTCCTGGTCTGGGTGATACCTGGCCTGGGTGATTCCTAGTCTGGGTGTTACCTGGCCTGAGTGATACCTAGTCTGGGTGATACCTAATCTGAGTGTTACATGGCCTGGGTGATACATGTTCTGGGTGATACCTGGTCTGGGAGTTACCTGCTCTGGGTGATACATGGCCTGGGTGATACCTAGTCAGGGTGATACCTGGTCTGGGTGATACCTAGTCTGGGTGATACCTGCTCTGGGTGATACCCGGTCTGGGTGATACCTGCTCTGGGTGTTACCTGGTCTGGATGATACCTGGTCTGGGTGATACCTGGCCTGGGTGATACCTGCCCCGGGTGATACCTAGTCTGGGTGATACCTGCTCTGGGTGATACCTGCTCTGGGTGATACCTGGTCTGGGGATACCTACTCTGAGTGATACATGGCCTGGGTGATACCTTGTCTGGGTGATACCTGGTCTGGGTGATACTTAGTCTGGGTGATACCTGGTCTGGGTGATACCCGGTCTGGGTGATAACTGCTCTGGGTGTTACCTGGTCTGGGTGATACCTGGTCTGGGTGATACCTTGCCTGGGTGATACCTGCCCTGGGTGATACCTCATCTCGATGATACCTGCTCTGGGTGATACCTGCTCTGGGTGATACCTGCCCCGGGTGATACCTTGTCTGGGTGATACCTAGTCTGGGTGAAATCTGGTCTGGGTGATTCCTGGTCTGGGTGATACCTGGCCTGGGTGATTCCTAGTCTGGGTGTTACCTGGCCTGGGTGATACCTAGTCTGGGTGATACCTAATCTGAGTGTTACATGGCCTGGGTGATACATGTTCTGGGTGATACCTGGTCTGGGTGATACCTACTCTGGGTGATACATGGCCTGGGTGATACCTAGTCTGGGTGATACCTGGTCTGGGTGATACCCAGTCTGGGTGATACCTGCTCTGGGTGATACCCGGTCTGGGTGATACCTGCTCTGGGTGTTACCTGGTCTGGATGATACCTGGTCTGGGTGATACATGCCCCGGGTGATACCTAGTCTAGGTGATACCTATTCTGGGTGATACCTGGTCTGTGTGAAACCTGGTCTGGGTGATACCTGGCCTGGGTGATACCTGCCCCGGGTGAAACCTAGTCTGGGTGATACCTAGTCTGGGTGATACCTGGTCTTGGTGATACCTGGCCTGGGTGATACCTGCCCCAGGTGATACCTATTCTGGGTGATACCTAGTCTGGGTGATACCTGGTCTGGGTAATACCTGGTCTGGGTGTTACATGGCCTGGGTTATACCTGGTCTGGGTGTTACATGGTCTGGGTGATACCTGCCCTGGGTGATACCTGGTCTGGGTGATACCTTGTCTGGATGATACCTAGTCTAGGTGATACCTGGTCTGGGTGAAACCTAGTCTGGGTGTTACATGGCCTGGGTGATACCTGCTCCGGGTGATACCTGGTCTGGGTGATACCTAGTCTGGGTGATATCTGGTCTGGGTGTTACATGGCCTGGGTGATACCTAGTCTGGGTGTTACATGGCCTGAGTGATACCTGGCCTGGGTGTTACATGGCCTGGGTGATACCTAGTCAGGGTGTTACATGGTCTGGGTGATACCTGCCCCGGGTTATACCTGCTCTGGTTGATACCTAGTCTGGGTGATACCTAGTCTGGGTGTTACATGGCCTGGGTGATACCTGCTGCGGGTGATACCTGGTCTGGGTAATACCTGGCCTGTGTGATAACTGCTCCGGGTGATACCTGGTCTGGGTGATACCTGGTCTGGGTGATACCTGGTCTGGGTGTTACATGGCCTGGGTGATACCTGGCCTGTGTGATACCTGGTCTGGGTGATACCTGGTCTGGGTGATAACTAGTCTGGGTGTTACATGGCCTGGGTGATACCTGGTCTGGGTGATACCTGGTCTGGGTGTTACATGGCCTGGGTGATACCTGCCCCGGGTGATACCTGGTCTGGGTGATAACTAGTCTGGGTGTTACATGGCCTGTGTGATACCTGGTCTGGGTGATACCTGGTCTGGGTTTTACATGCTCCGGGTGATACCTGGTCTGGGTGATACCTAGTCTGGGTGTTACATGGCCTAGGTGATACCTGCCCCGGGTGATACCTGGTCTGGGTGATACCTGGCCTGGGTGATACCGGGTCTGGTTGTTACATGGCCTGGGTGATACCTGGCCTGGGTTATACCTGTTCTGGGTGTTACATGGCCTGGGTGATACCTGCCCCGGGTGATAGCTGGTCTGGGTGTTACCTGCTCTGGGTGATACCTGGTCTGGGTGATACCTGGTCTGGGTGATACCTGGCCTGGGTGATACCTGCCACCGGTGATACCTGGCCTGGGTGATACCTGGCCTGGGTGATACCTGGTCTGGGTGATACCTGGTCTGGGTGATACATTTCCTGGGTGATACCTGGCCTGGGTGATACCTGGTCTGGGTGATACCTCCTCCGGGTGATACCTAGTCTGGGTGATACCTGGTCTGGGTGTTACCTAGTCTTGGTGATACCTGGTCTGGGTGATACCTAGTCTGGGTGATACCTAGTCTGGGTGATATCTGGTCTGGGTGATACCTAGTCTGGGTGATACCTGCCCCGGGTGATACCTAGTCTGGGTGATACCTATTCTGGGTGATACCTGCTCTGGGTGTTACCTGGTCTGGGTGATACCTGGTCTGGGTGATACCTGGCCTGGGTGATACCTGCCCCGGGTGATACTTATTCTGGGTGATACCTGCTGTGGGTGATACCTGCTATGGGTGATACCTGCCCCGGGTGATACCTAGTCTGGGTGATACCTATTCTGGGTGATACCTGGTCTGGGTGAAACCTGGTCTGGGTGATACCTGGCCTGGGTGATACCTGCCCCGGGTGATACCTAGTCTGGGTGATACCTAGTCTGGGTGATACCTGGTCTGGGTGATACCTGGCCTGGGTGATACCTAGTCTGGGTGATACCTAGTCTGGGTGATATCTGGTCTGGGTGATACCTGGTCTGGGTGTTACATGGCCTGGGTGATACCTTGTCTGGGTTTTACATGGTCTGGGTCATACCTGCCCTGGGTGATACCTGGTCTGGGTGATACCTGGTCTGGATGATACCTAGTCTAGGTGATACCTGGTCTGGGTGATACCTAGTCTGGGTGTTACATGGCCTGGGTGATACCTGCTCCGGGTGATACCTGGTCTGGGTGATACCTAGTCTGGGTGATATCTGGTCTGGGTGTTACATGGCCTGGTTGATACCTAGTCTGGGTGATACCTATTCTGGGTGATACCTGGCCTGGGTGATACCTGCCCTGGGTGATACCTAGTCTGGGTGATACCTAGTCTGGTTGATACCTGGTCTGGGTGATACCTGGCCTGGGTGATACCTGCCCCCGGTTATACCTAGTCTGGGTGATACCTAGTCTGGGTGATACCTGTTCTGGGTGATACCTGGTCTGAGTGTTACATGGCCTGGGTGATACCTGGTCTGGGTGTTACATAGTCTGGGTGATACCTGCCCTGGGTGATACTTGGTCTGGTTGATACCTGGTCTGGATGATACCTAGTCTAGGTGATCCCTGGTCTGTGTGATACCTAGTCTGGGTGTTACATGGCCTGGGTGATACCTGCTCCGGGTGATACCTGGTCTGGGTGATACCTAGTCTGGGTGATACCTGCTCCGGGTGATACCTGGCCTGGGTGATACCTAGTCTGGGTGTTACATGGCCTGAGTGATACCTGGCTTGGGTGTTACATGGCCTGGGTGATACCTAGTCAGGGTGTTAAATGGCCTGGGTGATACCTAGTCTGGGTGTTACATGGCCTGTGTGATACCTGGTCTGGGTGTTACATGGTCTGGGTGATACCTGCCCCGGGTTATACCTGCTCTGGGTGATACCTAGTCTGGGTGATACCTAGTCTGGGTGTTACATGGCCTGGGTGATACCTGCTCCGGGTGATACCTGGTCTGGGTAATACCTGGCCTGTGTGATACCTGCTCCGGGTGATACCTGGTCTGGGTGATTCCTGGTCTGGGTGATACCTGGTCTGGGTGTCACATGGCCTGGGTGATACCTGGCCTGGGTGATACCTGGTCTGGGTGATACCTGGTCTGGGTGTTACATGGCCTGGGTGATACCTTGTCTGGGTGATACCTGGTCTGGGTGTTACATGGCCTGTGTGATACCTGCTCTGGGTGATACCTAGTCTGGGTGTTACATGGCCTAGGTGATACCTGCCCCGGGTGATACCTGGTCTGCGTGATACCTGGCCTGGGTGATACCGGGTCTGGTTGTTACATGGCCTGGGTGATACCTGGTCTGGGTTATACCTGTTCTGGGTGTTACATGGCCTGGGTGATACCTGCCCCGGGTGATAACCTGGGGTCTGGGTGTTACCTGCTCTGGGTGATACCTGGTCTGGGTGATACCTGGTATGGGTGATACCTGGCCTGGGTGATACCTGCCCTGGGTGATACCTCATCTCGATGATACCTGCTCTGGGTGATACCTGCTCTGGGTGATACCTGCCCCGGGTGCTACCTTGTCTGGGTGATACCTAGTCTGGGTGAAATCTGGTCTGGGTGATTCCTGGTCTGGGTGATACCTGGCCTGGGTGATTCCTAGTCCGGGTGTTACCTGGCCTGAGTGATACCTAGTCTGGGTGATACCTAATCTGAGTGTTACATGGCCTGGGTGATACATGTTCTGGGTGATACCTGGTCTGGGAGTTAACTGCTCTGGGTGATAGATGGCCTGGGTGATACCTAGTCTGGGTGATACCTGGTCTGGGTGATACCTAGTCTGGGTGATACCTGCTCTGGGTGATACCCGGTCTGGGTGATACCTGCTCTGGGTGTTACCTGGTTCGGATGATACCTGGTCTGGGTGATACCTGGCCTGGGTGATACCTGCCCCGGGTGATACCTAGTCTGGGTGATACCTGCTCTGGGTGATACCTGCTCTGGGTGATACCTGGTCTGGGGATACCTACTCTGGGTGATACATGGCCTGGGTGATACCTTGTCTGGGTGATACCTGGTCTGGGTGATACCCGGTCTGGGTGATAACTGCTCTGGGTGTTACCTGGTCTGGGTGATACCTGGTCTGGGTGATACCTTGCCTGGGTGATACCTGCCCTGGGTGATACCTCATCTCGATGATACCTGCTCTGGGTGATACATGCTCTGGGTGATACCTGCCCCGGGTGATACCTTGTCTGGGTGATACCTAGTCTGGGTGAAATCTGGTCTGGGTGATTCCTGGTCTGGGTGATACCTGGCCTGGGTGATTCCTAGTCTGGGTGTTACCTGGCCTGGGTGATACCTAGACTGGGTGATACCTAATCTGAGTGTTACATGGCCTGGGTGATACATGGCCTGGGTGATACATGTTCTGGGTGATACCTGCTCTGGGTGATACATGGCCTGGGTGATACCTAGTCTGGGTGATACCTGGTCTGGGTGATACCCAGTCTGGGTGATACCTGCTCTGGGTGATACCCGGTCTGGGTGATACCTGCTCTGGGTGTTACCTGGTCTGGATGATACCTGGTCTGGGTGATACCTGGCCTGGGTGATACCTGCCCCGGGTGATACCTAGTCTGGGTGATACCTATTCTGGGTGATACCTGGTCTGGGTGAAACCTGGTCTGGGTGATACCTGGCTTGGGTGATACCTGCCCCGGGTGATACCTAGTCTTGGTGATACCTAGTCTGGGTGATACCTGGCCTGGGTGATACCTGGTCTGGGTGATACCTGGTCTGGGTGTTACATGGCCTGGGTGATACCTTGTCTGGGTGATACCTGGTCTGGGTGTTACATGGCCTGGGTGATACCTGCTCTGGGTGATACCTAGTCTGGGTGTTACATGGCCTAGGTGATACCTGCCCCGGGTGATACCTGGTCTGCGTGATACCTGGCCTGGGTGATACCGGGTCTGGTTGTTACATGGCCTGGGTGATACCTGGTCTGGGTTATACCTGTTCTGGGTGTTACATGGCCTGGGTGATACCTGCCCCGGGTGATAACCTGGGGTCTGGGTGTTACCTGCTCTGGGTGATACCTGGTCTGGGTGATACCTGGTATGGGTGATACCTGGCCTGGGTGATACCTGCCCCGGGTGATACCTGGCCTGGGTGATACCTGATAAAAACAAAAAAACTGCGGATGCTGGAAATCCAAAACAAAAACAGAATTACCTGGAAAAACTCAGCAGGTCTGGCAGCATCGGCGGAGAAGAAAAGAGTTGACGTTTCGAGTCCTCATGACCCTTCGACAGAACTGACGCAAGTTCTGTCGAAGGGTCATGAGGACTCGAAACGTCAACTCTTTTCTTCTCCGCCGATGCTGCCAGACCTGCTGAGTTTTTCCAGGTAATTCTGTTTTTGTTTTGGGTGATACCTGGTCTGGGTGATACCTCCTCCGGGTGATACCTAGTCTGGGTGATACCTAGTCTGGGTGTTACCTAGTCTTGGTGATACCTGGTCTGGGTGATACCTGGTCTGGGTGATACCTAGTCTGTGTGTTACCTAGTCTGGGTGATACCTGGTCTGGGTGATACCTAGTCTGGGTGATACCTAGTCTGGGTGTTATCTAGTCTGGGTGATACCTGGTCTGGGTCATACCTCGTCTGGGTCATACCTACTCTGGATGTTACCTAGTCTGGGTGATACCTGGTCTGGGTGTTACATGGCCTGGGTGATACCTGGTCTGGGTGATACCTTGTCTGGGTGATACCTTCTCTGGGTGATATTTAGTCAGGGTGATACCTGGTCTGGGTGATACCCGGTCTGGGTGATAACTGCTCTGGGTGTTACCTGGTCTGGGTGATACCTGGTCTGGGTGATACCTTGCCTGGGTGATACCTGCCCTGGGTGATACCTCATCTCGATGATACCTGCTCTGGGTGATACCTGCTCTGGGTGATACCTGCCCCGGGTGATACCTTGTCTGGGTGATACCTAGTCTGGGTGAAATCTGGTCTGGTGATTCCAGGTCTGGGTGATATCTGGCCTGGGTGATTCCTAGTCTGGGTGTTACCTGGCCTGGGTGATACCTAGTCTGGGTGATACCTAATCTGAGTGTTACATGGCCTGGGTGATACATGTTCTGGGTGATACCTGGTCTGGGAGTTACCTGCTCTGGGTGATACATGGCCTGGGTGATAACTAGTCTGGGTGATACCTGGTCTGGGTGATACCTAGTCTGGGTGATACCTGCTCTGGGTGATACCCGGTCTGGGTGCTACCTGCTCTGGGTGTTACCTGGTCTGGATGATACCTGGTCTGGGTGATACCTGGCCTGGGTGATACATGCCCCGGGTGATACCTGCCCCGGGTGATACCTAGTCTGGGTGATACCTATTCTGGGTGATACCTGGTCTGGGTGAAACCTGGTCTGGGTGATACCTGGCCTGGGTGATACCTGCCCCGGGTGATACCTAGTCTGGGTGATACCTGGTCTGGGTGATACCTGGTCTGGGTGATACCTGGCCTGGGTGATACCTGCCCCAGGTGATACCTAGTCTGGGTGATACCTAGTCTGGGTGATACCTGGTCTGAGTGATACCTGGTCTGGGTTTTACATGGCCTGGGTGATACCTGGTCTGGGTGTTACATGGTCTGGGAGATACCTGCCCTGGGTGATACCTGGTCTGGGTGATACCTGGTCTGGATGATACCTAGTCTAGGTGATACCTGGTCTGGGTGATACCTAGTCTGGGTGTTACATGGCCTGGGTGATACCTGCTCCAGGTGATACCTGGTCTGGGTGATACCTAGTCTGGGTGATATCTGGTCTGGGTGTTACATGGCCTGGGTGATACCTAGTCTGGATGATACCTATTCTGGTTGATACCTGGTCTGGGTGAAACCTGGTCTGGGTGATACCTGGCCTGGGTGATACCTGCCCCGGGTGATACCTATTCTGGGTGATACCTAGTCTGGGTGATACCTGGTCTGGGTGATACCTGGTCTGGGTGTTACATGGCCTGGGTGATACCTGGTCTGGGTGTTACATGGTCTGGGTGATACCTCCCCTGGGTGATACCTGGTCTGGATGATACCTAGTCTAGGTGATACCTGGTCTGGGTGATACCTAGTCTGGGTGTTACATGGCCTGGGTGATACCTGCTCCGGGTGATACCTGGTCTGGGTGATACCTAGTCTGGGTGATATCTGGTCTGGGTGTTACATGGCCTGGGTGATACCTAGTCTGGGTGTTACATGGCCTGAGTGATACCTGGCCCGGTTGTTACATGGCCTAGGTGATACCTTGTCAGGGTGTTACATGGTCTGGGTGATACCTGCCCCGGGTTATACCTGCTCTGGTTGATACCTAGTCTGGGTGATACCTAGTCTGGGTGTTACATGGCCTGGGTGATACCTGCTGCGGATGATACCTGGTCTGGGTAATACCTGGCCTGTGTGATACCTGCTCCGGGTGATACCTGGTCTGGGTGATACCTGTTCTGGGTGATACCTGGTCTGGGTGATACCTGGTTTGGGTGATACCTTGCCTGGGTGATACCTGCCCTGGGTGATACCTCATCTCGATGATACCTGCTCTGGGTGATACCTGCTCTGGGTGATACCTGCCCCGGGTGATACCTTGTCTGGGTGATACCTAGTCTGGGTGAAATCTGGTCTGGGTGATTCCTGGTCTGGGTGATACCTGGCCTGGGTGATTCCTAGTCTGGGTGTTACCTGGCCTGAGTGATACCTAGTCTGGGTGATACCTAATCTGAGTGTTACATGGCCTGGGTGATACATGTTCTGGGTGATACCTGGTCTGGGAGTTACCTGCTCTGGGTGATACATGGCCTGGGTGATACCTAGTCTGGGTGATACCTGGTCTGGGTGATACCTAGTCTGGGTGATACCTGCTCTGGGTGATACCCGGTCTGGGTGATACCTGCTCTGGGTGTTACCTGGTCTAGATGATACCTGGTCTGGGTAATACCTGGCCTGTGTGATACCTGCTCCGGGTGATACCTGGTCTGGGTGATACCTGTTCTGGGTGATACCTGGTCTGGGTGATACCTGGTTTGGGTGATACCTTGCCTGGGTGATACCTGCCCTGGGTGATACCTCATCTCGATGATACCTGCTCTGGGTGATACCTGCTCTGGGTGATACCTGCCCCGGGTGATACCTTGTCTGGGTGATACCTAGTCTGGGTGAAATCTGGTCTGGGTGATTCCTGGTCTGGATGATACCTGGCCTGGGTGATTCCTAGTCTGGGTGTTACCTGGCCTGAGTGATACCTGGCCTGGGTGATACCTGCCCCGGGTGATACCTATTCTGGGTGATACCTAGTCTGGGTGATACCTGGTCTGGGTGATACCTGGTCTGGGTGTTACATGGCCTGGGTGATACCTGGTCTGGGTGTTACATGGTCTGGGTGATACCTCCCCTGGGTGATACCTGGTCTGGATGATACCTAGTCTAGGTGATACCTGGTCTGGGTGATACCTAGTCTGGGTGTTACATGGCCTGGGTGATACCTGCTCCGGGTGATACCTGGTCTGGGTGATACCTAGTCTGGGTGATATCTGGTCTGGGTGTTACATGGCCTGGGTGATACCTAGTCTGGGTGTTACATGGCCTGAGTGATACCTGGCCCGGTTGTTACATGGCCTAGGTGATACTTTGTCAGGGTGTTACATGGTCTGGGTGATACCTGCCCCGGGTTATACCTGCTCTGGTTGATACCTAGTCTGGGTGATACCTAGTCTGGGTGTTACATGGCCTGGGTGATACCTGCTGCGGATGATACCTGGTCTGGGTAATACCTGGCCTGTGTGATACCTGCTCCGGGTGATACCTGGTCTGGGTGATACCTGTTCTGGGTGATACCTGGTCTGGGTGATAACTGCTCTGGGTGTTACCTGGTCTGGGTGATACCTGGTCTGGGTGATACCTTGCCTGGGTGATAACTGCCCTGGGTGATACCTCATCTCGATGATACCTGCTCTGGGTGATACCTGCTCTGGGTGATACCTGCCCCGGGTGCTACCTTGTCTGGGTGATACCTAGTCTGGGTGAAATCTGGTCTGGGTGATTCCTGGTCTGGGTGATACCTGGCCTGGGTGATTCCTAGTCTGGGTGTTACCTGGCCTGAGTGATACCTAGTCTGGGTGATACCTAATCTGAGTGTTACATGGCCTGGGTGATACATGTTCTGGGTGATACCTGGTCTGGGAGTTACCTGCTCTGGGTGATACATGGCCTGGGTGATACCTAGTCTGGGTGATACCTGGTCTGGGTGATACCTAGTCTGGGTGATACCTGCTCTGGGTGATACCCGGTCTGGGTGATACCTGCTCTGGGTGTTACCTGGTCTGGATGATACCTGGTCTGGGTGATACCTGGCCTGGGTGATACCTGCCCCGGGTGATACCTAGTCTGGGTGATACCTGCTCTGGGTGATACCTGCTCTGGGTGATACCTGGTCTGGGGATACCTACTCTGAGTGATACATGGCCTGGGTGATACCTTGTCTGGGTGATACCTGGTCTGGGTGATACTTAGTCTGGGTGATACCTGGTCTGGGTGATACCCGGTCTGGGTGATAACTGCTCTGGGTGTTACCTGGTCTGGGTGATACCTGGTCTGGGTGATACCTTGCCTGGGTGATACCTGCCCTGGGTGATACCTCATCTCGATGATACCTGCTCTGGGTGATACCTGCTCTGGGTGATACCTGCCCCGGGTGATACCTTGTCTGGGTGATACCTAGTCTGGGTGAAATCTGGTCTGGGTGATTCCTGGTCTGGGTGATACCTGGCCTGGGTGATTCCTAGTCTGGGTGTTACCTGGCCTGGGTGATACCTAGTCTGGGTGATACCTAATCTGAGTGTTACATGGCCTGGGTGATACATGTTCTGGGTGATACCTGGTCTGGGTGATACCTGCTCTGGGTGATACATGGCCTGGGTGATACCTAGTCTGGGTGATACCTGGTCTGGGTGATACCCAGTCTGGGTGATACCTGCTCTGGGTGATACCCGGTCTGGGTGATACCTGCTCTGGGTGTTACCTGGTCTGGATGATACCTGGTCTGGGTGATACATGCCCCGGGTGATACCTAATCTAGGTGATACCTATTCTGGGTGATACCTGGTCTGTGTGAAACCTGGTCTGGGTGATACCTGGCCTGGGTGATACCTGCCCCGGGTGAAACCTAGTCTGGGTGATACCTAGTCTGGGTGATACCTGGTCTTGGTGATACCTGGCCTGGGTGATACCTGCCCCAGGTGATACCTATTCTGGGTGATACCTAGTCTGGGTGATACCTGGTCTGGGTAATACCTGGTCTGGGTGTTACATGGCCTGGGTGATACCTGGTCTGGGTGTTACATGGTCTGGGTGATACCTGCCCTGGGTGATACCTGGTCTGGGTGATACCTTGTCTGGATGATACCTAGTCTAGGTGATACCTGGTCTGGGTGAAACCTAGTCTGGGTGTTACATGGCCTGGGTGATACCTGCTCCGGGTGATACCTGGTCTGGGTGATACCTAGTCTGGGTGATATCTGGTCTGGGTGTTACATGGCCTGGGTGATACCTAGTCTGGGTGTTACATGGCCTGAGTGATACCTGGCCTGGGTGTTACATGGCCTGGGTGATACCTAGTCAGGGTGTTACATGGTCTGGGTGATACCTGCCCCGGGTTATACCTGCTCTGGTTGATACCTAGTCTGGGTGATACCTAGTCTGGGTGTTACATGGCCTGGGTGATACCTGCTGCGGGTGATACCTGGTCTGGGTAATACCTGGCCTGTGTGATACCTGCTCCGGGTGATACCTGGTCTGGGTGATACCTGGTCTGGGTGATACCTGGTCTGGGTGTTACATGGCCTGGGTGATACCTGGCCTGTGTGATACCTGGTCTGGGTGATACCTGGTCTGGGTGATAACTAGTCTGGGTGTTACATGGCCTGGGTGATACCTGGTCTGGGTGATACCTGGTCTGGGTGATACCTGGCCTGGGTGATACCTGCCCCCGGTGATACCTGGCCTGGGTGATACCTGGCCTGGGTGATACCTGGTCTGGGTGATACCTGGTCTGGGTGATACATTTCCTGGGTGATACCTGGCCTGGGTGATACCTGGTCTGGGTGATACCTCCTCCGGGTGATACCTAGTCTGGGTGATACCTGGTCTGGGTGTTACCTAGTCTTGGTGATACCTGGTCTGGGTGATACCTAGTCTGGGTGATACCTAGTCTGGGTGATACCTGGTCTGGGTGATACCTAGTCTGGGTGATACCTGCCCCGGGTGATACCTAGTCTGGGTGATACCTATTCTGGGTGATACCTGCTCTGGGTGTTACCTGGTCTGGGTGATACCTGGTCTGGGTGATACCTGGCCTGGGTGATACCTGCCCTGGGTGATACTTATTCTGGGTGATACCTGCTGTGGGTGATACCTGCTATGGGTGATACCTGCCCCGGGTGATACCTAGTCTGGGTGATACCTATTCTGGGTGATACCTGGTCTGGGTGAAACCTGGTCTGGGTGATACCTGGCCTGGGTGATACCTGCCCCGGGTGATACCTAGTCTGGGTGATACCTAGTCTGGGTGATACCTGGTCTGGGTGATACCTGGCCTGGGTGATACCTAGTCTGGGTGATACCTAGTCTGGGTGATACCTGGTCTGGGTGATACCTGGTCTGGGTGTTACATGGCCTGGGTGATACCTTGTCTGGGTTTTACATGGTCTGGGTCATACCTGCCCTGGGTGATACCTGGTCTGGGTGATACCTGGTCTGGATGATACCTAGTCTAGGTGATACCTGGTCTGGGTGATACCTATTCTGGGTGATACCTGGCCTGGGTGATACCTGCCCTGGGTGATACCTAGTCTGGGTGATACCTAGTCTGGTTGATACCTGGTCTGGGTGATACCTGGCCTGGGTGATACCTGCCCCCGGTTATACCTAGTCTGGGTGATACCTAGTCTGGGTGATACCTGTTCTGGGTGATACCTGGTCTGAGTGTTACATGGCCTGGGTGATACCTGGTCTGGGTGTTACATAGTCTGGGTGATACCTGCCCTGGGTGATACTTGGTCTGGTTGATACCTGGTCTGGATGATACCTAGTCTAGGTGATCCCTGGTCTGTGTGATACCTAGTCTGGGTGTTACATGGCCTGGGTGATACCTGCTCCGGGTGATACCTGGTCTGGGTGATACCTAGTCTGGGTGATACCTGCTCCGGGTGATACCTGGCCTGGGTGATACCTAGTCTGGGTGTTACATGGCCTGAGTGATACCTGGCTTGGGTGTTACATGGCCTGGGTGATACCTAGTCAGGGTGTTAAATGGCCTGGGTGATACCTAGTCTGGGTGTTACATGGCCTGTGTGATACCTGGTCTGGGTGTTACATGGTCTGGGTGATACCTGCCCCGGGTTATACCTGCTCTGGGTGATACCTAGTCTGGGTGATACCTAGTCTGGGTGTTACATGGCCTGGGTGATACCTGCTCCGGGTGATACCTGGTCTGGGTAATACCTGACCTGTGTGATACCTGCTCCGGGTGATACCTGGTCTGGGTGATTCCTGGTCTGGGTGATACCTGGTCTGGGTGTCACATGGCCTGGGTGATACCTTGTCTGGGTGATACCTGGTCTGGGTGTTACATGGCCTGTGTGATACCTGCTCTGGGTGATACCTAGTCTGGGTGTTACATGGCCTAGGTGATACCTGCCCCGGGTGATACCTGGTCTGCGTGATACCTGGCCTGGGTGATACCGGGTCTGGTTGTTACATGGCCTGGGTGATACCTGGTCTGGGTTATACCTGTTCTGGGTGTTACATGGCCTGGGTGATACCTGCCCCGGGTGATAACCTGGGGTCTGGGTGTTACCTGCTCTGGGTGATACCTGGTCTGGGTGATACCTGGTATGGGTGATACCTGGCCTGGGTGATACCTGCCCTGGGTGATACCTCATCTCGATGATACCTGCTCTGGGTGATACCTGCTCTGGGTGATACCTGCCCCGGGTGCTACCTTGTCTGGGTGATACCTAGTCTGGGTGAAATCTGGTCTGGGTGATTCCTGGTCTGGGTGATACCTGGCCTGGGTGATTCCTAGTCCGGGTGTTACCTGGCCTGAGTGATACCTAGTCTGGGTGATACCTAATCTGAGTGTTACATGGCCTGGGTGATACATGTTCTCGGTGATACCTGGTCTGGGAGTTAACTGCTCTGGGTGATAGATGGCCTGGGTGATACCTAGTCTGGGTGATACCTGGTCTGGGTGATACCTAGTCTGGGTGATACCTGCTCTGGGTGATACCCGGTCTGGGTGATACCTGCTCTGGGTGTTACCTGGTTTGGATGATACCTGGTCTGGGTGATACCTGGCCTGGGTGATACCTGCCCCGGGTGATACCTAGTCTGGGTGATACCTGCTCTGGGTGATACCTGCTCTGGGTGATACCTGGTCTGGGGATACCTACTCTGGGTGATACATGGCCTGGGTGATACCTTGTCTGGGTGATACCTGGTCTGGGTGATACCCGGTCTGGGTGATAACTGCTCTGGGTGTTACCTGGTCTGGGTGATACCTGGTCTGGGTGATACCTTGCCTGGGTGATACCTGCCCTGAGTGATACCTCATCTCGATGATACCTGCTCTGGGTGATACATGCTCTGGGTGATACCTGCCCCGGGTGATACCTTGTCTGGGTGATACCTAGTCTGGGTGAAATCTGGTCTGGGTGATTCCTGGTCTGGGTGATACCTGGCCTGGGTGATTCCTAGTCTGGGTGTTACCTGGCCTGGGTGATACCTAGACTGGGTGATACCTACTCTGCGTGTTACCTGGCCTGGGTGATACATGGCCTGGGTGATACATGTTCTGGGTGATACCTGCTCTGGGTGATACATGGCCTGGGTGATACCTAGTCTGGGTGATACCTGGTCTGGGTGATACCCAGTCTGGGTGATACCTGCTCTGGGTGATACCCGGTCTGGGTGATACCTGCTCTGGGTGTTACCTGGTCTGGATGATACCTGGTCTGGGTGATACCTGGCCTGGGTGATACCTGCCCCGGGTGATACCTAGTCTGGGTGATACCTATTCTGGGTGATACCTGGTCTGGGTGAAACCTGGTCTGGGTGATACCTGGCTTGGGTGATACCTGCCCCGGGTGATACCTAGTCTTGGTGATACCTAGTCTGGGTGATACCTGGCCTGGGTGATACCTGGTCTGGGTGATACCTGGTCTGGGTGTTACATGGCCTGGGTGATACCTTGTCTGGGTGATACCTGGTCTGGGTGTTACATGGCCTGGGTGATACCTGCTCTGGGTGATACCTAGTCTGGGTGTTACATGGCCTAGGTGATACCTGCCCCGGGTGATACCTGGTCTGCGTGATACCTGGCCTGGTTGATACCGGGTCTGGTTGTTACATGGCCTGGGTGATACCTGGTCTGGGTTATACCTGTTCTGGGTGTTACATGGCCTGGGTGATACCTGCCCCGGGTGATAACCTGGGGTCTGGGTGTTACCTGCTCTGGGTGATACCTGGTCTGGGTGATACCTGGTATGGGTGATACCTGGCCTGGGTGATACCTGCCCCGGGTGATACCTGGCCTGGGTGATACCTGATAAAAACAAAAAAACTGCGGATGCTGGAAATCCAAAACAAAAACAGAATTACCTGGAAAAACTCAGCAGGTCTGGCAGCATCGGCGGAGAAGAAAAGAGTTGACGTTTCGAGTCCTCATGACCCTTCGACAGAACTGACGCAAGTTCTGTCGAAGGGTCATGAGGACTCGAAACGTCAACTCTTTTCTTCTCCGCCGATGCTGCCAGACCTGCTGAGTTTTTCCAGGTAATTCTGTTTTTGTTTTGGGTGATACCTGGTCTGGGTGATACCTCCTCCGGGTGATACCTAGTCTGGGTGATACCTAGTCTGGGTGTTACCTAGTCTTGGTGATACCTGGTCTGGGTGATACCTGGTCTGGGTGATACCTAGTCTGTGTGTTACCTAGTCTGGGTGATACCTGGTCTGGGTGATACCTAGTCTGGGTGATACCTAGTCTGGGTGTTATCTAGTCTGGGTGATACCTGGTCTGGGTCATACCTCGTCTGGGTCATACCTACTCTGGATGTTACCTAGTCTGGGTGATACCTGGTCTGGGTGTTACATGGCCTGGGTGATACCTGGTCTGGGTGATACCTTGTCTGGGTGATACCTGGTCTGGGTGATACTTAGTCAGGGTGATACCTGGTCTGGGTGATACCCGGTCTGGGTGATAACTGCTCTGGGTGTTACCTGGTCTGGGTGATACCTGGTCTGGGTGATACCTTGCCTGGGTGATACCTGCCCTGGGTGATACCTCATCTCGATGATACCTGCTCTGGGTGATACCTGCTCTGGGTGATACCTGCCCCGGGTGATACCTTGTCTGGGTGATACCTAGTCTGGGTGAAATCTGGTCTGGTGATTCCTGGTCTGGGTGATATCTGGCCTGGGTGATTCCTAGTCTGGGTGTTACCTGGCCTGGGTGATACCTAGTCTGGGTGATACCTAATCTGAGTGTTACATGGCCTGGGTGATACATGTTCTGGGTGATACCTGGTCTGGGAGTTACCTGCTCTGGGTGATACATGGCCTGGGTGATAACTAGTCTGGGTGATACCTGGTCTGGGTGATACCTAGTCTGGGTGATACCTGCTCTGGGTGATACCCGGTCTGGGTGATACCTGCTCTGGGTGTTACCTGGTCTGGATGATACCTGGTCTGGGTGATACCTGGCCTGGGTGATACATGCCCCGGGTGATACCTGCCCCGGTTGATACCTAGTCTGTGTGATACCTATTCTGGGTGATACCTGGTCTGGGTGAAACCTGGTCTGGGTGATACCTGGCCTGGGTGATACCTGCCCCGGGTGATACCTAGTCTGGGTGATACCTGGTCTGGGTGATACCTGGTCTGGGTGATACCTGGCCTGGGTGATACCTGCCCCAGGTGATACCTAGTCTGGGTGATACCTAGTCTGGGTGATACCTGGTCTGAGTGATACCTGGTCTGGGTTTTACATGGCCTGGGTGATACCTGGTCTGGGTGTTACATGGTCTGGGAGATACCTGCCCTGGGTGATACCTGGTCTGGGTGTTACCTGCTCTGGGTGATACCTGGTCTGGGTGATACCTGGTATGGGTGATACCTGGCCTGGGTGATACCTAGTCTGGGTGATACCTGGCCTGGGTGATACCTGCCCCAGGTGATACCTAGTCTGGGTGATACCTAGTCTGGGTGATACCTGGTCTGAGTGATACCTGGTCTGGGTTTTACATGGCCTGGGTGATACCTGGTCTGGGTGTTACATGGTCTGGGAGATACCTGCCCTGGGTGATACCTGGTCTGGGTGTTACCTGCTCTGGGTGATACCTGGTCTGGGTGATACCTGGTATGGGTGATACCTGGCCTGGGTGATACCTGCCCCGGGTGATACCTGGCCTGGGTGATACCTGATAAAAACAAAAAAACTGCGGATGCTGGAAATCCAAAACAAAAACAGAATTACCTGGAAAAACTCAGCAGGTCTGGCAGCATCGGCGGAGAAGAAAAGAGTTGACGTTTCGAGTCCTCATGACCCTTCGACAGAACTGACGCAAGTTCTGTCGAAGGGTCATGAGGACTCGAAACGTCAACTCTTTTCTTCTCCGCCGATGCTGCCAGACCTGCTGAGTTTTTCCAGGTAATTCTGTTTTTGTTTTGGGTGATACCTGGTCTGGGTGATACCTCCTCCGGGTGATACCTAGTCTGGGTGATAGCTAGTCTGGGTGTTACCTAGTCTTGGTGATACCTGGTCTGGGTGATACCTGGTCTGGGTGATACCTAGTCTGTGTGTTACCTAGTCTGGGTGATACCTGGTCTGGGTGATACCTAGTCTGGGTGATACCTAGTCTGGGTGTTATCTAGTCTGGGTGATACCTGGTCTGGGTCATACCTCGTCTGGGTCATACCTACTCTGGATGTTACCTAGTCTGGGTGATACCTGGTCTGGGTGTTACATGGCCTGGGTGATACCTGGTCTGGGTGATACCTTGTCTGGGTGATACCTGGTCTGGGTGATACTTAGTCAGGGTGATACCTGGTCTGGGTGATACCCGGTCTGGGTGATAACTGCTCTGGGTGTTACCTGGTCTGGGTGATACCTGGTCTGGGTGATACCTTGCCTGGGTGATACCTGCCCTGGGTGATACCTCATCTCGATGATACCTGCTCTGGGTGATACCTGCTCTGGGTGATACCTGCCCCGGGTGATACCTTGTCTGGGTGATACCTAGTCTGGGTGAAATCTGGTCTGGTGATTCCTGGTCTGGGTGATATCTGGCCTGGGTGATTCCTAGTCTGGGTGTTACCTGGCCTGGGTGATACCTAGTCTGGGTGATACCTAATCTGAGTGTTACATGGCCTGGGTGATACATGTTCTGGGTGATACCTGGTCTGGGAGTTACCTGCTCTGGGTGATACATGGCCTGGGTGATAACTAGTCTGGGTGATACCTGGTCTGGGTGATACCTAGTCTGGGTGATACCTGCTCTGGGTGATACCCGGTCTGGGTGATACCTGCTCTGGGTGTTACCTGGTCTGGATGATACCTGGTCTGGGTGATACCTGGCCTGGGTGATACATGCCCCGGGTGATACCTGCCCCGGTTGATACCTAGTCTGGGTGATACCTATTCTGGGTGATACCTGGTCTGGGTGAAACCTGGTCTGGGTGATACCTGGCCTGGGTGATACCTGCCCCGGGTGATACCTAGTCTGGGTGATACCTGGTCTGGGTGATACCTGGTCTGGGTGATACCTGGCCTGGGTGATACCTGCCCCAGGTGATACCTAGTCTGGGTGATACCTAGTCTGGGTGATACCTGGTCTGAGTGATACCTGGTCTGGGTTTTACATGGCCTGGGTGATACCTGGTCTGGGTGTTACATGGTCTGGGAGATACCTGCCCTGGGTGATACCTGGTCTGGGTGTTACCTGCTCTGGGTGATACCTGGTCTGGGTGATACCTGGTATGGGTGATACCTGGCCTGGGTGATACCTAGTCTGGGTGATACCTGGCCTGGGTGATACCTGCCCCAGGTGATACCTAGTCTGGGTGATACCTAGTCTGGGTGATACCTGGTCTGAGTGATACCTGGTCTGGGTTTTACATGGCCTGGGTGATACCTGGTCTGGGTGTTACATGGTCTGGGAGATACCTGCCCTGGGTGATACCTGGTCTGGGTGTTACCTGCTCTGGGTGATACCTGGTCTGGGTGATACCTGGTATGGGTGATACCTGGCCTGGGTGATACCTGCCCCGGGTGATACCTGGCCTGGGTGATACCTGATAAAAACAAAAAAACTGCGGATGCTGGAAATCCAAAACAAAAACAGAATTACCTGGAAAAACTCAGCAGGTCTGGCAGCATCGGCGGAGAAGAAAAGAGTTGACGTTTCGAGTCCTCATGACCCTTCGACAGAACTGACGCAAGTTCTGTCGAAGGGTCATGAGGACTCGAAACGTCAACTCTTTTCTTCTCCGCCGATGCTGCCAGACCTGCTGAGTTTTTCCAGGTAATTCTGTTTTTGTTTTGGGTGATACCTGGTCTGGGTGATACCTCCTCCGGGTGATACCTAGTCTGGGTGATAGCTAGTCTGGGTGTTACCTAGTCTTGGTGATACCTGGTCTGGGTGATACCTGGTCTGGGTGATACCTAGTCTGTGTGTTACCTAGTCTGGGTGATACCTGGTCTGGGTGATACCTAGTCTGGGTGATACCTAGTCTGGGTGTTATCTAGTCTGGGTGATACCTGGTCTGGGTCATACCTCGTCTGGGTCATACCTACTCTGGATGTTACCTAGTCTGGGTGATACCTGGTCTGGGTGTTACATGGCCTGGGTGATACCTGGTCTGGGTGATACCTTGTCTGGGTGATACCTGGTCTGGGTGATACTTAGTCAGGGTGATACCTGGTCTGGGTGATACCCGGTCTGGGTGATAACTGCTCTGGGTGTTACCTGGTCTGGGTGATACCTGGTCTGGGTGATACCTTGCCTGGGTGATACCTGCCCTGGGTGATACCTCATCTCGATGATACCTGCTCTGGGTGATACCTGCTCTGGGTGATACCTGCCCCGGGTGATACCTTGTCTGGGTGATACCTAGTCTGGGTGAAATCTGGTCTGGTGATTCCTGGTCTGGGTGATATCTGGCCTGGGTGATTCCTAGTCTGGGTGTTACCTGGCCTGGGTGATACCTAGTCTGGGTGATACCTAATCTGAGTGTTACATGGCCTGGGTGATACATGTTCTGGGTGATACCTGGTCTGGGAGTTACCTGCTCTGGGTGATACATGGTCTGGGTGATACCTAGTCTGGGTGATATCGGGTCTGGGTGATACCTGGTCTTGGTGATACCTTCGTCTTGGTGATACCTGGTCTGGGTGATACCTATTCTGGGTGATACCTGGTCTGGTTGATACCTGGTCTGGGTGATACCTGGCCTGGGTGATACATGCCCCGGGTGATACCTGCCCCGGTTGATACCTAGTCTGGGTGATACCTATTCTGGGTGATACCTGGTCTGGGTGAAACCTGGTCTGGGTGATACCTGGCCTGGGTGATACCTGCCCCGGGTGATACCTAGTCTGGGTGATACCTGGTCTGGGTGATACCTGGTCTGGGTGATACCTGGCCTGGGTGATACCTGCCCCAGGTGATACCTAGTCTGGGTGATACCTAGTCTGGGTGATACCTGGTCTGAGTGATACCTGGTCTGGGTTTTACATGGCCTGGGTGATACCTGGTCTGGGTGTTACATGGTCTGGGAGATACCTGCCCTGGGTGATACCTGGTCTGGGTGATACCTGGTCTGGATGATACCTAGTCTAGGTGATACCTGGTCTGGGTGATACCTAGTCTGGGTGTTACATGGTCTGGGTGATACCTCCCCTGGGTGATACCTGGTCTGGATGATACCTAGTCTAGGTGATACCTGGTCTGGGTGATACCTAGTCTGGGTGTTACATGGCCTGGGTGATACCTGCTCCGGGTGATACCTGGTCTGGGTGATACCTAGTCTGGGTGATATCTGGTCTGGGTGTTACATGGCCTGGGTGATACCTAGTCTGGGTGTTACATGGCCTGAGTGATACCTGGCCCGGTTGTTACATGGCCTAGGTGATACCTTGTCAGGGTGTTACATGGTCTGGGTGATACCTGCCCCGGGTTATACCTGCTCTGGTTGATACCTAGTCTGGGTGATACCTAGTCTGGGTGTTACATGGCCTGGGTGATACCTGCTGCGGATGATACCTGGTCTGGGTAATACCTGGCCTGTGTGATACCTGCTCCGGGTGATACCTGGTCTGGGTGATACCTGTTCTGGGTGATACCTGGTCTGGGTGATACCTGGTTTGGGTGATACCTTGCCTGGGTGATACCTGCCCTGGGTGATACCTCATCTCGATGATACCTGCTCTGGGTGATACCTGCTCTGGGTGATACCTGCCCCGGGTGATACCTTGTCTGGGTGATACCTAGTCTGGGTGAAATCTGGTCTGGGTGATTCCTGGTCTGGGTGATACCTGGCCTGGGTGATTCCTAGTCTGGGTGTTACCTGGCCTGAGTGATACCTAGTCTGGGTGATACCTAATCTGAGTGTTACATGGCCTGGGTGATACATGTTCTGGGTGATACCTGGTCTGGGAGTTACCTGCTCTGGGTGATACATGGCCTGGGTGATACCTAGTCTGGGTGATACCTGGTCTGGGTGATACCTAGTCTGGGTGATACCTGCTCTGGGTGATACCCGGTCTGGGTGATACCTGCTCTGGGTGTTACCTGGTCTAGATGATACCTGGTCTGGGTGATACCTGGCCTGGGTGATACCTGCCCCGGGTGATACCTAGTCTGGGTGATACCTGCTCTGGGTGATACCTGCTCTGGGTGATCCCTTGCCTGGGGATACCTACTCTGGGTGATACATGGCCTGGGTGATACCTTGTCTGGGTGATACCTGGTCTGGGTGATACTTAGTCTGGGTGATACCTGGTCTGGGTGATACCCGGTCTGGGTGATAACTGCTCTGGGTGTTACCTGGTCTGGGTGATACCTGGTCTGGGTGATACCTTGCCTGGGTGATACCTGCCCTGGGTGATACCTCATCTCGATGATACCTGCTCTGGGTGATACCTGCTCTGGGTGATACCTGCCCCGGGTGATACCTTGTCTGGGTGATACCTAGTCTGGGTGAAATCTGGTCTGGGTGATTCCTGGTCTGGGTGATACCTGGCCTGGGTGATTCCTAGTCTGGGTGTTACCTGGCCTGGGTGATACCTATTCTGGGTGATACCTAATCTGAGTGTTACATGGCCTGGGTGATACATGTTCTGGGTGATACCTGGTCTGGGTGATACCTGCTCTGGGTGATACATGGCCTGGGTGATACCTAGTCTGGGTGATACCTGGTCTGGGTGATACCCAGTCTGGGTGATACCTGCTCTGGGTGATACCCGGTCTGGGTGATACCTGCTCTGGGTGTTACCTGGTCTGGATGATACCTGGTCTGGGTGATACCTGGCCTGGGTGATACCTGCCCCGGGTGATACCTAGTCTGGGTGATACCTATTCTGGGTGATACCTGGTCTGGGTGAAACCTGGTCTGGGTGATACCTGGCTTGGGTGATACCTGCCCCGGGTGATACCTAGTCTTGGTGATACCTAGTCTGGGTGATACCTGGTCTGGGTGATACCTGGCCTGGGTGATACCTGCCCCAGGTGATAGCTATTCTGGGTGATACCTAGTCTGGGTGATACCTGGTCTGAGTGATACCTGGTCTGGGTGTTACATGGCCTGGGTGATACCTGGTCTGGGTGTTACCTGCTCTGGGTGATACCTGCCCTGGGTGATACCTGGTCTGGGTGATACCTGGAGTGGATGATACCTAGTCTAGGTGATACCTGGCCTGGGTGATACCTGATAAAAACAAAAAAACTGCGGATGCTGGAAATCCAAAACAAAAACAGAATTACCTGGAAAAACTCAGCAGGTCTGGCAGCATCGGCGGAGAAGAAAAGAGTTGACGTTTCGAGTCCTCATGACCCTTCGACAGAACTGACGCAAGTTCTGTCGAAGGGTCATGAGGACTCGAAACGTCAACTCTTTTCTTCTCCGCCGATGCTGCCAGACCTGCTGAGTTTTTCCAGGTAATTCTGTTTTTGTTTTGGGTGATACCTGGTCTGGGTGATACCTCCTCCGGGTGATACCTAGTCTGGGTGATAGCTAGTCTGGGTGTTACCTAGTCTTGGTGATACCTGGTCTGGGTGATACCTGGTCTGGGTGATACCTAGTCTGTGTGTTACCTAGTCTGGGTGATACCTGGTCTGGGTGATACCTAGTCTGGGTGATACCTAGTCTGGGTGTTATCTAGTCTGGGTGATACCTGGTCTGGGTCATACCTACTCTGGGTGTTACCTAGTCTGGGTGATACCTGGTCTGGGTGTTACATGGCCTGGGTGATACCTGGTCTGGGTGATACCTTGTCTGGGTGATACCTGGTCTGGGTGATACTTAGTCAGGGTGATACCTGGTCTGGGTGATACCCGGTCTGGGTGATAACTGCTCTGGGTGTTACCTGGTCTGGGTGATACCTGGTCTGGGTGATACCTTGCCTGGGTGATACCTGCCCTGGGTGATACCTCATCTCGATGATACCTGCTCTGGGTGATACCTGCTCTGGGTGATACCTGCCCCGGGTGATACCTTGTCTGGGTGATACCTAGTCTGGGTGAAATCTGGTCTGGTGATTCCTGGTCTGGGTGATACCTGGCCTGGGTGATTCCTAGTCTGGGTGTTACCTGGCCTGGGTGATACCTAGTCTGGGTGATACCTAATCTGAGTGTTACATGGCCTGGGTGATACATGTTCTGGGTGATACCTGGTCTGGGAGTTACCTGCTCTGGGTGATACATGGCCTGGGTGATACCTAGTCTGGGTGATACCTGGTCTGGGTGATACCTAGTCTGGGTGATACCTGCTCTGGGTGATACCCGGTCTGGGTGCTACCTGCTCTGGGTGTTACCTGGTCTGGATGATACCTGGTCTGGGTGATACCTGGCCTGGGTGATACATGCCCCGGGTGATACCTGCCCCGGGTGATACCTAGTCTGGGTGATACCTATTCTGGGTGATACCTGGTCTGGGTGAAACCTGGTCTGGGTGATACCTGGCCTGGGTGATACCTGCCCCGGGTGATACCTAGTCTGGGTGATACCTGGTCTGGGTGATACCTAGTCTGGGTGATACCTGGCCTGGGTGATACCTGCCCCAGGTGATACCTAGTCTGGGTGATACCTAGTCTGGGTGATACCTGGTCTGAGTGATACCTGGTCTGGGTTTTACATGGCCTGGGTGATACCTGGTCTGGGTGTTACATGGTCTGGGAGATACCTGCCCTGGGTGATACCTGGTCTGGGTGATACCTGGTCTGGATGATACCTAGTCTAGGTGATACCTGGTCTGGGTGATACCTAGTCTGGGTGTTACATGGCCTGGGTGATACCTGCTCCAGGTGATACCTGGTCTGGGTGATACCTAGTCTGGGTGATATCTGGTCTGGGTGTTACATGGCCTGGGTGATACCTAGTCTGGGTGATACCTATTCTGGTTGATACCTGGTCTGGGTGAAACCTGGTCTGGGTGATACCTGGCCTGGGTGATACCTGCCCCGGGTGATACCTATTCTGGGTGATACCTAGTCTGGGTGATACCTGGTCTGGGTGATACCTGGTCTGGGTGTTACATGGCCTGGGTGATACCTGGTCTGGGTGTTACATGGTCTGGGTGATACCTCCCCTGGGTGATACCTGGTCTGGATGATACCTAGTCTAGGTGATACCTGGTCTGGGTGATACCTAGTCTGGGTGTTACATGGCCTGGGTGATACCTGCTCCGGGTGATACCTGGTCTGGGTGATACCTAGTCTGGGTGATATCTGGTCTGGGTGTTACATGGCCTGGGTGATACCTAGTCTGGGTGTTACATGGCCTGAGTGATACCTGGCCCGGTTGTTACATGGCCTAGGTGATACCTTGTCAGGGTGTTACATGGTCTGGGTGATACCTGCCCCGGGTTATACCTGCTCTGGTTGATACCTAGTCTGGGTGATACCTAGTCTGGGTGTTACATGGCCTGGGTGATACCTGCTGCGGATGATACCTGGTCTGGGTAATACCTGGCCTGTGTGATACCTGCTCCGGGTGATACCTGGTCTGGGTGATACCTGTTCTGGGTGATACCTGGTCTGGGTGATAACTGCTCTGGGTGTTACCTGGTCTGGGTGATACCTGGTCTGGGTGATACCTTGCCTGGGTGATAACTGCCCTGGGTGATACCTCATCTCGATGATACCTGCTCTGGGTGATACCTGCTCTGGGTGATACCTGCCCCGGGTGCTACCTTGTCTGGGTGATACCTAGTCTGGGTGAAATCTGGTCTGGGTGATTCCTGGTCTGGGTGATACCTGGCCTGGGTGATTCCTAGTCTGGGTGTTACCTGGCCTGAGTGATACCTAGTCTGGGTGATACCTAATCTGAGTGTTACATGGCCTGGGTGATACATGTTCTGGGTGATACCTGGTCTGGGAGTTACCTGCTCTGGGTGATACATGGCCTGGGTGATACCTAGTCTGGGTGATACCTGGTCTGGGTGATACCTAGTCTGGGTGATACCTGCTCTGGGTGATACCCGGTCTGGGTGATACCTGCTCTGGGTGTTACCTGGTCTGGATGATACCTGGTCTGGGTGATACCTGGCCTGGGTGATACCTGCCCCGGGTGATACCTAGTCTGGGTGATACCTGCTCTGGGTGATACCTGCTCTGGGTGATACCTGGTCTGGGGATACCTACTCTGGGTGATACATGGCCTGGGTGATACCTTGTCTGGGTGATACCTGGTCTGGGTGATACTTAGTCTGGGTGATACCTGGTCTGGGTGATACCCGGTCTGGGTGATAACTGCTCTGGGTGTTACCTGGTCTGGGTGATACCTGGTCTGGGTGATACCTTGCCTGGGTGATACCTGCCCTGGGTGATACCTCATCTCGATGATACCTGCTCTGGGTGATACCTGCTCTGGGTGATACCTGCCCCGGGTGATACCTTGTCTGGGTGATACCTAGTCTGGGTGAAATCTGGTCTGGGTGATTCCTGGTCTGGGTGATACCTGGCCTGGGTGATTCCTAGTCTGGGTGTTACCTGGCCTGGGTGATACCTAGTCTGGGTGATACCTAATCTGAGTGTTACATGGCCTGGGTGATACATGTTCTGGGTGATACCTGGTCTGGGTGATACCTGCTCTGGGTGATACATGGCCTGGGTGATACCCAGTCTGGGTGATGCCTGGTCTGGGTGATACCCAGTCTGGGTGATACCTGCTCTGTGTGATACCCGGTCTGGGTGATACCAGCTCTGGGTGTTACCTGGTCTGGATGATACCTGGTCTGGGTGATACCTGGCCTGGGTGATACCTGCCCCGGGTGATACCTAGTCTGGGTGATACCTATTCTGGGTGATACCTGGTCTGGGTGAAACCTGGTCTGGGTGATACCTGGCTTGGGTGATACCTGCCCCGGGTGATACCTAGTCTTGGTGATACCTAGTCTTGGTGATACCTAGTCTGGGTGATACCTGGTCTGGGTGATACCTGGCCTGGGTGATACCTGCCCCAGGTGATACCTATTCTGGGTGATACCTAGTCTGGGTGATTCCTGGTCTGAGTGATACCTGGTCTGGGTGTTACATGGCCTGGGTGATACCTGGTCTGGGTGTTACATGGTCTGGGTGATACCTGGTCTGGGTGATACCTGGTCTGGGTGATACCTGGTCTGGATGATACCTAGTCTAGGTGATACCTGGTCTGGGTGATACCTAGTCTGGGTGTTACATGGCCTGGGTGATATCTGCTCCAGGTGATACCTGGTCTGGGTGATACCTAGTCTGGGTGATATCTGGTCTGGGTGTTACATGGCCTGGGTGATACCTAGTCTTGGTGATACCTATTCTGGGTGATACCTGGTCTGGGTGAAACCTGGTCTGGGTGATACATGGCCTGGGTGATACCTGCCCCGGGTGAAACCTAGTCTGGGTGATACCTAGTCTGGGTGATACCTGGTCTTGGTGATACCTGGCCTGGGTGATTCCTGCCCCAGGTGATACCTATTCTGGGTGATACCTAGTCTGGGTGATACCTGGTCTGGGTAATACCTGGTCTGGGTGTTACATGGCCTGGGTGATACCTGGTCTGGGTGTTACATGGTCTGGGTGATACCTGCCCTGGGTGATACCTGGTCTGGGTGATACCTTGTCTGGATGATACCTAGTCTAGGTGATACCTGGTCTGGGTGAAACCTAGTCTGGGTGTTACATGGCCTGGGTGATACCTGCTCCGGGTGATACCTGGTCTGGGTGATACCTAGTCTGGGTGATATCTGGTCTGGGTGTTACATTGCCTGGGTGATACCTAGTCTGGGTGTTACATGGCCTGAGTGATACCTGGCCTGGGTGTTACATGGCCTGGGTGATACCTAGTCAGGGTGTTACATGGTCTGGGTGATACCTGCCCCGGGTTATACCTGCTCTGGTTGATACCTAGTCTGGGTGATACCTAGTCTGGGTGTTACATGGCCTGGGTGATACCTGCTGCGGGTGATACCTGGTCTGGGTAATACCTGGCCTGTGTGATACCTGCTCCGGGTGATACCTGGTCTGGGTGATACCTGGTCTGGGTGATACCTGGTCTGGGTGTTACATGGCCTGGGTGATACCTGGCCTGTGTGATACCTGGTCTGGGTGATACCTGGTCTGGGTGATAACTAGTCTGGGTGTTACATGGCCTGGGTGATACCTGGTCTGGGTGATACCTGGTCTGGGTGTTACATGGCCTGGGTGATACCTGCCCCGGGTGATACCTGGTCTGGGTGATAACTAGTCTGGGTGTTACATGGCCTGTGTGATACCTGGTCTGGGTGATACCTGGTCTGGGTTTTACATGCTCCGGGTGATACCTGGTCTGGGTGATACCTAGTCTGGGTGTTACATGGCCTAGGTGATACCTGCCCCGGGTGATACCTGGTCTGGGTGATACCTGGCCTGGGTGATACCGGGTCTGGTTGTTACATGGCCTGGGTGATACCTGGCCTGGGTTATACCTGTCCTGGGTGTTACATGGCCTGGGTGATACCTGCCCCGGGTGATAGCTGGTCTGGGTGTTACCTGCTCTGGGTGATACCTGGTCTGGGTGATACCTGGTCTGGGTGATACCTGGCCTGGGTGATACCTGCCCCCGGTGATACCTGGCCTGGGTGATACCTGGCCTGGGTGATACCTTGTCTGAGTGATACCTGGTCTGGGTGATACATTTCCTGGGTGATACCTGGCCTGGGTGATACCTGGTCTGGGTGATACCTCCTCCGGGTGATACCTAGTCTGGGTGATACCTGGTCTGGGTGTTACCTAGTCTTGGTGATACCTGGTCTGGGTGATACCTAGTCTGGGTGATACCTAGTCTGGGTGATACCTGGTCTGGGTGATACCTAGTCTGGGTGATACCTGCCCCGGGTGATACCTAGTCTGGGTGATACCTATTCTGGGTGATACCTGCTCTGGGTGTTACCTGGTCTGGGTGATACCTGGTCTGGGTGATACCTGGCCTGGGTGATACCTGCCCCGGGTGATACTTATTCTGGGTGATACCTGCTGTGGGTGATACCTGCTATGGGTGATACCTGCCCCGGGTGATACCTAGTCTGGGTGATACCTATTCTGGGTGATACCTGGTCTGGGTGAAACCTGGTCTGGGTGATACCTGGCCTGGGTGATACCTGCCCCGGGTGATACCTAGTCTGGGTGATACCTAGTCTGGGTGATACCTGGTCTGGGTGATACCTGGCCTGGGTGATACCTAGTCTGGGTGCTCCCTAGTCTGGGTGATACCTGGTCTGGGTGATACCTGGTCTGGGTGTTACATGGCCTGGGTGATACCTTGTCTGGGTTTTACATGGTCTGGGTCATACCTGCCCTGGGTGATACCTGGTCTGGGTGATACCTGGTCTGGATGATACCTAGTCTAGGTGATACCTGGTCTGGGTGATACCTAGTCTGGGTGATACCTGGTCTGGGTGATACCTGGTCTGGATGATACCTAGTCTAGGTGATACCTAGTCTGGGTGATATCTGGTCTGGGTGTTACATGGCCTGGTTGATACCTAGTCTGGGTGATACCTATTCTGGGTGATACCTGGCCTGGGTGATACCTGCCCTGGGTGATACCTAGTCTGGGTGATACCTAGTCTGGTTGATACCTGGTCTGGGTGATACCTGGCCTGGGTGATACCTGCCCCCGGTTATACCTAGTCTGGGTGATACCTAGTCTGGGTGATACCTGTTCTGGGTGATACCTGGTCTGAGTGTTACATGGCCTGGGTGATACCTGGTCTGGGTGTTACATAGTCTGGGTGATACCTGCCCTGGGTGATACTTGGTCTGGTTGATACCTGGTCTGGATGATACCTAGTCTAGGTGATACCTGGTCTGTGTGATACCTAGTCTGGGTGTTACATGGCCTGGGTGATACCTGCTCCGGGTGATACCTGGTCTGGGTGATACCTAGTCTGGGTGATACCTGCTCCGGGTGATACCTGGCCTGGGTGATACCTAGTCTGGGTGTTACATGGCCTGAGTGATACCTGGCTTGGGTGTTACATGGCCTGGGTGATACCTAGTCAGGGTGTTACATGGCCTGCGTGATACCTAGTCTGGGTGTTACATGGCCTGTGTGATACCTGGTCTGGGTGTTACATGGTCTGGGTGATACCTGCCCCGGGTTATACCTGCTCTGGGTGATACCTAGTCTGGGTGATACCTAGTCTGGTTGTTACATGGCCTGGGTGATACCTGCTCCGGGTGATACCTGGTCTGGGTAATACCTGGCCTGTGTGATACCTGCTCCGGGTGATACCTGGTCTGGGTGATTCCTGGTCTGGGTGATACCTGGTCTGGGTGTTACATGGCCTGGGTGATACCTGGCCTGGGTGATACCTGGTCTGGGTGATACCTGGTCTGGGTGTTACATGGCCTGGGTGATACCTTGTCTGGGTGATACCTGGTCTGGGTGTTACATGGCCTGGGTGATACCTGCTCTGGGTGATACCTAGTCTGGGTGTTACATGGCCTAGGTGATACCTGCCCCGGGTGATACCTGGTCTGCGTGATACCTGGCCTGGGTGATACCGGGTCTGGTTGTTACATGGCCTGGGTGATACCTGGTCTGGGTTATACCTGTTCTGGGTGTTACATGGCCTGGGTGATACCTGCCCCGGGTGATAACCTGGGGTCTGGGTGTTACCTGCTCTGGGTGATACCTGGTCTGGGTGATACCTGGTATGGGTGATACCTGGCCTGGGTGATACCTGCCCCGGGTGATACCTGGCCTGGGTGATACCTGATAAAAACAAAAAAACTGCGGATGCTGGAAATCCAAAGCAAAAACAGAATTACCTGGAAAAACTCAGCAGGTCTGGCAGCATCGGCGGAGAAGAAAAGAGTTGACGTTTCGAGTCCTCATGACCCTTCGACAGAACTGACGCAAGTTCTGTCGAAGGGTCATGAGGACTCGAAACGTCAACTCTTTTCTTCTCCGCCGATGCTGCCAGACCTGCTGAGTTTTTCCAGGTAATTCTGTTTTTGTTTTGGGTGATACCTGGTCTGGGTGATACCTCCTCCGGGTGATACCTAGTCTGGGTGATACCTAGTCTGGGTGTTACCTAGTCTTGGTGATACCTGGTCTGGGTGATACCTGGTCTGGGTGATACCTAGTCTGTGTGTTACCTAGTCTGGGTGATACCTGGTCTGGGTGATACCTAGTCTGGGTGATACCTAGTCTGGGTGTTACCTGGTCTGGGTGTTACATGACCTGGGTGATACCTGGTCTGGGTGATACCTTGTCTGGGTGATAACTGGCCTAGGTGATACCCAGTCTGGGTGTTACCTGGTCTGGGTGTTACATGGCCTGGGTGATACCTGGTCTGGGTGATACCTAGTCTGGGTTTTACCTAGTCTGGGTGTTACATGGCCTGGGTGATACCTGCCCCGGGTGATACCTGGTCTGTGTGATACCTCGTCTGGGTGATACCTCGTCTGGGTGATACCTCGTCTGGGTGTTACATGGCCTGGGTGATACCTGGTCTGGGTGATACCTACTCTGGGTGATTCCTGGTCTGGGTGATACCTAGTCTGGGTGTTACCTAGTCTGGGTGATACCTGGTCTGGTTGATACCTGGTCTGTGTGATACCTGGTCTGGGTGTTACATGGCGTGGGTGATACCTGGTTTGGGTGATACCTTGTCTGGGTGTTACATGGCCTTGGTGATACCTGGTCTGGGTGATACCTAGTCTGGCTGATACCTAGTCTGGGCGATATCTGGTCTGGGCGATACCTGGTCTGGGTGATACCTAGTCTGGGTGATACCTGGTCTGGGTTATACCTGGTCTGTGTGATACCTAGTCTGGGTGATACCTAGTCTGGGTGATACCTGGTCTGGGTGATACCTGGCCTTGGTGATACCTAGTCTGTGTGTTACATAGTCTGGGTGATACCTAGTCTGGGTGATCCCTAGTCTGGGTGATACCTGGCCTGGGTGATACCTTGTCTGGGTGATACCTAGTCTGGGTGTTACATGGCCTGTGTGATACCTGGTCTGGGTGATAGCTGGTCTGGGTGATACCTGGTCTGAGTGTTACATGGCCTGGGTGATACCTGGCCTGGGTGATACCTGCTCTGGGTGATACCTGGTCTGGGTGATACCTGGTCTGGGTGTTACATGGTCTGGGTGATACCTAGTCTGGGTGATACCTGGCCTGGGTGATAGCTGGTCTGGGTGATACCTGGTCTGGGTGTTACATGGCCTGGGTGATACCTGGTCTGGGTGTTATATGGCCTGGGTGATACCTGGCCTGGGTGATACCTAGTCTGGGTGATACCTGGCCTGGGTGATACCTGGTCTGGGTGTTACATGACCTGGGTGATACCTGGTCTGGGTGATATCTGGTCTGGGTGTTACATGGCCTGGGTGATACCTGGCCTGGGTCATAGATTCCTGAATTTATTTCATATTGAATTGGAAATATGTTCCTTTCTCCCAGTGCTTTTTGTTCATCATCTTGACGAGCGCAATTCACAAAACATCGAATTCAGCTTTGCAGCACTTACATCTTACGTTCAGTTTCCTCCTTCAACTCATTTGTCCCACTGGTGTTAGTGCCTTTACAGTGCAGCTCTGGCCAGAACTGCTTCTGATTCTTTACACTGAAACTTTGCCCATGGAATTTACTCTCAAAATGGGGGAGATGGTGGCCCTAGTGGTAATGTTGCTTGACTCGTAATCCAGAGGCCCAGGTAATTCTCTTGTTCACAGCTTCGACTCCCAACATAGCAGCTGGTGGAAATTAAATTCAGTGAGTAACAAGTCTTTAATATAAAGCAAGCATCAGTAACGGTGACCATGAATTATCATAAAAACCCATCATGTTCACTAATATCCTTTAGGGAAGGATACCTGCTGTCCTTACCTGGGCTGACCTGCATGTGACACCAGACCCATGACAATGCAGTTGATTCTTAACTGCCCTCTGAAATGGCTTAGTAATCCACATGGCTCAAGGGCAATTAGGGATGGGCAACAAATGCTGGCCTTGCCAGTAATGCCCACATCTCATGAAAGGATAAATAAAAAATTTGTTCTTTTCATTTAGTCATTTGTGGGGATTATTGTTCAATGTTAAGGCCCAATAGGAGGAGTTAATGACAGCCTGGTCAGACAGTCAGGATCTTATTTAGTATTTAAATTCATTGAGAGCGCTGAAGCTTCAACTCTCCCCTCAGCCTTACACTGTCACCGTGGAGCACATTCATCACGTCGTTTGCCTCCTCTGTAGAGCAGTTGTAATGACTCAGTCACGGGGCAGAATTTTACGGCCCCGTTTCAGTGGGGTGCGGGGCAGTAGAACGCGGCGAGACATCCTAAACCTCATCGGCTTCGGCGGGAACGTAAAATCCCGCTGCCAGAAAATTTCACCCCATGGCGTCGTGGGCTCAATTCCAAAGGATGTGTCCTGATGGAAGGAGACAGCGTGATGGCATTGCCCAGTGAGTCTAAGGCTTCTGAAAATAATTGGCCAAATATCCATCACGCTGCCAAACACTATGACATCCCACTTGGCGTCACTTGGGTAAAACAGAGCTGGGTGCTGTCGGGGAGAGAGAGGAATCGCTGCACTTCCAGATCAAAGAGGTCGAGGCAGTGAGCGAGGTTGTTATCTCCACTGATGTTAATCAAGGGTTCACATCAGAAACACAGGACAAAAAGCTCAACGAGTCCATTCTTATCAAAGTCACTGTCAATACGCCGAAGAATACAATCTAACAAAAGAATTTCTATCCTCATAATATTTGCACACACCAGGGATATTCTGATTTTGCAACCTTGAGTAATCTTTAATATGTAAATCACATTTACTCACGAAGCCATATAGTTTGCAGTATGTAACTGACCGATTTAAGTCATTTCATTGGAGTTATTCTGTTTTAACCACCAGTCTGCACAGAATGTGCAGGTGTCAGCCACTAATTCTAACATGCAGCTCACTCAGCTGGTGCATTTAATAGATACAAATACATCACAGTCGCATTGGAAATGACCCCATTAATGTATAATTTACAAAGGAGCAAAGATCCCATTATTAACTTCAATGAGTATGTATCCCATTTGAAAGGAAGAATTTGCATTTATATGGAATCGTTAATGACCTCTTTACAGGGGTTAGGTCTTTACAGCTAATAAAGTACATTTGAAGTGTAGTCATTTTGTAACACAGCAGCCATTCACACACAGCAAGATCCCACAAACAGAAAGGTGGTAAGATCAGATAATCTGGTTTATATGTTGGTCGAGGGATAGATTTTTACCAAGACACCTAGGATAACGCCCCTGCTCTTTTTTGAAATAGTCACCATGGGATCTTTTATATCCAACCAAGAAGGCAGACAGGACTTCAGTCTAACAAAAGGACAGCACCTCTGCCAGTGCAGCACTCCCTCAGGACTGCCATCCCAGATTTTGTGCTCAAGTCTCTGGAGTGAGGCTTGAACCTACAACCATTTTTAAAATTCATTCTTGGGATGTGGGCTTTGCTGGCTGGGCCAGCATTTATTGCCCATCCCTAGTTGCCCTTGAGAAGGTGATGGTGAGCTGCCTTCTTGAACTCTGCAGTCCATGTGGTGTAGGTACACCCACAGTGCTGTTAGGAAGGGAGTTTCAGGATTTTGACCCAGCGACAGTGAAGGAACGGCGATGTATTTCCAAGTCAGGATGGTGAGTGGCTTGGAGGGGAACTTCCAGGTGGTGGTGTTCCCATCTATCTGCTGCCTTTGTCCTTCTAGATGGTAATGGCCATGGATTTGGAAGGTGTTGCCTAAGGAGCCTTGGTGAATTCCTGCAGTGCATCTTGTAGATGGTACACACACTGCTGCTACTGTGTGTTGGTGGTGGAGGGAGTGAATGTTTTTGGATGTGGTGCCAATCAAGCAGGGCTGCTTTGTCCTGGATGGTGTTGAGCTTCTTGAGTGTTGTTGGAGCTGCACTCATCCAGGCAAGTGGAGAGTATTCCATCACACTCCTGACTTGTGCCTGGTAGATGGTGGACAGGCTTTGGGGAGTCAGGAGGTGAGTTAGTCGCTACGGGATTCCCAGGCTCTGATTTGCTTTTGTAGCCATGGCGTTTATATGGCTAGTTCTGTTCAGTTTCATGTTCCATGTTTCATGTTCAGTTGCCATGTTCCTAGATGTTCTGCTCCAGAAATACAGTTGTTGAAGGATGATACCGGAGGAAATCTTTACTCGGTATTACAAAGTGAAAGCATGCACCAGTTCAGATATTCGCACTCCAGTGTGACCAGTAAGGAAGATAGCTGGGTTTTCACCTGGTGGCTCACACATTGCAAGTCAGCATGAGCAGACAGTGGAGACAGGGAGGCCAGTGGAGAGTCTGCGCCAGCGGGTGCATGACAATCCAAACTCTGCTCGGTCGAACGCGGATGCTGAACCTCGGGGCCGTCAACGAACAGCAACTTCCAGAATAGCAGCAAACAATATGCCATGTACTGGAAGATGCCCCAGCTGGCCAGCGCATGCTTGCAGACCGATTACAAGAGTTCCCCTCAGGCATCAGTGTCGTGATGCTGCAATTCTTTGGGATTATCTCTTCAACCATGGCAAGAGTGGCCACCTGCATGAAGCATCAAACATGTCAACCACAGGGGTGCATGCTGGTCTTCACCAACGACTGGCACATTATGAATGCCACCTTGCAGAGGATGTATGATACCCTAGCCTAGGCTGTTCCTTGTCCCACCAAAGTAATCATCGATGTACCGGAGAAAGAGTTGTGGGAGGAGGCCGGAGTAGGACTGGAACAAGGAATGTTCCACATACCCCATAAAGAGACAGGCATAGCTGGGGCCCATGCGGGTACCCATAGCCACACCTTTTATTTGGAGGAAGTGAGAGGAGTTGAAGGAGAAATTGTTCGGTGTGAGAACAAGTTCAGCCAGACGGAGGAGAGTAGTGGTGGATGGGGATTGTTTGGGCCTCTGTTCGAGGAAGAAGCTAAGGGCCCTCAGACCATCCTGGTGGGGGATGGAGGTATAGAGGGATTGGACGTCTATGGTGAAGAGGAAGCGGTTGGGGCCAGGGAACTGGAAATTGTTGATGTGATGTAAGGTGTCAGAGGAATCATGGATGTAGGTGGGAAGGGACTGGACAAGGGGAGAGAGAAGGGAGTCAAGATAACGAGAAATGAGTTCTGTGGGGCAGGAGCAAGCTGAGACGATCGGTCTACTGGGACAGTTCTGTTTGTGGATTTTGGGTAGGAGGTAGAAGCGGGTGGTCCAATGTTGGGCGACTATCAGGTTGGAAGCTGTGGGAGGAAGATCCCCAGAGGAGATGAGGTCAGTGACTGTCCTGGAAACAATGGCTAGATGTTCAGTGGTGGGGTCATGGTCCAGGGAGAGGTAGGAGGAAGTGTCTGCGAGTTGACACTCAGCCTCCGTGAGGTAGAGGTCAGTGCGCCAGACAACAACAGCACCACCCTCTATACCTCCATCCCCCACCAGGATGGTCTGAGGGCCCTTAACTTCTTCCTCGAACAGAGGCCCGAACAATCCCCATCCACCACTACTCTCCTCCGTCTGGCTGAACTTGTTCTCACACTGAACAATTTCTCCTTCAACTCCTCTCACTTCCTCCAAATAAAAGGTGTGGCTATGGGTACCCGCATGGGCCCCAGCTATGCCTGTCTCTTTATGGGGTATGTGGAACATTCCTTGTTCCAGTCCTACTCCGGCCCCCTTCCACACCTCTTTCTCCGGTACATCGATGATTACTTCGGTGCTGCTTCATGCTCTCGTCTGGACTTGGAAAAATTTATTAATTTTGCTTCCAATCTCCACCCCTCCAATTTTTTCACATGGTCCATCTCTGACACTTCCCTTCCCTTCCTTGACCTCTCTGTCTCAATCTCTGGTGATAGACTGTCCACCAATATCCATTACAAACCTACCGATTCCCACAGCTACCTCGACTACAGCTCCTCACACCCCGCTTCCTATAAGGACTCCATCCCATTCTCTCAGTTCCTTCACTTCCGTCGCATCTGTTCCGATGATGCTACCTTCAAAAACAGTTCCTCTGACATGTCCTCCTTCTTCCTTAACCGAGGTTTTCCACCCACGCTCGTTGACAGGGCCCTCAACCGTGTCCGGCCCATCTCCCGCGCATCCGCCCTCATGCCTTCTCCTCCCTCCCAGAAACATGATAGGGTCCCCCTTGTCCTCACTTATCACTCCACCAGCCTCCGCATTCAAAGGATCATCCTCTGCCATTTCCGCCAACTCCAGCATGATGCCACCACCAAACACATTTTCCCTTCACCCCACCTATCGGCATTCCATAGGGATCGTTCCCTCCGGGACACCCTGGTCCACTCTTCCATCACCCCCTACTCCTCAACCCCCTCCTATGGCCCCACCCCATGCCCACGCAAAAGATGTAACACCTGCCCCTTCACTTCCTCTCTCCTCACCGTCCAAGGGTCCAAACACTCCTTTTAAGTGAAGCAGCATTTCACTTGCATTTCCCCCAACTTAGTCTACTGCATTCGTTGCTCCCAATGTGGTCTCCTCTACATTGGAGAGACCAAACGTAAACTGGGCGACCGCTTTGCAGAACACCTGCGGTCTGTCCACAAGAATGACCCAAACCTCCCTGTCACTTGCCATTTTAACACTCCACCCTGCTCTCTTGCCCACATGTCTTTCCTTGGCTTGCTGCATTGTTCCAGTGAAGCCCAACGCAAACTGGAGGAACAGCACCTCATCTTCCGACTAGGCACTTTACAGCCTTCTGGACTGAATATTGAATTCAACAACTTTAGATCTTGAACTCCCTCCTCCATCCCCACCCCCTTTCTGTTTCTTCCCCCTTCCTTTTGTTTTTTCCAATAAATTATATAGATTTTTCTCTTCCCACCTATTTCCATTATTTTTAAATATTTTTAAATCTTTTATGCTCCCCCCACCCCCACTAGAGCTATACCTTGAGTGCCCTACCATCCATTCTTAATTAGCACATTCGTTTAGATAATATCACCAACTTTAACACCTATGTGTTCTTTTGTTCTGTTGTCTATGACATCTTTTGATGATCTGCTCCTATCACTGCTTGTTTGTCCCTACGACCACACCAACCCCCTCCACTTCTCTCCCCCAACCGAAACCCCACCGCACCCCCCCCTCCACAAACCACCACCCCCCCCCCCCCCCACCACACACCTTAAACCAGCTTATATTTCACCCCTTTCTTGGATTCACTCAAGTTCTGTTGAAGGGTCATGGGGACTCGAAACGTCAACTCTCTTCTTTTCCGCCGATGCTGCCAGACCTACTAACATATTGAAATTGCATCTCTGGGGGAGTTGCTTGCATGTAACCTAACGCACTGGTATTGAATGTGCCAGCTGGTAGCTTGGAGTTGGCTTCCTGACATGCTCACCTTTTTCCTGGCGTTCACTCCCTTCCCCACCCATTCCCAAACCAAACCCTTACCCTCGTTAAAATTGTCCCAATATTTCTGCACATTAATTTGGAATTTACATCCCTTGAGTACAGGCTGCATCCTCTTGCTCTAATGTGCTGGATAAGGTGGACCAGTTTGTCATGGTCAACATCAACTAGTCCCTGTAGAATCCTAAAACCACAATCACATTACCGCTCAACATTCTTTTCCCAGTGTCAACATGCCCGGTCTATGTAATTGCTCTTTATAACCTGATTTCTCCATCTCTTCAATCATTCTGGTTGCTCTCTTCTGTATTCTTCCAATTGCTGCAATATCCTGCCTGTACCATGGTGACCAGAACTGTGCATGTGATTTGAAGTGTGGCTCTGCCATTAATTCATAAAGAGACAGGATTACCTCACCATTTTGGCTCAGTATTGACCTCTTAATACGTCCCATGGTGAGCTTTACTCGCTATGACCATGCATTATTGCAAAGCTTCAATTGACTGTCAATCAGGATTCCCAGATCGCATTCATTCTCAATGCAAGTTATTCTCTATCGATTTATGTAATAGTCTATTACTGTTTTTTTTAAGTAAGTGATGCTTTAAAAGGGATTTCAATGTCAACTTAATGAGTTGACACTTGATCCCAGAGCTTCTGTTAATGTGCATGAAGAGCTCAGTCTGCTATGAAGACATCTTTTCACCTTTTTAAAATTTAAAATGAACAAGTTGTTTCATTTATTATTGAGTTTATATTGTTAGTGTTCTATATAGACGTGTGTGTATATATATATATATATAACATATATATTTATATAAAAATATATATAATTATGTCAGCCCTTAAATTCATATTATGCTGTACATAATATTACTGTGCAACATTAACAAATACATATTTAACATGTGTTGTATGAAATTCCATTGTGCATGTTTTAACAGAGGCCTTAAGGTCAGTGGATTTGTGCTTCAGCTGCTTAGTTGACAAGGGATTTCTGTCCAAAAATGTATTTTAATTCATTCACAGGGTGTGGGCGGTGCCTGCAAGGCCAACATTTATTGCCTGTCCTTGTTGCCCTTGAGGAGCTGATATTGATTGACACATGCCCCACCCTCCCTCACCCCCCTCCCCACTCCAAAGAGAAGGCATCATTGATTAGCATTTAGTAATTTCAGTCCTTTATACTTTCTGCTGGTTTATGAATTCCTTTGTGCCAAATTTGCCGATTAGCAATTTCATGACTTCATCTTTTTCTCTTTCCTATTTGTTTTGGTTTCAAATTGTACATTTCGGTTGTCAATTCTGGCTGTAAGTTCCAGGTAGCCTCTTGAAGGCTTGCTTTTCATACCTATATATATTTTGGTCCAGGTCAACCAACATCAATAACACAGATTGTCTTGTCTTTTTTCTATTCATTCATGGGATGTGGGCATCGCTGGCTAGGCCAGCATTTATTGCCCAGCCCTAATTGCCCTTGTTCAGAGGGCATTGAAGAGTCAGCCACATTGCTGTGGGTCTGGAGTCACATGTAGGCCAGACCAGGTAAGGACAGCAGATTCCCTTCCCTAAAGGACATGAGTGAATCAGGTGGGTTTTTACAATAATCGGCAATGATTTTGTGGTTATCATCAGACTTTTAAATCCAGATTTTTATTGAATTCAAATTTCACCATCTGCTATGGTGGGATTTAAACTCAGGTCCTCAGAGTATTACCCTGGGTCTCTGGAATACCAGGCCAGTGACAATATCACTACGCCACCACCCCCCCTTACCCCCCCACCGCACCGCCACCACACCCCACCCCCATTACATTGCTGTTTCGTGGGAGCTTGATGTGCCCAAATTGGCTGACGTGTCTCCTACAGACTGAAGCTCCATCAGGACAGCAAGAGAAAATTCGGGTGAAATGCCTGGTTAGCCCCTCCTTATTTTCTCCAGCCCTGTCCCCTCCGAGATCTCTGTCTTTCTCCAGTACTGGCCTCTTGTGGATTCCGTCTCATTTTCCTACCATTGGTGTCCATGCCTTCAGCTGAATGGACCCTAAGTTCTGGAATTCAGTCCCTAAATCTTTCAGCTTCTCCCCTTCTCTGCTTTGTTTAAGTTAGAGTTAAAAATCGTCATCTTTTGACCAAGCATTTGGTCTCCTGTACTCATTGATTCTCTTTTGGTTCAGCATCACTGAACAGCTGATTATGCTCCTGAGAGACACCTTGGGACACTTCACTGTTGAAAATTCTTTATAAGTGCAAGTTAGTGCGGTATTCAGATTAGGAAATCGACATTGCTCCTTGTCCTTTTCCATCGACATTTGCACTTGTGTCTTCAGATTTGAACAGATGACAATTATTGCATGAAATTAGCCAAAAGGAGGGAGCAATGTGGGTTCAATATTGGGTTTCAACCTTCCTGGACCAACAAGGCAGAAAGGAAATTTTGCAGGTTTCCAGCTCTCAATTGCTTTCCATTGACCGGTTTGTTAGAAACTGAGTTTGTGTAAACATCGGCTGAGACTCAGATGTCCGTTGCTTACTGTGTGGCCACCAGACTGAGAAGGTGACACTCAGGTTGGGACAGCCATTGGTTAATGGATAACCAATTCAAAATGTTGGTGTTGAGCCAAACACAACGATGTGTAAGTTTGTTACTTGGGGTTGAGTTGGGGGCAGGAATCATGGTCATTTTAACTGAATTCAGCAGGTGGGAATCCTATGGAATTGGGTAAAACATTGGTTTTACACATTGCCCGATAGTAAAATCAGATCAGGTGCAAAACCAACATCACAGCCACTTCTGTCAGTTTCACAATGGACAGGGAATGTTCAAATTGGCACCATGAAGATGTTACTAAAGATGTTTACTGGATACTTGTGTATTCAAGCCTTTTGCAGTTGGCTGGGATCAGCAGAAGGGGTTCCTTATGTGAGTCTGACCCAATCCCTCATTCAGTGATTTCCCTTTACCTAGCTTGCTGCTACTCTCTGCTCATCTACAGAGAATGGTGTTAAAACTGTCTACTCGCAAACTCTGAGACCAGAGACCTCATTTTCTGGAAATCTGAAACTCCACAAAGGGATTTGCAATTCTGGCATGTATTTGTTAGTGACCATGACTTTCAGTCATTGAAGTGACAGGAAACTCTAGACTCAAAGAGCGTGACTGCTTAAAGTACAGTTTGCACCTCTTCTCCTGACAAAAGGCAGGGGGGTGACCTACTCAAAGTCTTTAAAAACATGAAGGTGTTTTATAGGATGGATGTAGAAAAAAGCATTTCCACTAATGGGGAAATAGGGGCCATAAAGACAAGATAGTCATTAATAAATCCAATAGGGCACTCGGGTGGAACTTCCTTATCCAGAGAGTGGTGAGATTGTGGAACTTGCTCCCACAGGGAGTGGCTGAGGTGAATAGGTGCATTTAAGGGGAAGCTGAAGGGGGGAAGGAATAGAAAGTTTTGTTGGTAAAATGGGAGGAAGCTTGTTTGGAACATAAACACTGACATCAACCGTTTGGGGTGCATGGCCTTTTTCTAGATTGTAAATTCTATGGTTATTCCCCTGTATAGTGTGTGTGTTTAAAAATGTGATTTACACATTTCACTACATAGCACATTTGGGAACACCCCATCAAAATGTTTGCTGTTGACAATCTCTTTTGGTGTTTTTCTGGCTGTTCCTCTGTATCAGTTTTGTGAACTAGTTTACTGGCTGTGCAGATTACAACTAGCTGCAGTGCTAACTTGGACCGATTGGTAACACACTGCTTCCGGGTCAAAGGCTGTGGCTCAAGTCTACTCTGACCTTTGAATATTTAACGTAGGCTCATGCATCGTCGGGTCACTATCCTTCAGATGTCTGAAAGAGTAGCAGAATTAAGCAGGTTCAATGGTAACTCTCAAAAGGAAATTGAATATGTACCTCAAAAGAGAAAGATTTTCAGGGCTATGAGGAAAGGGCAGTGGGGAGAGGGACTAATTGGATAACTCTTTCAGCATGGTTATGACAAGCTTGATGGCTAATTTCTCTGCTATAAGATTCGAAGATGGGATATTAAACCAAGTGTGTCTGCCTGTTCAGGTTGATGTGAATAATCTTAAGACATTATTTTAAAAAAAGAGCATTATCAACAAAAGTCGCTAAAGCCATCATGTAATCGGTGTCATGGGATCTTGCTGTGCATAAGATGGCAAAGACACTTGTCTACATAACAGTAAAACCGCCTATTCAAATAATTCCTTCTATGAAAAGTGCTTTAGGATATCTCAAAAAGAAGGGTACACAAGTCAAATGCTTTCTTACCAACAACTTAGATCAGCTCCAATTGAAGTCTATGCTTGAAAGTATAGTTTAAATAAATATTTTATTGTAATCATCTCTTATTTTTTAATTTTTTTTAAAATGTATACAGCCCAATCAGCAGTTGGGCGAAGTTTATGATTTGGGACAGGTGAAAAAAAAAACAAAGACAGAAATGCAAGATGTGGCTTCATGACCCTAACACTAACTTTAATACATTCCGCATGAAAGTAGCACATTTGCGACTGGCTATCACGTGGCTTAAACGAATGGTAGCCCAACGAACCTGAAGAAGGGAACTTTGCTGTCAATCACTATTCATCATTTCAAAATTACACAGTGATGAGTTGGTATCGGAAACCATCTGATAACCGCATTGCTCCAAGGGGGATGTTGATGTTGTCGGGTCTGGGGTCTCAACTTGCAACATCACTTGCTTGTTTTGGACCATTTGCTCTTCTTCAGGCTGCTGGTAACGATGTGATTTCCTGCGGTGCCTTCGTTTCTTTCTTTGTTCACTCCTTTCTTTCTTGAAGTCCCGAATGCCCTTGTAGAAATAGCAGCTGGAAAGGAATTTGGCCACACAAGAAATACCTGAGCAACTTTGATGCAGAGATTTGTAGTTTTAACACAATCTTAACAAACAGATAAATAATCTAGCATTTTCTTTTTTATGGTAACATGCTTTGGAAAAGCTGAGGAATCGAGTGAGGCGGTGCAAGGTGAGCTGGAGAAGCCGTGCATGCAGGACTCAAGGTTCAGGGTGAGTCAGGGACGGATGTAGTCAGATTGTTTTTCTGTTACTTGGCTACTGGGAACAGCAAAGTCTTGACCTGATGGTGGGAGTAAGTGTTCCTGGAGCTGAGACTGGAGTACAGGTCTGATTCGGAGGCCAGAATCGTGTGAGTTTCCAGGGCTGAAGCTTTGTCAAAGGGTAGCGACACTGTGTTTATTGGTTTATTGTTTATGTAAAGAACAGATTTGTATTTTTCCTTGGACTGTGGCTTTAAGATTGGACTGTGGCTGTAAAAACTACCATGGCTGCAGTTTAACAGAGGTGTTCACCAGAGCAGGAAGAAGAAAATCTACAATGTTGCTCTCTCCTGGAACAGTGTGCACCAGTTTGGACAGAGTGGTGCTGGAACGGAGACCTGGATTAAGAGGGAACCGCCTAGCGACGGCGTTTTGATTGGCTCCTGACCAAGTGGCCAGATTCTGTGTGAAGATAGTGTAGTAGATCAGCTTCCAGCCTGAAAAGAGGAAAGACCTGAAACCTCTCTCTCCTGTGTTTTGTAAGACTCCAGTAATCCTGCCATAGTAGCTATCTGGCTATTTCTCACATCGCTGTGTCCTGCTTTCTTTGAGAAACCCCAGTCAGGAGGAAAAGGGGAAAAATCACCAGTAGAGACATAAATAGTAAAAGCAAGTTTTAACCAGAGAACCACAGACTGCAAGTGCTGGGAGACCACCTCGTGTCAACCACAACAACCTGCAAGGAATTGGGAAGAAAGCAATCAAAGTCAACCCATCTAATCCCGAACTCCGGATTGGTGCTATCAAACTGTTTTATCTCATCTTTAAAATCCATGTTGTGTGTGTCTTATGTACGCATGTGTGTGTGTGTTTGTGTATAGGGGTTTAAGAAGGGCAAGAGTTTAAGTTATAGAGTTAAAAGTTAGTAGTTCATATTTCTTTCTTTTGCCACTGGTTACAGACAATTTGTTTAATAAACAGTTATTCACTTGTTAAGTTTACAAACCTGGTGCTCGTACTCATTTAACCTAAATTAAACAGTTAGGTAGAATTGGGGCAATCTGGTGGTCTGAGTAAACTTCTCAACTTTGTCACGGTTTGAGGAGCAGTGGGGTTTGATACGACAGCGCACTATCCCCAGTGAGTTGTGACATTTATCACAATTCACTTTCAAGTATAGGCCCAGAGTAATTTTAATCGAACCTGGAATAGATAGACTCGGTGTGATGTTAACCATTAAAATGGAGAGCAAGTGTGAAACTGGCGTTACACCCCCATCCCGTCAGTTTCCCATCTGGCGAGTTAGGTTAAAATTGCCCCCAAATTTGTCACAACTACCTTTTCTCTTTTCAAATGCCCACTGACCGGCTTTTTATTCCCAGCATTTTCCATTTCACTTTTGCAGCTTCAGCCAGTCTATAGATAATTATATTGTCCTTCCTGTCAGTGGTACCTCAGGTAGAGTTCAAACGTTTATGCTTTATTGTGTTTTCTTGTGTCTTTTTTAATAAAAGAAAAATCCAGTTACCTTTAAGAGTCACTGCTCCCAGTATCAGCCTCCTTGGATTCAGGAGCTGCTATGGCACCTTTTCTATCACCATACTGGAGGGGGGTGGAAATCAGAACTGAAAGCAGCAAGAGCTGGCATGCTCTGTGAATAGCCAATCCTGCACCCGGTTTATGGATAGAACGGGAATGATCTGGATTAGCTGCAGATTGGCTGGATCACAGCAATCCCCTCCAGGTGAAGCAACCAGGTGCATGCAAGTTTAGCTACTTTGATCTTTTTCAGATCTAGGGTTGTTCAGCCATGTCTGTGTCCCTGTGCAATATTTAAAATCCTGGTCAGGACTTACAGGTGGTTGTTTGCTCTTAAAGGGAAGCTGCAATCAATAATGTTGCTGGAAATTTAAACAGCAGCGTTACAGAGATGAAATTCGCACCCACCGTGTGTTACTTTCATTCCCTTTGAACACTTTAGTTTTTTGGATCATAAGAATCTTGGGACTAGGGAGAATTGTCCATTTAGAGGTGAGAGGTCGTGTAATGAAACCTCCAAGAACACGTCCAGCCAAAGTTGGCAACCCTAATCTAAGAGATGGAGAGGAACATGCCCAGGTTATTGCACATACCAAAGCACGATACCGGCCATTGTTCCCATCAGTAGAATTCCAGTGACGACTCCTGCAATGATCTCCAGTCCCAAGGTTGATACACCAGTCCTTGTTGATATCGATTTTATTCCCTTTGTTAAAATCATCAAGCGCTTATCAAAGTCAGAAAATTCATCACAGGATTGAATATTAACATCTTCACTCCTTTGTTTTGATGCTGCTTTTTTTAATGCTGCATTTACTTTGCCAGGATTTGATTTTTGCCTATGAGATTTTGCACCTAAACAATGTAATCAGAGAGGTATGTTACAACAGAATGAAATGAATCACAGAAAGATGCAACATGGACGGAGGCCATTCGGCCCACATTGCTTATGTTGGCTCTGTGCAAAAGCAATCAAATTAGTCCCACTCCCCCTTCTCTTTTCCCTTGGTCCTGCAAATTGTTTGCCTTATTCCTTGTGTGAATTTTTACCTTTTGTTTAACTTCTCTCCTCTGCCTGAAGGAAAACCTTGTTTACTTTCCTCAACTGGTTATCGATGTTTCATGTGCCAGCTCAGTCAGTGGTATCGAGAGGTCATTCAGCTTTGGGTTGGGAGCAAGGGGAGCAGGTACAAATGGAGCCAGACCTATCATTCCCTGACGTCTCCACATACCCACTCACTTCCAGCAAGAGTCACTGGATTTTAAATTCTAAACGAGGCTCATATTCCCTGGACTAAAGAAGATTAAGAAGTTTGATTTGATTGAGGTTTGTAAGATTGATAGACTTGACAGAGAGATTTTTTTCCCCTTAGGAGGAATGGGAAGTTATTCAGGAGAGAAGTCAGGAATCATTTCTATAGACGCCGCCGTTCATTCCAGCAGATGACTGAGAACCAGTGTCACTGAAGACTGCGCATGTCTAGGGAACTGGTCGCTCACATCTGCCAGCTGCTGCAGTATTTGGCACCACAGGGGACATGGAGGGCATCCACTGCCAGTGGCTGTGCAAGTGACCACTGCACTCAATTTCTATACCAGTGGCTCCTTTCAGGGATCCACAGGGATATCACAATCCTCCATCCACAAATGCACCCACGAGGTCACAATTTGTCATTTTCACAAAGCGTACAACTTTGTGCTTGTCGCCCGGGACCAGGAAAGCCAGGATACACAGACCTCAGGTTTCCCGCAGGTGCAGGGTGTCATTGACTGCACTCACGTAGCGCTCAGATCTCTACTACGGTCAACCGCAAGTGCTTCCACTCACTGAATGTTCAGCTAGTGTGTGACCACCACAAATGCATTCTGCAGGTGTGCGCATGGTTCACAGGGAGTGTCCACAACTGCTACATCCTTGGCAGGTCTCAGGTCCTTGACGTCTTCCAGGGTCCACAGAAGCTGCAGGGTTGGCTCCTCGGGGACAAGGGCCACCCACAGAGGTCGTGGCTGATGACACCCGTGTGGGGGCCTCAGACTGCAGCAGAGCGACGCTATAATGAGGTTCATACAGCAGCTCACAACTTGGTGGAGCAGACAGTCAGGATGCTGAAAATGAGGTTTTGGTGCCTGGACTGGTATGGTGGAGCCCTGCAATACGGTCCACAGAGGATGTCAAACATCATCATCAGTACGACTCACTCCCAAAGTGCGTACGTATGCCATGGACACCACTTTAGTGATAAAATGGTGCTCATCGTACTAAAAATGGTGCTAAGTGGTCAAACTTTGTGATTATTCTCCCTCTCTCTGGGGTTCATGTGCAGCTGTTTTGGTCGTTACCTGTTCCGTTGGTGACCACGACATTCACTTTTTGTCCATTCACCGTTATCTCACTCTCGGAGTACAATCTCAGCTCATACTGTCCAGCATCGGCAGACATAATTGGTTCCAGCACCAGTGAACAGTTCCCATTCGGGATAAGCGATATAAACATTTGTGCACGGCCTTCATATCGGTTGGGCTCAATGACAGGCTCAAGTACAGACCCCACCACTCGGTAGATGGGCCTATAGTAATTGTTAGGTCCCGCGATAACTCCCCATTCCAACCGCAGATTGCTAGATTGGACAGCTTCATTCGTTTTGAACGAACATGGTATGAGAAGCCTGTCTCCTTCCTTAACTTCAAAATAGGTTTTGGGCATCTGGACATCTTCAATCTCTAAAGCTAACATAGAAAGAATTGTTAAAGACAATTAAAGAAAGTGCAATTAACAACCTATCGTTACTTAATCTAGTTGTAAAAACCTGGAAATTACTATTGGTGATATTAATGGGACAATAACTCAACCAAACTCTATTGGTTATATTCTAACACACCAATTCCCAGAAACTCAACACCCCCTGTGCTCATTGATCTCACTGCCTCCTGGTCCTGGAATGCATCAATATTAAATTTCTCATTCCTGTCTTCAAACCCCTCAATAACCTCACCCTTTCCTATCTCTAGAACCTCATTCAGTCCTATAACACTGGGATATCTGTGTTCCACCAATTCTAGCACGTCGCTTGATGTCATTGCTCCACGATTAGCCGTCATGTCTTCAGCTGCTAAAAATAGTGCCCCCTGCCTGCCTGTGTGCCAGCTCCATCCTGCTCCTGTGCCATTTTTGCGGCGGTGGTATGAGGGAACGGAAGGGCCATGTAAGGCCAATTATAGGAGGCTGATTGGGATTTTCACAGACCAGCAGGCAGCAGGGGCCAGTTTAGCTGCCTGGCATTAGCCTCCCCTTGGCAGATTGGGGGGCCAGAACTCCGGATGGGCCCAGTGGCCCTCCATTCCTATTGGGTTCTGCGTTAGCCACAAGCCATCATGTAGAGGAGCTCAGCCTCCTCATAGTGGTGGCGAGGCTGCAAAGGCCATTTTTTAGTTTAAATTTAGATAAATTGGATAGATGGTACCTGCATTTTGAAGCACCCTCTCCCTTACGCCACCATCTGCTACTTTCAAGTAGGAAGGCCTCTGATTGGCCCTCCAGCTTCGGGAGTCCACCTACCATCCTTAATTAGATGGCATGCCCACCTGTTGACCATTAATTGGCTGCTTTGGGGAAAATGAGTGACTGTTTCCCACACCAGGTGAGCTTCTGGCCTCCATTTCACCCTGATGGTGGGGTTTAGAAGCCCACAGAGAAAATCTTGGCCCATATTTTCTTTGAAAAGTAATGGCATTTGGACGATGCAAATTGTTATTAATTTTAATTGAGGACTGCCACAAGTTACTGAGAAATACACACTGTTCTGCCTCCATTAGCTTCACAAAAATGGCATACAACCTTGAACCTCCCTGTGGCATCCATGAAAGTTGTCATCTTTGCATATTAATGGAATGGAATGTTAAAGTAGGGATGTTTTACTACAGTTGTACAGGGAATTGGTGAGACCACATTTGTACTGTCTACAGTTTTGGTCTCCTTTCTTAAGGAAGGATATAATTGTGTTAAAAGCGGTTCAGAGAAGGTTCTCTCAACTCATTCCAGGAATGAGGTCGTTCTCTTATGATGAAAGAGTGGACACATTGGGCCTGTACCGGAATTTAGCAGAAAGAGAGATGATTTTATTGCAACATATAAGATCCTGAGGGGTCTTGACAGGGTGGATGTTGAGAGGATATTTCCCCTTGTGAGATTGACTGAGAGGACACAGTTTAAAAATAAGGGGTCTCCGATTTAAGATGGAAATGAGGAGAAATCTTGCTTTTAGAGGGTCATTAGTCTGTGGAATTCACTTCTCCAGAGAGCAGTGTAGACTGGGTCATATAATATTTTTAAAACTGAGTTATACAGATTCTTGACTGACAAGGGAGTCAAGGGTTATAGGGGGTAGACAGGAAAGTAGAGTTGAAAGTAAAAGCCACAATTAGATCAGCCATGATCTTATCAAATGGCAAAGCAGGTTTGAGGGGCTGAATGGCCTAATCATGCTCCTAATTCATTGTTCATATAGAATTGTTATTAAACTCACCACAGAGAGTCAAGTCTAGTGACACTTTTAATGATGTGATTAATAGTAATTGTCAATCATCCTCTTGTGCCCAGAAATTGAATAATTAAATATGTAGAGTCACATTCCTTCAGGTTGTGAATTGTTGTTGGAGATTTTAAAAATGTGAAACTTAATTTTTTTCTTTCTGTCTCTTTTCACTCTCCCAATCCAATCTTTCTTTCTCTTTTTGTAGCTGATTTGACCAAATTTACTCTCAATTTCCTTCTTTGCTCCTTCCTCAATCCTTAAAACTGACTGGATATGGTGATACCCTGTGGGTTGCCGTGCTCACTCTGGTCCGATGCCCTGTTACCCTCATTGCGCTGTAATCAGCTCACACTTTTCAGCAACTTTGTGGGCAAAACATTTTAAAACCTCAACATCCACAAACAAGTCTAACTAATGGAACATGCTGCAAAATCTGAGCCATTGTGGTAATGGATCAATCAGGTAAGTATGGATCAACCTATGAATCAGTATGCACAACTGGATAGAAAAAAAGAACTTGCATTTATATCGCGTTTTCATAAGCTTAGGATGTCTCAAAGTGCTTCATCACCAATGAAGCATGTTAGAAGTGTAGTCACTGTCATAATGTATGAAACAAGGCAGTCAATTTGTGCGCAGCAAGCTCCCACAAACAACGATGCAATAATGACCAGATAAAAAGAAAAGGGACTGGAAATACTCAACGGGTCAGACAGCACCTATGGAGAGAGAAACAGAGTTAGTGTTCAATTTGGTGATCTTCCGTCAGAATTGGAAGAAGCTAGAGATGTAACAGATGTTAAACAGGAACCGAAGCAGGAGAAAGGGGGAAGGGGGAAAGATCAAAAGGGGTGGTCATCAACCTGAAGCAATAACTCTGGTTCTCTCTCCACAGGTGCTGCCTGACCTGCTCAGTATTCCCAGCAGTTTCTGGTTTCATTTCAGTCCAGCGTCTGAAGGATTTTGCTTTTGCATCAGTGAACAGATAGGGCAGGATTTTCAGTTCGGCGGGTGGCACGGTCGGCTGGTCTGGGGTTTGTTGGGGAATGGACCCCGCCCACTGCGATCGGCCCCTGACCGCGATTTCACGCCGGCTGGCCAATTAGGCCGGAGGTAAGCGCGCGCTGAAAGGCTCAGCCCAGCCACGGTGGCGGGGGGTGGGGGGGGAGGTGGGGGGGATGCGGGAGGGTGGGTGAGCGCTGACATAAGCTTGGGCGCGAGGGAGTGCAGAACGAAACCGCCCTGAAGGCACAGAACTGCTTCAGGGAGCTGGAGAATTTGTAAGCAATAAAGAAAGATTTTAAAATCCGGAAGAAAATGTCCACGCATTAAAATCAGTCACCTGAACATTTGGATGATGAAAATTCTGCCCAAACATTTTTATTTTTAACCTCCTCTTGCTCTTGGATGAGATTTCATCAAAAATGCAAAATCCACCTGGCAGATTCGCCCATTCGCCAACCGTAAGGTTGGACAGACCAAGAAAAGTCGAATAATTTGGAACTCTAATGGGCTTAATTGTCCTCTTAATTGTGGGCGGATGCACTTCCGACTTTAGCGCACACCCACTGACCAAACTGTTGCGCGAGTGCAGGATGGCGTCAGGACACTCGCCTGATGACATCACATGCTCGACATCACATGCTCGACATCACATGCTATTTCATGCTCGAATGGGTCAAGTGCACACCCACAGGCCGACTAAAAATTTTGCCCATAATCGGCTTCAGTGATATTGGTTAGGGATAAATATCGGTCAGGACTCTGGGGAAAACTCCCCTGGTCTTCTTTGAAATAGTATCAAAGGACCTTTTACGTCACCTGAGAGGACAGATGGGGCCTCAGTTTGATATCTCATCTGAAAGACAGTGCCTCCAACAGTGCAGCACTTCCTCAGTGTATCAGCCTATATTATATTAACATGAAGGTCATGATGGTGGTGTGTTACAGTTCACTGAAAGAGTCTGGGTTGCTGTTGCAACATTCCCTTTTTATGTGCATGTTGTAGTGTAGAGCTATGCACAACAATGACAGAGGTTCAAATTTCTTTCCATCACACGACTGACCAGGAATTTCTGCTGCTCTTACCACATGCATTGGCGTGTTGGAAGGTTTTGCAGGTTTATACCCAACATGATATTAATGTACCCTCCTTGGCCATCAAGTCCTGGGGTGGGACTCAGGAGTGGAGCTTCTGGTTCAGGGGCAGGGACGCTGCCCACTGTGTCACAAGCCCTTTGTGGGGAATGTGGAGGTCGGGATTTGGAATAGAAACCTATGAAAATATGAGCAAAATGCATGACTGGATTAGGATTGTGCCCAATCCAATTATTCCCCAGTGTCCCTTCAAAAAGAATAAGTTGTATTTATATAGCACCTCTAGCATGAGATGTTCCAAGGTGCTCCACAGGAGTGTAATCAGACAACATTTTACACTGAGCCATTAGAATAGGAGACCAAGAGCTTGGAGAAAGAGGACAGTTTTAAGAAGCAACTTAAAGGACCCGAGAGGGAGGCAGAGAGGTATGGGGAGATAATGTCATAGCTCGGTCCTGGACAGCTAAATCCAATCATAAGATCATAAAAAATAGGGGCTGGAGTAGGCCATTCAGCCCCTCGAGCCTGCTCCGCTGTTCAATAAATTCATGGCTGACCTGATTGTGGCCTTAACTCCGCTTTCCTGCCTGTTCCTCATAACCCCTGACTGTCTTGTTGATCAAAAATCTGTCTAACTCGGCCTCGAATATATTCAGTGACCACTGCTCTATGGGGTAGAGAACTCCAAACTCTCACGACATTCTGAGAGAAGGGTCAGAGAGATGAAAATCGGAGATGCAAGAGGCCAGGATTGGAGGAATAGAGAGTCATGGGTTGTAGGGCTGCAAGAGGTTACAGAGGTAGAGAGGGGTTGAGCCCGTGGAGAGATTTGAACAGAGTGAGAATTTTATCTTTGAGGCATTGCTGGACTGGGAGCCAATGTAGGCCAACCACCACAGAAATGATAGGTGAATGGGACTTGATGCAAGTTAAGATAGGGCAGTAGTATTTTGGATGAGCTGAAGTTTATGGAGGAAGATGGGTGGGAGGCTGACCAGGAGACCATTGGAACATTGGAGATGACAAAAGCTGGGGTGAGGGTTTCAGCAGCTGATGGGCTGAAGCAGGGGTGCAGTCGGGTGATATTACAGTAGCCAGCCTTGGCGATGCAGAACTAGACCTGAAGGCTGTATTGATCTGATCCCGCTTTATGAAACACTGGTGGAGATCCACAAGCACTGCTGACCAATTAGAAGCAGGTGAAATCTCAAACACGCTGCACAAATTCTATCTTTTCTAGGAGGAAGGGGAGGGGTTAAATGGGAGATGTCTTAACCCACAACAAAAAAATACACTGCATTTGAAGATTGCTTTAATAATTGTGATCCCATGAGTAACACTTCATAAGCGTTTTGTTCTGTTGCCTCAAGGGTGCCAATAATCATGAACCTTCTCCAATAGGTTAATCTAGTAGGCTATTGTACCTGAAGCAGCTTGCAGGCAGAGTGTAAAGATCCAGAGTTCAGCATAGAAGTGCATTTTATATTCAGTCTCAGCCGTAAGCCATGTTGGACACTGCTCTGAGCTAGAGGGACTCGGCTAGCGTGTTGATTCAGACAATGGACCATTGTGACAGCCCAGCATTTAGAATTTGGAACCCAATGTAACAAAAACAAGGTGACACATCAATTAAATAATTATTAGCAACACGGTATCCATTTATTAATAAAAAGCTCAATGTAACAAATAGCCTAGAGTACTGTGAACAATTTTGGTCCTCTTATCTAAGGAAATATATACTGGCTTTGGAAGCAGCCCAGGGAAGGTTCACTAGGTTGATCCCGGGTATGGAAGGATTTTCTTATGAGGGGAGGTTGAGTAGGTTGGACCCGTACTCATTGGAGTTTAGAAGAATGAGAAGCGACCTTATTGAAACATATAAGATTCTTAGGGGGCTTGACAGGGTAGATGCTGAGAAGTCGTTTCCCTTTGTGGGAGAGCCTAGGACCAGAGGGCATAATCTCAGAGTAAGGGGTCGCCCATTTAAGGCAGAGATGAGGAGGAATTTCTTCTCTCAGAGGGTAGTGAATCTGTGGAATTCTTTACTGCAGAGGGCTGTAGAGATTGGGTCGTTAAGTATATTCACGGCTGAGATAGACAGATTTTTAATCAGTAAGAGATTCAAGGGTTATGGGGAAAAGGCAGGAAAGTGGAGTTGAGGATTATCAGATCAGCCATGATCTCATTGAATGGTGGAACAGACTCAATGGGCCGAATGGCCTACTTTTGCTCCTCCACCTTATGGTCTTAGAGCCTGGAGATACACATACAGAACTGGCATGCATTTATGCAGTTAATTCTAAAACATTTTATTAAATTGCAAACTAACAATCCAGTCTAATGGATGTAAATTCAGTGTTTTAACACTTTGCATTGTGCAAGAGTAAAAACCCAAATAGGACAGGTTGAGAAAGTGATGATTAAGGAATATTAATCCTGGGCTTTATAAATAAAGGCATTGAGTACAAAAGCAAGGAAGTTATGGCAAACCTTTACAAAACACTGGTTCAACCTCAACTGCAGTATTATGTCTAAATCTGGGCACTGCATTTTAGGAAGGATGTGAAAGCATTAGTGAGAGTGCAGAAAAGATTTACAAGAATGGTTCCAGGGATGAGGGACGTCAGTTATGTGGATAGATTGGAGAAGCTGGGGCTGTTCTCCTTGGAGGAGAGGTTGGGAGGAGATTTGATAGAAGTGTTCAAAATCATTAGAGGGTCTGAACAGAGTGCTAAGATAGAAACAGTTACCATTGGGGGAATGGTCGAGAACCAGAGGACTCTGATTTAAGGCGAATGACAAAAGAACCAAAGGCGAGTGTTTAGGATTACATAGGATGTATGCCACAGAAACAGGCCATTCGGCCCAAGCAGTCCATGCTGGTCTTTACACTCCCTTTGAGCCGCTTCACACCTTTTCTCGTCTAAATCTACCATAATACTCAATTATTTCATTCTCCCTCAATTGTCTGTCCAGCTTCCTCTTAAATGAATCTATGCCGCTCGTTTCAACCATTCCCTGTGGTAGTGAGTTCCACAGTCTCATCACTCTCTGAGGAAAGCAGTTTCTTCCAAATTCCCCATTGGATTTCTTGGTAACTACCTTATATTGACGGCCTCTAGTTCTGCTCTTGCCCACGAGAGGAAAAACATTCCCTCTGTATCCACTCGATCAAAACCTGTCATGATTTTTATTAGTCACCCCTCATCCTTATTTTTTCTAGATAAAAGAGACCCTGTCAGTCTTTCCTTTCCTTGTATGTATACCCATGCATTTCTGGTTTCATTCCTGTAAATCTTCTCAACAGCCTCTCCCAGGCCTCCATATTTTTTTATAATATGGTGAACAGAACTTCATGCAATATTCTAAAAATGGTCTAACCAAGATTTGATACAGGGTTAGCATAACTTCCCTGCTTTTCAATGATTTCCCAATAAGAATAAAGCCCAGTGCTTGGTTTGCTTTTTTTATGGCCTTGCTTACTTGCAGCGCAACATTTAATGATTGATGTATTTGTACTTCAAGATCCCTTTGTTCCTCTCCCTCACCCATACTTGAAACTTCCAAGTAATAACTGACCTCCCTATGCTTCCCATCAAAATGTTGAACTTCATTTGCAAATTATTTTCCCAAACTGCAAGTTTCTTAATGTCCTCCTGTAATTTGCTGCAGTTCCCTTCAGAATTGACTACACTACCTCCCGCCACGTCCGATTTGGTGTCATCTCCAAAGTTAGAAATTGTGTTTTTAATTCTGAAATCCATATTGCTGATGTAAATTGTGAACAACAGTGGTCTCAGCGCTGATCCTTGTGGAACACTTCCCACCTCCTGCCACTCTGAATAACTACCCTTTACTGTCACACTCTGCTTTCTGTCTTGAAAACAGCTGAATCCATTCTGCTACTTGTCTCCTGGCTCCACATTCTCTGACCTTATTCATTAGTCTATTACGGGGCACCTTACTGAAGGCCTTCTGAAAATCCAGAGAAATTACAACTACTATATTACCATTGTCTACTCCCTCCGTTACCTCTTCAAAAAATTCAATAAGGTTGCTAAAGAAAGATTTCCCCTTTTGAAATCCATGCTGACTATTCATTATTACATTTCTCATATCTAAATGTTATTTTATTTCCAACATTAATTAGGATTCCATTATTTTTCATACCACCGATGTTAAGCCATAATTCTCTGGTCTATAATGCCCTGGGCATGTTTTGCATGTTTTGTCCCCCTTCCTCAATATTGGAATTACTCAACTATCCATCAGTCCTCTGACATATATGTTTTTTGTAACAAATTATTAAATATGAGTAGTAATGCCCACCTGGACCAAGGGCTTTATCTTCGCGTTTCTTCAGTTTATTCAATACATCCCGTTTTTAATTTTTAATGCACTTAGCTCATTGTTCTTTTCATCATTCAATGAATTGTCTACCTGTTCTAACTCCCTGGTAAATACCAAAGTAAATATTTAATATTTTTTGCCATCTTTCTATTGTTACCTGCGGTATTATTCCTTACCGGTCTTATTCCCACCACAGCTTTTATTGATGTGCCTGTAAAATATTTCACTATTTTGTTTTATGTTCCTTGATAATTTAATTTCATAGTTCCTATTTGCCTTCCTAATTGGTTTCTTTATTTCTCTTCTAATCTCTTCATATTCTCTCTTATCCCTGCCATCTATGTAGTTAATGTATGCCTCCTTTCTTAGCCTCTCTTGTTCCTTTATGTCTATTCATCCATGGAGTCCCATTAATGTTTAGTTTGTTCTTTCCTTCAGTGGAGTGTGTTTTTCTGGAATGAATCCGGAATGCGCTGCCTGAGACGGTGGTGGAGGCAGATTCAGTTGTGGCTTTCTAAAGGGAATTGAATAATTGTCTAAAGAGAAAAGTATTTGCAGGGCTATGGGAACTAAATTAGGGGTGACAGTGTGACAGTGGCATAGTGTAATGATACTAGACTAACAATGCACAGACCCCCCCCCAGGCTAATGGGTTCAAATCCTGCTCTAGCAATTGGTGGAATTTAAATTCAATTAATAAATTTGAAATCTAAAAAAAAAATAGGCTCAAAAACACAAATGCCCCTTTGGAGAAGGAAATCTGCTGTCCTTAACTGGTCTGGCCTACATGCAACTCCAGATCCACAGTAACAGAATTACCTGGAAAAACTCAGCAGGTCTGGCAGCATCGGAGGAGAAGAAGAGTTGACGTTTCGAGTCCTCATGACCCTTCGACAGAACTTGAAGTTCTGTCGAAGGGTCATGAGGACTCGAAACGTCAACTCTTTTTTTCTCCGCCGATGCTGCCAGACCTGCTGAGTTTTTCCAGGTAATTCTGTTTTTGTTTTGGATTTCCAGCATCCGCTTTTTTTTTATTTTTATCCAGATCCACGGTAATGTGGTTTACTCTGAAATGGCATGTGGCAAGCTACTCAATTCAAGGGCAATTAGGGTTGGGCATCAAATGCTGGCCTTGACCCTGCAACCCATGGAAAAAATAAACCCAGCAGGAAGTTTTTATTATTTTAGGAATGACTGGTACTGCTTAAACCGGGACTCCAGTCGTACTTTGACAATTTTGAACGTTTCTACCTGCGGGAAGAAAAAGCTGCTCATGCCGAGAGAGAGAGAGCTGGCAGGGGCACACGATGGACCGGCTTTTTTTTTCCTCTCTCTGGTTGCGCTGTGACCATTCTGTGACGCTAACCTGGTGATTGACTGGGACGAGGGGCGGATCCTGGGTTTGCGACCGATTCGTTCCGATGATAAATGTTGAGAGTCGCTACACGAGTGAATCTCGCTACATGTGTGATTTGCTACACGAGTGACTCGCTACATGTGTGATTTGCTACACGAGTGAATCTCGCTACATGCTGCGCTGTGTGGGGCAGAGGTTGGCTACATTGTATCAGGGAGCGGTAGCGGTAGCGGCTGCGGGCCAGACAGGGACTGGGAGCTGCTGCTGCTGCTGCAGAGCGATCGCCGCAGTCCCTCCGCTCCGGCCTTTGCCCGCTCCCTCCTCTCGGGCTGAAGCCGCGTTGCAGGATCTGCTGCTGGAAGCTGCTGGAACAGGCGAGTCCCTCACACACTCACTAAGCCCTGGGGGCCTGTGGAGCCGGGTTTTCACTGTCCCCCTCCCCTCCCCTCTCTCCCTCTCTCTCTCTCTCTCTCTCTGGTGGGCCATGTTAAACTGATGTGCAGCTAGGGAAGGGAGGCCTGCTCCCTTTGCCACAGGAGCTGAGCCCTGTTGGGCTCTGCATAGCGCGGCCATCGGGCTGATCTTCCCCTCCATGTGGAGTTTGTCACGATCCATCTCTTATGTGTGTTGCATTTCTCTCTCTCTCTCTCTCTCTCTCTCTCTCCAGAGGGCCAGGCCGGAGCTGGGAGGCAGCCGCAGGGAAGCATGGCCACTACCGTACTCGATGGCGGGGTGAACCAGACCGAGCTTAGGCCAAACCAGGAGGAGAAGAAACGGAAGCAAGCGGGCGGGGAGAACCAACAGGCCGTCAAAAAGCTGAAGGAAGAGGCCGAGGAGCAGAGCAAGAAGTGTCCGAAGAGGAAAGTGGTTCTGCTGCTGGCCTATTCGGGGAAAGGTTACCATGGGATGCAGGCAAGTGACTCCTTCCTGCCCCAGCGCCCCCTCCGCTCAACAGGTTGTTTGGTTTTTTTTTTCTGCTGCACGTGTGGGGGTCTTTTTGCGGATAATTAAAGGGGAAGTTGCAGTATTGCTCCCGATTCTGGTTGTGTTACCAAGTGCCGAGTGGATGATGATCCATCCAGGCCTCCTCTGGAGGTCCCCAAGTTCACAGATGCCAGTCCCCAGCCAATTCGATTCACTCCACGTGAGTTCAACGGCTGAAGGCACCGGATCCTGCAAAGGCTGTGGGCCCCTGACAATATTCCGGCAACAGTGCTGAAGACTTGTGCTCCGGAACGTGCCGCGGCGCCCCTAGCCAAGCCGTTCCAGCACAGCCACAACACTGGCATCTATCCGGCTGTGTGGAAAATTGCCCAGGTGTGTCCTGTACACAAAAAGCAGGACAAATCCAACCCGGCCAATTACTGCTCCATCTGTCTACTCTCCATCATCAGTAAAGTAATGGAAGGGGTGATCAACAGTGCTACCAAGTGGCACTTGCTTAGCAATAGCCTGTTCACTGACGCCCAGTTTGGATTCCATCAGGGCCACTCAGCTCCTGACCTCAAATTCAGCCTTGGTTCTAACATGGACAAAATAGCTGAACTCCAGGGGTGAGGGGAGAGTGAATGCCCTTGACATCAAGGCAGCATTTGACCGAGTGAGGCATCAAGGAGCCCTAGTAAAACTGGATTCAATGGCAATCGGGGGAAAAACTCTCAGCTGGTTGGAGTCATACCCAGCACAAAGGAAGATGTTGTGGTTGTTGGAGGTCTGTCATCTCAGCTCCAGGACATCACTGCAGGAGTTCCTCAGGGTAGTGTCCTAGGCCCAACCATCTTCAGCTGCTTCATTAATGACCTTCCTTTCATCATAAGGTCAGAAGTGGGGATGTTCGCTGATGAATGCACAATGTTGAACGCCATTCGTGACTCCTCAGATACTGAAGCAGTCCATGTCCAAATACAGCAAGACCCGGACAATATCCAGGTTTGGGCTGACAAGTGGCAAATAACATTTGTGCCACACAAGTGTCAGGCAATGCCCATCTCCAACAAGAGAGAATCTAACCATTGCCCCTTGCTTTTCAATGGCATTACCATTACTATCAACATCCTGGGGGTTACCATTGACCAGAAACTGAACTGGACTAGCCAAATAAATACTGTGGCTACAGGAACAGGTCAGAGACTAGTAATCCTGCTATGAGTAACTCGCCTCCTGAGTCCCCAAAGCCTGTCCACCTTCTACAAGGCACAAGTCGGAGTGTGATGGAATGCTCCCCAATTGCCTGGATGAGTGCAGCACCAACAACACTCAAGAAGCTTGACACCATCCAGGACAAAGCAGCCGCTTAATTGGCACCCCACCCCCAAACATTCACTCCCGCCACCACCGATGCACAGTGGCAGTAGTGTGTACCATCTACAAGGTGCACCGCAGGGATTCACCAGGGCTCCTTAGACAGTACTGTCCAAACCCATGACCATTACCATCTAGAAGGACAAGGGCAGCAGACAGATGGGAACACCACCACCTGAAAGTTCCCCTCCAAGTCACTCACCATCCTGACTTGGAAATATATCGCCATTCTTTCATTGTCGCTAGGTCAAAATCCTGGAACTCACTCCCTAACAGCATTGTGGGTGTACCTACATCACATGGGCTGCAGTGGTTCAAGAAGGCAGCTCACCACCACCTTCTCAAGGGCAATTAGGGATCCGTGATAAATGTTGGCCCAGCCAGCAAAGTTCACATCCCGTAAATGAATTAAAAAAAATAAAGGACGTTAAGGCCTTGGAGAGTGTGCACACACTAGAATGGCACCAGAAATGAAGGACATCCATTATGTTAAGAGACTGGAGACACTGGGGTTGTTCTCTTTAGAGCAGCGAAGGTTGAGGGAGAGATTTGAGAGAGGTGTTCAAAATCATGAGCAGTTCTGATAAGCAGGGAGAAGGGTCAGTAACCAGAGGGCACTGACTTAAAGTGAAAACAGTCAAGTTCAGGGGAGATGAAGAAATATATATTTTTAACATCATAAATAGCTTTGATCTGGAGTTGGTAGATAAAGGCAAGCCCTCTATCACCATCACCACTTCCTTTAGCAACCTGAGATGTAAGCCATCCAGACCAGGCAACTTATCCACTCTTAGCATAATCAACCTTTCCAGTATATCCTGCCTCTCAATTTTCACCCATTCATTACCTCTCCATCTCCACGTCTATTAATATTTTACCAGTATCCTCAATCCCCGATACAAAGTACTCATTAAATGTTGTAACCTTGTCCTGTACCTCTAAGCATATATCACCCCTTTGTCCCGAATAGGACCTACTCTATCTCTCACTATCCACTTACTATTTACATGCTGGAAGACAATTTTTGCATTCCCTCTTATGTTTACTGCCATCCTTTTCTCATACTCTCGCTTTGCCAGTCTTATTTTCCTCTTCACTTCCCCACACAACATATTGTATTTGACCTGTTTCTTAATTGAAGAGTTCACCAGACATACATCATACACTTTTTTTTTTGTTTCACCATATTCTCTATCTTATTATACGAGGAGCCCTGGATTTTGCTTCCTCTGTCTTTGGCCTTGTTGGAATATACCTAGCTTGTACCTGAAGCATCTCCTCCTTAAAGACCACCCTCCCTTAATGTTTTTTCTATCAGTCTTTGGTTCTATTTTACCCCACTAGATCCCTTATCATCCCATTGGAATTGGCCCTCTTGCAAGTTAGATGTTCTGCTTTAAACTGTTCTTTGCTCTTCTGCATTACTAGTCTAAACCTTGTGATATGATGATCTCTCTTACCCGAGTGTTCCCCAAGTGTTGGTGTGCTTGGCCCACAGATCTCATGAGTAGGACTTCTTTGAAATGCAGGAAATTCTTAGAGGACCTGACAGGATAGATGCTGAGAGGCCGTTTTCCACCTGGCTGAAGAGTCTAGAATGAGAGAGCACAGTCTTAAGATAACAGTTGGCCATTTAAGATCAAGGAACTTAGGACTTAGGAACAGGAGTAGGCCATTTGGCCCTTCGAGCCTGCTCTGTCATTCGATCATGACTGATCTGATTGTGGTCTCAATTCCACTTTCCTGTCTGGCCCCATAACCCTTCATTCATTAGATAAAAACAAAAAAACTGCGGATGCTGGAAATCCAAAACAAAAACAGAATTACCTGGAAAAACTCAGCAGGTCTGGCAGCATCGGCGGAGAAGAAAAGAATTGACGTTTCGAGTCCTCATGACCCTTCGACAGAACTGTCGAAGGGTCATGAGGACTCGAAACGTCAACTCTTTTCTTCTCCGCCGATGCTGCCAGACCTGCTGAGTTCACCCTTCATTCATTGTCTATTAAAAATCTGTCTAACTCAGACTTGAATAATTTCAATGACCCAGCCTCAATGCTCACTGCAGAAGAGAATTCCACAGACTAATGAGAGAAAACAGTTCTCCTCATCTCCACCTTGAAAGGGAGATCTCTCATTCTTAAACTGTGTCCCCTAGTTCTAGTTTCCCCCACAAGAGGAAACACCCTCCCAGTATCCACCTTGTCAAGGCCCCTCAGGATCTTATGTTTCAATAAGGTCACCTCGCATTCTAAGCTCCAGTAGGTTTAGGCCCAACTTAACCAACCTTTCATCATAAGATAAGCCCTTCGTCCCAGGAATGAGGCGAGTGAATCTTCTCTAAACTACTTCTTACACAATTATATCACTTTTCAAATAAGGAGACCAAAACTGTGTACAGTATTCTAGATGTGGTCTCATCAAGGCCTTGTACAGCTGCAGTAAAACTTCCCTACTTTTATATTCCATTCTCCTTGCAATAAATCCAACATTCCTAATCTCTTGCTGTACTTGCATACTAACTTTTTGTGAACTCAGAGGGCTGTGAATCCTTGGAATTCTCTTCCCCAGGTGCTGTGGAGGTTCAGACAGCAAGAACATTCAACATTGGGATAGATAGATAGATTTTAAGGGAATCAAGATATATACGGAGCAGGAGGAAGGTGGAGTTGATGTAGAAGATTAGCCATGATTGTACTGAATGGTGGAGCAAGTTCAAGGGGCCATATAGTCCACTCCTGCTTCTATTTCTCATATATAAAATGCTCAGCAGGTCAGGCAGCACCTGCGGAGAGAGAAACAGGATTATCGTTTCAGTTAGATGAGCTATCAGAATTGAAGATATTAAAGATTTACCAGTTTCTAAGCAATTACAGAGGGAGGGAAAAGGAATAGGGAGGAAAGAGCAAAAGGGAAGGTCTGCGATAGGTTGAAGGGCAGGAGAGAATAAATGACAAAATGGATGATGGTGCAAGGCAAAAGCAGAGTGGCCAAGGGACAAGTAAAGAAACAAAAGATGGTCTAGAGGAGGTGTAAATGGTAACAGCAGAATCGCTACTAAGGGCCCTGGGCCAGGAAAAGAGGGCATGGGGAATATTAAAGAGTAACTTGAGTGAGTGGGAGTGTGGGATTAGAATAGGTAGCTTAAGAGTATCACCAGTGCAGACTTGGGCCAAATGGCCTCTTTCTGTGCCATTTACTTTTTTTGTATGAGTGCAGTCAGCAGCATAAGACATGATAGACCATATCACTCTTTATTCTGCGATGTTAAATGAATGTTTTTGGAATTCCCTTAAACAGAGAAATGTTGGATCATCCCAGTTTAAAACCATTGAGGACGAGTTGGTGAAGGCACTGGTAAAGGCTGAGTGTATTCCAGAGAATCACGGAGATGACATGAGGAAAATGTCCTTTCAGAGATGTGCAAGAACAGACAAGGTACTGTTTGTAATTTCTCATTATTGAGATGCTGAAGAGTTTTTGTTGTCCAGTTATATTGATCATTGCTGCGTATTCGAGCAGTGTTTAACTGCAAGATCCCTGTAGCCATAAACAGGTAGTTTGTGTACACTTTCTCCTTTACATTCGAATGCATTCCAACAGCTCTGCTTTGTTAATTATTCACAGTAATTATTGGACCCGGATCAGACTGCACTCAGAGTACTGTGCGTAGGCCGGGTCTATATTAGAGAACCACTGGAGAAAGTGCGAAAATAATTTGTAAGGATGGTACCAGAGCTGGGAGATTGCAGCTATTGAGAGAACTTAAACAGGTTGTGACTTCTTTTCTTTTGGAAAGAGAAAACTTAGAGGGAACCTGATTGAGGTCTTTAAAGTTATAAATGGATTGGGCAGGGTAGATGTGGCGAGATCATTTCCACTTGTGGGTGAATCCAAAACTAGTGGCATCAGATAATTGCCAGTGAATCCACTGGGGAAATGGGAAGAAATTTCTTTAATCAGAGAGTGGTTAGAATGTGGAACTCTCTACCACGTGAAGTGGCTGGGGCGAATAACGTTGATACTTTCAGAAGGAAACCAGATGAATACAATGAGAGAAATGGGGATAGAAAGATATGCTGAAAGGTTGAGAGGAGGTAAAATAGGTGGAATCGGAGGAGACTTATTTGCCATACAAACAGCAGCACAGATTAGTTGGGCTGAATGGCCTGTTTCTCTGCTGTATATTCCTTGTAATTATTCAGAATGATTTCCATGTAACTCTGGTAATAAATATTTTAAATAGAAGGCAAGAAGCTTGTACTGAGTACTAATGTTCCTTAAATTAATTATTTGTAGAATGTTGGCCACTTAATATGCAAACCAAATTCCACGATATTTTATAACTGAGCCTGGCTCATCATATTTTGTAGTAATTGATCTCAGGGTAAGCTTTTCATGCCTCTTTAGGTTTAGATTTTCTCAGCTTCTGCCAACTCTGCTTGTTAAACTTCGTATAGCCAATGGGTGAAGGAGGAGACCAGAAATCAACCTTTACTCATTTTTAGATTTATTTACAAAGTAAGAAATTGCAGATGTGTAGCTCCTAACTCTACAACCACCACCCCCCCATCAGTGTTAACAAGTCTCTTTTCATAATCTTTTGCAAACAAATAACAGGTGAAATAATAAACTCATGAACAACTCCTTGAGAAGGGGCACTATAACTTTGCTGTAACTTCAATGGAAACTGATACACTTAAAATGTAATTCTTGGTGTTGATGGTGCACTCCAGCCCCCAAGACGCCCACCGGTCACAGAAAGCCTCAAGTGTGCCAGTGGACATCACATGCTCCCTCTCTAGGGACACCTGGGCACACCGACGTGTCTGTTTATGTGATCAAGTAATTATGCAGTGAATGCATCTCTATACACTTAACCTTAATTTGTACGATTAACACCTCTCTGTAAGCCATCACAAAGCAGTAATGGCCCAGATTGGCTTCTGCTCCCAACCTTCTTTCCCTTCCTTTCAGCAAGTGTCTGGGTTTGACTCAGTGATGATTCCCATGTTTGTATCTTGGATCTGGGCAGTTGTACTGCTGGAAGAAATTATTTTTTTGAATGAACTGCAGGGGAAATATTGGGGGTAATTTTAGCTAATTCCGGGTGGGAATTCTAAGGGATCGGGTGGAAGATCCAGCTCAATGTTGCTCTCTGTTGACTTCAATTTGGTGGAAAACTAGCATTACACCCGATCCTGTTAGTTCCCCATTGTCGGGTTGGATTAAAATGACCCCATGATGTGGGAGACAAACTAGCCTTTTACGATGTTTGAATACTGTGATATTTGTTATTTTCCAGGGTGTTTCTGCTGCTGGTCAAATTGTCTCACTGAAACTCTGGCTCATCGATAACCTAGTGGATAAGATCAATGAACATCTACCACCGGGCATTAAAATATTGGGTATGGTCACCTGTTAAATTCTATTTATATGACAAACTTGGTATGAGAGTTTCTTTACCAAAATGATATAATGAGCCTCAGTCGTGGATGTGCACGTAATTATTGTGGAAAGATGTGAAAGACAGTCATTCTTTGAAAATAAATTGGCAGCATATATTAGTTGCATATTAATTGATTTGCAGCTAGACAGCACCATTGAAGCCTCTCACTCAGTGGGTGACCCAATTTTTCTTTAACTTCATGGACCTCATAGGTGTTTTTTTAAATATTCATTCACGAGGGTGTGAGTGTCGCTGGCTAGGCCAGCATTTATTCACTGAGAAGGTGGTGGTGAGCTGCCTTCCTGAAACTCTGCAGTCCATGTGGTATAGGTACACCCACAGTGCTGTTAGGAAGGTAGTTCCAAGATTTTGACTCAGCGACAGTGAAGGAACAGCGATATATTTCCAAATCAGGACGGTGTGTGACTTGGAGGGGAATGTCCAGGTAGTGGTGTTCCCATGTGTCTGCTGCCCCTGGCCTTCTGGGTGGTAGAGGTTGCAAATGCTGACAAAGAAGCCTTGATGTGTAATGTGGACCCTGAGGTCCACAATACTCATTCCTCTGTTAATTTGCATGCATGAAGTCATAATGGCACAGACGGAGGCCATTCAGCCTATTGAGACCATGCCAGCTCTCTGTAGAGCAATCCAGCCAGCCCCATATCTCATGCTACAGATGTTAATAGATCTTGGTGCATTGAGTTAGGATTTATTCCTCAAAATTAGGCAATGGCTCTTTCCAAATCTCTCAAAATTCATACAAGAGATATCAGCAAATAACAAATCGTAGTGCAAATAAAATGGAGTCACTTGAGCATTGTGGGCCAGACTGAGACAGTAGGCCCTTGGACAGCAGCTTATATATTTTTTTCGGTTTATTCACTTTGGTCATAAGAATAGAAAAGCAAAATACTTTTAAAAAAAGTGAGAAACTTGTAAACGTTGTTGTTCCGAGGGACTTGGCCGTACTGGTACAGGGAACGCAGAAAGTTAGTATGCAGGTTCAGCAAGCACTTAGGAAGGCAAATGGACCAAATTAGGATGGGCTGTGTGATCTACTCCTGCTCCTATTTCTTATGTGAACCCTGTTGCAGTTTAAAAGGTTTCCTATGATAGTACCTAGATTTGATGATGATCTTCAGTAAGTTAGCAAACTTTTATTTCCATTCTTCAGGCTAACTGTTCTAAAGAAGAAGGAGCAGGGGTCAACCATTCAGCCCTTTGAGCCATCTCCTCCATTCAATAAGATCGTGGCTGGCCTTCTGCCTCAATTTCACTTCCCAACCCTATCCCCCATGCCCTGATTTTCCTAGTGTCCAGAAATCAAGCGATCTCAGTCTTGAATATTTTCAATGACTGAGCATCCACAGCTCCCTGGAGTAGAGAATTACAAACCTCCTAACCGTCCGAGTGAAGAAATGTCTCTTCATCACAGTCTGAATGGCTGACTCCTTATATTGGGACTGAGAGTCCTGGTTCTGGCTTTTCTCGTCAGGGAGAAACGTCCTCTGCATCGACTTTGTCAAACCCTTTAAGAGTTTTTTTTTACAATTCAGCGAGAGCATTTCTTATTCTTAATTCCAGAGAATGTAGCTCATTCTACTGAATCCCTTATAGGACAGACCCCTCATCCTATGAATCAAACTAGTGAACCTTTGTCACATGCCATCCAAGGCAAGTATATCTTTCCTTAGGTAAGGAAACCAAAATTTCAACCCCCTTTAAAGACATATGATTGATGTTACCCTTACAAGACCAGGGTGAGGTGCTGTTGGTTTATTACTTAATATGCTGAAAGCTCCCTTGTGAACTGCTTTCTATTGCTGCAGCTCGCCTTTCTTTTCATTGAATTACCTATTTATTATTATTAAAGTGTTCGGCAATTAATAAACTTGTTACTGACCTAGGAATACAACGTTAGTGGCTTTTGACGTTCCAAAGTGCTTCACAGGCAAGCACTCGGTTTTACCTGCGCTGACACAGGGAGGAACTGGATGGAGAGTTTGAGTTTCAACCAGGGAGGGAATCACAAGGGGAACTATTGGCCACTCTGTTTCAGAGCCATTGAGATAAAAGCGTACGAGGATCATATTGGCATCATATGAGAAGACTAAATGTAGGGAGAAGAGCAGCGGTGAGGGGAGACAAAACAAACCATGTTTCAGTATCAAATGTAATGCATATCCCTAGCAGCTTGTTCTCTCTGCAGATTGGTTTCTCCTGATGGTTCATTGCTTTTCTTCCTCAGGACTGAAGAGGGTAACTGGGAGATTCAACTCGAAGAACACCTGTGATGCTAGGACATACTTCTACATGCTACCGACCTTCGCCTTTGCGCACAAAGATCACGATAGCCAAGATATGGGGTATCGTCTCAGCAGTGAAGCGCTTAGCCATGTCAACAGGTTGTTGGCCAGCTACAAAGGGACCCACAACTTCCACAACTTCACATCCGGGAAGGGTCCAAGAGACCCCAGTGCCAAGCGATACATAATGGAAATGTATTGTGAAGAGCCTTTTGTGAGGCAAGGCATGGAATTTGCTGTCCTGAAGGTCAAGGGGCAAAGTTTCATGATGCATCAAATAAGGAAGATGATTGGATTAGTGATTGCTGTAGTGAGAGGTTACGCTGCAGAGTCCATAATGGTTCGGAGCTGGGGTGAGGAGAAGGTTGATGTCCCGAAGGCTCCTGGGCTGGGGCTTGTGTTGGACACCGTTCATTTTGAGAAGTACAACAACCGTTTTGGTAATGATGGAGTTCATGAGGCCTTGGAGTGGCATGATATTGAGGAACAAATTATGGGATTTAAAGAGGATTATATCTATCCTACCATTGTTAAGACTGAAATTGAGGAGCAGTCCATGGCCAGTTGGCTGAGTACTTTACCAATTCATGACTTTAGCGCCACAGCATCAGGAGATCAGTTAAATGAGAATCACTCAGAGGTAATAAGTACAATCCATTCTTCTATTAAACTCTTTGCAACAGAGCGAAAGGAAAACGATAAGTTTTTAGAGGGTGTCTGCTTAACACAATTGCTTTCAAGTGATTTAGAATGTTTTGCCGGGAATTTTCAAGATATTACCCACCTGATTGACAGGTAACGCTAACTACACCCACAAACCGGATGCTGACCTCATACAAACACACAAGTATGGTACCTGAGCACAGATTTTAAATGTCAAAATAGTTGTTTTACTTTGTTGACAAAGTTTTACTTTGATTCCAATAAACCTCATAAATTGGCCATTGACGAAAGCATTGAAACTTTAAAAACTGCCTGTCCTTCCATTATTGTCAGGACAGTTCTCTGTTGCACGTGAATCAAAATTCCCTTCAATTTCAAGCAAAGTGATATTTGCAATCTTGAGAGTTTTTCCAAATGATGGTTTCGGTAGAGTAAATATGACCAGAGGTCATAGATTCAGAATCATTGGAAAAATCTCTAGAGGGTTATTGAGAATTTTTTCACAGAGTTGTCAGGATCTGGACCTCCCTACCTGTAAAGTCAGTGGAAGCTGATTCCATGAATAAATTTGAAAGGGCGTTGGAAGATGATGGGTTTGCAGGGTTACGTGGAACTCTCGACGTCACCCCGTGCCTTTTTCCATTTTCAGCTTGGCGGGGGTGCAGCCGAGTCAGCTGTGCGCTGGCCGACCTGTCATTGGCCTTTGGAGGCCATTGAAAAACTAATTAAAGTCAATAATGGAGCTACCCTTCCAACCTTAAGGCTGGTGGGCAGGCCGGGAGCCCTGGTGGGCTTCGGACAAAGAATGAAACCTGATCCATGGGCGGGATGAGGTTTCATGAGGTCTTAACATTTTTATTAAAGTTTTCAGAATAAGTTATGGACATGTCCCAACTCATGTGACAGTGTTGCAGGAGGGGACATGTCAGGGAAATTTTTTAATCATTTGTATTGCAAATTTTAATTCCAAGCCGATCTCCCTGAAGCAGCACTTAGCCTCAGGGAGATGAAAGAGTGCACTCCTGGCTGAGGGAATCACCCCCCTCCCCCTCGCTGGCCGCACAGGGAGCACATGCTTCCGAGCGGACGGCTTAATGTAAAGGCCCGCCCATGTAAAATGGTGGTGAGGTGCATCCGCTCCAGCACTCTCTCCCCCCGCCCCAATGGGGGCAAATTTTTTCCCCGAGTGATCTTTCAGTTGAGGAGGAACTAATTCAATCGTTGGTGATAGGCAGGAAGCTTTTTTTAATCAGCCCATGAATAGTGAGTGAAAATTTCCCCGAGAGGAATAGGTGTTTTCCATTTCATCCTTTTAAATTGAGATTGTCCAGTGAGGGTGCTTTGAGCATTTTGGCACAAGGATGTACCTGACGGTGATGATCTGAAACTGATGGGGGAGCAGTAGCGCCAATTTGAGATAATAACTTTGAGAGTTTCTCCCAAGTTTTTGCACAATGTTAAAGCATATTAGCTTGAGTGTTCTCACTCTCTGCTTTCATTGGAATGCATGCAGAAAGCTTAGTCTAGCAACAACACTATATATTGGATCAGATCTAAGCTCTGCAGCCCTGCCACATCCAGTTGTGAATGGTGGACGACAATTAAACAACTCACTGGAGGAGGAGGCTCCACAAATATCCCCACCCTCAATGATGAGGGAGGCCAGCACATAGTGCAAAAGATATGGCTGAAGAATTTGCAACAATGTTCAGCCAGAAGTGCTGAGTGAATGATCAATCTTGGCCTCCTCTGGAGATCCCCAGTATCACAGATGCCAGTATTCTGCCAATTTGATTCACTCCACATGATATCAGGAAAAGGCTGAAGGCACTGGATACTGCAAAGGCTATGGGCCCTGACATATTCCAGCAATAGTAATGAAGACTTGTGCTCCAGAACTTGTCGCAGCTCTAGCCAAGCTGTTCCAGTACAGGTATGACCTGTACACAAAAATCAGGACAAATCCAACCCAGCCAATTACCGGCTCATCAGCCTACTCTCCATCATCAGTAAAGTAATGGAAGGGGTCATCAACAGTGCTAACAAGCAGCACTTGCTTAGCAATAACCTACTCACTGACACCCAGTTTGGGTTCCATCAGGGCCACTCAGCTCCTGACATCATTGCAGCCTTGGTTCAAAATGGACAAAAGAGCTGAACTCAAGGCGTGAGATGAGAGTGACTGCCCTTGACATAAAGGCTGAATTTGACTGGGTGTGGCATCAGGAGCCCTCCCAAAACTGGAGTCAGTGGGAATCAGGGGGAAAACTCTCCGCTGGCTGGAGTCGTACCTAGCACAAAGGAAGATGGTTGTGGTTGTTGGAGGTCAATCATCTCAGCTCCAGAACATCACTGCAGGAGTTCCTCAGGGTAGTGTCCTCGGCCCAACCATCTTCAGCTGCTTCATCAATGACCTTCCTTCCATCATAAAGTCAGAAGTGGGGATGTTCGCTGATGATTGCACAATTCTCAGCACCACTCATGGCTGCTCAGATACTCGAGCAGTACATGTCCAAATGCAACAAGACCCTGGACAGTATCTAGGCTTGGGCTGACAAGTGGCAAGTAACATTCGTGCCACACAAGTGTCAGGCAATGACCATCTCCAACAAAAGAGAATCCAACCATCGCGCCATTTCACAGCATTAACATCACTGAATCTCCCACTATCAACATCCTGGGGGTTACCATTGACCAGAAACTGAACTGGACTACTGTGGCTACAAGAGCAGATCAGAGGCTAGGAATCCTGCTATGAGTAACTCACCTTCTGACTCCCCAAAGCCTGGCTACCATTTCCAAGGCACAAGTCAGGAATGTGATGGAATACTCCCCACTTGCCTGGATGAGTGCTGCCCCCACGATATTGAAGAAGCTTGACACCATCCAGGACAAAGCAGCCCGCTTGACTGGCGCTCCATCTACAAACTTTACTCCCTCCACCACCGATGCACAGTGGCAACAGTGTGTCCCATCTACAAGGTGCACTGCAGGAATTCACCAAGGATCTTTTGACCAGCACCGTCCAAACCCACGACCACTACCATCTAGAAGGACAGAGGCAGTAGACACATCTGGCAAGACACCACCACCTGGAAGTTCCCCCCCAAACCACTCACCATCCTGACTTGGAAATATATCGCTGTTCCTTCACTGTCGCTGAGTCAAAATCCTGGAAATCCCTCCCTAACAGCACTGTGGGTGTACCTACACCACATGGACTGTAGCAATTCAAGAAGACAGCTCACCACCACTTTTTCAAGGGAAATTTAGGGATGGCCAATAAATGCTTGATAGCCAGCGAGTGATGCCAATTCCATGAATGAATTTTTAAAAATATACTTTCCCCTAGGTTTGATTGCTGCGTTGAAAAATGTAATGTTTGATATGACAGGTTTTTAAATTGGGTAGTTTTGCCACACATTTTTATATAGTTGTATTACTTCCCCTCGGATCAACTTCTGTAAAAATTTGTCTTGCCAGATGCTGGAAATGTGTAATCATCTTTGTATTCTCCTTATTGATTCTCGGGATATGAGTGTCACTGGCAAGGCTGGTATTTATTGCCCATCCCCAAGTTGCCCTGAGAAGGTGGTGGTGGTGGTGGTGGGCCTTCCTGAGACACTATATTTCCATGAAATGAAAGTACACCCTCAGCGATGTTGGGTACAGAATTGCAGAATGTTGACCTGGCGCCGGTGACGGAATTGCCAATATCTGTCCACTTTGGGACGGTGATTGCCATCAAGCTGATGGGATTCCAATGTCATTTCTGCTCTTGACCTTCTTGACGATAGAGGTCATGGAGGTTCTGTTGAAGTGACCTTGATGAGTTGTTGCAGTGCATCCAATAGATGATATGTACCGTAAGTGCAACGTGTCAGTGGTGGGAGGGCATATATAGGCCAGAATTGTGGTGGGGGAGACTGAAATTGCATGGACGGGATTCCCTTTGGGTTTCCTCCTGCCCCGACCTGGTGGTGGTTTTACACAGGGGAGGGCAGGGCCTCGGGTGGGATGCCCACCCTTGCCCCAATTAAGGCCCATGAGTGGCCACTGAAGTGTCATTTCCCACACCCAGCCTCAATTTTTAGGCTGGCAGGCGGACGACAGCTCGGGGAGGGGGGGAGGGGGAAAGTGGGGAGTGGGGGGGGAGGTGTGGGAAGGCCAGAAAGATCGACCTCGGATGGGATGGGGGAGGTGCCTCCATCAGAAGCCCCCTTCTGACAGGAGGTGCCCTCGCCTTAGGGCCCGGTGACCTCTGGACCTCCGTACCCCTTAGCTTATCCACCAGAACCCCGACTGCCCCCCTCGTGACACTCTAGATGTTGCCTACCCTCTCCTGCTCTGGGATCCCTGCCACTTACCTGTCCGCTGGGTCCCGGGACTTGGTTCCAGGTAGCCCCCTGCAGTGCCTCCTCCGGCCACTGCAGCGATGTTGGTGGAGCAGATTGGCCGGCAGCTCCCAAGGCGGGTCTTTCTCCCGAGCAAGGGCAGAAATCCTGCCTTATGCCAATCAATGCTTATGAGAGTGTAATATGGCATTGGGGCTGCTGGAGCTGGCGGAGGTGTGTTCCCCACCAACTCCATGGGTGGTGGGAGCCGAGACCCTGCCAACCTGAAAATTCAGGCCATGGAGCTCAATGCCTAAAGCACTGATTGAGGAGACTTGGATAGCATTGAGCTTCTCGGGTGTCGTTGCTGTCTCACTTTTCTCAAGCAGGTGGTGAGCTGCTGACTTTTTAGATGATTTATGATGCTTTCAGAGTGCGGGACGATGGCCCGAACAGTTTGCTGATGTTTCTGATCTGCTGCATTTCTGTAGCTGATGAACCAGGCTAGGAACTGATGTCAATTACCCTGTTGAATGAAGTTTTCTGCCAAGCAATCATAGTCAGAAGGTCAGAGAGTTTCACAGAACGGAAAGAGGTCCTTTGGCCCATCGTGTCCGTGCCGTTCATCAAGCCCCTATCGACTCTATTCCCATTTTCCAGCTCTTGGCCCGTAGCCTTGTGTGCTATGGTGTTTCAAGTATTCATCTAAATACTTCTTAATCCTTGAACCTGTTGGTATATTTAATTACTTATCATTTTATATTAGTCTTACAAAAAGTAAGAAGTTGCATTGATATAGCACCTTTCATGATGTCAGGGTGTTCCAAAGCACTTTTTGGCAATTAAGCAATTGATGAAGTGTGGTTGTGGTTGCTGTTGTAAGCAAGAAAAACGCGGCAGCCAACTTGCGCACAGCAAGCTCCCATAAATAGGAACGTGACAAAGATCAGACCATCTGTTCAAGTGATGTTGCTTAAGAGATAACTATTGGCCGGGACACTGTGCATGTCACAGCTGTTCTTTCTTCACCTGTTGTCAGGTTTGCAGCGGTAAATTCTCTGATTAATGACTTTTGTGTGGTTTGTGGTCATAGGAATATTGTCAGCTCTTTTTTCGACTTGAGCCACTATAAGTATCATGGCTCTGGCTTAAAGCTTGCAATAATTAAACCAAATTGTGAATTATTAATGCATTGAGATCTCAGCTTTGGAATAATTATTTATTTTTTATAATTTTTTTTTTTTAAAAACCTGTTCTTTGCTAACTAGCGTTGAGTTTGACATGTTTCAGGGATTGACTGAGAAACGCTTTGTTTCCTCTCCTCTCTGCTTTCAGAAGATGAGTGCAGACTTGGACGAAGGCAGTGATGGGGGCGACTCTGACTGAGCTGGTGACTTGGGCTGGACGTTCGAGAACGATTCTTAAGGCAGCTGGTGGGGAACTGAGGATGAAGAAAACTGGACAACTGACGTTTCTCCTCTCGGGTGTTTGTACAAGGCGCATGAATAGGCTACTCTGGAACGTGAGAAGGGACCCCGAGTCGTTGAGATTTTTAGAAAAAAAAGTTTAATCATTTTTTTTTTTAAGAAAAAGACAATTTACTTTGTGGTGTACCTCTTCCCTTGGTTTTTTTTTTGTTTTTAATCATTGCTCAGATGGAGGTTTAAAGGAACAATAAGATTGGAGGAGTTTGTTTCCTATTAAATGTTTTGTTTGTTACATTCTGGTGGAGTTGTGGGGGGGGATGGGGTTGGGGGAGGACAGGATATGAGACCCACGGAGTGACAAAACACAAAAGGGGGTCCTTTGACCTGTCGTGATTTGACCGGCTGGCTCTGTAAAATCTATTTAATTAGTCCCACTCCCTTGCTCATAGCTCCTGCAAACTTTTCTCTCCGAGTGTTTATCCAATTCTCTTTTGAAAATTCCTACTGAATCTTTGTTTTATATAAAAATTTCAGCTGACTGTGGGTGCAGCCAAACTGAGGGGACAACTTTAGACCTTCACTGTTGCTCCAATAATCATGCCTTACATTAATGTTACTTCCATGCATTGGTAGGATAATGCAATTGTGGCTGCAGTACATTAACTCCGTCAAAGCTTTATTGTATCTGGTTTTCAGGGTTGTGTCGCTGTGCGGCATTTAAGCTGATGTGTTTATTTATAAGTAATAAAAGTGAAGGAAGTTCACCCAAAATACATTCCACGATTTTTTTTTTTCGAGTATGATATTTTAATCTTTATCAGGAGATTTTATCCTACAGTTTTAAATCTGCATCTTTGTTTAGGAACATAAAAGGAGGAGGACATTCAGCCCTCAAACCGTTGATTAGTGCATGGTTGATTTACCAGCCTTTGCTCCGTGTCCTTTGTATATAGTCTCCGCCCCACCCAAAACCTTGTGATCCCATGGGAGAGGTGAGAAACGAGATTATAAACTCAGACCAGTTTGGGAAGAATAAATCCGGGAAATTTTTCTCTAGACCCATTGAGGCAATCAGGGGTAATCCAGGAGATCACTTTGTCCTTGATAATTTCTTGCAGTGCACCCCTTTTGTACGGGGTGATCTCCATCCCAGCCAGAAACCGGTCCACCCATCGCTTGTAGGAATTCAGTGAATTCGTACCCAGCACACGAGCCAGCATCCTATGCCAGAGGTAAACTGCAGGAATAACACTGAGTTTACACAGGATTTGCATCGAGCTCCAGTGATTTTCCTCTCAGCAGCTGAATACAAATCTCTGCTGTTGGTAAATTGGTTGACACCATTTCACTTTTCTGAATTTCCAATGTGATTAAATGTGGCCTCGGGCCTTGCAAGAATTCACCAGTGTCGTCTTTGTAATTAAGTCTTTGCATGTCAAGTGCACCTTACCAACTGAGTACTTCACACTGAGAGTATGTGCTTACAGTAAGGAAAGTAACCTAGCCAGGTTCAGTTAACCAGGTTGATTTGCGCGAAAAACCAACCAATAAAATCATCTTTTTTGTTTCAGGAACAAACATCGAATACAAAATGAATTGCTGAAAATGATATTCCAAAGCAATGTCAGTGGCCACATTGCTGTCCGAAACCCCTCCGTCCATTTTGTCCACTCTGAAAAGTTACCCAATTAATCCCACTCCCCGGCTCATTATCTATTGCTCTGCAAATTTTTCCTTTTCAAATATTTATGCAAATCCTCCTTGAAAGTTCTCCTCCTCTCCCCTCTGACTTTTTCCAATTATCTTAAATCTGTGTTCTCTGTCTACTGACTCCTGCCATTGGAAACAGTTTTTCCTTTATTAAATGTGGTGATGTCCATCAAGTTACTTTGACAACTGACTGCTGAGAAACTATCACGCATGGACATTGAGCTCCTGTTTTTCTCTTGGTCACCCAATGCAACTGTTGCTAACATGTAAGGGACACAAGGGGCACAAAACTCGGTGGACGCAGACCGTGTGAGAATTATTCTGTAAAAGAGCAAACAAACCCAAGCTGAATTGAAGCTTTCTTACTTTGGGCTTTTTGAGATGAACAGCTGCAGAAAGACATCACCCGGAGACCGGAATCTTTGAATCATGTTGCTAAAGGTCATGTTGTACTGTATACATCCAAGCTGTGCTTGTATTCTGAAGATTGCTGAACTGTGTACGCTGCTGAATTTAGGCTACGTTGCGGGTTACAAAGAAACTTGGGTTCCGGATGCTATATTTATAATAAAACACTCAACTATAAATAATTTCCTAGGTGGTTGTCGCATGATAGGAACATAGGAAATGGGAGCAGGAGTAGGCCATTCGGCCCCTCAAGTCTGCTCTGCCACTAGCTCAACACCTTTTTCGCACACGATCCCCACAGCCCTTGATATCTTTAATATCTAGAAATCTATCAGTCTCTGTCTTGAATATACTCAACCGAGCCTCCTCAGCTCTCTGGGGTAGAGAATTCCAAAGATTCACCACCCTCTGGGCGAAGAAATTCCTCCTCATCTCAGCCCGAAATGGCATACCTCTTATTTTGAGTCTGTGTCCCTGGTTCTAGACCCCCAGCCAGGGGAAACATCCTTCCTGTATCTACCTCTTCAAGCCCTGTAAGAATTTTGTATGCTTCAATAAGATCACCTCTCATTCTACTAAACTCTAGAGAATACAGACTCAGTCTCCTCAATCTCTCCTCTGAGGACAATCCTGCCATCCCAGGCATCAGTTTGGTGACCCTTTGTTGTAGTGTCTCTAAGGCAAGTATATCCTTAGGTAAAGAGTGAAAAACTGTACACAATTCTCCAGGTGCAATCTCACCAAGGCTCCATACTATAGCGGTAAGACTTCTTCTGTTCTCAAATCCTCTTGCAATTAAGGCCAAAATACCATTGCCTTCCCAATTGCTTGTTGCATTTGCAATTTAGCTTTCAGTGACTCGAACAAGGACATCCAGGTCCCTTTGGACATCAACACTTCTCAAACTCTCGCCATTTAAGATATACTCTATTTCTGTTTTACCTGCCAAAGTGGATAACTTCATATTTTCCTCATTATATTCCAACTGCCATGTTCCAACTTAACAGCTTTAGAAAATGAACTCTGTTTGAGTTCAAATAATTGCTGTCTTGCTAACTATCTTTGTTGATATCTTTTCAGTCTTTCTTTACCCTTCTCTAGTGTTCCATGTCTTACTGGCATATTGGTCTTTGGGAAGCTGGTAATGAACCACTTGCCTTCATCACTTCATAAACATCATAATGGAAGTAACAAAGAGTCAAATGTGGATGGCACATTCTTGTTGAGTGTCTTGTTCTTGGACCATCCACCTCACCTTTGGGGCAGAATTTTACAACAGCTGGATCTTATGTTCTCGCTGTCGTCGACGGGGTTTATAATGGCTCGCTGCATTTTACGGCCTCTTCCCCACCGAAACGGGGCCATAAAATTCTGCCCTTGGTGCCTGTACTTCACATGACTTTACGTATGATATAGTCCATGACAGTATTGAAGAATTGCTGAAATGCAAACCAGTTGGAGAGCAATTTTAACTTCAAACCATTGGCCTGAATTTCGGCGGGCCTGGAAGCGGACATGAAATGCACTTCTGCCCACGATTGGCCCCCGGACGTGATTTCATGCTGACTGGCCAATGAACAGCCAGCTAGCGTGAAACGCATGCTGAGAAAGCCTCAGCACTGCCGAGGGAGGGGGGGTGCCGACAAAAGTGAGGGTGCGGGTGGGCGCTTCCAGCGAGCTCCCTGAAGGCACACAGCTGCCTCGGGGAGCTGCAGACCCGGACAGATTAAATAAGAAGAAAATCAGGTGGCCAACTGTGTCTACGCAGCACATTCAAGCAGCTGACAGCAGAACTCAAAAGATATCAGTCAGCAGATATCTTTTTTTTAAATTATACTCCACCCCGGACATTTCATCCCACCCTTGGATGAGGTTTCGTTAAAAACGGGCTGCCTGTCCGTGCAACAAGCGCAAAATCGCACGGGCAATGTAAAATTGCGGACAACAGGGTTTTTAATGGCCTTAATTGGCCCTTTAATTGTCAGCAGGCACGGCTCTGACTCCCACTCATGCCCTCTGACCTAAATATTGCTAGTGTGCACAATGACACTATTACGTTACCAGATGCACGCATTTACACGACAATATATATACAAGTCCTTGGTATTAACAGAAATCACTCCAGTTCAGTGTCCAGGTTTTTTTCAAATGCCCCATTTTCTTTTAAGCTTCAAACTCCTGATAACGCATCTGCGAACAGATTTTCTCTTCCAGCAATAAGTATAATATGTAGATTAAATGGTTGTAATAATTGACTCCATCTGAAAAGCCTTGCACTCTTGTCACAAAATTTGTCCAAAAACTTCAAAGGATTATGGTCTGTATCAGCAATTGTTTCTGATGAATTGTTTGCAACATCGGTCTCAAAATGCTGCAATGCTAACACCAAACCCAAGGTCTCCTTTTCGATCGTTGAATATCTTCTCTGAGGTACATTCAGCTTCCGTGAAAAACACCCTATCGGTTTTTCAATTCCAATGTCATCTTGTAACAGTACAGCCTCCATGCCTATGTCACTTGCGTCAACGGCCAACGTGAATTGCTTGGCATAATTGGGTACTGTCAACACTGCTGTCATAGTTAATACAGTTTTCAAACTATCGAATGACTTCCGACACTACAGTGTCCATTGAAACTTCTTCATATTTAATAGTTCAGTCAGTGGAGCAACCACTTGGCTAAAATTTGGTACAAATTTCCGGTAAAACCCACTCATGCCCAGAAATCTCAAAACATCTTGTTTTGTTGTAGGCACTGGGAAATCCACGATAGCCTTGACTTTCATATCTTTTGGAGCCACCTTACCATGTCCAGTGGCCTAGATATGTAACTTGCGCTTTTGCAAGTATAGGTTTGGGGGGTGAGTCTAGGACCAGAGGGCATAATCTCAGAGTAAGGGGTCGCCCATTTAAGACAGAGATGAGGAGGAATTTCTTCTCTCAGAGGGTAGTCAATCTGTGGAATTCCTTACCACAGAGGGCCGTAGAGGCTGGGTCATTGTATGGCCTAGATACGTAACTTGCGCTTTTGCAAATTCACTTTTAGCCAAGTCCATCACCAAATTAGCTTCTTGTAGTCAAATAAATAATTCTTCCAGATGCTGTAAATGCTCCTCCCACGTCTGAAAACTATTAGATCATCAATATAAACAGCACAATTGCTTACACCCGCCATTACTTTGTTTGTCGGTCTTTGACATGTCACAGGTGCATTCTTCATACCAAATGGCATGACTTTAAACTGATATAGTCCACTTGGCGTTAAAAAAGCTGCTATCTCCTTTGCACTCTCCGACAATGGTACCTGCCAATATCCTTTTAGCAAGTCGATCTTTGTGATAAATTTCGATTGTCCCTCTTTCTCAATGCAACCCTCCAACCGCGGTATGGGATATGAATCCGCTTTTGTCACCGCATTCACCTTTCGATAGTCCACACACAGTCTTTATGTTCCATCCGATTTCAGTACTAGTACAATAGGCAAACTCCATTTACTGCAAATAGACTCAATGATATCATCTTGAAGCATGAAATCAATTTATTTTTGTACTTGTGATAACTTTGCCAGATTTAATCTACCAGGTTGTTGCCTTATTGAAGATGATATTTCTATACATACATCATGTAAAACTACATGTGTCTTTCCCAACTTATTTCCACAAATAGGTTTGTGTGACTGCAATAGCTTTTCCAAATCACTATGCTTGGAAGGTAACTCAATATTTCATTTAAATTTTCAAGCACCCCCCCATTATCCAATTTTATTAGAGAAAAATCAATTTCAGAGTCCTGCACTTCTACCTTTATCTCATCATTCACCATCACTAACACCTCTTTTTGTTCCTCTTCCCTGTCAAAGTACTTTTTAAGCATATTTACATGACACACCCTCTGCTTCTTTCTTCTATCTGGAGTATTTATTAAATAATTTACTTCACTCAATTTCTTTCCAATCCTGTAAGGCCCACTAAATTTTGCATTTAATGAATCACTTAGTACTGGTAATAAAACTAGTACTTTCTCTCCAGAAACAAAATTGCAAATTTTAGCCTTCTTACCTGCTTTCACTTTCATCACTTGCTGAGATATCTTTAGGTGTTCCCTAGTCAAATCACATGCTCTGTTCAATCTTTCCCTGAAATTTAATACGTAACCCAGGAGGGTCGTTTCTGAATTTTGACCCACCAATTTCTCATGGATCAATTTCAGTGGTCCCCTTCTCTCATGACCATAAACTAGCTCAAAGGGGCTAAAATGCATTAGCAGCATCTCTATTAGCAAATAACAAAAATGGAATTCCTGTATCCCAATCCTGTGCATAATCCTGACTGTATGGTCTTATCATAGATTTTAAAGTTTGATGCCATCTTTGCAAAGCTCCTTGTGACTCTGGATGATAAGCTGTTGACTTAAACTGTTTTATCCTCAAACTGTTCAATACTTCCTTAAACAGCTGTGACATGAAATTTGACCCCTGATCTGATTCTGTATTTCCTTGGGTAAACCATATCTTGTAAAAAATTTAATTAACTCCTGCACAATCTTCTTAGTTGTAATATTTCTTAAAGGTATCGCTTCAGGAAACCTGGTAGACACATCCATTATTGTCAATAAATACTGATTTCCACTTTTAGTCTTAGGGAGGGGTCCTACACAATCAATCATGACCCTGGTAAAAGTTTCTACAAATGCTGGTATTGGGATTAAAGGCTCTGGCTTAATCACTGCTTGTGGTTTTCCTGTTATTTGACATGTATAACAGGTTCTACAGAATTTGACTACATCCCTAAGCAACCCTGGCCAAAAGAAATACCTCTGTATCTTTTTCTGTGTTTTCCTAATTCCTAAATGTCCGCCCATTGGAATTCCATGAGTAAATCCTCAGAATCTCATTTCTATACCCTCATGGGATAACAATCTGATGCACCTCCCTCCAGCTTTCATTTGCTGAGACATGATCCGACCGTCACTTTCTCATTAATATACTCCCTCGAAGATAATAACATACCGGAAATACGTTTTGCTTCTGTTTCTGAATAAGCTTTCTGATGTAACTGCTTTAATTGCAAATCATTTTTCTGTAGCTCCACTAACCTCCTTGAGTTAAATACTTCAACTGAACTGTTCTGTATTCCTTCCTCCTGAACAATGTTATCAAATACAGTGCCAGCTAACTGGATTTTGACACCTTCTTCTTGCCTTTGACCTGCCTTCTTTCACCTTCCCACTTTTTATCCATTTCCAATTTGAAAGGTTGATGGAAAACGTTTTAGCTCTATGAACCAACACCTAATCATCAGCTATCTCTGCTGCTTGTTTTACGGAATCAACTCTCTGTTCCTCCACACGAGTTCTCACTACCGAAGGGATTGAATCTTTAAATTCTTCCAAAAGAATGACTTCCCTAAGAGCTGCACAGGTTGTCTCTATTTTTAATGCCCGTATCCACTGGTCAAAATTACTTTGTTTTACTCCTTCAAACTCAGTATAAGTTTGCCCAGGCTGCTTTCTCATATTCCTAAATTTCTACTTGTATGCTTCAGAAACCAACTCATATGCACTCAAAATAGCTTTTCTCACCACATCATAATTCGCCAACGTTTCTTCTGAAAATGAAACATATTCCTCAAACCCCCTACCTAACAACTTAGACTGTAATCATAATGTCCAGTATTCCTGTGGCTATTTCATCTATTTAGCTAACTTCTCAAATGAAATAAAGAATGCTTCAACATCTCTTTCCTCAAACTTTGGAAGAGCTTGTACAAATTTAAACATATCCCCACTGGGTTGTATTCTAGAGTTAAATCCTTCCTCACCTACTTAAGTCTCTTTTCTGACTGCCAACATTTTCAGTTGGAATTCTTTTTCTCTCTCTCTTTATCGTTCCTCCTTCTCCATCTTTGCAATTTCTAATTTGCTTTTAAAAGCCATTTCTCTGTCCTTTGCTTCTAATTCAAGCTTTGTCATTTGCAACTGTAGTCTCACTACCTCCAGCTGTGACTCACTAGTGTCAGGTTTCACTTCCAACTGTAGATGCTGTGCTATACTTATAACTATATCTGATTTCCTAGACTCAAAACGTCAACTCTTTTCTTCTCCGCCGATGCTGCCAGACCTGCTGAGTTTTTCCAGGTAATTCTGTTTTTGTTCTGATTTCCTAGCCCCTGCAGGTAACCCCAATTTTAACTTATCCGCCAATTCTGTTAACTTACTTCTGGTTATTCTCTCCAACACAATCAGGGTTATCTCTTCTAATCCCAGACAAGCCTTAGCAATTGCCTAAGCCATCTTGCAGTCTCACCACTTGTAAAATATCTCACCAATTCCTGAATTCAAAATGCTTCTCATACTTGTAAGCTTAAGATTCACCAATTGCTAAGCGATCGAGGAATTAGAAATATAATGAACCTCGGAAGACCCCCCCAGTTGTTATGACCAATGCAGCTGGTAAAGCGGAGTTATTTAAAATTCCCAGAGGGAAACTCTAAACAACTGTCATAACCTATCATTTTTAGTGTTATGTTTGAGATGCGACTCTAAATTCAGGAATCGGACATCCAGATCTTGAGGCTTTACATTAAACTAATTCAAATATTTTATTAGTTTACACGAGTTAAACTATATACACATGGCTACAAGTTACTACTAACATAACTTTTAACAAGTTCCCAAACTAATTTCCATTAAGGCAACAGCAACCCGTAGACTTAAACAAATTCCAGGCAAAGCATTTTCACCTTAAAAATTCAAAATGAGGTTCTTTACACTGTGGAGCCAGCTGCAGGATTACAGCTGCCTTTTGATCTCACATTGCCTCTGCTCTGCACACCTGAAAACTGCTGAAGTTCTACCTACCACCTCTGACTGAATTTAAATTCTCATTGTCTCACCAGCTTCTTGGAACTTCATCTTTTAACAATGAAATCCCATTCACTGGACCAATTTTATTAGTAATATAAACATATTGCTTGGTATCTGCTAGATGAGCGTCAAGTTTTCGCCCCACTTCTTGAATGCTGTATTCAAAAAATGCAAATGCATGCTATCTCTCTTCCATATTAAAACTAGTCCCCATTAAAGTAACCGGACTGGCTGGCTTTAATCCAATTAAGACACACTCCCAGACTAAACTTCTAATTTAAAAGAAAAATATTTTCCAAAATATTATATACATTCATAGCTTCATGACACAGGCCAACATACCATTTGCCTTCCCTATTACCTGTTGAACTTTATATGTTAGCTTTTTGGGATTCATGTACAAGGTCTCCCAAATCCCTCTGTGCTGCAGGCTTCTGCAGTCTTTCTCCATTTAAATAGTATTCAGCTCCTCTATTCTTCCTGCCAATGTGCATACCCTCACATTTTCCCACATTATATTCCATCTGCCAAGTTTTTGCCCACTCACTTAACCTGTCTATATCCCTCTGTAGACTCCTTGTGTCATCCTCACCATTTGCCTTCCCACCTATTTTTGTGTCATCTGCAAACTTGGCGATAGCAGATTCATTCCCTCATCTAAGTCATTAATATACATTGTAAATAATTGAGGCCCCAGCACTGGTCCCTGTGGCACTCCATTAGTTACAGGTTGCCATCCCAAAAATGCCACCTTATCTCAACTCTCTGTCTTCTATTAGTTAGCCAATCCTCTATCCATGCTAATATACAACGCCCATGGGCTCTTATCTTTTAAGTAGCCTTAAGTGTGGTACCTTATCGAATGCCTTTAGGAAATCAAAATATATTACATCTAATGGTTCCCCTTTATCTATCCTGCTTGTTACCTTCTCAAAGAATTCTAATAAATTTGTCAGGCATGATTTCCCCTCCATGAAGCCATGCTGACTCTCTTGATTAGATTATGTATTTCTAAATGCTCTGCTATTTCATCCTTTGTTATAGATGCCAACATTTTCCCGATGACAGATGTTAAGCTAACTATTCTACGGTTACCTGTTTTTTGTCTCCCACCCTTTTTGAATAAGGGTGTTACACTGGTCATTCTCCAATCCCCTGGGACTTTTCCGGAATCTAAGGATTCTTGGAAGATTACTACCAGTGCACCCACTATCTCTGTAGCTACTTCCTTTAATATCCTAGGATGCAACCCATCAGGTCCAGGGGACTTAATATACTGCCTTTTATACATGCCCTCATTATCTCCTGATTTATTCCCTGTCCTACAACATAGCTACTTTTAGGGGGCCTATAGACTACTCCCAGCAATATCTTCTTCCCCTTGTTATTTCATATCTCTGTCCATATTGATTCCACATCATCTGATCCAAGATAATTTCTTGCTATTGTACTTATTCTATCTCATACTAACAAAGCTACCCCACCACCCTTTCCTTCCTGCCTATCAAAGTCACAAACCCCTGAATGTTTAGTTCCCAGCTTTGATCTCCTTGTAACCATGACTCTGTAATGTCTATAAGATCATATCCATTAACATCTATTTGTGCCATTAATTCATTTATTTTGTTATGAATACTACGTGCATTTAAGTAAAGGGCCATTAATTTTGCCTTTTTACCATTTTTCCCCCTTTGACCCTATTTTCTGTTGCTTTTTTATGTTTGTAACACTCTGTCCCTTCCTGTCACACCCTGGTTATCATTCCCTAAATAGTTGCCCTGCAATGCTGCCATATCCTTTTGCTTTGTAAGCATACATACCCCCTTTCCAGTGCCTCTCCCCCTCTATTTAGTGTAAAGCCCTCTCTACAGCCCTAGTTATTTGATTCGCCAGGACACTGGTCCCAGCATAGTTCAAGTGAAACCCATTCCACCGGAATAGCTCCCTTCTACCCCAGTACTGATGCCAGTGCCCCATGAACTGAAACCCATTCCTCACACACCAATCTTTGAGCCACACATTTAACTCCTTGACTTTATTTACCCTGTGCCAGTTTGCTCGTCGCTCAGGTAGTAATCCCGAGATGATTACCTTGGAGGTTCTGCTTTTTAATTTAGCTCCTAACCGTTCAAATTCTTTCAGCAGTCTTTCTGGTCCTATTGTGGATGGCTCCATCCTTTTCCAGAACCACATTTCACAACTTTCTAGTCTTTGGGTGTCCACTTTTCTCAGGGTCCACCTTTCAGTCCTGTAGAACAAGGCACTCCAAATCACAGTTTTGATAATTGTTTTCTTCAGGTCGCTACTCATTCCTCTGAGCAGTTCTTTATGTTTGGAGAATACATTCTTTGCCATTGCTATTCCTGCTCTGATTTCTGTATCTATTTATTAGACTATTAACTGACTTAACAGAAATAAACTTAAGACTTAACTAAAGGCTCTCCAGTTATGCAGCAACCAGCTGCATTCCTTGCACTAAAATTACTTTATTTTATATGGAATTAACTTAAATGTTTAAAGTAATTCTTATTGTCTATATACCTTACATTTTAATTTACTGAAAAAATTAGAACCAGGTTAGTGTTACTATCCCTTTTTATTTAACTTAAACATTATCACCCAAATTTGATGGGAGATGGTGGTGTAATGGTATTGTCACTGGAGTAGTAACTGGAGGTTAATGTTCTAGAGATGTGGGTTTAAATCTCACCACAGCAGCTACTGCAGTTTAGATTCAATTAATGAAATTTGGAATTGAAAGCTAGTCTTAGCAATGGTGACCATGAGATTATCATAAAAACCCTTCTTGTTCATCAATGTCCTTTAGGGAAGGAAATCTGTCATCTTTACCTCATCTGGCTTACATGTGATTCCATATTCTCAGTCATGTGGTTCACTATTAAGGCCTCTGAAAATGGCTGAGCAAGCCACTCAGTTCAAGGGTAATTAGGGATAGGCAAATGCTGGCCTTGTCAGCGATGCCCACATCCTATGAGAGAATAAATAGTGATTAATTATTTGAACACTGATTGCAATTATACAATAAAATAACAATTTGGCTTTAGGTTTTAAACTAATCAATTGATCATGCCTTTCTGAAAAAAAGAGGCATGCTGTTGAAGCTTTTCATCTTGCACTCATCAGGACACATGTAAGAATGCCAAATTTCAAAGGGAGCAACAATTTATACTGCATGGGAAATGGCTGCTGACTAGTTAGCAAATTGAGGTTAAGGTGTTGCGATGGACAATGCAGCAGGAACTATTGTCTCCCACAATTTTGTTTAATTTTAAAAAGGCACAATGCCTAGATGTGTTCCTTTTACCTGTAGAGAATGTTTCCTTGCATATGAATATAGGAGATTCTAGCAAGAGTAAGTGAGCAATATTGCGAGCCCAACTGATAATCTTAAGTTGGTTGTTAAAGCAATTTTTAGCACACTCCAGATTGTTCAGCAAGTGCTGTCCAATCACGAAATCACATCTAACGTAAGATGTTATGTTCTGAGATTTGCAAGTACAGGCTGGTTGAGCATGATCTGTGCATTTTGTGCCTAAGGCAGTCACTTTTAGACCTAATAAGTCTGCTTCAGATTGCCCTGAAAGGGTAAGATATCCCAAAAATTTGAGCACCAGGTGAATTTAGCTGCTTCACGCTGCTACCGTGCAGTGGCACTAGCCTCCACTATCAACTTCCTGGGGGTTACCATTGCCTAGAAACTGAACTAGCCATACAAATACTGTGGCTACAAGAGCAGGTCAGAGGCTAGGAATCCTGGGTGACTCCCCTCCTGACTCCCCAAAGCCTGTCCACTATCTGTAAGGCACAAGTCAGGAGTGTGATGGAATACTCCCCACTTGCTTGGATGAATGCAGCTCCCATAACACTCAAGAAGCTTGACACCGTCCAGGACAAAGCAGCCCGCTTGATTGGCACCACATCAACAAACATTTACTCCCTCCACTACTGACACACAGTAGGAGCGGTGTGTAACTTCTACAAGATGCACTGCAGGAATTCACAAAGGCTCCATAGATAGCACCTTCCAAACCCACGACCACCACCACCTAGAAGGGCAAAGGCAATTGATAGATGGGAACACCACCACCTGGGAGTTCCCCTCCAAGCCACTCAGCATCCTGACTTGAAAATATATCACTGTTCCTTCACTGTCGCTGGGTCAAAATCCTGGAACTCCCTTCCTAACAGCACTGTGGATGTAGCTACACCACATGGACTGCAGTGGTTCAAGAAGGCAGGTCGTCATCACCTTCTCAAGGGCAACAAGGGATGAGTAATAAATGCTGGCCCAGCCAGCAAAGCCCACATCCCATGAATGAATTAAAAAAAAAGCAACATGAATGGTGTTCAGCACTAACAGTATGCTGCTGTCAACCCAAAAAATGTTCTGCCTACCACACAAATGAGTAATGTGCTATATGAATTTCAGTGCCGGTGCAATGCCAAGCACACAGGCTGTATGTCTCAACGACTGGCAGACCATATCAAACAGTTCATCCCTTTGACTGTTCACAATAGGCAGAGTACTGACCATAGTCAACTAGCATTTGTTTGCAAAGCTCAAAACATAATAAAACAGAAGCTCTGTCCTCTGCAGGCAAAAGGAACAAGCTTGGGCATTGTGCCATTTTCAAGTTTAATAATAGTATGGGAGACAATAGTTCCCTGGTGCATTCTCCATAGCAATGCCATGACCAATCAGAGTTGACTTGCCAACCTTTTCTCATGCAGTACACATTGTTCCTCCCTTTGAAATTTGGCATTCTGGCATCTGTCCTGATAAGTACAAAGTGAAAAGCTTGGACATCATGTCTCTTTTTTCAGCAGTGCTCAAGTGACTATTTGAACGAGTCTCATTTATACTTATTAATTGATCTAATAATACTAATTAGTTGCTTTACCCTGAAGGAGACACTTTTGCTACTAATTGGTTGCTTTACCCTGAAGGAGACACTTTTGCTTGGGGGGAAGACTCCAGAATTCGACAAAGCAACAAAAATAATTTCATGCAAGTTGCAGCAGGAATAATGTACATTGCACCTTGAGCATTGCATGGTGCAATATCCCTTTAAGAATTGCAAAGCTGAGACTGAGGGAGGACTCGAAACCAAGTCCCGCCTTCTTTTGTGGGGCCATCGCTGATTGGTCAGCGCCGGCGTCAATCGGGGTGATGTGACACAGGCACGTCAGCGACGTGGCGGAGCTAGACTTCCGGTGAGGGAGCGAGGCTGGCGGAGAAAAGGACGCCATGTTTGATTGTGGAGTGTGATCGGCGCTTCGCTCGGCCGGCCGCCCGCCCTCCCTCCCTGGGCTTCATTTTAGTGTTTTGTCTCGATTCCCTGGCGCGGGTGGGAGGGCGTGGTGAGGAGAGATTCTCCCGTTCGTTAGCGGTGGCGGAGGAAGCCGCCGGGCCGGATGGAGGCGCGGCTGCCGCAGTCGCTGTGAAGAGAGAATCGGGTAAGCGGGCGGGAGGCCGCGTGTGCGCATGCGCGGCCGGTGGGAACGCGCTGCCAAGAGCGCGCACCAGCTTGTCCCGGGCAGGTGAAGCGCGAGCGCGCGCACACTGGTCTTGTCTGATTGACTTAGTGCATCTCCTGGTACTCCTTGCAACTTGCACTTAGAGGCAGCAAGCGTTCCAGCGGGTTTTAAAAACAAATAACTGGTTGCAAAGCAAAGATAGTAAAGCATTTTATGTTGCAGCATTAATTTTATATCAGCAAAAACTTATAACTATTTAAAGTAAATTAATTTAACTATGCTGCAAACACTTTCATTTGCTACGTAATTCGTATAGTGAGAGCAACTGATGGATTTTAGTTTGACCATATGTACTGCTTCAGTTTGACAGCTTGACGAAACTGTTCATAGTTGATCTCTGCAGGCATAGTAAACACTGGTGTGCTTTGTAATCAGGCTTGCATTGCTGCTTAAGTTACCGTGTGCTGGATTTTCTATCTTCACCCTCGAGTAGGTGATTCTGTGCATTTTTAAAATGCTGCAAATAATAATAAGTTAAGTTTACCATCACTGTTTATGTTTCATCTAAGCACTTGAGCACTTAGGAAGAGGAGTTTGCATTCAGCTTCTCAAGCTTGCTCTGTTATTCGGTTAGACCATGCCCGGTCTGTACCTCAGCTCCTTTTACCTGCATTGGCTTCATATGTCCTGATACCCTGACCTAGCAAAAATCTATTAATCTCTGTCTTGAACGTTCCAGTTGAGTCCCAGCGTTTTGCAGGTGAAAGTTCCAAATTTCCACAACGCCTTCTACATAAAGAAGTGCTTCCTGATTTCACTCTTACAAGGACTAACTCTAATACTACGTTTAAGTTTGTGATTCTCTCACCGGAGAAATTGTTTCTCTGTATTGCCCCAGTCAAATCCTTTTAACATTATAAATCCCTCAGCCTCTTATACTCAAGGGAACTCAAGCCTGTCCTGATGATTTAACCCTTTTTTTTCCTTTCATGGGATGTGGGCATTGCAAGCAAGGCCAGCATTTATTGCCCATCCCTAATTACCTTTGAACTGAGTGACTTGCTGGACCATTCAAAGGGCAGAGTCAGCCACATTACTGGCCAGACAAGATAAGGATGTCAGATTTCTTTCCCTAAAGAATATTCGTGAACCAGATGGGTTTTTATGGCAATCAGTGATAGCTTCATGGTCACTGTGACTGAGACTAGCTTTATATTCCAGATTTATGAATTGAATTTTAAATACTATCAGTTGCATTAGCTTGGGCCTCTGGATTACTAGTTCAGTGACATTACCACTACACTACCCATCTCTCCCCAAAATTCTGGTGACTGCGCTGCACCTGCTCCAAGGCCAGTATCTGCTTCCTGAGGAACCAGGTGTCTTTGGCCACTCACCATCCTGACTTGGAAATATATCGGCCGTTCTTTCACTGTCGCTGAGTCAAAACCCTGGAACTCCCTCCCTAACAGCACTGTGGGTGTACCTACATGCTAGGGACTGCAGCGGTTCAAAAAGGCAGCTCACCACCACCTTCCCGAGGGCAATTATTGATGGGCATTAAATGCTGACCCTAGCCAGTGACGTCCACATCCTATAAATTAATTTAAAAAAGCTTTATATTAATTGACACTCCTTCAGCAGGCAGGGTAAAGCGACAAGATCGTTTTTATTTATGGCATTTTTCCCAATGAGGGTGCAAATATGTAGCACTTGCTCCAAACGGCAGCGGACCTGACGAAAGCAGTGCAGCTCCTTTAAAAGAATTGGGCAGATATTTTTCACCTTTGGAATGTTTGCGTCTCCTTTCAAATTGTTCAGTTTTACTTGTTACTATAATAGTATAATAAAGGCAAATGAAAAAAAAAACAGGGATTTTGTTCCTGTCTACTGCAAACAATACCTGAAGAATTGGAAGCCCTGGGCTTTACAAGATATGATCGGATTGCAAGTCCAAAAAGTGAACTCGGCCTTTACTAAGCTAAATCTAAGCATTACCAGTTCCCTGTTTCTGTACGTTTCTATTAGCTTTAACATGGATGTATTTGTTAATGAGCTTTCTTGTCTTAAAGTCTGAGGCATGGCCAGTAACACAGTCCAGTGAATAATTTTGTTTTAAATTTCTATTGGTCTTGGGTTAGTGATGCGCAGAGGAATTCTTCCAGTCCTGCTAGAACACACGAAATGGGAGCAGGAGTAGACCATGTGGCCTGTTGAGCTGCTCTGCCATGGCTGATTTTGGACTTGAACTCCTGCCTGTCCCCATATCCCTTGATTCTCTGGGAGGCCAAAAAATCTGTCTACCCCAGCCTTAAATGCATTCAGTGATGGAGCATCCACAACCTTCTGGGGCAGAGAATTCCAAAGGTTCACAGCCTTTTGCGTGAAGTAATTTCCTGTCATCTCCTTCCTAAACGATCGGCCCCTTATCCTGAGACTGTGCCCCCGCAATTTAGATTCCCTGACCAGGGGAAACAATCTCTCAGCATCTGCCCTATCAAGCCCCTTCAGAAGCTTGTACGTTTCAATGAGATTGCCTCTCATTCTTCTAAAATCGAGAGTAAATAGACCCAGTTGCTGAGCCTGTCATCATAGGATAACCCCCTCATCCCAAGGACCAATTAAGTTAGAACTAAGGAAAGGCCATCATGACCTCACCAACTTTTAATAACTAGTACAAATGAATTTTTGGGGCCCCTGTAAAGCCCCTACAGTGTATGCAAATGCTGTGAAATGCAACCTGTAATGCATCGTAACTAGGCCACTGTTAACAATCCCTTGGTAGTATAGAACCTGAATATGCTGAAAAGAGAGACATGTTGCTGAAGTTTTTCATCTTACACTCATCAGGACAAATGCAAGAATGTCAAAATTCAAATGATCACAACAATTTATACTGCAGGGAAAAGGGTGCTCATTTGTTGCCAAGTCGACTTTGATTGGCCAAGGTGTTGCCATGGAGAAAGCAGCGGGCAATGAAAGGCTCCCCAGGCTTCTGGGTAATTCAAAAAAAGTGCAAGGCTTGAATGTATAACCCCGGAAAAATTGCAAATATTTATTAATTCAATGAAAGTGTGTATTTAAAAAAAAACAGCGTTTTTCTAAGATAATGGTGTTTGTTGTAGAAAAGATTTTTCTGTCTCTGCTTGATTTAATGTGGAAAGAGGGAAGTCAAAATCTTTCCACAGGAGATGAAATAGGTTCACAGAGTCTGTGCTAGGCTTATTAATGTTTTGACGGAAGAAACGGGCATGACGGCCAAAGGCATTTTCATATTCTACATCCTATTCTTGCATTATCAATTAAAATGAGACTAATGCCCATTACATTAAAAACTCTTGGTAATATAATCATCAAACTGTAGCACTTCACTGTTGGAATGCCATGACTTATTAAAGTGACATTAACATTACATAATAAATACTAGAAACATCCAAACTTAGTCATTTTTTAAATGACGACTTACCTGTCTCACTTATTGCAATCTTTGCCATGCTCTCTCTTGGTCCCTTATGCTGGATTTGCTCTACTTCAAGATCCCTGTCCTCTCCTTCAAACCTCTTCACAGGCTTGCTTTTCCGGACCTCCGACATCTCCAGCCTAAAAGCACTGTGCTCTCTCCACTTGACCAGCACTAGACTATTTACTGTGCTCTCTCCACTTGACCAACATTAAACTATTCACTGCATTCTCTCCACTTGACCAGCACTAGACTATTCACTGTGTTCTCTCCACTTGACCAACACTAGACTATTCACTGTGTTCTCTCCACTTGACCAGCACTAGACTATTCACTGTGCTCTCTCCACTTGACCAACACTAGACTATTCCTTATTTACTGTGCTCTCTCCACTTGACCAACACTAGACTATTCGCTGTGCTCTCTCTACTTGACCAAAACTTTGCTATTCACTGTGCCCTCTCCACTTGACCAACACTAGACTATTAATTGTGCTCTCTCCACTTGACCAACATTAGGCTATTCACTGTACCCTCACCACTTGACCAACACTAGACTACGCCTTATTTATTGCTACATCACTGGCAGCCACTTTGCCAGCCACATCTTCAAAAGACTCCTAATGGGCTATTGTTTCACTCTGGTTTCACCTTCTCAATCCCCTTTTTTTTCTTTTCTCTCCAGCTTATTAGAAAGGTATGCTGATTAGAATTTGGTGAAATAGGTTGGAAAGAGACTAGTGTGGATTTTAACAATGGCAGAGATCAGTTGGGCCGAATGTCGTGTTTCTGTGCTGTAAGTTCTACATAATTGAACCAATCCTTTCATCATCTTGAAAAGCTTTATTAGGTCACCTCTTGACGGAGAATAGCCCCAACTTGTCCAGCCTCTTCTCATAACCGAAGTTCCTCATCCCTGGTGATATCCTGGTAAATCTCTTTTGTACCCTTTCAAAGACCTTTACATCTTTCCTGAAGTGTGTTGCCCAGAATATTCGAACTGAGGCCTAAATAGGAATTTATAAAAATGAATCGGACAAAAATTGACTCCGAGCTACAGGGGACATTAGGACAGGTGACCAAACACTTGGTCAAAGAGGTAGATTTTAAGCAGCACTTCAATCAGGAGAGACAGGGAGCGGCGGTGAGCTTTTGGGAAGGATTCTCAGAGCCTGGGGCCTAGACAACTGAAGGCATGACTGCCATTGATGAGACAAAGAAAGTGGCGAATTCACTGGAGGCCAGAGTCTGGGGAATGGAAAGTTCTCAAGAAGGCTTTTTAGGTTTGGCAGAGATGAAAGAAATGGGAGAGGTGATACCATGGAGAAGTATAAACAGCAGGAAAAGAATTTTAAAATCAAGGTGTTCTTGGACTAGGAGCTAATAAAGATCAGCGGAAACTGGGATGGCCGTTATTAAATCTGTAATTACAATTTTCTCAACCTTCCATTTGTTAAAAAAAAATACGACAAAAGTGAGGGACAAAATGCATGCTGCGATTATTTAGCTGTTTATGGAGTCCTGACTCCAAAATGAATTGCAGACAGTAGGGAGATTGGGTTAATTGTTCATCCAGAGTTTTCAGAGATTAGTTAATGAAACTTTCAATAACTTTAATGGTGGTGTAGCTCCCTCCCTTTCATATTAAATAAGTAGAAATAAGGTTTGTTTTTAACGGATGCCTATAAAAATATTTTGTGGATGGAGCCTAACCAAATACAGGAATATAAATTATGACCAGAGAATGGGAAAAGAATGTCTCGCTTTACATGACCTTATGATCTCCCAAGTGGCAGCATTTTTCTGAAGTGTTGTCACTGCTGTAGGAAGCATGGCAGATAGTTTGTACGCAGCAAAGTCCCACAAACAGCAAAGTGATAATGACCAGATATATGCAGAGAACAAGAGATAAATTATTTGTGTTAGCTTGTCAAAACACCAAGACTTCTAATAATTAATCATATTAGCTAAACTGATCAAATTTAGTAAGGAATCCAAAATTCACATACAATATTTGATTATCTGAACTAAAGATTGCACTGATCAGACATTTACTTTCAAAATCATTTGGCTTACTTAAAATTTGCTTTTGTATTTTTCATTAATTTACATTTTTTTTTTGCGAAGTACTGTTTTTATCATTGCTTTTTTTTTTAATTAAGATTTTTTTCTCTTCTAGGGTAGCACTCGCCCAGAAGAGTATTGGTGATGATGCACCATGGCAGTGGTCCACAAAATATACAGCGCCCACTGCAGAGATCTAAGTCGTATACAGGCGGTGAGGGAGATGATCAGACTGCATTACCCCAGTCTCCCGCCACAGCATTTGCTCCGGCCCTCAGTCCTGTACCACGCACTGTGGCCAGTCCTTCTGGGCCTCAGTCACCGAGTTACCAACTGCAGCAGCTTATAATGAACCGGAGTCCGGTATCCGCCCAGAACGTCAACATCACCCTGCAGAATGTGAGCCAAGTGATGGCTGGGAGTCAACAAATTACCTTGGCTCCCCTTCCGATTCAAAACCCGGCATCCCCGGGGTTCCAGTATGGCTCGCAGGCTGTGGGGCAGCAGAGGCGATTTGATCACGGATCTCCATCGTACATTCAAGTCACCTCTCCTTTGCCTCAAGTCCAGCCACAGAGCCCCACGCAGCATAGCCCTGCATCAGTGTTACAGAACGTGCAACGGACAGGTGCAGCAGCCACAGGGCTAGGCATGTGTAACCAGAGCCCAACCCGAGGATTTGTGGATGCCAACGTGCTGGTCAGGCAATTGAACATTAGCCCATCCAGCGCCGGGCACTTTGTGTACCAGGACCCGTCCACCCTTGCTCAGATCACTTCAAACGTCGGCGGGCAGATGCAACTGACCGCGGCCAGCACATCTGCTTCTGTGCCACGGGAACGCAGACTCTCGCAGCCTCACTCTCAGACTGGCGGAACCATTCACCACCTCGGGCCCCAGAGCCCCGCAGCCAGTGGCGCTATGCAACCCCTGCCTAGCCCAAGCCACATCACCACGTCAAACTTGCCTCCGCAGATCAGCAGCATCATACAAGGACAGCTGATTCAGCAGCAGCAGGTCCTTCACGGTCAGCAGATGGCCAGACCTGTAAGTTATGAAAGGACACCTGCAGCCCTGACTGCAGGTGTGGTAGGGCCACCGGCCTTTGGGATGACATCTCCGGCACCTCCTTCTAGCCCGTCTCGGAACACTGTCGCTCAGAGCCTGACACCGACTTGTCTGACTCCCACCAGCAGTTGCACCCCGTTCGTGAGGAAACAACCAAAGAAGTTGGAAGAGATTCCACCCGCCACCTCGGAGATTTCTCATTTGAGAAAGCAGTGTTTGGAGCACCATCTGGCTGAAATAGAGACTCTGAGAGAGACGTTTAAGGATTACTTGATTGAACTTTTCTTCCTTCAGCACCGTCAAGGAAATATGATGGACTACTTAGCGTTCAGAAAGAAGCCGTGTCTAGCCTTGTTGGCATATTTGAAACAAAATGACTTAGACCTGGAAGAAGAAGAAGAGGAAGAGCAATCTGAAGTCATTAATGATGAGGTAAACAAACAATTTACTATTTAGTCCAAAGACCATTCTAGTGCTTGTGGCAATGGCAGGGTGAGAAAGTGGTTGTGTCTACATGTCCTGGGCGAGATGATAAATTCTTCACTGGCGAATAAATGCTTCAACTGTTTGGCAAGAGAGTTTAAATTTGGACTAAACTAAAGCTGTTAAGCGGAACAGGACTGTATTCAAAACATTTCTACCCTTAAAAAGATTTACGAAGTTTCCCGCCTCTGAGCATTTGCAACCACATTCTAGCCCCTCAGTTAACACAAGAACAAGAATCTCAGCCCGTCTAGCTTTGTTTGGGGGTCTGTTTAGAGGACCTACACCGATCATTTTCATCTTGGTATTACCTTGGTGCCAAAGCCATATTCTTCCCTCCCACTCCCCTGTTTTTGAAAGTAGAATGTCTCCATTTATTATTGAATGTTGCAATTAATGTCCAATTCTTGTGCTAAATTATAGCTTAATTCTTAAATAACTCCAGCTGTAGAGAAGTTGCACAAATCTTCATTTTCCTTGGGTGTTTCCTGTACTTGTAGTATTGTCATTGCTTCAGTATATGGTATTAATGTGATTTTCAAAAGTTCTAACTTTAAAATGGGCCAAATTCAATTAAGATCATTAAAAATACAATTTTCTGATTGCTCCAGTCAGATTCTGCACAAGGTAAAATGTTAAACTAAATCAGGACTTTGTAACAATCATTTATTGCACTATGATATTACAATATTATTGTAATGGACATTCAGAATAAATGGAGTTAGGTGTGGAGGGAAGATATTATGAAATATTACTTCAAAGTATCACCTTTGAATACCTGTGGGATTTCTTACCCATTTACATCATTGTTTGGCAATGTAAATTGGTGAAGATTTATTGAAAACTCTTGTTGGTTTGCATGGTTTCTTTCTGTATATCTGTTGGATATGCTCATTCTTGCCACCCAGCCTCTTGATGATCTCCATTTAGCCACATCCAACATTATCCATTGTCACTAGAGTGTTGGTTTTCTGTTCAAGGGTGAAAGGAAAGCCAGGAATATTCTGCAGCTCCACTTGGTGTGATGTTTTCTAAGGCCAGCTTTGGGATATTGTATACCATTTAGTTCTACACTTATAGACATTTAATTTGCGTAATAATTAAGCGGTTAATATACTCCAAGAAGGGGTGGCCCCATTTCTCCAGCAATAGAGCATTAGGTGCACCAAACCACAGGGCTGAGTTTGATTCTTAGACCCTATTGATTTTGACCACGGCAATTCTTCATTGGGCTTGTCTTGCCCATTCTCGGCAAAACCAGTAACCAAAGGTATTTTAATGAAATGGCTCTACTTCATTGAAAGTGTATGTGTGCATTTGCCGAGGGGAGAGAAATGTTAAATGTGGTGAACAGAATCACTTTTGAATTCACTTCAACAATTTGGAAAGCGTCTGATGTGGATCTAAAAGGCCAGCAGAAATTATTTTCTCTTTGTACTCTAATAAGTTTTTCTATTTCATGTTTTATAAGTTCTGAAACAGAGTAAAGGTACTACTTAGGTTAAGGCTTGCATTCATTTGCTAAATATTGTATAATGTTTGATTTTTACTTGTTTCTTTCTAAGCTATTCCGCATGGGCCAACATTTGCAAACTCTTTTTACAACTTCATAAATATAGAGAATGGTTTCCATTACATTCAGAAGTAGCTAAATTAATCAATACTCATTAATGAAGTTACGGGTAGGTTGTTGTATCTTTAAACCTTCTGGAAGGTATTGCATGTAAACAGTTGTAGAGGTGGCTTTTAAATTATAACATTGCAACTTTTGAAGGAATTTATTACTTAATCCAGCAAATGCTGTGCTACTTTCAGCACCCGAAGGTGTGGATAGCACTTCATGAAGTGCTTATATCTGAGGCAAAAACTATAGGTATAAAACTATTATAGGGACAATAGAGGAGAGCTGAAACTTCAATATTATGAATCAATGTAATTTCACTGGGAAGAGCCAATGATTCTGTTGACAAGCTAAACAAATCTGGGTAGCTTAGTGTTAAATTATGTTGTGGTCTGGCTGCATTTCAGATTCAGAGAAAACTACGGGCCATCAATATAAGGTAGTCACCATGAAATCAAACAGGGAGTTCAGAAGAAACATCTTTATCCAGTGAGATCAGAGCTACAAAGCAAAAGACGTCTCCTCTAGAGGGCAAAGTGGGGGGCAGCAGAAAGAGGGTTCCACCTAGGCGTGGCTGGATGATGAATGTCATAGAGTAGTTGCAGACGAATTGCAGTGGATGTGTGAAGATGGCGCGAGACAGACAAGCGTGACGTACCATGACAGCAGATCTCCTGATAGAAGTAGCTACAAGCAGCAGATGAGAATGTGAAACTCGCTACTGCATGGAGTAGTTAAGGTGAAGCTGGATAAGGATGTAAAGGCAAAAGGAATAGAAGAATATTTTGATGGGGTTAGATGAGGAAGCGCAACAGGAACATAAACACTGATAAGCACTGGTTGAGTTGTAGTTTGTGATTTAATGTTTAAAAAAAATTCTAGTTCAATTAAAATGCTGCTTTTGGTTACATAAGCAGGCACTGTTGTGTTTGAGGTAGGGCAAGTGATTGTGTAACTGTTTGTAATTTGCTACTTGAGGTATCCAGACATTGTAAACAACTCCACAGTATACTTGAGCCTCAAGTCAAGTATTGCTATGTATCTGCCCAGAGCTTAGTTTGAAAGAAATTTGCCTTCCGGTTTGTCTCTGGGACTCAAATGTGGTCCACCAGTAAGCTGCTGTTATAGTTACCTGAGCACTGAGTGTGATCATAGTCTTTTGGGTCTATAAATGGTATGTATGATTTCTGCAAAAGCTAAAGTGTTCACTGCATCTTAGTAATAATTTTGGCCATTGAGCCTGCCTGCCAGTTCTGTCAATAATGGTGGCTGCTTTTTTTCCAATCCCTTAATGCACTTGCTTCTCAAGTAACTTGCTTTTTAAATAGATTTTTGTATATTTTTGCTTTCTACTCTAAGACTTTTTGGGACAGTGATTCCATATTTTCTTAAGCCTTTGTGAGAAGAGCTTTTACCTGGACCTTCACTGTGTACTTTTGTAGTTCTATAAAAGCTTCTAACTGCCCTTCTAGTGCGCTCCCAGTCTGTTATTGCAGTAAAAAAATTAACACATTTTAGTTTCCTAAGGTGCATTTTTTAAAGATTTGATTTCTGCATTTGGGCAGCATGGGCAGAGCCACATTTGTTGTTTCTGTTGTTGTTATAGGGATTTAATTTGCATTGACTTTGGAATGTTTTGTGTACAATGATTGTAATATCCTGGTAGATATTCAACACCTAACATTCATTCTGCTGCAGAAAGTTACTTCACTTGCACAGGTTGTATGAATGGTATTTTGTTATTTTCAATGTGTTATAGTGTAGATTTTGTATTTTCCATGTCTGCTGTTAACACTATCACTTGCAATGATTCTTGACTTTGTGTTTATTCAAGTTTAAAAGATTCCTTTGTTTTCATTTGTTATCCGTAAGCCCTATGTTATTTCTGCATGATTCATATTCACTCCAATAAAAGGTAGCCGGACAAACTTCTGCGTATTGTATAGGAACACAGGAGCAGAGTAGGCCTTTCAGCCTATCGAGCCTGCTCTGCCATTCAATACAATCATGGCTGATCATCCACTCCAATGCCTTTTTCCGACACTACCCCCGTATCTTTTTATGTCATTGGTATTTAGAAATCTATCAATCTCTGCTTTAAACATACTTAAAGACTGGGTTTCCACAGCCCTCTGGGGTACAGAATTCCAAAGGTTCACAAGTAAGTGAGTAAAAAAAATTCTCATCTTGGCCCTAATTGGCTTCCCCTTTATTTTGAAATTGTGTTTCCTGGTTCTAGAATCCCCATCCAGGGGCAGCATCTTATCTGCATCTACCCTGTCTATCCCTTTAAGTATTTTCTAAGTTTCAATGAGATTCCCTCTCATTCTTCAAAACTCTAGAGAATACAGGCCCAGTTCCCCAATCTCTCCTCATAGGACAACCCCTGCCATGCTGGAAACAAGTATGGTGAACCTTCGTTGCACTCCCTTTATGGCAATAATATTCATTTTGCACATAGTATTCCAGGTGCAGCCTAAGCAAAGTTTTATACAATTGAAGCAAGACTTTGCTACTCCTGTACTCAAATCCTCTCACGATAAAGGCTGACATGCCATGAGCCTTCCTAATTGCTTGCTGCACCTGCATGTTAACTTTCAGTGACTTATTAATGAGGAACCCACATCCCTTTGTACATCTACATTTTCTAACCTCTTCCCATTTAAGAAATACTCTGTGCATCTGCTCCTCTGACCAAAGTGGTTAACCTCACATTTTCCCATCTGCCATGTTCTTGCCCACTCACTAAGTCTGTCCAAATCCAATGTGTTGAATTCATCATTCTGTGCATTGGTGTATTTTTTTTTAAGTAGAGGTGGCCTTCAAATAAAGATTTTTTAAAAAAAGAAAAACAGCAACTTCTATTCATATAGCACCTTTAACATAGCAAAATGCCCCAAGGCTCTTCACAGAAGCATAATTAGACAAAATATGACACAAAACTACCAAAGGAGCAAAACCTTGGTCAACGATGTGGTTTTTAAAGAATCTTTTAAAAGAAGAGAGAGGGAAGTTGAGAGCTTTAGGGAGGGTGTTCCAGATCTTTAGACCCCATGCGGCTGAAGGCATGGCTGCCAATGGTGAGGCAAAGAGAATTGGGGGATGCACAATAGATCAAAATTGAAGGACCGCAGAGATCCTGGAGGATTTGTAGTGTTGGTGGAAATGCAGCGATAGGGAGGGATGATGACATGGGATTCAAACACGAGGGTGAAAATTTTAAATGGATGCACAACTGCGACAGGAGCCAGTAATGTAAGTAGTTATTCTCGACCCTGTGCCATGTGTACGTGTACACTCTGGATGGGCATGTACAAATGAGTGTTTTACACACATGCCTTAATGAATAAAAAGGTTTGGCACATTTCTAAAGGAGCAGAATGAACAATCTTTTCTTTCGTTTCGTGTTGTGTGTTGGTTATTCTGTCAGCAGTCGTGTCAGGTTGTGGTCTCAGTAACCCAAGTTCCTGTTTGCCATGCTTTATGACTGCATCAGATGTTTAATTTTGAGTGTCACTATTGTAGTTTTTATCCTGATATCCCTAGGTTGGCGCAAGCTTTACATCTTTTGGCATGAGCTATTGAAACTCAGTTGGATATAATTGTGCCTGAGACACTATTTGAAGATCAGGGAGTTTTTCTGTTATCCTGGCCAGCATTGCTCCTCAAACAGCGCCACAAGAAACTGATTACTTGACCATCAATCATTCACTTACCATTTAAAGGCAGTAAGCTTTGTTGTACAGTGAGCCTCAATATAGCTTCAACAATTCATTGTCCAGGTATTTTATGCTTTTTTTGTATGCTGTAGGTTTGGCTATTTTACAAAGAAAATGCAGCAAATTCAGCTTGAACTAATTCCTGCAACACTCAACTAAATGAGTAACTTGAACATGAGTTTTTAAGGGATCTTGCTGTACCTCAACAGTAATTATTGATTATAAAGTGTGTTGGGACAGCCTAGGAAATGAAAAGTGCTTTAAAATGCACGTTCATTTGACTTTCTTTAGAAAGGTGGCTTTTAGCTTTTGTGTAGATGGAATGCATTGGATAATTTCTATAAAAATAAAACTTTGGAGTTCTATGATAGAGTTGTTTAAAGATCCAAAGTCCGTCATCACGTTACTTTGAGTTAATTTTATTCTATTTCAAAACATCTCTTAGTTGCGGCAATTGCAGGAGTAATTTGGAGCTGAATTTGTGACACTTCACTGTAAGATAACCAGAGCAGCAACAATTCATGCATGAAATACCTGGGAAAAAAAGTATTGTGACCCATATGATGTAATGATGTAATGAGTTGAAGTTTCTTTGAGATGCTGATTGTTTCTCCACATTGAGTGTGTGGGGCTAGCAGTTAATTGTGGAGCTTGCTGCATTGCTGATGTCATGTTTTTATCAGTGTGTCTAGTTCATTGTGATTGGCAAACCAGCCTTGCAGTTCCAGCACAAACACATGATTAGTGTCTGTTTGCAAACTCTGGACACTTCTTAGTAAGAAGATTTCTTTTTTCAGCTTTGTCATGACACAGCACCAACAAGGCAGGGAAAAGCCTCAAGGAAGCGCTGTGCAATTGTAATGACATTGAATTAACAATGTGGTGGAGGCATGTGCTCTGCTGGGTGCCCTCTTCACACATTTTAGGTGGAGTATGTTATACAGTTTTCTGCATGATCCTATTATGTTTCTAAATGTTTAAGAAAGAATCGGCATTTATATAACGTCTTTTACATCCTCTCATGCCAAAATGCTTCACACCCATTTTTTTCATTTGATCCTGAAATGTGAGCACTACTGGCAAGGCCAGCATTTATTGCTGCTCCCTAATTGCGCTTGAGTAGGTAGGTATGAGTTGCCCTCTTGAAAAGCAGGAGTCCACGTGGTATGGGCACACCCTCAAAAGGGAGTTCCACGATTTTGACCCAGTGACAGTAAAGGAACAGCAATATAGATCCAAGTCAGGATGAGTGTGTGCTTGGAGGGGAACTTGCAGGTGGTGGTGTTCCCATGCATCTGCATTTTCTTATGAAGTGTAGTCATTATTGTTATGTGGACAAATATGGCACCCAATCCCACAAACAGCAAAAGAGAAGAAATATGTTGGTGATACTCGTTGACAGATGAATGTTGACCAGGACACAGGGAGAACTCACTGCTCTTCTTCATATAGTTCCATGGGATTTATTGTATAGATCTGTACACCTGAATAGGCAGGCAGCTATGAGTTTTTTTTCACCCAACTAAGTTATTAGCAGTTATAACAACTGTGAAATTTAATGTTCCTTTCTAGTTTTATATGGATGACATAAAGTGCTTCTCTGTTGGGTTCTCGTGTCTCATATTGGCTCGTTTCAGCTTCTCAAATCATTCCTGTCTCCTTGTCCCATGCTCATGCTTCTGTTAAGCCACTTACCAGTTATTTCACAAAGTAACAGCTCCAACCAAACAACTCCACCTCGTGATTATGTAGGACAGCTGCAGACCACCATAAGTGTTTCTATACACCCTACCTAAAACTCTGCTGTAATGAAGGATGTCATGCATTGCCTTAATGTTTAACAATTATATTTTGAGTAGCTATCTAACGTAAACCCTTAAAGTAGAGGTCCATAATTTTCTATCAGAATTTAATATCAGAAGCAAAACTGATATTAAATTGGGAGGGAGAGAAGGGAGGTTGTTAGGAGAATTTCACTGTGATATTGGCTGTGGAGGGCATGCCAAGAAGAGGTGTCACAACCTTACCCCATGTGAGAGGTTGTAATAACAACATATCAAGTTTACATAGGCGGTTTGCTATATAAGTGCCTCCTATTGAAATTTCTGATGTATAATGTTGACTGGAATTGTGTGCAGATTTAAGATTTTTATTATAGGTTATCCAGTCAGTGTTATTCAAACTGTTGAAATCTACTTGGATGTGGAACTTGCTGCCACATGGAGTGATTGAGAGGAAAAGCATAGATGTATTTGAGGGAAAACTAGATGAGTACATGAGGAAGAAAGTAATAGAATATGTTGACAGGCTGAATGAAGTTAATAGAATAGGAGTGGGCTAGCATGGAGCATAAGCATCAGCTGGCATTATGACCTGTTTCTGTGCTGTAAAATCTTGGTATATAGCACTTAATCTTCATTGACTTTACACTGGTGACCAGTATTACATCATAGAAGGGGTTGCTTTACCCTCCAACTAATTTGAACATCATCTGATTCTTTGTTTTTATGTCTCAAAAGTTACTAAACAGAAAACAGTTTTTCTATTTGTTTTTGTGTATGCTTAAATTTATGACACATTGGCCTCACTGGTAAAATTCAATTGCATTTATATTGAAATTAGTAAGGGCAGAAAAAATGGTCAACAGTATAAATGTGCTGAATTGTCAACCTGTATCCTAACTAACACCATAGGCCCTAGAGTGTCTTGCTTTCGAGAATCTAATATTTACTTGAGAGCTTTTGACTTTATCAATAAAATAAAAAATATGACTTTCACATTCTTCTGTGCTGCAATATTTACCTGATGTTTGTAGGGTTTGATTGAAGTAATGTGTAGTTAGCAGGGTTTAACAACTCAATGATGAGTACTGCTAAAATTAAGACAAATAGCTCATCTCCACCTTTGACTAAAGAGCTAGTTTTTAGAATATTTTGGTGATATTTTATTGCACTTAACTTGGTGCTTTTAATTAAAGTTGCCCTGTTGGGCTAAGTCTGAGTAGAGTACAAGTAGTTGTTTGCAATTTGTGTAATATAGAAACATACATAAAATACAGTGAAAGAAAAAAAATTCACTGCCTCCCTCTATTACAGATTTCAAATCTGTGGACTCTTTTAGAGACAGTACTGCAGCTCTAAAACCAAGCTTGTGGATTGCAGGCTTAAAACTGGATGTGACAAGTGATCTGACATGCCTGTAGTAGGACTCTTAATAGTTTTGAGACTTTGCCAGCTTTTCTGCTTTGGACTTCTGGAGCAGTGACATGGGATTTTGTAGGCTTTATTCTACTTCAGAAGCTGAGACAATCAATGTGAAAGATTCTGTGATTAACTCCTCTAGTTTCTGGCTTTATTCTACTGTATAAAACCTTTCAGGCAGATTGTAAGTGTATTAGCATTTAAATCAATAAACCAACCTAAACTTCCCCATCATCGCCCTCCACATTTTTTTTTTGGAGGGTGCCTTTTTTTTTCTACTTCAAATGTGATTCCACTGGGCTAAAATTCATACTGATTTTTTTGCCTTCATAGGTGCTTCTAATAATGCAATATGCAGTTTTAGCAAAAAAAAATTATTTTGGCTTTGCAATAAATAATTTTCTTTGTTCTGCAAACCAATTTGTGAAAATTGAAGTCGGCAAAATGTTCGCAATGAATCCTGTGAAGCAAACCCCTAGGAAGAAAAAGAATACATACAGAAGTTTCCTGGCTGTCCTTGTACCACAAATTACTTACTTTTTCACTCAGACTTGATGTTTCAGTAACGAACCTGTGAATGAATGCATTGTTTTTATTTAAGGTAAAAGTGGTGACAGGAAAGGATGGCCAGACTGGGACGCCAGTTGCCATAGCAACACAGCTTCCCCCTAATGTTTCTGCTGCATTTTCAACACAGCAGCAGCAACAGTTTCAGGTAAGGAGTCAATGTGGCACCGACAAGTCTGTGAATCATTATAGCATCACAAGGGTTAAATCCTGTTCTATCATCGTGCTGTATCCAATGCATCCGTTTCTGATGTACTTTTTTTCTTGTCCTTTTGTAGCAAACACATCAAGGTACCCCTGTGGCAGGCACAGCCAACACGGTGGAGATTGAAGCATTCAAAAGACAGCAAGCTTTGTCCCAAACAGGTACGTTTCCTTTTCGACCGGTTTCATAAACATTTGTGCCACAAGTGTGACGATACAATTTATGTGGAGTGAGTTTTCCTTTAACCTACTCGGTGTAGAGGATGAGGAGAGGGAAAAGAATCACATGGGTCCCTTTAAGAAAAGCTGAGTACTGCTCTTGTGCTGTGCTGCATCATATTGGTGTTGCCTTTTAAAATCTGAAATGGTGTAAACCAATGCTACAATGTGAAGAGACCCCTAAAACTTAAAGTAATCTAATGCATGTTGTATATGATCAATATTTAACATTGCTTTGATCTCTGTTCAGATGACAAAACATAAACTGCTGCTATAAACCTCTGGATTGGATTTGCTCCCCTCAACCCATTTGCAGCCATCCATTACCCCCTGTGTATTTGTGGAGGTGTATATAGTCTCCTATGAAGTATTCCTAATTTAGATACAACTTTGCATTCTTTCAGGCTTCCTTTTCATCCTGGCGATGTTGAAGCTACTTTTCTCGCTGGGTCTTATGTTGTATATTTGTCTTGCAGTTTTTGCAGTTGACATTGTACCTTTCTATTTTGGCTTCTCATTTATTTGCTGTTGTTCTTGCATCTATGAACACAGCTTCCTTTCATTTTTGTTTGTAAATGTTGCCGAGCATTCCTGTGTGGTACCACACAGATTGCTCGTGCTGTTTTATTCTTGGCAGCGCTCATGGTTCTACAACTTTGGAACTAGCCTTTGATAAAGTTAACAATACATTGGTGATGGCTTTATAGAATGTTACATTGCACTCTTTGATTTCCATGGCAACCTGCATTTATATAGCACCCTTCGCTTGGGGATCAGGCCAAGATAGGAATAGGAAAGAGTCTAATAATGGTGGCCAGAAGGTGGTGATAAAGCTTAAGCATTGATGAGGATTCAAGGTGGGTGAATATTGAGATGAGATGGAGGGGTTAAGGGAAGGAATTCCATAGTGTGGGGGCAGAGTTACTGAAAGCTGTGGAAGAAAGAGGGGAATGCGAATTGGATCAAAGTTTGAATAGCACAGAAAACGTGTAGGACTGAAGAAGTTGGGAGGGGTGAGGGTTGGAGCAAAGCTTGAGGCTGAGGTTTAGAAGTTGAATTGTAGGACATCCCATCAATTTGTACAATATAAATCATGTCTTGGAAATTCCTTTTGAGTGTATAGGTGTTGCCTTTTTTACCTGCTGTTGCTGATTTCATGACCCGGATTGTGGTCTATTATTCTTGTAGCTCGTGGTTCTGCTGTTGGAAGTTATGTGCCTAGTGGGTGCAAACTGAAATAGGTTCTGGTGACTTAGACATTAATAGGCTTCTTCTTATGCTCTAATTACTAAAACAAATTAACTTTTGCAATATTAATAGCATAGATGCATATAAGGGGAAGCTCTTAAGTACATGAGAGAGCAAAGAATAAAGGATAAGCTGATAGGGTTAAACAAAAAAGGATGGTAGGAGGCTCACATGAAATATAAAATGTCGGCATAGTCCAGTTGGGCTCAATGGCCTGTTTCTGTGCTGTAGAATTGATATAACAGTGGGTGATAATTATTGGTGGGTTAGATGGTATTGCTGGATAATGGTATTAATGACTTTGTGGGAGGAGAGATTGCAGGTGCTGTCCTGATGTGTGTGTGCATGCGATAATGTAGTAGAACATCCTGAGGCACTTTATATGCGCATAGCCAGGCAAAAGTTGATACTGAGCCAAAGAAGGAATCATAAAAAACTTTGGATGAAAGAGATTTAAAGGGGCATCTTTAAGGTGGAGAGGAAGATGGAAAGGCAAAGAGGTTTAAGGAGGGAGTTTAGGACCTAGACAGCAGAAGGCACAGCCACTGATGGTGGGATTAAGGTATTCAGGGATGGACAAGTGGCAAGAATTTGGGGGCTGTAAGCCTGGAGAAGGTTACAGAGGGAAGGCCAAAACTTGTAAGAGAGAATGTGATAAATTGGTACGATGGTTGTGATGCAGGGCTTAAGTTTTAAAAGTCTGAAGTTTGTTGGAGAAAGGAAATTGTGAGGGAGATGAAGCGTTCCGTAGTTTTGAGGTCATTGGGAAAGGAACTTGTCTGGAGCAGGAGAGGAAAGTTCAGTGCAGCAATGAGCAAGAGACTAGTTTGGGGAAGCACTTAGCAAAGGAGTGTTTATAAAAGAAGGTGAAGGGCAGAAAATTATTGATATTGGGTTTGGCGGCTGGAAGTGAGAGAGGGAGCTTTACCATGCAGTCTCCCAAGGTTCAGTTATTGGATTTTGATATGCCTTTATGAATTGGACTTGGGGCTAAGGGCACAATTTTGAAATTTGCAGGTGAGGCAAAATTTGGAAGTGTAGCAAACAGTAAGAAAGACAGGAATAGATTTCAAGAGGACATAGGCAGGAGGATTGTGTCAACACAGGATGAATGAAATTCAGTACAGAAAAGTGTGAAGATATATTTTGGTAAGAAGAAGGAGAGCCGGTATAAGTTAAATGGTGTAATGTTAAAGGGGGCTCAAGGAGAGAGGCCTGGGAGTTGCTGGGGGAGCAGGAGGATAGTGGTGTGGGTGGTAGTTGTGTGTAGATCTTTGAAGGTGACAGGACAGGTTAATAAAGAATGCAGGATTCTGGACACAATAACAAGAGACACAGAGTCCAAAAGCCAGAAAGCTATGCTAAATCTTTATAAAACACTAGTTGGGCCCCAGTTGGAGTACTGTGCTTAATTCTGGGCACCACACTTTAGGAATGTTGTGGAGGCTTTGGAGGGGGGTACAGAAGAGACTTACTCGAATGATTTCAGGGGTAAGATGCGACAGTTAAGTGGATGGAGTGGAGACGTTGGAGTTCTCCTTGAAGCAGAAGGCTAAGAAGAGATTTGATAGAGGTATTTAAAATCATGACAGGTTTAGATAGAGTAAACAAAATTCTAGGAGTTGGTTATGTGGTGACTAGTTTTTACATATCACAGGAGTGCAAGGAAGGCACTAAGAATCTCCTGAGATACAGGGCCGTTGTAGGTTTTGGATAAATGTATCAGATATTCTCGGTTACTGTTGCGCTAGTCACTCCCATAAGTAGCCTGAGCATCTTGCATCGAGGGATTTTCCTCATACCTGTAAAATAACACAGCATCTTGTGATCTGAGTGTTTGTGCTCACATGCATGCTTCTTCAATCTCTTTGGAGGTCAGATGTGAATTGTTAATCCATTTCACAAGCGAACATCAGCTATGATCAGATTCACTTAGTTCAATCAATACAACATTGTGTAACAATACAAAATAACAAGCACATCAGTGGATTATCTAGTTTACCTTACTTTCTACCCTCCAGCATTCGGTTTTTGAGTCTGGCCAAAACTTGTCCTTGTAGTTTTCATTTTTAAAATCAGACTGATGTTGCAGCCTTTGCTGGTTCTCACTTACTGTCTCTGTACCTGTTACTGTATTTGAAACGATTTATGGTCTGAAGGCAGCAGAGACATCCCAACACATTGGGGTAAGGTGTTTATCAATAACAAGTTGCTTATTATTTATGGACCATGGAGAAACAACATCATAGTCACTTCATTAGCATTTTAATCACCTGTCAACTCAATATCTTTCTTTTAACTTGTGCGAATAATTTATGTTTTAAAATCCAACATTTCAAAGTTTTATTCCCCAGATGAATTTTGTGTAAAATGAATCTTGAAAGGTGACAGAGAGGAATGTTCAAACCTTGGTCTTCTATGGCTTTAAGGAGCAGAAGGGAAAAGCATTGTTTGGCCTGAAAGATGGAACCAAGCTTCTCTGAGGCAGTTATAGGATGGAATAGGTGAGGGAGTTCCATTGGAGGGGAGATATTTAAGCAAAGAAAAGACAAAGGACTAAAGCTGGAACCGTTGATGTGAGAGATGGTAGCAGTTTGTTATATTTGTGGGAGACATGAGATTTTGTCGAAGAATTGGAAGAGCCTTGGGGGACTTGAATTAATGAATAATGGCTGAGGAAGAACCATCTATTTGAAAGGAAGCTAGATAGCTCAGAACATGGCGTCACCAGGAAGCCACATAATAACTTGCTTAGATGCATACAGTGCTGGACCCCACCAGAGGAATGGATGTAAGATATGGGTGGTGGAGGCATCCAGTTTTGGAAGAGAATTCAAAATACAATGTTATTGAGTTAGTATGGTATCTCGCCCATCATAAAGGCCAACTGTATGTGTTAATTTGATCCCAGGCCAGATGGCGAAGTGTGAAGCGAGACACGAATGCTTTTCTTGTTAATAATAGGTTTATTTACAGAATGCAGCATTACATATGTCTGCTTCCCATCTACTACCCCAAGGTCCCAACAGTCCCTCTTTAAACTCTTTTGATAGAACAGTAGGTGTCATTATACTACTGGGTGTAACTCTTTCGAGTACAAACACGTTTCCATCTGTTCCTATTCAGATGAAATTACATTGTTTCATAGTTTGCCATTGTGAGATTTGAACTCTTGATACTCTTTTGAGTAAACCTGTTTCCATCTGTTTCAGATGAAGTTACATTGTTTCATAGTTTGCCATTGTGAGATTTGAACTCTTGATACTCTTTTGAGTAAACCTGTTTCCATCTGTTTCAGATGAAGTTACATTGTTTCATAGTTTGCCATTGTGAGATTTGAACTCTTGATCTGGGGGTTACAAACCCAGTACCATAACCACTTGGCTATTTAGGCCAAGCCTAATATTTTTGGAGAAACAGTTTCTGAGAGCAGGTAGTCTTGGGCTTGTAACTCTTTCGAGTACAAACCCGTTTCCATCTGTTTCAGTTGAAGTTACATTGTTTTATAGTTTGCCATTGTGAGATTTGAACTCTTGATACTCTTTTGAGTAAACCTGTTTCCATCTGTTTCAGATGAAGTTACATTGTTTCATAGTTTGCCATTGTGAGATTTGAACTCTTGATACTCTTTCGAGTACAAACCTGTTTCCATCTGTTTCAGATGAAGTCACATTGTTCCATAGTTTGCCATTGTGAGATTTGAACTCTTGATACTCTTTTTGAGTAAACCTGTTTCCATCTGTTTCAGATGAAGTTACATTGTTTCATAGTTTGCCATTGTGAGATTTGAACTCTTGATACTCTTTTGAGTAAACCTGTTTCCATCTGTTTCAGATGAAGTTACATTGTTTCATAGTTTGCCATTGTGAGATTTGAACACTTGATCTTGGGGTTACAAGCCCAGTATCATAACCACTTGGCTACTTAGGCCAAGCCCGAAATTACATTGTTTCATAGTTTGCCATTGTGAGATTTGAACTCTTGATCTTGGGGTTACAAACCCAGTACCATAACCACTTGGCTATTTAGGCCAAGCTAGTTACATTGTTTGCCATTGTGAGATTTGAACTCTTGATCTTGGGGTTATAAACCCAGTACCATAACCACTTGGCTATTTAGGCCAAGCTTGATAGAACAGTAGAGTGGATTAATTAATCTAACAAATTAATAAGTTAAATTTGATTAATTAATCCACTCTACTGTTCTATCAAAAAGGCACCAATCTCTCTTTATAAGTGCTCTAGGTACTTAAGTAAACAATGTCCTTCACCTTTGTATCTAAACAATATAATTAACACTGTGTGGTGTAAAGAAATAGATTTTGGAAAACTTAATTTTGCTAGTTATCTTGTTGACAAGTGTTTTGCTCTGAACAATCAAAGAAATTCCCTGCTATCAGGTAACTGTTAACAGCTGCTAGCATTTCCTAATAAAACCTGCTGGGAAAGAAGTGGAATGTGACCATGGAGACAATGACAATGACTTATAGTCAGACATGGTTATTGGTGAGGGAGCAAAGAGGAATATTGTGACGAAACTTTTCAAATTTTATTCTTTCATGGAATGTGGGCGTCACAGGCAAGAGCAGCATTTGTTCCCCATTTCTAATTGCCCTTGAACTAGGCTTGCTAGGTCATAACAAGTGGCAGTTGAGAGTCAACCGCATTGCTATGGGTCTGGAGTCACGTGTAGGCCACACCAGGTAAGGTTGGTAGGTTTCCTCCCCTATAGGACATTAGTGAACCAGATGGGTTTTTATGACAATGGATGATAGTTTCACCATTATTGAGACTAGTTTTTAATTCCAGAATTATCAATTGAATTGACAGCTGTTAGCTGTCAAGCCTCAGCTCTGAATTCCCTCCTTCATCTGTCCATCTCTTCACTTTTCTGTCATCCTTTAAAACCTACCTCTGGCTGAGCTTTAGTAGCCATGCCTTCTGAGATCGCTTCCTTTGACTTAGTGTCAATTTTTGTATGATTTTTAGAAAAAAAAAATCATTCATGGGATTTGATCGTCACTGGCTAGGCCGGCATTTATTGCCCATCCCTAATTGCCCTTCTGTGAACCACCTTGGAAAGGTTTTGTACATGAAAAGGTGTTACGTAAATGCAAGTTTTTATAGAAATAGTATTGGGTCATTTTTAATTTGATGATTGAAAAAAGATAACTCTTTTGCTGAAAACAATTAACACTCTGTTACTGAGTTTCCTGTATTTAGATGAAAAATATTAATGAATGGAATCTCCTCCAATATCTTAATGGAGAGAATCAGTAAAGCTGCAAAAGTTGCTTCGTGCCAGGTCCGAATTATGAATCCAGAGAATTTGAATGTAAGCTAAAGTAATCACAGCTTGAATATGAGAAACAGCTTCATTGCACCTTTGTGCAATTGATTTGCCATCTCCTACTGCAAATTTTCACTCAAAGCATTCAAAAGGGAATTGGATCAACTTTTTGATTCAACAAGGAGTAGTGTATATAGATTAAGGGTAAGAAAACAAGCTGAAAAAATGGTTTGGTGTGTTCCTGGAATAGGTTTGGGATGGGTTGAATGGATTGGGGAAAATGGTTTAGGATGAGAGGCATGGCCTTTTCTGGTTCCTAAGTTGCACTTTTTGTTGTTTTAGTTCAAAGCCAGTTGCTTATATTGGTATACAAATCACACTCCTGTATTTGGCTGCCATTCTGTCATCAGCCTCCCCTCCTAAACTGATAGGGAATACTAATTTTCATCTCATTTGTTTCCTCCATGTACTTTTCCCAGCTGTTATTGGTCAAAATGTTTTCTTAAAAACAAAAAACTGCGGATGCTGGAAATCCAAAATAAAAACAGAATTACCTGGAAAAACTCAGCAGGTCTGGCAGCATCGGCGGAGAAGAAAAGAGTTGACGTTTCGAATCCTCATGACCCTTCAACAGCTAGTTCTGTTGAAGGGTCATGAGGACTCGAAACGTCAACTCTTTTCTTCTCCACCGATGCTGCCAGACCTGCTGAGTTTTTCCAGGTAATTCTGTTTTTAAAATGTTTTCTTCCCTGAATGTAGTGTTTTCACACAGTTACATCCTGTCAGCTAATGGCAGCAGTGGGCTTCAAGGTGTGAATAGGTAGATATTTCTATTTTGTCGGCAGGTGGTTTTGCATTTCACTTTGTTGCTCATTGTTTAATTTTTCAGTAGTCCCCACATGGACTTTATGGGCTGAATGGCCTCCTGTGCTGCAATGACTCTGACTCTATGTAATGACTCTGAGATTATGGAGTATACTTTAATAATTCAAAGCTTATAAACCCCCACCCCTTCTGTAACCTGGAAATATCTGGCTACGTCCATCATCCTCAACATGAGGAAATATTCTACTGTATGTATGTGTGTGTATATATATATATATATATATATATATATATAAGGAAATTTTCAGTCATTGTAGTCCATCAGATTCAATTTACCTTTGCCCACATCCCTCATACTCTGAAATAGTTTGCTATAGTAGGCACTGCTTTACAGGTAATTCTAATTGATGCTTGTGCAGATTGTTGCTGCCAGGATTATTGTTATTTCTATCATTTGCCAAAGTGTTGCTGACTAATTTATTGGATGCTGTATTGGTACAGGTGATCAGAATCTTATTTGCCAGCAATATTGCTCAGCCTTCTAATCCAGTTGTATCTTGGCTCCCTTCAATAACTGCAGTTTTAGTTTCAGTTTTAAGCACCACTGTTCAGAGATTGGTGTTATAGTGACTTCTGACAAATCATTGTGGATATTTCAGACTTGCTTGGTAATGCACAGTGTTAAACTTTGGCATTTAGGGTTTTGTTTTAGACCTTATAATATATTCTCAATGACATGTCATAGAATCATAGAATGATATGACACCGAATGCTGCCATTCGTCCCATTGTGCCTATGCCAGTTGTTTTGAAAGAGCTATTCAAATAATTCTACTCCTCTGCCCTTTCCCCACAGCGGAATAGCTTCTCCTTCAAGCACTTAGCTAGTCCACTTTTGATGGTCACTCTTGAATTTGCTTCCACCACTCTTCCAGGCAGTGCATTCCTGATCACAACAACTCACTGCAAAAAAAAAATCATCTCTCTTCTGGTTCTTTTGCTAATTAGCTTAAATCCATGTACTCTGGTTACTTGCCCTACCAGTGGAGAAACCAGTATCTCCTTATCTAACCTGTCAAAACCCTTCATGATATTGAACATTTATTGACTCTCCCCATGACTTTCTTTGCTCTAAAAGAGAACAACCCCAGCTTTTCTATTTTCACCGTGTAACTAAAGTCCCAGATTCCTAGTGCTAAACCAGTAAACTATTACTAAGACGTGGTGTTGTATTTGTTATGTTAAAATTATATGTGATCTTGGTTAAACAATACTTGGAGTATTTTGAACATTTCTGGTCTCCATATATTAAAAAAAAACAGTCACTGAAGAATATTAACAGGACTGAGAGATTATATTTATCAGCGAAGACTGAACATGCTGGAGCTTTTTTTCTCTAGAAAAAGACTGAGGGGTGACCTGATACAGGAAAAATCTTTAAGGCTATGAAAGGGTAAATGTAGACAACGTGTTTCACTCATGAGCGAGACCAGCACCAGGGAAATGGGGAATTCAGGCCAAACTGCTTCATGCAGCAAGTGGTAGGAATGTGGAATTTGCTAGGCACGGAGGAACTGAGGTGAATTTAAGGGGAAGCTAGATAAACACAGGAAGAAAGCAATAAAAAGAGATATTGATGGGGTTAGATGAAGTAGGGTAGGAAGAGGGAAGAGGCATGAAAACAGCTATGGACCAGTTGGGTTGAATGGCTTGTTTCTGTGCTGTAAATACTTTGAACAACATTCCTTAACATCACTATGATAATTTCATGATGCCATGTCTGTCCAGGCCAATTTCCAAGCTTAAAGCACAAAAAGGAAGAGTATTGCTCCTGTGAAAGAAGGATTTGCATTTATATAGTGCCTTTCATGATGACAAATGTCCCAAAGTGCTTTACATCCAATGAGGTACTTTTGAAGTATAGACACTGTTGAAATGTAGGAAATGCAGCAGCTCTTTGGTGCACGGCAAACTCTTTCAAACAGCAACATGCTAGTGACCAGATAACCTGTTTTTGTGATGTTGATTGAGGGATAAATATTGAGTAGGATGAATTCTGCTGCTTTTTGAAATAGTGGTCACGGGATTTTTGAATCCACCCTCGGGGGCAGACAAGCCTTCATTTCAATGTCTTCTCTGAAAGACGGCACCTCTGACTGTGCAGCACTCCATCAGTATTGTACTAGAGTGTCACCCTTAATTTTTGTGCTCAAGGTCTGGATCGATTGAATCCACAACCTTTGTACACAGAGATGTGAGTGCCATTATTGAGCCGTGGCTGACACCGAGACTCATTGCTTTAGAAACCCAGCAACAGGTTATAGATAGATGCTGTGTTCTAGAAAGTGCTTACCTCAAACAAAGTGCTATAGGCAACAGTGGTTTTTGCTTGTTCTAGTTACAAGATATTCATGCTACCCTTGTATTTAAATCTACTAGTATGGTGGCTGCTCAAAGTTCAAAAGAAGGCAAACAACATTCATCTACGTGACAAATACCAAATGTTATGTCAAAACTGTTAGTGAAGTGCTCGTTTCTGGTCAAAAAGACTTTGCTTCCTATTTGTGTTATACTGTGTTGTGTGGCGCTACCACCATGCTAAATGGGATAGGTTTCGAACAGACCTAGTAACTCTAGACTGGGCAACCATGAGGCACTGTGGGTCATCAGCAGCAGCAGAATTGCACTCAGAACACAATCTGGAACCTCATGGCCCAGCACATCCCCCACTCTACCATTACCTTCAAGCCAGGGGATCAACCCTGGTTCAATGAAGAGTGCAGGAGGACATGCCAGGAGCAGCACCAGGCATACCTGAAAATGAGGTGTCAACATGGTGAAGCTATAACACAGAACTACTTGCATGCCAAACAGCATAAGCAGCAAGTCATAGACAGAGCTAAGTGATCCCACAACCAACGGATCAGATCTAAGCTCTGCAGGCCTGCCACATCTAGTCATGAACAATGGTGGATAATTAAACAACTCACTGGAGGAGGAGGTCCCACAAATACCCCCATCTTCAATGATGGAGGAGCCCAGCACATCAGTGCAAAAGATAAGGCTGAAGCGTTTACTACAATCTTCAGCCCAGGATGCTGAGTGGATGATCCATCTCAGCCTCCTCCAGAGGTCCCCAGCATCACAGATGCCAGCCTTCAGCCAATTTAACTCACTCCACATGATATCAAGAAACAGCTGAAGGCACTGGATACTGCAAAGGCTATGGGCCCTGACTATATTCTGGCAATAGTATTGAAGATTTGTGCTCCAGAACTTGCTGCGCCCCTAGCCAAGCTGTTCCAGTACAGCTACAACACAGGCATCCACCCAGCCATGTGGAAAATTGCCCAGGTATATCCTGCACACAAAAAGCAGGACAGATCCAACCCAGCCAATTACCGTCCCATCAGCCTACTCTCCATTATCAGTAGATTAATAGAAGGGGTCATCAACCGTGCTATCAAGCGGCACTTGCTTAGTAATAACCTGCCCACAGACGCCTAGTTTGGGTTCTGCTGTGGCCATTTAATTCCTGACCTCATTAGAGCCTTGGTTCAAACATGGACAAAAGAGCTGAACCCCTGAGGTGGGCTGACAAGAGTCCTAGCAAAACTGGAGTCACTGGGAATCGGAGAAAGCTCTGCTGGTTGGAGTCATACTTAGCACAAAGGAAGTTGGTTGTGGTTGTTGGAGCCAGTCATCTCAGCTCCAGGACATCACTGCAGGAGTTTCTCAGGGTATTGTCCTTGGCCCAACCCTCTTCAGCTGCTTCACCATAAAGTCAGAAGTGGGGATATTCGCTGATAATTGCACAATGTTCAACACCATTCGCTACTCCTCAGATACTGAAGCTAGTCCATGTCCAAATGCAGCAAGACCCGAACAGTATCCAGGCTTGGGCTGACAAGTGGCAAGAAACATTCACGCTACGCAAGTGTCAGGCAATGACCATCTCTAACAGGAGAGAATCCAACCATCGCCCCTTGACGATCAATGGCATTGCCATCATTGAATCCCCCACTATCAACATCCTGGGGGTTACCATTGACCAGAAACTGAACTGGACTAACCATGTAAATACTGTGGCTACAAGAGCAGGTCAGAGGCTAGGAATCGTGTGACGAGTAACTCACCTCCTGACTCCCCAAAGCCTGTCCACCATCTACAAGGCACAAGTCAGGAGTGTGATGGAATACTCCCCACTTGCCTGGATGAGTACAGCTCCCACAACACTCAAGAATCTTGACACCATCCAGGACAAAGCAGCCCGCTTGATTGGCACCACATCCACAAAAATTCATTCTCTCCACCATCGACGCACAGTAGCAGCAGTGTGTACCATCTACAAGATGCACTGCAAGGCTCCTTCGACAGCACCTTTCAAACCCACGATCACTACCATCTAGAAGGACAAGGGCAGCAGATAGATGGGAACACCACCATCTGGGAGTTCCCCTCCAAGTCACTCAGCATCTCGACTTGGAAATATATCACCGTTCCTTCACTGTCGCTGGGTCAAAATCCTGGAACTCTCTTGCTAATAGCGCTGTGGGTGTCCCTACACCACATGGACTGCAGCAGTTCAAGAAGGCAGCTCACCACCACCTTCTCAAGGGCAATTAGGGATGGGCAATAAATGCTGACCCAGGTGAATGAATAAAAAAACTACGAATGTCTACCATAACTACCTCACTTAACAATTGGCTGTCATGATTCAGGCTTCCGCCCAGGAGATGGAGTTCTGGTGACTTTGCGATCTGTCTCCCTCCATCTTCTATTTTAGTGCTGACTCCTGTGAATTTCCTCTACCATATTGTAGCCTCTCCCCTTGGAAGTTGAAATCATAGCATAGAAACAGGCTTTACAGCTCAAATGGCTTATGTCAATGTTTGTACTTCACACAGGCCTAGATGGTGGTGTTCGCATCTATCTGCCCTAATTCATCTCTCAGTATATCCTTCTATTCCACGTCCTCACCATTTGCTGTGTAAAGGAGTTTCTCCTGAATTCCCCATTGGTTTTATTAGTGACCATCTTAACTTGATTTTATTACCCTTGGCTTTGGAGTCCCTGGCAAGTGGAACCATCTTCTATTCATCTACCCTATCAAATCTCTACACAAAGTTCAGTTGTATTTGTTATCTCTAGGTTCATAATCTTTATCGATGGAATAAATACAAAGTTATTTAACGCCTCTAATATCAGCTGTGCAACCAGGATTATTTCATTATATAAGTTAGGTCACTTTATTTAATACTCTGAAGAAGAGTCATACAGACTCGAAATGTTAACTCTGTCTTTCTCTCCCCAGATGCTGTCAGACCTGCTGAGTTTTTCCAGCATTTTTTTGTTTTTGTTTCAGATTTCCAGCATCCGCAGCATTTTGCCTTTATTTAATAACTGGTTTGTGTTATGTTTGGGTGACTGGTTTCTCCCAACAATCTAACTTCTTTAGGAAAGTATACCCCTGCGGGCACGTAATGACGTCAGCTGCGGCTCACTTGCCTTGAGTCAGTGTGTTCTGGGTTCAAATCCTACTCCTGGACTTGAGCACCAAAATCAAGGCTGATATTCCAGCGCATTACTTAGGGAGTGCTACACTGTCGGAGATGCTGTCTTTCGAATGAGATGTTAACCGAGGGCCTAAAAGATTCCTTGGCACTATTTTGAAGAGCATGACAAAAACAGATGACCTGGTCGTTATTGCATCGCTGTTTGTGAGAGTTTGCTGTGTGAAAATTGGCTGACTTGTTTCCCTCATTACAACAGTGACTACATTTCAGAAGCTCTTTGGCTGTAAAGCACTTCGAGATGTTTGGGGGTCATAAAAACGCTATGTATATGCAAGTGTTTCTTTAACATAGTAATAACTGTAAATATAAAATGTAATTGTTATAGCTGTTCTTATTCTCCATTGCTATTATAGCTGATGCTCATTTAGGAGCCTAAATCATGATCAAATATGTCTCATGGATAATCACTGTTGAAAATAATGCTGTAATTAGCTGCTAATTAATAGTGTTAAACTTTGCTCAAGCATTTCAGATTTTAAGACTATAATATTGGGTTAGATCAAGCAACATAATTCCGACATCTTATCCTAGTGGCAGTATTATCAAAATTCCTGAGATGGTAAACCCTTTTAGCTGAAGGCTTAATTTAAAAGCCAAGCTTTGTCTATTTTGCACACATTTTTTGTTTGCTGTGTCATTTCTCTATATGCAGTTTGGTTTACTTCTGTGGATCATTTCAGAATGATTTCTAACAAGGTGGGAAATGCTTATGAGCGCCTCTCATTTTTCCTCCTTTAGCAGTGTGATGGAACAGCCCTTGTGCAGTTGTACGTTGTATAGAGCAGTAACATGTTCCAGTTTCTGACAGACTCAAGCTGTGAGAACAAAATTTGAGCTGCTTGTGAATGCCATTCATATTTTCAGGCATGTTACTCGCTCAGAACCTACTTATGAATAGTGATGGACAGGTAAAGATCCTCTGGTCCACCTGGCCTTGTGATGTGAACCACTTGTGATGCCTTCTGTATAACTATGTGTGCTCTCTGCCCTACCTGAAACCATGTGATCTCCAGGGAGAGGAGAAAAGCCCAGGCGAATTTGGGAAAAATAAATTTGGGAAATTCTTCGCTGACCCATCTGATTGAAGGCAATCAAAACTACCCCAGGAGATCACTCTGGTCCTGATAATTCCTTGTAGTATCTATCCTTTTGTATGCGGTGATCTTTGCCACAGCCAGAAACAGATTCTGCTCTTGTATGAAGGAATTCAGTAAATTTGTGCCTACTACATGAGCTGGGGACTTGTTCCAGAGTTCACTATTCCCTAGGGAAAGATTCACTTTCTGACATTGAACCTTGATCTAAACCTATTTAATTGGAACACCCTGTCCACTAGAACACAATCTATCCCTTCATCTTCTAAACCTCAATCAAATCACCCACAAGTCTACACTTCACTAAAGTGAAAAGGATTCAGCCTATACTCATAACTAAGATAATACTTTAAAAATTATGTGTGGTGTACTGGATGTCCTGAGATAGATATACATTTATAACGTATATAAGTTTAGTGAGTATCTATGTAGATCGAAGAGAATTAATGTGCAGTCAGGTGTGGTTGAGGTACATATAGAGCTTATTCTAATGTATACGTGTCACATTAAATGCCTCTTATACAATGCTCTCTCATTAACCTAATGTTGCTCATGATTTTTTTTTATTTAAGTTGAAAAACCCCAGAGAGCTTCCTCAGATCTTCATGCTGTGGAAAATGTGCCTATAGCACTAGCCGGAGTGCCATTGAGTGAGTGCATGCTGCATATAATGTGATGTAAAAACAGTATCCCATCACACAAAAACCTGATACTTTCAATATATTGCATCCCTTGCACCATTAATTTGGCCCTTAGGAATGCTGTCAGGCTACTTGGTAAATTGAGGTACTTGGCTGTTCACTAACTTATGCAATACATTCAAGCTTTTAAATGGTTCGCATATTCTGCCACTGCTGTTTTGAAAGAGTTAAGAAAGTTGCTGAAAGTCAGAGGTTTGCTGCATGATGAACAAGTCTGCATTGACCTTGAAGGGAGGTGCTTCAGTAAGTTTTTTTTATTGCATAATATTGCGAACTCTGTGTTTTGCTTTTGACTTCAGATCAGAATAAAAGGCCACGGATAGAAGGTGGTCGTCATGGAATGGTTTTCCAGCATACAACTGTGACTACTTTAGGATCTCCAGCTATTGTTCCCTTACAGCAACTCATGCCAACAGTGCAGGGTAAGAGATACCAAACACACCTTCACATGCACATTTTGATGTCTTCTCTCATTTGCAAGGGCCTTTTTCCATATATTTAAGTTGTGCATAAACTTCCTCCAGTCGCACGATCCATCAATTTAAAATGAGATTAACAATTTTAGTAAGGGATTCATTTGTAGCAAGCTTCTGTTTCTTAGTCCAAACTTTAATGAATGTGAACAATGCCAGTTTTAAGTTAAAATGTGTACAGTCAGACCAAGTATGCATGAACATTAGTGACATTTTCAAGAAGCTAAAACATCTATTTACAGGGAAAAGTTGCAAGAAAGTATAAACTCCATTCCATCCTTGTTATGATGCTGTTCTCCAGAGCCAGTTAATTGGTGCATTATAAAGAGGGCTGTGCTATATTGAAAGTATCAGTGCAATATAAATGCAGTATGTGATATTTTCGAACTGTGTGTCGATGCGTGCTCAGACAATCTGAGTTGGAGCAAATTAACCTCTGTTGAATCAAACCTGACAGAAATGTACTTGTCCTTTTGTGAGTTTTTGAATGTACTATAGCTTTATTGTGTTTTTAATGCAGAGTGTTTAAAATTCTGTTTAGAATGCAGTTTTATATTTAGTAGTAGATTCATGCCTGGCCAAGCTGTGGTGTGTAGGTATCATCTTTCATTACAACATATTTTCCTGTATTTTCTAACCATGAAGGTAAAGTAGGACTCAGGTGTGACCTGTTAGGCTTCTGACCAATTTATTCTCTGAGAGGATTACCTTGTATTCTGTGGCTTAATACATGCCCCTGCATTGATATTTATTTTTCTAGTACTTATGATTGTTATTAGGTACTCACATATTTTATTGCACCACCTTCTTTTCCTCACCATGCTTTTTTTCTTTTCATTCCATGAAAAGTCATTAGGTTTCAACCATAGCTCTTTGGTTAGCACTGTTACCTCTGAGTCAGAAGATTGTGGGTTCCAGAGACTTGAGCTAGGCCAATGAGGGTGTGCTTTACTGTCGGAGGCGCCGTCTTTTGGATGAGTCAATTAACTGAGGCCCTGTTTGACCCCTCGGGTGGATGCAAAGATCCCATGATCACTATAAGTGAGGAAGAGCAGGGGAGTTCTCACTGGTTTCCTGGCCAATACTTATCCCTTAACCAACGTTCCTAAAACTGATTTATCAGGTCATTATCGCGTTGCTGTTTATGGGACCTACCTATGGGCAAATTGGCTGTACTTCAAAATTGTAGGCCATTGGCTGTAAAGTACTTTGGGGCATTCTGACAGGCGCTGTATAAATGTAAGCTCTTTCTTTCTTTGAGATTACACCCTAGTTTTTTGTGTTGAGAACATAAGCGATCACTTATGGTGATGTGTACTGCTACAGGCTGGCTTTAGTAATGGGCAGGCTTAACATTGTACTCATCTCTAGAGGTCAGTAATATGTTTTTTGCATTGGGGATCTTTTCCTGATATCAGGGAAGGTCTGTGCAAGAAATATAGTGCTTGTTATTTGGGCAACTGTGCGCAACACTTCACTGTTACGGTTGGTGCTCAAGGTCAGTCCCATAGCAGATTGCATGGCATCATCAGGCTTTGCACATTCTGCAAGTGGTTCAGCAGTTTGAAAGCAACATCTGTTGAAGCCACTTCTCAACGAGTGCCATACGGTCACCTCCATTCTGAACCCTCTGATTCATCCAATTACTCTTAAAATGATGCTTTTTGTTCTATTGCACCTATTGCATCATAATGTATCCAGTGGAGAAGTGTAGTGACAGTTGTTATGTAGCCTACGTAACACTCACTTTAATCTTAACAAGGTGAAGCCTATTAAGATTGGTGTATTCTCAGCAAAAGGAATAAATGCTTTACTCACACCAGGTCAGGTTCCCTCCAAACTGAGAGAAGTGGGAAAGTGTTTTAAAAAAGGTCTCTCCAGGAAGGGAGCTTTTGGGGAGTTTGTGGTTTGTGAGCTTTCATCTGAATGACTTGTTCTGTTTTCTTTAACACTCATTTCCGAGGATAGATGTTTGAATGTGTCGGTGGGTATTGAGTTAGTCTTTGTTTTCCTTGCAGTTCCCTTATTTTGCCAGAGCTGTGGTGTCAAATTGTGTAGGAGGGTTAAGTTACAGTATGTGTAATGCACAACCAGTCTATCATTATTGACATTTAACCTACACTTAACCTGTTCCTTGTTTCTCTGAGGGTCTCTTCTAGACCCTCCATGATCAGGTCATTAGTTAAGCGTATGTGCATGTTTAAGTTCCCAACATGACTTTGGTCTTTCTTGTACAAAATTTAAAGGCGATGGAGCATAATTTGAATGCAAAGTGCTTAACTCACAGGTGACTCAAGGGGTAAGTTTATTTCTAACTTCTCCCCAGAAGGTTCAGTCTGGTTGCTGCTTCACCGCCTTGTAGATCTATGTTTTGTGTTATTTAATTTTGTGAATTAAATTAATAGTTCAGCTTCCACAGAACTTCTGCGACAGGAGTTGAGGACTGTATGTTTGATCTTATGGCGAAGAGGAGCTTAGGCTATTTCTGTCAGGATTTGATATTCTGCTTCCTGCCTTGTTCCTGCACCAGTAAACCCCTTCAACATAATTGCATTTGCAGTACTGGAATCCCGTAGAGAGTTTAGCTGTTTATATTATTATCTATAACCCGACTCATACTTAGCTTACAGGTTTGAGGCAAGCGCGTGTTGCTCTCATCAGTTCAGTTTCGTGCTTTGTCTCTGTTTAGGTCGTAGTGAAACCTCAAAGATGACGATCTGTAGAAAGTTGCATAGTTTACTCGAGCGGAATCACTATAAGTTTATTTCTGTGACATTTTGCACCTGCAGAATATGGGTTAGTTTGCTCTAGTGTCAGTAAACTGTTTTTTTAAAAATTCAATAGAACATGATGACAGAAAAGCAAGTGCTGAATCTCAACAAGGAGTTCGGTACCAAGATTTTTTTCCCCCCTCGTCAAATGTGCTGAAAAGGTTCTGTTTGATTTCAATCAGGTTTGATTTTAAAAATTAATTTACACTTAATTCCAAGCATCTGATGAAATCTGTCCTTTAGTAGTTGTTTTCTTTCTGTGTTTATGTTGCAGAGAAGCAGACTTTGAATCATTCAGCATAGGAGCCCGTTTTACCTGTGTTGGCTCCTGGAAAGAGCTATTCAGTTAGCCACACTACCTCTACTCTTTTCCCCATAATCCTGCAAATTTTTCCCCTTTTGAGTATTTATCCAGTTCTCTGTTGAATGTTGCGATTGAATTTGCTTCCACCACCCTTTCAGGTAGTTCATTTCGGATCATCATTGCTTTGTGTGCTCAAAAAAAACTTCCTTGTCTCTGGTTCTTTTACCAGTTATTTTAAATCTGTGTCCTCTGGTTACCAACCCTCCCTCAATGGAAACAGTTTCTCTCCATTTAACTATCAAAACCCGTCATGATTTTGAACAGTATCAAACCTCCCCTTAACCTCTGTACTAAGGAGATAAATCCCAGCTTCTCTTGTCTTTCTGTATAGCTGAAGTTCTTCAACCCTGGTAAATCTCCTCTTCACCCCTCAAGGTATTGATGTGCTTCTTAACGTGTGGTGCCCTGAATTGGGCACAATACTCCAGCTGATGCCTAACCAGTGTTTTATAAAACTTTAGCACAACTTCCTTGCTTTTGTCCTCTATATGCCTCTGTTTATAAAACCCAGGATCCCATATGTTTTGTTCTTAGCAATATTTCACAGCCTGGCACTGTGGGTGGATGTTTATAACTTTTGTTATTTGGTCATTTTGCTAATTGCATTTGTTCACCATTTGCTAAAATTAAATGAATTAATTAAGAAAAGAACAAATGATGTTGACTCAATGTTCTTTTTGTTTGACATTCCTTTAGGTGGAATGCCCCCTACTCCTCAGACGATACAGCTCACTGGCCAGAAACAAAACCAACAGCAATACGACCCTTCCAAAGGACCTCCAGTGCAGAATGCAGCCAGCCTGCACACGCCTCCACCTCAGCTGCCTGGCAGACTGCAACCCACAGCGATGCCGTTGACTTCACTCCCAACTACTATTCAGTTGACGCAACAGCACGTAGTAGAAACCCAGCTGCAACCCCATCCCCAGCTTCACCCCCAACCCATTCTCCAACCCCAGCCCCAGCCTCAAAACCTTCCGCAGGTCAAGGCCCAGCAACCGTCTATTTCTCTTTCCCAGTCTCAGACCCAGCTTCAGGTTCAGCTGCAGCAGCAGGTGCAAGCTTCACTTCACATACCGATGCAAACTCAACCGTCAGCACAACTCCAGCAGTCACAAGCACACCTTTCACAACAGCAGGTAAAACATGTTATCTGAAGGCGGTGTATGAACCAACAGTATTGGTTGCGACAAATGTTACTTTTACAGATGTAATGGTTGAAGCAGAAACTAAAGACTGCTGTTAACTTTTCTGGTTGAGTGTAGCTGCTTTCTGTACTTCCATCAGCACCACCATTTCTACACTTTGTTAACTGATTTTCAGTGGCTCCAACTGTTTCCAGTTTGGAATTCTGAGATTCATTGTAATAATTACAATTCTTGCCCTCGCCATCCCTCTGCCCCCACTAAGTCTGCACTCTTGAGAAGTTTTTAACTTTTCTCCCCACTCCGCTCCCCCTGTGTCTGGAGACCTACTGCAAGGGTATTCATGGTATGGGCCCGTGGGGGCCACACATGCCTCCCCCACCCCCTGGGCCCTGGTGTTCCTGCTCACAAAGCACAGGCAGCTCAGCCCTGTTTGTGCTCTGGCAGGTAGAAAGGCAAGTATGTCGGGTGAGGAAAAGATTGGGCTTGCGTGTGAGGGTCTCCGCATGCCTGGCAATATAGGAGCAGGAGTAGGCCATTCAGCCTGTCAAGTCTGCACCGCCAATCAAGCAGATCTTAGCTGACCATCTACCTCGATGCCATTTTTCACTACTATCCCCAAGCCTCTTAATGTCATTAATATCCAGAAATCTATCAATTTCTGTGTTGCACATACTCAGTGTTGCACATACTCAGCCCTCAGGGATAGAGAATTCCAAAGATTCGCCACCCTCTGACTGAAGAAATTCTTCCTCATCTCAGCTTGAATGCCCTGCCCCTTATTCTGAGACTGTCCCCTGGTTCTAGACTTAGCAGCCAGGGAAACATCTTATCTACATCTACACTCTCACCTCCTGTACGAATTTTGTAAGTTTCAGTGAGATTATATCTCATTCTTTGAATCTCTAGTGAATACAGGCCCAGTTTTCTCAGTCACTCCTCATAAGACAACCCCACCATCCCAGGGATTAGCCTGGTGAACCTCTGTTGCACACCCTCTATGGCAAGTACATCCTTCTTTAGATAAGGAGTCCAAAACTCCGTACGCTGCCCCAGATGCAGTCTCACCAAGGCTCTATACAATTGCAGCAAGACATCTATATTCCTCTATTCAAATCCCCTTGCGATGAAGGCTTACATACCATTTGCCTTCCTAATTGCTTTCTGTACCTGCATACTATAGAGTAATAGAGGTCTACAGCACAGGAAAAGCCCCTTCGGCCCATCGAGTCTGCGCCGGTCAAACAAGCACCTAACTATTCTAATCCCATTTTCCAGCACTAGGCCCACAGCCTTGTATGTCATGGCATCGCAAGTGCACATCCAAATATTCCTAATGTTATGAGGGTGAGTTCCAGATTCCCACCACCCTCTGGGTGAAAAAATTCTTCCTCACATCCCCACTAAACCTCCTGCCCTTTACCTTAAATCTATGCCCCCTGGTTATTGATCCTACCACAAAGGGGAAAAGGTCCTTCCTGTCTACCCTATCCATGCCCCTCATAATTTTATACACCTCAATCATGTCCCCCCTCAATCTTCTCTGCTCCAGGGAAAATAACCCCAGTCTATCCAATCTCTCCTGATAACTAAAACTCTCCAGCCCAGGCAACATCCTGGTAAATCTCCTCTGCACTCTCTCTAGTGAAATCACATCCTTCCTATAATGCGGATTCCAGAACTGCACGCAGTACTCTAGCTGTGGCCTAACCAGCGTTTTATACAGTCGCAGTGCTAATTTTTGGTGACTCATGAACAAGGACACTCAAGTCCCTATGAGCATCAACACTTCCCACCTCTCACCATTTAAGAAATATTCTGCCTTTCTCTTTTTTTCTACCAAAGTGGATAGCTTCACACTTATTCACATTATAGTCCATCTGCCATGTTCTTGCCCATTCACTCAGCCTGTCCAAGTCCTCTTGAAGCTGCCTTGCATCCTCTTCACAACTTACATTACCATCTAGTTTTGTGTCATCGGCAAAAATGTTACATTTGGTCCCCCACATCCAAATCATTAGATAGATTGTGAACACCTGTGGCCCCAGCTCTGATCCTTGCAGTACCCCACTTGTAACAGCCTGCCCTCCTGAAAATGACCCGTTTATTCCAACTCTGTTTTCTGTCTGTTAACCTATTCTCAATCCATACCATTGTATTATCCCAGACTCTTTGTATCCTCCTCACAACTTGCTTTGTTAGTTCCAATCCCAAGAGTTGGACTTAGTAACTTTTTCAACCTCGGCTGAGCTTTTAATTTTGATGGTCAATTGAATAAAGAACAAAAATGACGAATGAGGAAAGAGCCCTCATCATCAGGATCCTCACAGCCCAATTCCCCCCTCCTCCTGTATTGATTGGTGCCATATCCCTATCTTACTGCTGCACAATCTGCTTTCCTTCTGTGGGTCCCACTTTAATCAAATATTTGCCATGCCCATGCGCTGGTGTATTCCATAAATTGCCCACATGTAATAATTACTAATTATACTTCGGTTAAGCTGAAGAGCATGTAACTTGTTTATACCTTTCTGGTTATGTACAGACCTTCCTTCTAAGTATCAGAACTCACTGCGCAGTAGCTAGAAATCGAAAATTCTGTGCTATTTATGCATTTGTAATGTTATTAATGTGTTAGAATAGGTATCTGTTTTAAAGTTTAACATTAGTATCGGTTTCAGTGCTTTCTACATCCTTGTGTCCCTGCCTGCACCCTATTACATAGAATTTACAACACTGAAACAGGTCATTCAGTCCAACTGATCTCTGCTACACATGAACCTGCCTCCACTTTTTCATCTCACCCTATCAACAAAACCTTCTATTCATTTTTGTCTCATGCTTATCCAGCTTCCCCTTGAATTCTTCTAATTGCCTGCACTACTCCCTGTGATGGTGACTTCCACATTCTCACACCTCTCTGCATAAAGAAGTTAGTCCTAAATTCTGCATTAAATTCATTAGTGACTCTCTTGTATTTATGACTCCTAGTTTTCAATTCCTTCACAAATGGAAACAACATCTCTACGTCTATCCTATTGAACTCCTATACATAGTTTTTTGTTTGCTTTTCTTAGATTAGGAATCTAGAAAAATTAATCCTTGTGTTTTGCTTAAAGAGAAAAGCAAACTGTGTTGTTAACCTTTGTTGTTGCTTTCAGTGATTTGTCAATCTGTATCCGCAGATCCCTTTGCTTCTCTATCCAATGTTCAGAGTATGTGTCCTTCTTATTCTTCCTGCTAAAATGCATCATGCCACATTTATCAATATTGTAACTCATTTGTCAAATATATGCTCATTAATCTTGTCACTGTTTAAAAATAAGGGGCTGCTCATTTCAGACAGATGACGAGAAATCTCTCGGAGGGTAGTGAGTCTTTGGAACTCTCTTCCTCAAAAGTCAGTGGGAGCAGGGTCTTTGAATATTTTTAAGGCAGAGCTAGATAGATTCTTGATTAACAACAGGGTGAAAGGTTATTGGGGGTAGGCAGGATTGTGGGGTTGAGGTTACAATCAGATCAGCCATGATCTTATTTTACAACAATCATCCTTAGACTCCTAACTCCAAATTTTGATTAAATTCAAATTTCACCATCTGCTATGGTGGGATTGGAATCCCGGCCCCCAATGCAGCATGCTTTACCACTGTGCCACCGCCTCCCCAAGGTTATGACAGAGTAGGCTCAAGGGGCTGAGTGGCCTACTCCTAGTTTGTATGTTGTCTTGTAGTTTGACACAGTCTGCTTCTATGCTCCGTAATTGGTGTGTGCGCTTTAAAACACCTTGTACCTGTGCTTTGGAGAATCTCCACGCTACCTACCTGCCCTGTGGAAAACTTCTTTTAGACCAGCCCCTCAGACCATGCCATTGCTGTGTTTCCTCCTGACTTGGTATCCATTCATTTATGCTCTACCTTGGAAAGCGCTCTTGAAGTGCCTGTGACTGCTAGAGTAATATAAGTAGGTGTTGTGGTATTTATGCTAAGACTTCACTGATCTATAGAAAATATGAATATTTGTTTTGTGACCATTTTATTTTTGCACTTCTGATTTTGTATAGACTGTGACGTTGATGCGATCGACAAGCGACTCTGGCCAGGCATGCCAACGATTGATTGCCAATTCACTGCCTACCTCATCCGTGCCACAAGTGACCCTTTCAGGGACAATATCCTCTGCTCCTGTACATCAAGCATTGACTAATAGGACTCCCCTGGCTGCAAACAGGCCAGGGTCACCAATCTCGCAGTCCAAGCAAGCGGGGCTGGTTAGCTTATCCGTCACAGCACCACCTAAAACTCAAGCGGTGTTACAGAATTCATCACCAGTTTCACAGGATAGCGCCTCAAATGCACAAGATAAAGTTGTTGAACAAGTTAAACAGGTAGGAACAATGGTTTGTAATTTAGCTGTTTAAAGCTTTCTGTCCAGTTTGTAAAGGGTTTCTTGAACCGTGCGATTTTTTTTTTTTCTTTTGAGCAGATTAAGGCATCGAAATCTAGTCAAATAACTTGATTGTTTAGCTTTTACATCAGTAAGAAAGGAATGGGAAGATATGTTGCTAGGTGAGACACAGTAAGGTGTGGAGCATAAACACTGGCACAGACCAGTTGTGTCAAATGGCCTGCTCCTGTTCTATAATATTCTGTATAATTCTATGTATTTTTTGTCCACACATTGAAAACTTGTATAGTTTAAACTGTCCAATTTTAATTTAAGAATGTGACATCCATTTTTTTGCTTGCAGTACACTGGAAGGCCAGATTAAGATGATTTCTTGGGAAAGGAAGCTAGAGGATGTTGTTCTGTTGACATGTATTCTCTCGCCCCTTCTGTTCCTGGTGTCAAGTGCTGTAGCAGAGCTGAATGAAATTTTTTTAAAACTGTATTTTAGAATGTTTTTTTCAAGTGAATGGGCACATAGCTGTACATGCAGTGTTCCATCCACCCCTTGAAGGGGTTATATCTCTGACCTGGTATAAGTATGCAGCACCATCCAAGGTATTAAGCACATAGACATTTAAAAAAAAAAGCTTTTATTATTCGTTCATGAGATGCGGGCGTCACTGGCCAGGCCAGCATTTATTGCCAACCCCTAATTCACCTTGTTCAAAGGACATTTAAGAGTCAGCCACATTGCTGTGGGTCTGGAACTACATGTAGGCCAGACCAGGTAAGGGTGACAGATTTCCTTCCCTAAAGGACGTTAGTGAACCGGATGGGTTTTTATGACAATTGGCAATGGCTTCATGGTTGTCATCAGATAATTCCAGATTTTTATTGAATTAAAATTTCACCATCTGCCATGGTGGGATTCAAACCTGGTCCCCAGAGCATTACCCTGAGCCTCTAGAATACTAGTCCAGTGACAATACCACTATGCTGCCATCACCTCCCCATTTGTAAATCTGTAGACCACCTATGTTTTGTAGATTGTCAGCACTCAGCTGAATTGGACAATTTAATGTGGATGGGAATAGAAGTGCTGGAGCAAGTAACATTTCTGATTCCCAGGCCAGGCTTGTGGTTTATACTAAGGCTGGGAGGTGACATGAGGTTTAAAACCACACCCTTTATTCTGCATAGATCTCAAGTTGCAACAAATTTTAGGATCTATTAAATATCAATCAGGCAGTAGCCCTTTCTAAATCTCCATAACATTCAAAAAGAATATGAACGAGTTTCACTTCAAGTAACACTGAGTGAGTGGGCTTCAGGAACAGTATTTCCAAGGCTTGGGGGCTGAATATGACCTATGCATTGGGTCACCTTTATGTTATTGCACCAGTGTGATGTTTCAACATGTGATATCACCAATTAACTTCTTGAAGAGAGTTGGCCAACTCATGGGCAATTGTGGACAGTTTTATGCTTTAACTCCTCTCCTCCAGTACAGAGGGATGTGTAATTCGCAACCCCACATTCCCAAGAGCAGCTTTCTGGCTCTCGAAGTTCAGACAACTCGGTTCTACTTGCACTTAAATTTAGGAACATAGGAACACGAGCTGGACATTCAGCCCTTCAGTTAGATCGTGATTGATCTGTATCTTAACTCCGTGTATCTGCCTTTGGCTCCATAACTTATAATACCCTTTGCCTAACAAAGATTCATCAAACGCGGTTTTGAAATTTTGAATTGATGCCAAGCCTAAACAGCTTTCTTAGAGAGCGAGAGTTTCAGATTTCCACTAACTTTTATGTAAAGAAGTGCTTCTTGATATCAGCCCTGAATGCCTCGGCTTTAATTTTCTCTAAGGTTCTGCCCCTTTGTTCCAGGCTCCCCCACCAGAGGAAATAGTTTGTTTCTATCTTTCTATTTCAAACCCTTCACTCCTCATAAACACTTCAATTAGATCAAATGTTAATCTTCTGTATCCAGGGGAGTGCGAGCTGAGCCTGTGCAAGTAATTAGATATCTCACCTGCTGGCTTGTCCCGGTTTTTATGTTGTGGCCGGCTGATTTGGAAAGGTCTGTTGCCTCATTGTCTGTGGTAGATTATGAATCAGAACACCAAGCTTTGCTGGTATCAATAAATCTGAGGTACTGTACATAATTGGAAATGTTACACATGACTTCCAAGGCCTGGACAAGCAAATAGTTTGACTGATTTCACTTTGGAAGCAGCAAGGAAACTACTTTTTCTCAATCACCTTGAGTCAATTCGAACGTAGTTTGAGATTTGAAAGGACATACTGTTCATCCATTGAACTATCCAGTACATGACAGCTGGGGTATTATATTGTAGAATCACACGGTACGTGTGCTGGCTCTCTGAAGGATGTCTTTAATTAGTCCCACTCCCCTGCTCTTTCCCCGTAGCTCTACATGGACATTGTTAATTCAGCCCTATCACCTTTTTCACTAATAGGAAAATCAGATACATCAACGAATTGCTGAACTTAGGAAAGAGGGATTGTGGTCAATGAGAAGACTGCCACGACTGCAGGAAGCACCACGGCCGAAATCTCACTGGGACTATCTGCTGGAGGAAATGCAGTGGATGGCCGCAGACTTTGCTCAAGAAAGAAGGTGGAAGATGGGCATTGCTAAAAAGGTAAACTTGTGTCTGACCTTAAGTGCATTAATAGGGAGAAACGAAGAATGTGCAAATCTACAGCCCCTTATCACATCTCTCAGGATACCTCACAACCATGGAATTAATTTTAAAGTGCCGTTACTCTTCTTGTATGGGTAAACACACCAGCCGGTTAACATTCAGCAACATCCATAAATAACGCTTGAGGTGACTGACCTATTGGTCAGGTTTTGGAAGTACTGCTTGAGAAATGGGTTTTAGATCCCTGAAGCCTTGAGAAATACTTAATTGGCCGTGAAGTGCTTGGAGATGTTTTGAGGTACATACGAAAATACGAATTAGGGGCAGGAGTAGGTCACTCAGCCCCTCGAGCCTGCTCTGCCATTCAATAAGATCATGGCTGACCTGATTTTAACCTCAACTCCACCCCCCCCCCCCAGTAACCTTTCTCCCCCTCGCTTATCAAAAATCTATCTAACTCTGCCTTAAAAATATTCAAGGGCTCTGCCTCAACCACCTTTTGAGGAAGAGAATTCCAAAGTCTCTCAACCCTCTGAGAGAAAAAAAATTTCCTCATCCCTGTCCTAAATGGCAACACTTTATTTTGAAACAGTGACCCCGAATTCTAAATGCTCCCACAAGAAGAAACATCCTTTCTACATCCACTCTGTCAAGTCCCCTCAGCATCTTAAAGGTTTCAATCAAGATGCCTCTTGCTCTTCTAAACTCCAGTGGATACAAGCCTAGCCTGTCCAGCCTTTTGTCATAAGGTAGCCCTCCCAATCCAGCTATTAGTTTAGTAAACCTTCCCTGAACTGTTTCCCCAGCTCCCTCAAGAAATCCAAGCTGGCTCTTTCTAATCAACCTACATTTTCCATGTGACTATTAATTCTAATCTGAATAATTGTTTCTAGAAGGTTCCCCACCACCAAAGTTAAACTGACTGGCCTGTAATTGCTGGGCTTATCCTTACAACTTTTCTTGAGGAGGGATGCAATGTTTGCTATTCTCCAGCTCTCTGGCAGCTCCCCTGAGTCTAGGGAAGACTAAAAGATTATGGCCAGTGCCCCTACAATTTCTATTCTCACTTCCTTCAGTATCCTTGGATGCATCTCATCCAATTCCTTGTCAACTTTAAGTAGCGACAGTTTATCCAATACCACCTCCTAATCAAATCTGAACCCTTCTAATGACAGTTTCCTCCTCTGTCACTATCGCCTGGGTAGCATCTGCATCCTTGCACACACAGTTCTAGATCACAAAAAAATGCTTATCTGTGCAAAATGTTAACTATTTCCAAGGTATTGACAGAATATTGGACTTTCCATACAGTCAAAAGTTTTAATGTCTCACCCACCACCTGAGCATTGTATGCAGTTGGCCTTCATCAATCCTCATATGTAGGATGTTTCTAATACCTTGGCATCTCAAATGCTTTCTAGGCCTGCCTCCGCACTCATGGAAGGTTCCCATCATGTGAAGTGCTGTTGTATCAGGAGGTCTCTGGCCATGATGGTGTCCGGCATGGATTCCTTATAGTATCTATGGCGATGCAGCCTCCCTCGTCCCTGGGATCCTCCTCCTTGGCCTTCATCCTCACTCTCCTCCTCTGCGTGGAATATTTTCTCCTCCTCCTGCTGTTCCTCATCTGGGGAGGGGCTCCCTTTCTCGGCCTCCTCCAAGTCCAATGTTAAACCTCCTCTCGGCGCCAAGTTGTGGTGCATGCAGCAGACTAGAGTGAGTTTGGACATTCTGTGAGATGCATACTTTATTGCCCCGATGAGTGTCGAGGCACCTCATCTTTAGTAGGCCAAAGGCCTGTTCCATTAGTGTCCTTGTTTGGAAGTGCCTCACGTTGTACTTTCTCTGCAGTTGGGTCTGTGGTTGGCTGAGGGGTGTGAGAAGCCACATTTTCAAAGGATACCTTTATCTCCAAGTATCCATCCATCCACCTGGGGAATCAGTTGGAGCATTTGTGGCAGCTCAGATTCCCTTGGGATGAACAAATCGTGGCAACTGGCAGGGTAGCGGGTACACACATGCAGAAACCACTTGTGGTGGTCACAGAGGAGTTAGACATTTAAAGAATTATACCCCTTTCAATTAATGCACATCTCCAAATTTTGCACATATGCCCTTATCACCATGTTGATGCAGTCGACCACACCCTCCCCTGTGGGAGGCCTGCAACCGAGGAAAGTCCTGTCACCCTCTGTGTCTGTGATGCAGCGTCTGTCTCGAATGAGATAAACTACCCTAACCTAGCAAAAAGGGCATCGGTGACTTGATGGATGCAACTGTGTGCTGCTGACTGTGAAATTTCAGAGGTCAGCTGTGAAGCCTTGGAACGACCCTCTTATATTCAATTCCCCTTCCCCTTGTAAGAAATTATAACATTATGAACATATGAAATAGGAGCAGAAGTATGAGCTTTTTACTTAATGCACCTTTCAGGTTGTGAATGGAGCTGTATAAATTAAAGCCTTTTTCTTGAACTGAGAAACCTAGGTCACCTTATAGAGGTCTTTAAAATTATGGACAGGTTTGCTAGGGTAAACATGGGCAAGGTGTTTCCAGTTTGGGGTGGGTGTGTGTGGGTAAATTCTGTGACATAAATGCAAGTTCTTTCTTTTATAATTAACAGAATTAATGTTTTGTAGCTCAGTAAACATTAGCATTGAATGCATTGTATATGTAAGTATTATAGGCAGCAACTTTGAAAGGAACATAAATGTTACGGGTGCAATAAATTCCTCTAGCTGTTTCACTTAACTTACAATTTAGATTATCTATGATATTGACTCTATAAAACAACCTTTGCAATTCTCCTTTGCAACTAGCTTGCGCGAACCGTTGTGCGTCATCATGAAGAACAGAAGCTGAATGAAGAAAGAGCAAAAAAAGAAGAACATGCCAAACTAAGGCGAAAAGCTGCTTTGGTTGCTAGAGATGTCTTGCAATTTTGGTGTAATATTGAAAAGGTAAAATATTTAAATGTTCATGATCATTACTTAAGATTGGTTGGGCTTTAATCAGCCACAAATATAGACCTGTTCCAACAAGTGCCAGAAATAACATAACAGATCTGTCACCTCAAATATTAACTCCTGTCAGGTTTCCCAAATCGTGCCTGACAACATGCCAGATTTGTTTGGCATTTTGAGAAGCCTGAAAGTGCTGTTGAAACAAAATTGGTGCCTGTATCTCTTGGTGATGTTTTATCATGCATGTAGCAGAGACCATAGTGCATGGAGACCCTTGAGCATCCCCAGTTAACATTACCTCTACCATTGGTGTCTGTGCCTTCAGCTGTCCAGTTCTCGGTTCTGGTATTACCCCCCTAAATCATGGAGTTGGTCCTAGGCCCAACCAACTTCAGCTGCTTCATCAGTGACCATCCTTCCATCGTAAGGTCAGAAGTGGGGATGCTCACTGGTGATTACACAATGTTCAGCACTATTTGCAACTCCTCAGATACTGAAACAGTCCGTATCCAAAAGAAGCAAGACCTGGACAATATCCAGGCTTGGGATGACAAGTGACAAGTAACATTTCGCGCCACACAAGTGCCAGACAATGACCCTCTCTAACAAGAGAGAGTCTAACCACCACCCCATGACATTCAATGACATTACCATTGCTGAATGCCCCCACTATCAACATCCTGGGGATTACCATTGACCAGAAACTGAACTGGATGAGCCATATAAATGCTGTGGCTACAAGACCAGGCCAGAGGCTAGGAATCCTGCAGCGAGTAATTCACCTGACTCCCCAAAGTCTGCCCGAGGCACAAGTCAGGAGTGTGATAGAATACTCTTCACTTGCCTGGATGAGTGCAGCTCCAACAACACTCAAGAAGCTTGACATCATCCAGGACAAAGCAGCCTGCTTGATTGGCTCCCCATCCACAAACGTTCACTCCCTCCATCACTGACGCACAGTAGCAGCAGTGTGTTCCACCTACAATGTGCATTGCAGAAACTCACTAAGGCTCCTTTGACAGCACCTTCCAAATCCATGACCACTACCATCCAGAAGGACATGGGCAGCAGACACATGGGAACGCCACTACCTGCAAGTTTCCCTCCAAGCCACCCACAATCCTCACTGGGAAATATATTACTGTTCCTTCACTGTCGCTGGGTCAAAGTCCTGGGACACCCTTCCTAACAGCCCTGTGGGTGTACCTACACAACATGGGCTGCAGTGATTCAAGAGGGCAGCTCACCACCACCTTCTCCAGAGCAATTAGGGAAGGGTAATAAATGCTAGCATAGCCAGCGATGCCCACATTGCATGAATGAATATAAAAAACCTGAGGCTGAAGATATGATGAATCGTTCCCGGTGTGATGACGCTTTTGTTATTCGTAGTTGTGGAACACAGCATTTGGTTTCTTTAATCTGTTTGACCTTGATCAGGCATTTGGGGCTAGTTGGAATGAGGGAAACAAATGATCTTGGAAGTCTTAGAAGAGGATTTGAGGAAGTGCCTAGTTAGCTGTGCTTATTGGAAGTTCTGTGTCTGACAGACCACTTTAAGAAGCCTAATGGGAACTGTAAATTGTGCCATCACTGCTCTTTATGCACTCTGACGTTAAACCTCTGTCTCAACATCTCCCTCCATTAAGACCCACCACATTGACCAAACTTATGGTGAACCCTCTTAATATCTCTTTACTTGATTCAGTATCCATTTTTGCCCGATTGTGTCTGTTAAGTGTCTTGAGCTGTTTTTCTACATTGAAGGCACGATATAAATGCCACTGTTTGTGTTTTCTAGCGCCTGATTATTTGCACAGATGCGAATGTGAGGATGAAATTTTTTAGGTTTTTTTTTAGGTTGAAGTTTTTTAGGTGGACCCCATGGCAATGAAAAAATATTTTTTGCCCCATCACAGCATAATATAGAAAACGCCTTGTGTACGAAATGTGAAGACTGTTTTTTAAATTTTGCATTTTCTTTTCAGGTTGTAGAAGTTAAATTGCAGCTTTATATGGAAGAGCAGCGGAGAAAAGCATTACATTTACGAAGAGAATCATCAAACAGAGGTTAAGAATATGGTTCAGCATTTTAAAAAAAAAATTATTAGGTTTATTTGTGGGCAGTTTCAAACACAAAGAGCAAAAATATCAAAGTTATTTGTTGACTTTAAACTTGGGTAAATATTAAGAGTACAGTATTTGTAACGTTTGGCTAATTTCTTTTCAGGTCAAAACTCTGTATCTCCATGGCCCAAGTCAGAAAAGCTGAGCGACATAGTAAGTTTCCAAATGGATCATTTGTATATTAAACTGCTTAGACGGTGATGTTACAGAAGCATTTATAGGGCGCTGTCCAGTATGTATAAAAAAAGTTTGGATAAAGGACTAAACCAAGCATTATAGAGATTTCTGTATTTTATTTAATGATCTAATATGGAGCCCTCATCAATATGGGGCAAGCACTTCAGCATTTACTGAGGAAGTTTTTTTTTGTTGTAATCCTTGTAACAGTTAAAACACGAAAAATGCTGATGTGTAAAGTTGGTTATTTCTAACTTATAGGATCCATTGGGCAGTGAAAGCAACAGGAAAGCCACTGATTCGTTTGCTGGGATTGAGGCTGCTGTGGAAGCAGGTTTGTTGATAGGCTGTTGTCTGCTGTGAAAGGGCCTATCTGCTTGCAAATGAAAATAAAACTGTTCCAACTTTCATTTTTAGTGGAAGACTGTGAAGAGACAATTGAAGAACAGGAGGCCATTGAAGGCATCGTCGACCATCAGACTGAATTGGCAGATTTAGCTAAACAAGGTAATCAGGCCACTTTCATCACTGTAATTAGAAGAACCTTGGGAGAGGGTGCAGTGGCGATTCAACCTTACCACACCTGGCAGGGTTAAATTATACAACAGTTTGCATAAACTTGGTTTGAGTTTAGATTGTTGAAAGGTCACCTCATTGAGTTACTTAAATGGTAAAGGGATTCAATAGGAAAACATATTTTCTCTGTGGGGATCAAGAATGAGTGGATATAATATTTAAAGTAGAGCTAGGAGGAAAATCAGGAAACGACGTTTACACAGAAAATGTGGTAGAAATCTGTAAAATCTCACCCTCAGTAGGCTGTGGCTGCTGGCAGACGAGTAGGAACTTTCATGACTGAGATGGATAGATTTCTTGATAGGCAGGGGAACCGAGGGATATAGAGCTAAAGTAAGTAAATGGAGTTGAAGTACAGATCAGCCATGATCTCATGAATGGTGAGCAGCCTTCAGGGGCTAAATGGCCTCATGTTCCTATTTTCAAGTGCAATTATTATTTAATTTGCTTCCAGCTGAAATCCCTCTGGAAGACCTTGTTAGGCAGTATGCTGGTGCTTATTCAGAAAACTTTAACTGGCCAGCTCCAGATTCTTCTGACAGTGAAGATGACGACTATGAGGAGGACGAAGGTTTGTTACCTCATAAAGTGCTTTAAGAAGATTTGTGAATGAGTATAATTAATATGTGACTTGACCAGCGCGTGATAAATTTAAGACTCGTTTCCTTCAATTTTCCTTGTTCCTGTGTGATTAACACAAATCACTTGGATATTTTGCAACTCAGTTTGACGTGGATACCAATGAGACTCTGTATTTCAGAAATAGAAGACGAGTTTGCTGCTGAATTTGACAATCTGGAGCAAGAGGTGGCAATCGATTCCTTGCTGAGCGTAGACCAGTACAGGGCAGTGGAGAGAGTAAACACCAATCCAACTGAGGGGAGGAGGCCAAGAAAGGATATCGCTGAGGTTTCCGCTGCTGCTGAACCCCTCCTGCCAAAGGGCACAGCTCGTTATGCATCCTCGGTAATTGCCTTTCTTGGGATGATTGTACAGCTAAGCGGCTTTTTGATGCACAAGTGTGTTCAGTATACAAACCTTTTCTTTGACAGGTGAGAAATGCTGCTCCTTTCTTGCTTCATGGGACTCTTCGGGAATATCAGCAGATTGGCATTGATTGGCTAGCTGCTTTGCATAGAAGAAAGCTAAATGGGATTTTGGCTGACGATTCACGATTAGGCAAAACTGTGCAGATCATTGGTTTTCTAGCCCATCTCGCCGCGAATGAAGGTAAGATGGATACAAGAAGGATAAACGCAGAGCTCAAATCTGAATATTTTCTGTGCACAAGCTGTAACCCGATTGCTTTGATACATACAATTGAAAAAGTGCATTTTGTTTTGGTAGACAGCTAAGCATGATAGCAGAGCAGCAGAATGGGCTTGTAAGGTCACAAGTGCAACTTTAATCTCTCTCCCTCTTTCAGAAGCTAAGAGATTTGCTGTCCATCTTAGTCGTTTTCTGTTTTTGCTTTGCACAGAAGGCAGTCTGCTTAGTGCATGAATATGTGCAGATACCATTTCTAGCTCAGTGGTATTGAAAAGAGTTGACTGAAACTGGACTTGGCGATATCGGTCAGTATGGCAACTCTGCTGGTGTGCCTATCTCGTGTCATTTTCAGTATATTTTCAGGCTGAATGTAAGCCTTTGTGTTTCTTAAACAGACTTGTATTCATACAGTGCCTTTCAAACCTTCAGGACATTGCAAATGTTTTGTAGTCAATGACGTACTTTTGAAATATAGTCAGTGTAGGGAAACAAGACAGCCAGTTTGCACAGAGTGAAGCTCCACAAACAGCAGTGGAGTGAATGACCAGATAATTTGTTTTTAGTAATGTTGGTTGAGCACCAGGACACTGGAGGGAGAACTCCTTTGCTGCTCTTCAAATAGAAGCTGTGGGACCTTTCACTCCTGCCTGAAAGGGCGGATGGGATAGTGGTTTAATGTCTCATCTAAAAATGGCACTTTTAACAGTGCAGCACTCCCTCAGTGCTGTATTGGGAGAGGCAACCTAGATTTTTTTTTTGCTGGCGGAATAGTAGCAAGGGTTAAGTATTTGACACTCACTCTCAATTTTGTTAAAATTATTACCGCCGTAAGTGATGTCTCCCTCATTTTCATCCCAGCCTGCCTACCCACCCACTGCTGCAGATTGAGCAGGTTCACTCAACTCTCTTCATTACCACTGTGCTAGAAATGATGGTATCTGCACATATTCATGCACTAAGCAGTTTGCCCTCTGTGCTTAGCAAAGCAGAAAATGACTAAAACAAAAACAGAATTACCTGGAAAAACTCTGCAGGTCCGGCAGCATCGGCGGAGAAGAAAAGAGTTGACGTTTCGAGTCCTCATGACCCTTCGACAGAACTTGAGTTCGAGTCCAAGAAAGAGTTGAAATATAAGCTGGTTTAAGGTGTGTGTGTAGGGGGGCGGAGAGATAGAGAGAGAGAGGTGGAGGGAGGGGGGGTGTGGTTGTAGGGACAAACAAGCAGTGATAGAAGCAGATCATCAAAAGATGTCAACGACAATAGTACAATGGAACACATAGGTGTTAAAGTTGGTGATATTATCTAAACGAATGTGCTAATTAGGAATGGATGGTAGGGCACTCAAGGTATAGCTCTAGTGGGGGTTTGTTTTTTTTATAATGGAAATAGGTGGGAAAAGGAAAATCTTTATAATTTATTGGAAAAAAAAAGGAAGGGGGAAACAGAAAGGGGGTGGGGATGGGGGAGGGAGCTCACGACCTAAAGTTGTTGAATTCAATATTCAGTCCGGAAGGCTGTAAAGTCCCTAGTCGGAAGATGAGGTGTTGTTCCTCCAGTTTGCGTTGGGCTTCACTGGAACAATGCAGCAAGCCAAGGACAGACATGTGGGCAAGAGAGCAGACTCTTCAAGAGAGAAAATGACTAAGATGGACAACAAATCACTTAGGGCAGAATTTTGCCGTCGGTGAGCAGGAGGTGGGGCCCACTTGCCGATGCGTAACATGACGCGGGACAACATCAGGCGGAACCCCCGACGTCACCACGCCCCATTTAAATTTTCAGGAAGGCGGGGGCGCAACAGAATCAGCTACAGGCCAACCGACCTGTCAATGGCCACTTGAGGCCATTGACAGGATCAGTTATACAATTAAAGGACCTGCCCGTCCAACCATAAGGTTGTCAGTTCAGCCAGGAGCCCTGGCGGCAAATAGAGAAAACATGAAACCTCATCCAGCGGTGGGATGAGGTTTCATGTAAGGTTTTAAAAATTGTAATAAAGTTGTTCTGTAAATTATGAACATGTCCCAACTCATGTGACATTGTACACTTAGCCTCAGGGAGATGTGCGCATGCGCGAAAGAGCGCACTCTCGATTTTGGGGATTCCCCCCGCCCGCACAGGGAGCGCAGAGCGCTTCCTGGCGGACGTCACGCTGGGTGAGCCTTAGTTGGCCCGCCCATGTAAAATGGTGGCGCGGCCTGCTTCACTGGCAGCGATTGGCTCCGCGCCTGCCTGCGATTGGTTTGGGCCTGCCCGCCCGACAGGCAAAAAATTCTGCCCTTAGTATCTGAAAGAGAGAGAGAGAGAGATTGAAGTTGCTCTTGTGACTTTGCATCAGGAATGACTTTATTTGAGAATATGCAGCATTCATACGAACATATGAATTAGGAGCAGGAGTAGGCCACTCAGCCCCTCAAGCCTGCTGCGCCAATCAGTAAGACCATGGCTGATCTAATTTTAACTCAACTTCACATTCTTCCCTATCCCTGATAACCTTTCACACCCCCCCCCCCCCCCCCCCCCCCACCGCCCCTTGCTCATCAAGAATCTATCTACTTCTGCTTTAAAGGTATTCAAAGACCGTGCCTCAACTACCTTTTGAGGAAGTGCGTTCCAAAGTCTCACTGACCTCCGAACGAAAAAATAATTCCTCATTTTTGTCTTAAATGGGCGACCTCTTATTTTTAAACAGTGACCCCCTAGTTCTCGATTCTCCCACAAGAGGAAACATCCTCTCCGCATCCACCCTGTCAAGTCCCCTCAGGATCTTGTACGTTTCAGTCAAGTCACCCACCACTTACTCTTTTAAACTCCAGCCTTTCCTCATAAGACAACCCCCCCATTCTAGTTATTAATATAGTAAACCTCTGAACTGCTTCCAGTGCGTTTACATCTTTCCTTAAACGTGGAGACCAGGACTGTATGCAGTACTCCAGATGTGGTCTCACCAAAGTCCTGTATAACTGAAGCATAACTTCCCTACTCTTGTATTCAGTTCCCCTTGCAATAACATTTATTAGCTTTGCTAATTACTTGCTGCACCGACATTCTAACTTTGTGATTCATGAGGAACCCAAATCCCTCTGAGTCTCAGAGCTCTGTAATCTCTTACCATTTAGATAATATGCTTCTTTTTTATTTGTCCTGCCAAAGTGGACAGCCCCTCATATTTTTCCACATTATACTCAATTTGCCAGATCTTTGCACACTCACCTAACCTATCTATATCCTTTTGTCGTCTCCTTATGTCCTCTTCACAACTTACTTTCCGCCTGTCTTTGTGTCATCAGCAAATTTAGCAACTATACCATCAGTCTCTTCTATAAATTGTAGAGTTGAAGCCCCAGCACTGATCCCTGTAGCACATCACTTGTCACATCCTGCCAACCAGAAAATGACCCATTTATACCGACTGTTTCCTGTTAGCTAGCCAATCTTCTACCCATGCCAATATGTTACCCCCTACACTGAGTTATTTTCTGCAGCAACCTTTGATGAGGCACCTTATCAAATGTCTTCTCAAAATCTGCATACAGTACATCCACTGGATCCCCTTTATCCACAGCACCTGTTACTACTTTAAAGGACTCCAAAAAATTGGTTAGCCACGATTTCCCTTTCACAAAACCTTGTTGACACACTGCCTGATTACCTTGAATTTATCTAAGTGCCCTGTAATAACGCCTTTAATAATAGCTTCTAACATTTTTCCTATGACAGATGTTAAGCTAACTGATCTATAGTTTCTTGCTTTCTGTCTCCCTCCCTATTTTTGAATAAAGGAGTTATATTTGCTATTTTTGAAACTAATGGAACCTTTCCTGAATCTAGTGAATTTTGGAAAATTAAAACCAACGCATCAACTATCTCACTAGCCACTTCTTTTAAGACCCTGGGATGAAATCAATCTACAATTCCAACAATTTGCTCAGTACCGCTTCCCTGGTGATTGCAATTTTCTTGAGCTCTTCCCTCCCTTCAGATCCCTGACTTATAGCCATTTCTGGGATGTTACTTGTCTCCTCCAAAGTTAAGACCATTGCAAAATACCTATTCAATTCATTTGCCATCTCCTTATTTTCCATTATTTAACTCAGATTCATTTAACCCAGACTCCCATTCTATAGGACCAATGCTCACTTTGTTAACTCTTTTTTAAATATCTATAGAAACTCTTACTATCTGTCCTTATATTTCTAGCTAGTTTTCTCTTTGAGCCTAATTTTTCCCTCCTTATTAATCTTTCAGAGATTCTTTGCTGTTTTTTATATTCTGTCCAATCTTCTGACCTGTCACCCATCTTTGCTCAATTATATGCTTTTTCTTTAAGTTTGATTGTATCTTTGACTTTTTTAGTTAACCAAAGGTGGGGGTCCTCCCCTCGGAATTTATCTTTCTCATTGGAACCTGTCTATTCTGTGTATTCTGAAAAACCCCCTTAAATGTCTGTCACTCTATTGACCTATCCCTTAACCTAAATTGCCAGTTCACTTTCGCTAGCTCTGCTTTCATAATCACCCTTATTTAAGTTTAAAATAAGTTGGTCTAATATGATTCATTCCTCTTTTTGCAATTTTAAGTTTAATTTAAGTGACTGTTCAATTTTTTTTGGAAGAACCTTTGTTCTTTTTAAAGTCCTCCTTGTGTTTGGCTTCCAATTTGAAATAAACTATTAAATCAACGCACTTGAGTAATTTAGCTCAGAAATTTTGTCTCTCTTAGTGTAGCAGTGCCCAGAAATTTGAACATGCTTTCCGCGTTTCTATCTTAAGGCATCTGGGGTCCGCATCTGGTTGTGGTGCGAACTTGTAAAATGCTTAATTGGGAAATGGAATTCAAACGGTGGTGTCCGGGACTCAAAATCATGATGTACTTCGGTACGAGAAAAGAACGTCGAGCCAAAAGAGAGGTAACTCTTTATTAATGAACTTGTTTCAGTTGTAACTATTGGGAAAGATTGAACAACCTGGAGCTTTTTTTTCTCCAGAAAAGAGAAGGCTGAAGAGCAACCTGATAGAGATCTTTAAAATTATTAGAGGGTTCAATAGGGGAGATATAGAGAAAAAAATAGTAAGATAAAAACAAAAAAACTGCGGATGCTGGAAATCCAAAACAAAAACAGAATTACCTGGAAAAACTCAGCAGGTCTGGCAGCATCGGCGGAGAAGAAAAGAGTTGACGTTTCGAGTCCTCATGACCCTTCAACAGAACTGAGTGAATCTTAGGAAAGGGGTGAAATATAAGCTGGTTTAAGGTGGTGGTGGAGGGGGGGAGGCGTGGTGTGGTTGTAGGGACAAGCAAGTAGTGATAGGAGCAGATAATCAAAAGATGTCACAGACAAAGGAACAAAGAGGTGTTGAAGGTGGTGATATTATCTAAACGAATGTGCTAATTAAGAATGAATGGTAGGGCACTCAAGCTACAGCTCTAGTGGGGGTGGGGTGGAAAGGCTAGCAGGGCATAAAAGATTTAAAACTAATGGAAATAGATGGGAAAAGAAAAATCTATATAAATTATTGGAAAAAACAAAAGGAAGGGGGAAGAAACAGAAAGGGGGTGGGGATGGAGGAGGGAGTTCAAGGTCTAAAGTTGTTGAATTCAATATTCAGTCCGGAAGGCTGTAAAGTGCCTAGTCGGAAGATGAGGTGCTGTTCCTCCAGTTTGCGTTGAGCTTCACTGGAACAATGCAGCAAGCCAAGGACAGGCATGTGGACAAGAGAGCAGGGTGGAGTGTTAAAATGGCAAGCGACAGGGAGGTTTGGGTCATTCTTACGGACAGACCGCAGGTGTTCTGCAAAGCAGTCGCCCAGTTTACGTTTGGTCTCTCCAATGTAGAGCAGACCGCATTGGGAGCTATAGAGAATATGTTTCCAGTTGTGGTGGGAGACCAAAACTTGGGATAATAAATAAGAGATAATTACCAAGAACTCCAAAAAGAATTTAGGAGGAACTTCTTTTCACAGGGAGTAGAGAGAATGTTGAACTTGCTATTCCAAGGAGTGGTTGAGGTGAATAGCATAGAAGCATTTCAGGTGAAGCTGGATAAACATGAGGGAGAAAGCAATAGAATAATAAATTGATGGGATTAGTTTAAACTGGGTGGAAGAAGGCTTTTGGGGAGCATAAGCACTGGCATGGACTAGTTGGGCTGCATGGCTTGTTCCTGTGCTATGTAATTCTAAGTAATTTCATTGCTAAGAGTTTTAGTATGTGCTACCTTTTTTTGATGAAGGCTCTTAATCTATATGAAATGATAATCAAATGTTGGGAATGGAGTAGCTAACCACACATTTCTCGTTTGCAGTGTTGGATGGAGCCCAACTCCTTCCATGTATGTATCACCTCGTACAGGCTGCTGCTAAAGGACCACCAAGCTTTCCGAAGGAAGAGGTGGAAGTACCTAATACTGGATGAGGTCCAGCAGCTCAGGAACACTACTGAACGGCACTGGGAGGCCCTATTCAACCTCAAGAGGTCTGTGTTACATGCGTAATACAACAGAAACTAGCTTCACTGCAGTGATGGTTGTGTTTAGATTTAAGGGAATGCACCTTTGTTTGAGAGCTTGTTTCTACTATTGTGATGATGTGAGATCTTCCAGAGTGAAGTTTTGACGTAATTGATGTGCTTCAGATGATGAACAGACTTGATAGGGTAGGTAGTGTCTTTTCGATGCAGTAATAAGCTGCATAGGGCAAGAAGAGGCTAAAGGGACTGATTTATGAGAGTATGTTGCATAGAAGATTATGGAATGATATTGGTAAGATGATTGAAAGCTTAATTGGGAAGATAGAGAGAAGCAATTTTTCTGGTGAGTGAGAAGTCCAGAATAAGGAGCGTACAATCTTAAAATTAGAGCTAGACGATTGAGAGATAACGTGAGGAAGCACTTCCTCACCCAGAGGGTTTTGGAAATCTGGAACTCATCATCCCTCAAAAAGCTGTTGAGGATGGGAGTCAATTGAAAAGCTCCCAAACGTTGGTCAGTAGATTTTTGTCTGAGAACTGTCTTAAGGTTTATAGGGTCAAAGTGGGTACATGAGAATTAAGACGGAGATCAGCCATGATTTAATGAAAAGAATAACAGGCTTGGGTGGAATGGCCTCCTGGTGTTTCTATATGTCTTGCTTCTTAAAATACACTAGCGTGTTGTCAGTTTCTTCGTTAAGTGCTTTGTGTGATACAGAGCCGTGCAGACCAGAGAATCTCGGGGGGGGGGGGGGGTTTTTTTAATTTGTTAATGGGATATGGGGATTGCTGGCTAGGCCAGCATATATTGCTCTTGAGAAGGTGGTGGTGAGCTGCTGCCTTGAATCACGGCAGTCCATGTTTTGTAGGAACGCCCACAGTGCTGTTAGGAAAGGAGTCCCAGGATTTTGACCCAGCGACCTCGGAGGAACAGTGAAGGATCTCGTTCCAAGTCAGGATGGTGCGTCAGGTTTCATCGTAGATGGGGGCACCAGAAGGATACCCCTCGGCTTGGGGGGGTGATAGCGAGAAGGAATCAGCCTGCTTCTTAGTTGCCTGCCCAATTTCCCCTGCTGAGAAGCATGCCGTATAGCATGGGGTGAGAGGAGGGTCAGTTGTGACTCTAATGCCTGACATGTTTGAATAGTCTATTGATTGTGACTGTCTAAACATGCACCTGAACGGTCAGTTGGATGAGCTACTGGAAGCTGATGGTCATCTGCACACTGGCAAGAGCAGGTATGTCCTGGGTTGAGGGAGGGATTGCAGGGGTGGTGTGGCAGGGGAAGGAGGGAATACAAGAGGAGAATTTGAGGTTGGAAAGCTCCCATGTCAACCAGCAAGTTAAAAGGTAATCTTTGTTAGGCTGTAATAGAATATGTTTAGTTCTGGCAAATTACATTTTTGAATGATAATCGAATACAAACGGGTGAATTCTTCAGCCAACTTTTCCTTTTTGTAGTCAGCAGCGCCTGCTTTTGATAGGAGCTCCTTTACAAAATACCCCAATGGAACTGTGGACTATGATGCATTTCCTGCTGCCTGGAATTTCCAGATCCTACCTGGATTTCCCTGTGAAAGTTGGCACAGATGAAAACCAAGACTATTGCCACAAATTGGTAATAAGAATGCATAGGGTAAGTTCAATTTCCGGTTTAATTTGGATAAGAAAATGGCAGGAGTGGGCAGAGATCTTGTCAGACAGTCTGGCTGTGGAGTACCCTGGCATTGCAGCATTTGGTGTCTCAAGGCAGTCAGCTGTGGGCTCATGTCCATGATTTGGCCTGGCTGAGTGCCAATTGATGTTGGTGTATTTCCCCTTTGTGGGGGAACATACGGTGACCTGCTGTAGTTCCTGGAATGTGGTTTAGGGCTTCACTAGGTTTGGAACAGATTGTGTGTCTTTCACCTTGATCAATATAATGTACATTGCACAAGGAACCTAAAAGGATGAGACTGGTTGGTTCAGAATAACTTATCCTGTAGTAAAACATATGCCTTCCCTTGACAAGAGAACCGTCAAACTCAAAGGAAAACAATTACCTTTATTGGCATGGTACTCCGTGTGATGCAGTAATTAAATGGAATACATTTATACAGTGCTATGTCACCAAACACATCTTGGCAATTTCTGCATGTTGTTCTTCTATCCTGTAAAAGCAAGTTTACACAAGAGCATCCATTATAAAATGCATTTTGGATCATATTTAGAAGTCTGCCTTTACTTCTTGCAAAAGAAGCAAGCGTGACATGTGAGAGAACTTTTTTACACAACAAGTGGTTTGGGCCTGGAATGCACTGCCTGGAAGTGTGGTGGAAGCAGGTTCAGTTGAGACATTTAAGAGGACATTAGATAATTGTTTGATTAGAAACAATGTGCAAGGGCATGGGGGAAAAGCCAGGGCAGTGGCACTAGGTCATTATGCTCATTTGGAGAGTCGGTCAGACATGAGGGACCGAATGGTCTCTTTCTGTGCCGTTAAGATTCTGTGATTCTCATATCAGATTGCTTGCTGTTTCCTGAAACCATGTTAGTGGCATCTCTCCCTCTCATTCACACTTCCTTCTTCTGTTTCCTCCCCATTGTCTTTGTAAAATGTGTAGCAGCATTTGCAGCAAGTCTGTCAACATTAAATAATTATATTTGCACTTTGTCTTTGATTTACATTGTTAATTGCAAGTATTAAAATGTATATAGGATTCAAAAATGCTTGAATCTTCACCTTTAGATGATCCAGCCATTCATCTTACGGCGATCAAAGAGGGACGTGGAGAAACAGCTGCCGAAGAAATATGAGCACATTCTGAAATGCTGCCTGTCAAAGAGGCAGAAAATCATGTATGAAGACGTCATGTTCCAATCTAGGTAAGTTGTATCTTTCATATGATGCTTACAATACGGTCTTTGCTCTGTGTTGCTCTAGAATGTCTGAATCTGAGCTGAGTTGTAATGTTTTGCATGTTCCTGCCTATCCTCCTTAATTTAGGACTCTTTAGGCCAGGGATTCCCTCCTGCTCCCCTCTCCAATTTCTGTCTGGCGATTGAGAGTCAAGTGAGGGTCTGATTACAGCTCATCCAACTGACCATTCTGGTGTGAGTTTAGGGGCACACTATCAATAGACTATTAAAACATGTCAGGCACTAGAGTCACAACTGACTCTCTTCTCAGCCTGTAAATGACATGCTTCTCAGCAGGAGAAATTGGCTGGCAACCCTTTCTGACGCCTCAACCTGGGATCACTGTGTGTGCGAACCCCTTGATAAGCCTACTGAATCTTGAAGGGTACCATAGCCAGGACTTGATCCTGCCCTATTGTATATCAACTTGGATAGACAGAGGTAACAATGCTGTCTGAGGAATCTATCCGCTTTTCTGTCTTGGGTTGCTAGTTTCTGGTTGTATGATGCTGATTTAAAATCTTCTCTAACCAACAGCACAATAGAAGCCCTGAGGTCTCGCCATTTTGTTAGTGTTCTTAACCTCCTGATGCAGTTAAGAAGGATATGTAATCATCCTAATCTGAAGTGCCCCAGGTCTGTCTGTTCAGCCTATGTGTTCAGAGCACTGCAGTACACAGTTGCTTCTGTAGTGTTGAAAGTGCTTGAATATGACCCTTGGAAGGTAAGCGCTGGAAAATTATTTTGCTTTCACTTTTCCTTCGTTGTCAGTAGGTGTCCCAATATTAACTGTCTGCTTTTCTTTTTCTTCAGAATGTAGACTTGTCTGCCTTCAATCTAACTGGAATTGAAAATAAACTGTCTCGATACGAGACTCAGACGGTCATTCCCAAACGGAAAGTGACTAGGAAACTCATTGAGGAAATCTACTACTCGCCAGATCTCCCACCTAGGCCCAGACCAGTCAAAGTGAAAGTCAGCAAGTAGGTGGCTGCCTTCCATTTCTATATCTTGCCTTTATATCTAGAGGTCTTGCTTAAGCAGTACAAAACCCTAGTTAGACCACACCACGAATAATGTGCACATTATCCACTATTTTGTGGAAGGCGAAGGTTTTCCTTTTTTGTTAAAGCTGTGCCCTCAAGTCAAATAGTTTAGTTACATATGCATCATTTATAACTAATGCAATTATTCCCACTTAAACAGATAATTAGAGCCCAAGTCCTTGGCCTCATGAACTTACTCACAGAAAGCATGATCAGTGCTTTGGAAAGGTAGGGTAGTGGAGCTATAAGTCCTGTAATTTTTCAAGGAACATGATGGTAATGGCAGGATTGATGGACCAATTGACCGCCACCTCTACACAATCTTTTGATCTGAGTTGTTGACCTTTCTTAATCTCTTAAACTCAAAATAGAGTGTCAAAAATTTCACAGTGTGTCTGCCCTGTGACTTATATGTTAATTATGGCAAGTTATTTATACCTTAATGTCACCACTTGACACTATTTCTAAAAACACATTAGAAACAAAACTTGTGCAGAACTTAACTCCTTTGCCTCCGGTCAGTTTGCCATGTTTCTGTGTAGGGGGGATATATCTACTTGTTTTTTTTTTGAGGAAATCCAGAATCCCTTTCTCTTGTCTTCATTGCTTTTGCCTCAGCAGCCTGAGGCTAAGAGGGCAGCTGTTGACGAGCACAGGGACAGGAGTAGGCCATTCAGCCCCTCGAGCCTGTTGCACCACTTAGTTAGATCATGGCTGAATGGCCTACTTTATCTACCTGCCTTTGCTCCGGATCCGTTGATACCATTACCAAAAGAAAAATCCTATCAATTTTTGAAATTTTCAATTGGCCGCCCCCAGGGCTCAACAATGTTTTGGGGAACTGGGTTCTAGATTTCCTATGCCATTGTGGGAAGAGTGTTTCAGGAATGGCCTGGCTCGAATTTTAAGGTTATGCTCCCTTGCTCTGGACTACCCCCAGCAGAGGAAATAATTTCTCTCTACCCTATTAAAACCTTTAATCATCTTAAACATCACAGGTCAACCCATAATCATCTATTCTCGAGAGAATACAAGCCTTTTATGTTCAAACCTGTCCTCATAATTTAACACTTTTTTTAGCCCCGGTACCGTCTGGTGAATCTGCACCGCACTCCCTCTAAGACCAGCCTATCCCTCCTGAGATGTGGTGCCCAGAACTGAATTCAGTACTCCCAGATGCAACCTGACCGGAGGTCCTTGCAGCTGTAACATAACCTGCAGCCCTCTTGCGATGAAAGCCAACATCAGTTCGCCTTTTCATTTTTTTTTTTTTTGTTCTCATCCTCTGCCTGTTATTGAAAGGTGCTATTTCATTCACTGCAGCATCAACGCTGAAAGAAGGAGAATTTACATAGTGCCTTTCTGACCTCAGGACATCCTATAACGCTTTACAGCCAATGACGTACTTTTTGAAGTATAATGGGAAATGTGGCAGCCAAGTCCCACAAACAGCAATGAAATAATTACCAGTTCACCTTTTTAGTGCTCTTGATTGAGGGATAAGTATTGGCCAAGGCGCTGGTGGAGAACTCCCCGGCTGTTCAAATAGTGCCGTGATAAAGGTGGACCACCACCTGTCAAGGACATTTAGGGATGGGCAACAAATTCTGGCTTTGCCAGTGACGCTCACATCCCATGAAAGAATATTTTCGACAAGATGTCCACCTGAGAGCACATTAACTCCTCATCAGAAAGCCAGCACCTTTGTCAGCACCGGACACCCTCAGTGCTGCACTGCGAGCGTCAGCCTAGATTGCGTACTGTAGCCTCTGGAATGAGACCAAGAGACAACATGATCTCTTATGGTGCTACATGCTGATTCTTGCAATGTGCTGTCCTACTTTGCTTCCAACCAGAGTTAATGCACTCAATTTCCAAAATAAGCATGATCCTAACTTTTTATGATTTGTGTTCTTCATAAAAAATGTCAAGGTTGTTCCAGCCTGTACAGTACGGACAAAAGCCAGATGACAGGACAGTTGTGGTCGTTGGTACTCAACCTCAGCGTACACCCAGCGCAACTTCAGCTGCAACCCATCAAGGGCAAGTGCGTGGCAAGTCTTCAGCTGTGGCAGTGCCCGCTTCTCAGGTTATGACTTCTGCCCAGGGTAAGTAACTACATCTTCATTCCATTTAAATTGGGTAGTTTAGCCAGGTTTATAGGTCAGCAATGGAGTTTCATGACTAGCTACTGTTCCATTGACAGCACAATAGCTTTCCTGTTAATTTGTACTTGAAATCTTGCACAGTAATTTTGACTAAAGATGAGAGAATACTGAGTTTTACCAGGTTGAAGGATATATTAGTCTTAAAGCACCTGGTCTGAAAATATTGATCAACAGATGTCAATCAGATTGTATATTAAATTATCAGTTGACACCCTTCTGCATGTAAGGACTGAACCAAATGTGTATAATTTAAGGATGAGTTTTTAATTCTATGTTCTTCCCTGGTAAATCTGGTCTTCTCTGCAATCTGCTAGTCCTTTAGGGTGTTTATTACCCTGTAAAATCCTCACAATTGTAATGTAGCACATAGTGTCTAAGTTTTTAAATGTTAGACACAAAAAAAATTATTGGCTGTTTTGAATTTATAAAATAAAGTTCCTGTTGAGACTTTTTTCCACTGTTCTTTGTTCCTCTTTCTGAAAGTGGTGACTCTTAGTGACATACAGTTTCACAGACTCAGTCACGTTACTGAGTCAGTCAGTCTTGATGTGAAAGACCAGGCACAATTGCCAGGCTATTCAACGATGGGGCATACCAATCCTGTTGTTATCTGGTGACTGCATTCATTTTTGCTGGGGAGTTGGGGACGCAGTAGTAATGCCACTGGCCTAGTAATCCAGAGGCCCAGGCTGTTGGCCTGGGGAACTGCAGCAGCTGATGGAATTTAAACTCCAGTAATAAATTTGGAATATAAAGCTCGTCTCAGTAATGGTGTTATGAAGCTATCATTGATTGTTGTTTAAAAAAAAAACCCATCTGGTTCACTAATACCCTTTTGGGAAGGAAATGTGATGTCCTTACCTGATCTGGCCTACATGCGACCCCAGACTCTCAGCAATGTGGTTGATTCTTAGCCCTCTGAAATGGTCTAGCAAGCCTCTCAGTTCAGGGGCAGTTAGGGATGGGCAGCAAATGCTGGCCTTGCCAGTCACGCCCACATCCCATGAAGAGGATAAAGAAAAAGAAAATTTCTGCATTGGGTTTTTCTGATATCCTGCTTTAACTATGCTGGAAACAGCCAGCTAAGTTATTTCTCTGTGTTATCCACCAAAGTTAAGATTTTTAAATTCGCCTTTGGGATGTGGGTGTTGCTGGCAAGAGTGGCATTTATTACCCTGAGAAGTTGCTCCCACGGGTGGGGACTGCAGTCACGTGATTGCCACTTTAGTAAGGACGGCAGGTTTCCTTCACTCTAGAGCATTCGTGAACGAGTTGGGTTTTGTGACAATCTGACAACTTCATGGTCACTTCAAACTGAACTGAATTTCTGCAGCTGCCATGATGTAAATTGAACACTCATTCTCTGGATTATTAATTCAGTAACATATTAGTGGGGAGACGGTGGTGTAGTGGTAATGTCACTGGACTAGTAATCCAGAGGTCCTGCCGAATGCTCTGGGGACATGGATACGAATCCCACACTGGCAGCTGGTGGAATTTAAGTTCAGTTAATAAATCTGGAATTAAAAAGCTAGCCTCAGTAATAGTGACCATAAAACCATTGTCAATTGTTAAACTCACCTGGTTCACTAATGCCCTTTAGAGAAAGAAATCTGCTGGCCTTATCTGGTCTGGCCTACATGTGACTCCAGACCCATAGCAATGTGGTTGACTCTTAAATGCCCTCTGAAATAGCCTAGCAAGCCAATCAGTTGTATCAAAACCATTACAAATTCTACAAAAAGGACATTGACATCACAGGAAACAAGAACAGCAAACTCAACCCTGCTAAGTTCTCCTTACTAACATCTGGGCGCTAGTGCTAAAATTGGGAGAACATACAGGCATACTCATGGAATCATACCTTACAGTGTCCCAGATACCACAATCACCGTCCCATCAGCGATGGTGGCACAGTGGTATACAGTCAGGAGGGAGTTGCCCTGAAGTTATTAACATTGACTTTGGACCTGATGAAGTCTCATGGCATCAGGTCAAACATGGGCAAGGAAAGCTGCTGCCGATTACCACCTACCACCCTCCCTCAGCTGATGAATCAATATTCCTCCATGTTGAACATCATTTGGAGGAAGGACTGAGGGTGGCAAGGGTGCAGAATGTACTCTGGGTAGGGGACTTCAATGTCCACCAGCAAGAATGGCTTGGTAGCACCACTTCAGACTGAGCTGGCTGACTCCTAAAGGGCATAGCTGCTAGACTGGGTCTGTGGCAGGTGGTGAGGGAACCAACAAGAGGGGAAAAACATACTTGACCTCATCCTCACCAATCTACCAGTCGCAGATGCATCTATCCATGACAGCATTGGTAGGATTTGACCACCGCACAGTTGTTGTGGGGACAAAGTCCCTTCCTCACATTGGCGATATTCTCCATCATGTTGTATGTCACCAGCAATGTGCTAAATGGCATACATATTGAACAGATCAAACAGCTCAAAACTGAGCATCCATTAGATGCTGTAGGCTGTCAGCAGCAGCAGAATTGCAATCTATAACCTCATGGCCTATCATATCTGCCATTCTATCCTTACCATCAAACAGGAGGATCAACCCTGGTTCCGTGAAGAGTACAGGAGGGCATGCCAGGAGCAGCACCAGGCATACCTAAAAATGAGATGTCAACCTGGTGAAGTTACAACACAGGACTACTGGTGTGCCAAGCAGCGTGCGGTAGACAGAGCAGAATGATACCACAACTAATGGATCAGATCAAAGCTTTGCAGTCCTGCCACATCTAGTTGTGAATGGAGGTGGACAATTTAAAAACTAACTAGAGGAGGAGGCTTCACAAATATCCCTATCCTCAATGATGGGGGAGCCCAGCACATCAGTGTTGAAGCATTTTTAACAATCTGCAGCCAGAACTGCCAAGTGGATGATCCATCTCGGCCTCCTGCTGAGCCTCCCAGCATCAAAGATGCCAATCTTCAGCCAATTCGATTCACTCAATGTGATACAAGACAAAGCTGAAGGCAGTGGATACTGCAAAGGCTGTTGACCCTGACAACATTCCAGCAATAGTACTGAAGGCTTGTGTTCCAGAACTAGCTGTGCCCTTGGCTAAGCTGTTCCAGTATAGCTACGACTCTGGAATCTACCCGACAATGTGGAAAATTGCCCAGGTATGTCCTGCTCATGAAAAGTAGGACAAATCCAGCCTGGCCAATACCAATCCATTCGTCTACTCTCGATCATCGGTAAAGTGATGGAATAAGTCATCAACAGCGCTATCAAGCGGCACTAACTCAGCAATAACCTGCTCACTTAGGCACAGGTTGGGTTCTGCCAGGGTCACTCAGATCCTGACCTCATTACAGCCTCAGTCCAGACAAAGACAGTAGCAGCAGTGTGCATCATCTACAAGGTGCACTGCAGCAATTCACCAAGGCTGCTTTGACCGCACCTTCCAAACCCAAGACTGCTACAAGGGCAGCAGCACATGGGAACACCACCACCACCACCAAGTTCCCCTCCAAGTCACTCACCATCCTGACTTGGAAATATATCCCCGTTCCTTCACTGTCGCTGGGTCAAAATCCTGGAACTCCCTCCCTAACAGCGCTGTGGGTGTACCTATACCACATGGACTGGATGTTCAAGAAGGCAGCTCACCCACCACCTTCTCAAGGACAATCAGAGATGAGCAATAAAAACGCTGGCCTATCCAGCGACGCCCACGTGAAAGAATTGGAAAAAAAAACCCCAGTTGGGAAAGTCTGTGGAAATTCTATACGTGGGGTGGAATCTTATGGCTCCATTGCAGCGAGGCTGAGCCTGGTTTTGCAGCAAGCCGTTCAGAACTTCATTGACCTTGGCAGAACCTGAAGGTCCTGCTGTTGGGAGGGGCCGTAAAATTCTGCCCCGATCTCTGATGGGGATCAGAACCTTGCTGGCTTTATTTTTCCCCTTCCTCATTCAGTCTGGCAGAGCTGAGGTCACAACATTACCCCAGCTGAGATCCTGTAGCTCGCCACCAGAAATTGTTGGTGCACCAAGCTAAATGTCATGACAAGCTGCACAGCAAGTGGCTGATGGGCTCAACCAGTCTGTGTTGGTGTTTGTCCTCTGATTTTTTTTTTTTATTCATTCACGGGATGTGGGTGTCACTGGCTGGGCCAGCATTTATTGCCCATCCCTAATTCCCCTTGAGAAGGTGGTGGTGAGTTGCCTCCTTGAACCGCTGCAGTCCATGTGGTGTAGGTACACCCACAGTGCTGTTAGGGAGGAAGTTCCAGAATTTTGACCCAGGGACAGTGAAGGAATGGTGATATATTTCTAAGTCAGAATGGTGAGTGACTTGGAGGGGAACTTCCAGGTGGTGGTGTTCCCATCTATCTGCTGCCCTTGTCCTTCTAGATGGTATTAGTCGTGGGTTTGGAAGGTTCTGTTGAAGGAGCCTGGGTGAATTCCTGCAGTGTATCTTGTACATGGTACACACTGCTGCTCCTGTGAGTTGGTGGTGGAGGGAGTGAATGTTTGTGGATGTGTTGCTAATCAAGCGGACTGTTTTGTCCTGGACTGTGTATAGCTTCTTGAGTGTTGTTAGAGCTGCACTCATTCAGGATGATCCCATCACACTCCTGGCTTGTGCCTTGTAGATGGTGGACAGGCTTTGGGGAGTCAGGAGGTGAGTTACTTGTTGCAGAATTCCTAGCCTCTGACCTGCTCTTGTAGCCACAGTATTTATATGGCTAGTCCAGTTCAGTTTCTGGTCATTGATAACTCCCAGGACGTTGATAATGGGGGATTCAGTGATAGTAATGCCATTGAACATCAAGGGGTGATGGTTGGATTCTGTCTTATTGGAGATGGTGATTACCTGACACTTGTTTGGCGCGTATGTTACTTGTCAGCCCAAGCCTGGATATTGTCCAGGTCTTGCTGCATTTGGACATGGACCACTCCAGTATCTGAGGAGTCGAAAATGGTGCTGAACATTGTGCAATCGTCAGCGAACATCCCCACATCTACCCTTACGATGGAAGGAAGGTCATTGATGAAGCAGCTGAAGATGGTTGGGCTGAGGACACTACCCTGAGGAACTCCTGCAGTGATGTCCTGGAGCTGAGATGACTGACCTCCAACAACCACAACCATCTTCCTTTGTGCTTGGTATGACTCCAACTAGCAGGAAGTTTTCTCCCTGGTTCCCATTGACTCCACTTTTGGTAGGGTTCCTTGTTGCCACACTCAGTCAAATGTGGCCTTGATGTCAAGGGCAGTCACTCTCACCTCATCTCAGGAGTTCAGCTCTTTTGCCCATGTTTGAGCCAATGAGGTCAGGAGCTAAGGAGCCCTGGCAGAGCCCAAACTGAGCTTGAGTGAGCATGTTATTGCTAAGCAAGTGCCGCTTGATAGCACTGCTGATAACCCCTTTTATTACTTATGATCGAAAGCAGACTGATGGGGCGGTAATTGGCCAAGTTAGATTTGTCCTGCTTTTTGTGTACAGGATATACCTGGGCAATTTTCCACATAGCCGGGTAGATGTCAGTGTTGTAGCTGTACTGGAACAGCTTGGCTAGGGGACGTGGCAAGTTCTGGAGCACAAGTCTTCAGTACTATTGCCAGAATATTATCAGGGCCCATAACCTTTGCAGTATCCAGTGCCTTCAGCTGTTTCTTGATATCACGTGGAGTGAATTGAATTGGCCGAAGACTGGCATCTGTTATACTGAGGACCTCCAGAAGAGACGGAATGGATCATCCACTCGGCACTTCTGGCTAAAGACTGTAACAAATGCTTTAGCCTTATCTTTTGCACTGATGTGCTGGGCTCCTGCATCATTGAGGATGGGGATATTTGTGGAGCTTCCCACTTTGGTGAGTTACTTAATTGTCCACTACCATTCACTACTGGATGTAGCAGGACCACACAGCTTTGATCGCTTGGTTCTGTCTATCACTTGCTGCTTATGCTGTTTGGCACGCAAGTAGTCCTGTGTTATAGGTTCACCAGGTTGACACCTCATTTTTAGGTACACCTGGTGCTGCTCCTGGCATGCCCTCCTGCACTCTTCATTGAGCCAGGGTTGATCCCCTGGCTTGATGGTTATGGTAGAGTGGGGGATATGCCGGGCCATGAGGTTGCAGATTGTGTTCGAGTACAGATCTGCTGCTGCTGATGGCCCACAGCGTCTCGTGGATACCCAGTCTTGAGTTGCTAGATCTGTTCGAAATCTACCCCATTTAGCACGGTAGTAGTGCCACACAACATGATGGAGGGTATCCCATTGTGAAGGCAGGACTTCGTCTGCACAACGACTGTATCAGTAGGAGTGACCACCGCACAGTCATAGACAGATGCACCTGCAGCAGGCAGGTTGGTGAGGATGAGGTTAAGTGTGTTTTTCCCCCTTGTTGGTTCCCTCACCACCTGCCGCAGACCCAGGCTAGCAGCTATGCCCTTTAGGACTTGGCTTGGCATTTAAGAGTCAACCACATTGCTGTTGGTCTGGAGTCACATGTAGGCCAGCTTGGTCAGTAGTGGTGCTACCAAGCCACTCTCAGTGACGGACATTGAAGCCCTCCGCCCAGAGTACATTCTCTGCCCTTGCCACCCTGAGTGCTTCCTCCAAGTGGTGTTAAACATGGAGGAGCACTGATTCATCAGCCGAGGGAGGCCGTTACGTGGTAATCAGCAGGAGATTTCCTTGCTCATGACTGACCTGAGACATGAGACTTCATGGGGTCCGTGATGTTGAGGACTCCCAGAGCAACTCCTTCCCGACTGTATGCCACGTGGTGATTGTGATGTCTGGGATATCATCTGTAAGATATGATTCCGTCAGGTTGTTGCTCTACTAGTCTATAAGACAGCTCTCCCAATTTTGGCACTAGCCCCCAGATACTAGTAAGGAGGACTTTGCAGCATTGACAGGGCTGAGATTGCCATTGTCATTTCCGGTGCCTGAGTCAATGCCGGGTGGTCCGATTTCATGACTTTGTAGCAGTTTGTTCCAGCTGAGTGGCTGGCTAGGCCATTTCAGAGGGCATTCAAGAGTCAACCGCATTGCTGTTGGTCTGGAGTCACATGTAGGCCAGACCAGGTAAGGGCGACAGATTTCCTTCCCTAAAGATCGTTAGTGAACCAGATGGGTTTTTAGAACAATCGACAATGGCTTCATGGTCATCATTCAACTTTTAATTCCAGATTTTTGTTGAATTGAAATTCCACCATCTCCCATGGCGGGATTTCCCAGAGCATTACCCTGGGTCTCTGGATTACTAGTCCACCGACAATATTCTTAATCCCACATGCCCAGTCTGTTCCCCTATTCTTCTGTCTCTGCCCCTTTGCAGCATAAACTTTGTTGGTTTGTTGTGCATTGGGGGAAACTGTGCTCCATAAGTGGAGCATTTTGGGTGTAAAGGAGCCCTTTTGACTGTCAAATGAAGCTGGAACAACTAGCAAGTCATGAAATGCTGAATGTTGTTTTTAAGTTGAAAGGGTCGCTCTCTACTGGTGATTAAACATGTGGTTAAGAGTTTATCAGCTGTAGCAGGGGAAACTTTGTATGTATAATGTAAATACTGCATAATGCTGTCCATATTATTAACAGCATGGGTTTTGGCTTCAGCAGAGCTTGAACACTAACCTAGAAATCCTTTCACGCAAATGTTCTCTTTTGTTTCCTCAGATATTGGTAACTTATTAAGTTTACAGGTGTGGTTCATAACGTGATAAAAATAGCTTTAAACCACCAATATTTACATTTTAGCAAGGGCAGAGTAAGTATTTGTCTTGGCACAATTTGCAAGGAGGTTTTTAAACTTTCCTGTGAGAGTACAGGGTGAGATTGAGGTGCTGATTTTCAGATTGCACGCTTGCTAATCTGATGGTAACCCCAGTGGTCACTGCATCTTCCTGAACATAGGAGCAGGAGCCTGCCATTTAGTCCCTCAAGCCTATTCGGCCACCATATAATGAGATCATCGCTGACCTGCAAACCAACATCATATATTTGCTTTTGACCCATATCTCTTATTACCTTGGTAAACAAAAATCTGATCAGTCTCGGTTTTAAAATTAATTATTGATCTAACACCAGTTGTTGTTTGTGGAAGAGAGTTCCAAACTCCTACCAGCTTTTGCATGAAAACCTGAAGGGTCTGGCTTTTTTTTTTTTCAGACTATCTCCGTCCCCACTCCCTAGTTTCTGACTCCTCAACTAGTGGATATAGCTTGTTACAATCTATCCTATCTGTTCCTCTTAATATCTTGAAAATCTATACCAAATTGCTTCTTAACCTCTGAAATGCAAGAAAGGCACCCCTAGGTTTTGTAGTTTCTGGTTTGCTTATTAAAGGTCATTGATTTGGAGCAGATTCCACAGACTTTGGCGATGCTGCCATCTTGAGTACCTTGAGAAAATATTCATTCGTTCGGTCATTCATTGGTACTTTGGCCAAAGGCAGATCCTTGGCTTATTGTCTGCTGATGCTTCATCCTGAGAACCGCACTCATGACATTATTTTTGTCAGTGGTGGGTTGCCATTGCCTTTCACTCTCTGGGACAGGACGAAGAGGCTGGTCCCAAGTCTACCTCAGCTGAAATGGCAATCAGACCAGCGCAAATGGCATTATTCTGAAGGGCTAACCAGCCCCACACGAGAAATATCATTGGGGCATTAAAAAAATGTGTATTTTGTTTTTATTTTCTTTTGAGCACTTTTTTTAAAAATGTATTAGTATAAAAGAACAACGGGTTGTGGTGGTGGGGAAAGGGCTGTTTAACTCAAATCTGCAGGATTACTTCTGTCCAGAGTTGTTAAGCCCTAGGCTGTAGTAACACAGCCATTTCACTACTTGTGCAAGGGTGGATCCTGAATGCTTTGGCCTTTGAGCCTGTTTAGTCACATTACCTCCCATGTTTGGGCTGCCATTGAGTGCAGCTTGCAGGCACCATCCTTGCCTCTGGATTGTACTGCATTATTTTGGTTCTAGAAGGATTATGACCTAAAGCAGGAATTTCGAGGTACTAGGAACATAATTTTAGAAATAGCCAGAGAAGACCATTTGGCCCTTCCATTCTGCTCTGCCATTCAGTCAGGTTATGGTTGATTTTCTGTCTTGACTCCACTTGCCCACACTTAACCCCATATCCTTGATTCCCTTGGTATCCAAAAATCTGTTGACCTCTGTCTTGAATATACTCTGAGTATCCACAGTTCTCTGGCGTAGGGTTCCAAAGATTCACAATCCTCTGGTGAAGAGATTTCTCCTCATCTTAGTCTTAAATGGCTGACCCCTTTATCCTAAGACTGATCCACAAGGCTGTTGGGAAACGCATCAATACGTTGCACAAGCTGAGCTTCCCTGAAACACTTTCTCATCTCTCTTATGTGGTTAAGATATGAGACATTTTGCTTTTCCTTGTTTGGTCAGGGGAAATATTTGGGATGTGCTAATCTATTACCAGTCCACAGAGCATTAAAACCTACGAAAGTGTCAGAAGTGTTCACAGTCACTGTAATGCTGGCTGTATTTAAGACCCTTCCAAGGCTTTCTGAAACTACTTGCTTTCATTTTTGGTTTTGGCTGTAGGCCAAAATGATCATCTAATGTATTGTTTAAGAAAGAAAGACTTGCACTTGTAAAATAACCCCTGCACATCAACTGAAGTTTTTTTTTTGAAGTTCAGTCACTGTTGTAATGTAGGAAAATGCAGCAGCCAATTTGAGAAAAGCAAGTTCCCACAAACAGCATAAAATATAAATGACCAAACCATCAGTTTTTGGTGTTAGCTGTGGGGTAGCTAATGGCTGGGACGCCGGGGAGAGGTCTCCTGCTGTCCTTCGACAGAGTGTCAGGGGATCTTTTACATCTACCGGAGAGGGCAGACTCTGCCTCAGTCAACCTGTCACCTGAAAGGTGGCACTTCTGAGAGTGTAGCACTCCCTCAGCACTCCAGTGTGTGTGTCAGTCTGGATTATGTGCTCAAGTCCCTGGAATGGCACTTGTACCCACAACCTTCTGACTCAGGCAAGAGAGCTCTCTTTAGCCAGAGCTGAAACAAAACACTACTTATCGTGGAGTATACAGTTTTTTTTAAATATATCGTTGAGAAACCGAGGGCTTAGAGTTGTGCATATTGTGCCTACTTGAAGAAGTAGTTAATTTCAGTAACCAGGTGAGTTTATCTTGAATTTTAATCAGTCATCCTAAGAATTTTTTTTTGGAGATGTGGTGAGTTTGCAAAGAATGAAATGTGAATATGTTTTGATAAAAGTCTCTCGTTATTGGCCAGCACAAACCAACCACTTGTCATTTGCAGCAGCGACTCCGTTTCAGATGACTCAGACTTCTGCCAGTGCACCGGGACAGCAGCAGGCGGTGAACAGCACCATCACCTCTAGCACAGCCAGCCCAGCCCTGGGCAGCACAGCAGGCCTGGTCACCCAGCAGGGACAGGCCGCTTCCCAGGCCACGCACTCGGGTCAGGCCCAGCAACAGGCCTCCTCCGCTCACACCACCCCGACAACCAGTGTGCTGCATCAGAGGCTGGTGCTGACCTCACAGGCCCAGGCACGATTGCCTAGTAAGTGGCCTCACAAATATTGCCTAATTCTCCCACTTATTACTGTTGCATGACTCACTCATTTCTCGCTGGCAGCGGCTGTCCCTCACGAGCAGCCAAATTTCCAACCTTTTTTCCAAATTCTCTTTTGCTGCCCTATTTACGCAAATCTCTCTGTTGGTAAGGGACTAATCCACCTGCTGAGATTTTCTTTAGACAAGCTCAGGCCATGGTTCTTGGCCAATGAACAAAACACTGTCCTTTGCTTCACTTTTGTATGTACGTTGCCTTCTAGCATGTCTTTTCAATATTGAGTACTGACCTGATGAGATATTTATCTTCTAGATAATGCACTGCCTTTACAAAAGCTGCTTAATTTCTTTTAAAAATAGCAGATCTTGAAGAATTGTGTTTAGGCACTTCAAAAATGTAGGTGATATTTACGTAGGATAATTATTAGTCAGTTGGTTTTCCTTACTTGAGTTGCATCAAATCCTATGGCAGTATTGTTTGAAAGTGTATATCCCAGTGCCTCACTTTTATAATAATTAATCACATCTATAATATTGCCCAGTGTTAATGATGTTGCCTTATAACCTTGTGTATGCATTCAGACCCACAATTGGAACCTAGATCTCAGTTTTCAGAGGTTATACTACAGAATGTTTTTATTAACAACAAGTTGGGAATGGGGGAAGTAATATCGCCAGTCTTCTGTCTGGCCCTTGCTGTCAGCAGTGCTCATGTATTAAATCAAGCCCCTTTTCCCCAATTACACTTAAATGAAGCTGGGAGAGAAAGATTTCCTATCCACTTTGATAAAAACAACTACATACAAGTTTAGAAATCCACCCAAACGATTGTGCACAAGTTCTATTTAATTATTGTGCATAAAATCCAGGATTTTTATTTAATGCCATTTGCAGCATTTAGAAATAGCTGCCAAAGTTCATTTCCTTATCTAGTAGGGACTTTATACTGTTGCCTCCTTCCTGTTAAATGTAGTAAAGTTAACTGACCGTGTACGTGAGGTGGGCCCGAGAGGTAAATTCCCCCTCTAATATTTCAAGGGATGGAAGCACTGATGACAGACAGCAGGAGTTCAGTACACTTCGGAGACTCTGGCCCATTTTGCTTTTCCTGTTTGCAGGTGCTCTTGGAAAGGCAGTGTGAAAATGCACCTCACCTTCATAACACTGATAACAGGGTGTCATTTAAGGTTTTACAGGCAGCTGATAACAGATCTGACGCCGTCCTCCAATAGCATTGGATGTGCGCGTTGCTTTTGAAGGGCTCTGTCATATCCCATCAGCTCTATTCAAAGAAATCCTCCAGGTGCCTCAGTCTAAAAGCCGTTTGTTTGCACCATTTGGCTAGATGGGAAAGCACGAGTGCTCCCAAGTTTAAAAAAATCAATTAAAGTAAAATGTGCAGAAAGGTTTTTGGAACTGCAGAAAAAATGCATCCAGTTGAGGGGTGGGATGGGGAACAAGAAATAAAAAGAACCCCCATCAAGGAATAAGTACTTTGCTTATACATAATCTACCTTTAACTATGTTAGCAAAGCTTACGCTGGCCAGACAATATTCGAAGAGTTTTTCTGATATTGCACATTGGCAGTATGGTAGCACAGTGGCTATGTTACTGAACTAATAATCCAGAAGTATGAACAAACCAACAGAGAAAGGAGTTCTAATCCCATCAGAGCAGCTGAAGAATATAAATCTAATTACCTAAATAAATTTGGAATAAAAAGCTGATCTCAGTAATGATGGATTTTCAAAAAAAAATCTCTAATACCCTTTAGGGGAGGAAATCAGCTGTCCTTACCTGACCTGGCCTCTGTGTGACTCCTCAACCACAGCAGTGTGGTTGACTCTTAGCTTCCCTCTGATGTGGCCCAGAAAACCACTCATTTGTATTCAGAAAGGCAGCTCACCACTGTCTTCTCAGGGGCAATTAGGGATGGACAATAAATGCTGGCCTAGCCAGCAACACCCACAAACTGTGAATAAATATGAAAGAACTTAATGGATAAAATGTCAACGGGGGAATGAACCAGCATTGCTGTTTAGTTCTTGCCTTCATTTAGCATTGCCAGAAAAGTTCATTTGAAGATCAGGGTAGATGTGTGATATCTCTTAATAGATATTCACTGGTTAGTTGAATAATCTGCCTGGCCATTTTTTTTTAAGTTGACCTCACTTTGCTTTTCCTGCATAAAACTTCTCTGACACCTTGTTGGCGCACTGTAGATGACCTTGCATGAGTAGAGCTTGGGTGCAGATTTACTAACTGCCAAAGGACAATGGTCCAGATTTCTTGTTTGTAATTGCATTGCACACTGTCCTTCCCTTGCAGGTGGAGAAGTTGTTAGCATCGCCCAGCTTGCCTCCATAGCTGGTGGACAAGGACGAGGCACCCAGAATAGTCAGCCCGTGACGCTGCACTTCCAAGGCAACAAGTTTACCTTGTCTAGCAGTCAGTTGCGGCAGCTCACTGCAGGCCAGCATCTCCAGTTACAAGGTACATCCAGCAACGCGCAAGAACCATGGATATGGCATGTCATTTAAAATATGTCTTGTATACACACACGCACTTCTTTTCCCCCCCAAAATGTAGTTTTTTTTTATGTCAGTATTTGCATTTGACAATGTCTACACGATAAGCATCTCCATGCAGACAGGTACTGACGATGTTGCAATCTGTGGTTACTAGGTGATGATGTAGTTCCACCACATCTTCTGCCATATTATAAGTGATGCCAAGGGAGATCATCTGGTTAACAATGTTGATATAAGTTGAAAACTCCTCTGGATTATTTTCCAAGATGCAAGAAGCAGAGAGTTCCATTTGGCTGCTAATACTGTTTTAAAGTCCTTCACTGCACAGTCAACATCTGGCCAGATGCAGTCGCCATAACAAATGGCTTTCTCAGAAACCGCAAGTCAAAACTCAAAATTCAGTGATTTCCATCCTCCTCCCATGTACCACCACATCCCTCAAATTATTATTTTTGTATTATTCATTTATGGGGTGTGAACATCACTAATAAGGTTAGCATTTGTTCCCTATCCCTTATAATTGTCCTTGAGATGATTGGGATGGCTTGCACGGCCATTTCAGAGGGCAATTAAGTGTCAACCATATTGCCGTGTGTCTGGAGGTACATGTAGGCCAGACCAGGTAAGGATGGAGGATTACCATCTACTGCAGGCGCCTCCCTCTCAGCTGATGAATCAGAGCTCCTCCATGTTGAACATGACTTGGAGGAAGCACTGAGGGTGGCAAGGGGCCAGAATGTACTCTGGGCGGGGTGGGGGGGGGGGGGGGGGGGGGGGGGTGTTGTTCAATATCGATCACCAGGTGTGGCTCAGTAGCTGACTATTACTACTGACTGAGTTGGCCGAGTCCTAAAGGACATAGCTGCTAGACTGGGTCTTTGGCAATGGCGGAGGAACCAACAAGAGGGAAAAACCTACTTGATCCCATCTTCACCAGCCTATCTGTCCATGACGGTTATCAGTAGGAGTGACCACCGCACAGTCCTTGTGGAGCTGAAGTCCCTTCTTCACATTGAGGATATCCTCCATCATGTTGTGTGGCACTACCACCGTGCTAAATGGGATAGGTTTCTGTTGGAACAGATCTAACAACTCAGAACTGGACATTCATAAGGAATTGTATTCAATATAGATTCATAATCTATAACCTCATGCCCAACATACACCCCACTTATTATTACCATCAAGCTAAGGATCAACCTTGATTCAATGTAGAATGCAGGAGGACATGGCAGGAGCTGCACCAGGCACACCTAAAAACTGAGGTGTCAACCTGATGAAACTACAACACAGGATTACATATATGCCAAATGAAAGGGCTCCACAAATATCCTCAATGATGGGGTAGCCCAGCACATCAGTGCTGAATACAATACTGAATTATTGGCAACCATCTTCAGCCAGAAATACCAAGTGGATGATCCATCTTGACCTCCTCCGGTAGGTCCCCAGCATCACAGATGCCAGTCTTCAGCCACTTCGTTTTGCTCCATGTGATATCAAGAAATGGCTGAGGGCACTGGATACTGACAATATTCCAGCAATAGTACTGAAGACTCGTGCTCCACAATTAACTGCACCCATAGCAAGCTGTTCCAGTACAGCTACAACCCTGGCATTCACCTGGCTATGTGGGAAATCGCCCAGGCACATCCTGTCCACCAAAAGCAAGACAGATTCAACCCGGCCAATTACGCCACATCAGTCTACTCTCAATCACCTGCAAAGTGATAGGAGGCATCGTTGACAGTGCTATCAAGTGGCACTTAGTCAGTAATAACCTGTTCACTGATGCTCAGTTTGGGTTCTGCCAGCGTCTTTCAGCTGCTGAAGTGATTATAGCCTTGGTCCAAACATGGACCAAAGAGCTAGACTTGGAGAGGTGAAGTGAGAGTCACTACCCTTGGCAGCATTTGACCAAGTGTAGCATCAAGGAGCCCCAGCAAAACTGAAGTCAATGAGAATCCGGGGGAGAAAACTCCACTGCCTGGAGTTGTACCTAGCACGAAGAAAGATGGTTTTGGTTGTTAGATTTCAATCATCTCAGCCCTGGTTCATCGTTGCAGGAGCTCCTCAGGGTCGTGTCATGCCGTCTTCAACTGGTTCATCTTCCCTCCGTCATGAGGTCAGAAATTGGGATGTTTGTTGTTGATTGCACAATGTTCAGTATCATTCGTGACTCAGATACTGAAGCTGTCCATGTCCAAATGCAGCAAGACCTGGGCAACATTCAGCCTTGGGCTGATAAGTAGCAAGTAATGTTCACATCACACACGTGCCAGGCAATGACCATCTCCAACAGGAGAGAATCTAACTATCTCCCCTTGACATTCAATGGCATTATCCTCACTGAATCTCCACTGTCAATATCCTGGGGATTGCCATTGACCAGAAATTGAACTGGACTAGTCATATAAATACTGTGGGTACTGGAGCAGGTTAGGGTCCAGGACTGCTGCAGCGAGTAACTCACCACCTGACATCCTGAAGTCTGCCCACCATCTACAGAGCACTAGTCAGTAGTGTGATGGGATACTCTGCACTTGCCTGAATGAATGCTACTCCAACAATACTCATGAAGCTTGACACCATCCAGGACAAATCAGCCCGCTTGATTGGCATCCCATCCACACCTTAAACATTTACTTCCTCCACCACTGTCGTACTGTGGCAGCAGTGTGTACCATCTACAAGTTACGATATTCACTAACGTTCCTTCGACAGTACCTTCCAAACCCATTACCTCTACCACCTAGAAGGACAAGGGTAGTAGATGCATGGGAACAACACCATCTGCAGGCTCACCTCCATGCCACACACCATCCTGACTTGAAAGCATATTGCCATTGCTTTCCCAATCTCACCCCCCCCCCCCCCCCCCCCCAAACACCACCACCACCACCCAAAAAACAGCACTCTGGGTGTACCTACACCACATGGACTGCAGCGGTTCAGGAAGGTAGCTCACCACCACCTTGTCAAGGGCAACTAGGGATGGGCGATAAATGCTAGCCTAGTTAGTGACGCCCACATCCCATGAAAGAATGTAAAAAAAATTTGTCCACTTTACGATACTGAGAGCAATCAGTCTCGCAATTGCTGCCTTTTGTAGTTTTTTACTAGAATCTGACACCTCCAAACTCTCTCCTTGGAGCAAAGGAGATTGAGGAGAGATTTCATCGATATGGACAAGGTTAGGATTGGTTTAGATGAGGTAGCCCTGAAAACGTTTTTCCTTTAAGCAGATGGTACAAGGACGAGAGGGACACATTTAAGATCTTGGGCATGAGATGCAGGGTGAATATGAGGAGGAACCTTTCACACCGGGAGTGATAATAAATTTGCTGTCAACAAGGGTGGTGGAAGCGGAGACAATGAATAATGTCAAAAGGAAATTGGATGGACACTTGAGGGGAAATAAGCATGAAGAGCTACAGGGATAGAGATGGTGAATGGGACTGATCGGATTGCTCTACACAAGCCAGTATGGGTGTAATGTGCCGAATGACCCCACCCCATGCCATAATGACTCTGAGTCTTCAAGACCAATATCCTATTTTTTCCCGTTGGTTCTTAAATGAAGCATGACCTCTGGCTGCTTTCTCCATCTTCCTTCCTTCCCCATTCTGTTTTGCCAATTATTTCAATGCATGGGTGATACTGTACCTTTTCTTTCCTTACTTATCATCTCTACAGCAGAATTCCTAATACCAAGGCTTCTTTGTCAGCCTCATGAAGAGGTGGGCTCTTTGATTCCTGACTTGTAAGCAATCGACAGACCCACCTCTGGCCATCTCAGATCAGTACAAAATGAAACAGATCAGTCTTGATTCTGGTCTAGTAGCATTCCTTTTAATTTAGGAACAATGCATAGTTCAGAAAGCGACTTGCATTGTCCCAACCTCTAACAAGAGAGGGAGGGACCAACAAATAGTTTAGACTCTGATTTATTAATTTATGAATGCTAACCCAGTCATTTTTGAATGTGGTGCAATCTCTTAACAATCTGAATATCTAACAAGCCTCAACTGCTAGAAAGCAGAAAGCGAACAGAAGACAAAGTTGATTGGGGATGGGTTGAACAGGGTGAACGCTTCACAAAGACATAGTAGAGTAGGTAGGCATAGTACTTAAAGAATACAAGCAAGAACTGTGTCGGTAGAAGTTATGTTTAAAGAAACGATTTAGCATCTAGATCACAACCTTAGACTTTACACAGTATTTGCAGCAACGAAACAGGCCATTTGGTCCAGCAGGTCCATGCTGGTGTTTATGGTCTACATGAGCCTCCTCCCACCCTCCTTCATCTAACCCTAACAACATAACCTTCTATTCCATGTGTTTATCCAGCTTCTCCTTAAATGTATCTATGTTATTGGCCTCACCTACTCCCTGTGGCAGTGAGTTCCACATTCTCACTGCTCTCAGGATAACGAATTTTTTTCCAGAATTCTGCATTGGTTTTATGAGTGAGCGACTGTCTTATTTTTATGGCCCCCAAGTTCTTGCCCATGGATGGAAACATCTTCTCCTCTTCTACCCTCTCAAATCCTTCAAGACTTCTATCAGGTCATCCCTCAGTTTTCTCTCTTCTAGAGAAATGAACCCCTGTTTCCCACTAAAAATTTATGTCCCATGTATTTTTGTTCATTGAATAATGTTTAATAATTTAAACTTAGAATGAGACCTGATGTAATGTTGCATTTCTAGGGAGATCCTATAGAAGCATAGGATAATTACAGTAATTAAAAATTAATTTATTGTCTGAATTTCTCTTTGTTATCTGGACATGTTAAAAAACATTTGCCTAGATAGTGAAGCTGGTGAAGATACACTTGACAGCATAAGGGGTTCAAACTCAGATTTGAGATAAAATGAGAACAAAAAGAATCCAGAGTAAAGAAGCCTGGGTAAGACCCAAATATATCACCATGCCCTCTAGCCATATAATGGGAGACCTCCCTCTGAGGACCCTGCTCCAGAGGCTCACAGCTGCACAGCTTTCCTGCCAGTGAGTCTGAAATCGATAAAAATCAGTCTCAACATGCGATTAAGAGGGAAAGAAAACCTTGATTCTACCTTGAGAAAAAACTAGGTGATAGGGAAAGGCAACTTCCTGCAAGGGAATTATGATAGCAATAAATTTAGCATTGTATGAGAAAAATCATTTCACCACCCTTTTAATTTAAAAAAAATGACTACAGGTAATGTCCTCCAAATTGTATCAGCACCGGGGCAACAGATTATGCGTCAACAAAGTCAAGCTCTGTTACAAACACCGTCCCAGGGCAGCGCTGTCCAAAACGCATCAGCTGCAACTGGAAACCAGCAAGGAATAGTACCCAGTTCTGTTTCCGCTCCTATTTCAACGCAAGGTAAGTGGCTTAGGGACTGTGGAATTAATATGCTCAGTTTATGCATCTACGTTTACCACAAATCGTAAACGTGTTGTCTGTTTTTCAGCGTCTTTCCTCACAACCAGAACAGTTAGTAGTTCAGCGTCTGGAGAGCAAGGAGCAATCCTAAGGCCAATATCTTCTCTAGGATCTGCTGCACAGGTAATCAGATTATTTTAAACAAGCTGCTAAGGCCATTGTGTCAGATTCGAGTATTCATAGTAATCTTCCAAGATCAATGTTTTTACGCTTAGTCAGATTGTGAAAAATTATTAACCGAGAATGTGAGAGAGCACTGGTTTGTCTATCTTTGTATCTATGTTTTTCTTTAGAAATTGTGTGTACTTCCAATCAATTCTTTCCATTATAAATTACTATGTCCATAGTGTCTAAGAAGGCTTGTCACACTGTAATTACACACTCCTGTCAATGGAGGCACTGTTGCACCACCGTTGAAAGGAGAATTTAATTGCATTGTTGCCTGACTTCAGGGGATAAAAATGGCATGGATTATTCTGCTGTTAAAACACACCCCCAATTTTAATGCTTCTAAAGGTAACCTGTTGACACAAATTACTGCTTGTTCAGTGCTTTTTTTCTGTCACATTTGAGAATTGTGTTACTGATTTATAGGATTCTATAGAAGAAAAGAAAAAATTCATAAAGGAACGTTTGGACCGGATTTTTTTGATAAATGAGAAACGGTGTTCTGTGGTGCCTGTCTATGGCACAGAACTGTTGGGAGTCTGCTTCTTGATTGGTGAATATAGACTTACAAAGTCTAAATCAACTGGGAATTCCTGGCTTTCCTCTGGTTATGTGAACTGCTGCAACATTCAGCAATCAGTTAGTGACTGCTTTGCTGAGGTAACGTGGAAACGGACAGATTCTTTGTCACGGACGATCCTGTCCGCGGATCAGAGGCAAGAAAGTATGCAAGATATTATTAAAAGGTGAATACTTTTAACATGTAATAAGTCACAGCAGTTGGTAAATTTTACAGTAGCATCTCGAGATCACAGCTGAAGGTACTGATGAGCATCTTCCAATGTATTAAGCCGTTGATATCAGGAGCCAATTGGTCAGGAGATCTAAGAGGTTTTTTTTTTTGCGTTAATGTGCAGAACCTGACCCAGCTTTTAGACTCTGTGCTGTAATCTTGAGCTTAACCTAAAATTAAAGTAGCATCGATCCTGCTACTAGATTTCATCATTCACAGCTGATGAAGAAAGTGAATAAAATGTTCAGGATCACAAAGTAAGGATGGATGGTGTGCCTGGGGAGATGACTTAAGTTAGCGGGGTGGTATTGAAAGTTGTTGAGACTGCATCTGTCACATTGTTCCAAGTATTCAGTCTCCATATTAAAAACAAGATGTAGAACTGTTGGGGAAATTCCACGTTAAGACAGATGACTAACCAGATTTCTGGATTTCATGAGGAAAGATTGGCCAGGTAAAATAAAAACTTGCATTAATATAAGGAACCTTTTACATTCTTGGCATGTTGTATGGAGCCATCGACTTACTTTTAAAAATGCTGCCACAGTTGCCTCACAGGCAAATGCAGCAGCCAAGTTGCAAGCCACATGATTCTTATCTTGTCACACCAAGCAACAATGAGATGAATGATCAGTTAACCTGATTTGGTTGATGGAGGAATGTTGGTCATGAAACTGAGAGAGTTCCCTTTTATTCTTCAAGCAGTTTCATGGTATCTTTAACATCCGTTTGAACAGGCCAACTTGATATAAGGTTTCATCTGAAAGATGGCACCTCTGACAATGCAGTCCTCCTTCAGGACTGCATGGAGCATATGAATATACGAATTAGGAGCCGGAGTGGGCTATTTAGCCCCTCGAGCCTGTTCTGCCATTTGATAAGATTATGGCTGATTGATTGCGGCCTCGACTCCACTTTCCTGCATACCTCTGATAACATTTGACTCCCTTGATAGTTAATCTATATAACTCTGCCTTAAAAATATTCAATGACCCTTCCACCGCGCTCTGGGGAAGAGAATTCCAAAGATCCACGTCCTCCTGAGAGTAAAGTTTTTCCTCCTCTCCGCCTTAAATGGGAGACGCCTTATTTTTAAATTGTGTCCCCTGGTTCTAGTCTCTCCCGCAAGAGGAAACATCCTTTCAGCATCCACCCTGTCAAGTCTCCTCAGGATCCTATACGTTTCAGTAAGATCACCTCTCATTTTTCTAAACTCCGGTGGATGCAGGCCCAACCTGTCCACCCTTTCCTTGGAAGATAACCCCTATATCCCAGAAATCAGTTGAGTGAACCTTCTCTGAACTGCTTCTAATATAATTGTCCTTTGTTAAACAAGGAGGTTAAAACTGTACACAGCACTCTAGATGTTGTCTCACAAATGCTCTTTACAACTGCAGCAAAGCATCCTTACTTTTATATTCTATTCCCCTTGCAATAAACAAGAACTTTCCACTTGCTTTACTAATCACTTGCTGTACCTGCATATTAACTTTGTGATTCCATGTTCCAGGATGCCCAAATGCCTCTGCAATCTCTCCCCATTTAAATAATAGGCTGTTTTTCTATTCTTCCTGCCAAGGTGGACAAGTTCACGTTTTCCCACATTGAACCCCATTTGACAAATTTTTGCCCACTCCCACTCGCTTAACCTGTCTATATCCCTTTGCAGACTCTTTATGCCCTCCTCACAACCTGCTGTCCTACCTACCTTTGTGTCAAAGCAATTTAGCAGCCGTACATTTGATCTCTTCATCTAAGTCATTAATATGAATTGTAAATAGTTGAGGCCTCAGCCCTGACCACTGTGGCACTCCACTCATTACATCTTGCCAACCCAAAATGACCCATTTAGGCACATTTTCTGTTTCCTGTTAGCTAATCAGTCCTCTAACATGTTAATTTTTTACCTCCTACACCATGAGCTCTTATTTTGTGTCGTAAACTCTGATGTGGCACCTTGTCAGATGCCTTCTGGAAATCCATGGGCATGATGGCTACCAGCTCCCCTTTATCCCCGTTGCTTGTTACTTCCTCAAAGAACTCTAATAAATTAGTTAAAAACTATTTCCCTCTCACAAAACCATGTTTGACTCTGCCTGATTGCATTGAAAATTTCTAAGTGTCCTGCTATAGCTTCCTTTATAATAGATTCCACCATTTTCCCTATGACAGATGTTATGAGAACCGGCCTGCAGTTTCTTGCTTTCTATCTCCTTCCTTTCTTGAATAGAGGAGTTACATTTGTTATTTTCCATCTTGATGGGGCGTTTCCAGAATTGAAGGAATTTTGGAAAACTGAAACCAATCCATCTTCTATCTCAGCAGCCATTTCTTTTTAGACCCTAGGATGAAGTTCATCAGGACCTAGGAACTTGCCAGCCTTTAGTTCTGATTATTTTCTCTGTACCCTTTCCCTGGTGATTATAATTGATTGAAGTTCCTCCCTCCCTTTCACCTCTTGACTTAGTTATTTTTGGGAAGTTATTTGTATCTCCTACAGTGAAGACACACACCAAATATCTGTTTAATTTATCTGCCATTTCCTTATTTTCCATTATTATTCCCCAGACACACTTTCTCTGGAGGACTAACACTCAGCTTATTTACTCTTTTTCTTTTTAAATGCATGTAGAAACTCTTACTGTCTGTTCTTATATTTCTAGCTAGCTTTCTCTCACACACTTAATTTCTCCCTCCTCTTTTTTTTAGTCATTCTTTTGTTTTTTTAGTCAAGTTTCAACTTGGATTACATGCTCGAGTCCTGGAGTAGAGCTTGAATCCACACACTTCTGTCTCAAATGGCATTACCACCTGGGATTTTACTCTATGGTGGAGGAGGGAACTATGGGGGAATTGGGGTCCAGAAAAGTTCTTATGCAAGTTAAAGACTTGAGCAGCACAAGACACAGTTTGCAGTTAAGAGCGTTATGAGGAAATAGACAACATTTTCTGAGTGACAAGGTGGTAGAATTCTGCAGCAGACGAGCAATGAGAGCAATTGGTTAGAAAACCATGGCGGGATTTAAACAAGGACTGGTTGGATTCCAGGATGAAGAGATAGATACATGTGGATTGGTTCCAGAAACACAGGCAGGGTGTTGATGAGTGGTTTGGAAGGGTAGGCTAGCTGGATCAATGGTCTCATCCTGCCCAGAGCACGACTATTGAACTATGTGCTACGAATAGCTATGATTGGTCCTGAAGTGACCTTTTTTTGTTAGGCACTGTTGGTGGTTTTGGATTATGCATGGCCTGTGTAAAGCCAGAAGTGGCTTGAAAATAGATGCAATGGGTGGATGGGAGGGGGTTGTAGCCAAGGAGTGGGGAGGCGGGGTTGTGATTGACACAGGATAAGGTTTTATATTTAGTGTGCATATAAAAAAGGACAAAAATATAATGACCTGAAATTAACTCTGGTATTGACTGGAAGTATAAAGATTTGGAGAAATTATATTGTTGAAAGAGGAGGGAACTGATTGGCTTGTAACCTGTTGCAGCTCGCAGTTCTGGTTCAGCAGACAAAAATAACTAGCATTTATAACCAAAGTAGAGCATCTCATGGCACGTCACAGTTTTTAATCAGACAAAATTTGACCATTTGAATGAGATACTATTAGGGCAAATGACCAAAATCTTGGGCAGAGAGAGATATTTTAAGGAACATCTTAAAGGAAGTCAAAGAGATGGAAAGGTTTGGAGAAGGAATTCCACAGCTTGGGGCCCAGGCAGCAGAAGGCGTGGTCACCCATGGCGGAGCTTCAGAAGTTAGGGATTAGAGGCCAGAGTGGGAGAAATGCAGAGAGATCGGAGGATTGTTGGGCTGGTTACAGAGATAGAGGAGGCAAGGCCATGGAAGGATTTGAACACAACAATGTGCTGGGCTTTACCTGTGACGTTCTGTGACTGGCTATAGGATATGTAGGTGAGTCAGCTATGCTTTTTAAATTCTTGCTGCAAAAACGAGTGGTGTAGCTTAAAGGCTGGAAAATGTTGTTGCTCCAGTCATAATCCTGGAGGCTACTTTTACACCCTGGCTGTATTTCTCCAATTTCCAAACAAATCATTATTTAACTTGCCATTGTTTTGTCATTTACAGATGTGTAGAAAGCAAGTAATCCAGGTAAAAAAATCATAACACAAGACTCAAGCAGCCAAAGTAGGGAGAAAGAAACCGCATTTGTGTATAGCCTCCTTCCTGTCTCAGCATTGCCTAAAGTTCTTCACTGCCAAATAATTACTTCTGTATTGTGGTCTCTGTTGTTATGTAGGAAAACACAGGAAGCCATTTTTGCGCACAGCAAGATTCCACAAATGGAAAATTAGATAAATGGCCTATGAATCGGTTTTGGTGGTGTTGGTTGAGGCATGAATGTTACCAGGAAACCAGGGAAATGCTGCTTCTTCAATAAAAGTGCCAGGTGATCTTTTCAATGTTCACCTGGACAGGCAGGCAGTCTTACTTTCTCAAGTAACTGTAAAGTACAGCACCTCCTCAGTACTGCACTGCAAAGCCAGCCTACTGTTTAGTGTAATGAATGCAACATTTTAGCTACAAATGTAGATGTGTCTTAGAAGGTGAAAAGTTTCTGCTGAAATAGAGTACTTGTTAACTGTTGGCAAGGATTGATCTTCTTCCCGGAGCGTATACATAACTGCATACATAGATCATGGGAGCTAAAGTCCAATTTCTTTGAACATATTCTCTGCCTTGAGTTAATTGGGCCAGATTATCAAAGTAGATTTGGGAACCCAGCACCGGGAAGGAATCCAGGGCCCAACCCCACAAGCTGCTTTGCTCTTGTGACTCTATTTATAAGTTCAAATGAGGTGAGCTCGGTGCCCACATAGTGGCGCAAGCGCCACCATGAGATGGGAGCTGCCTGCCTGGCACCAGTGGCAAAGGCAGGCAGCACCCATGTTGGGGGCTGCCACTGCCTTAATGATTAGAGCAGACAGCTCCTCAGAATGTCAGGTGTTGGAAAATGACCATTCAAGCAAACTTAACATCCAGCGCTAGATCTGGTCCAGTTATCCCCATCATAATTCCGTTTTTAACAAATAAAATTAAACTTTGAATGTCCCCGCAGTGAGTCCAACTACTGGGCAATAACATGCACCAGACCTAAAGGAGCTTAATGGCCTGGTAATCGCTGCTGAGCCAGTTGCTCGTTCCCTCCCCCAGCCTATTGAAAATTTGAAACTGTCCAGGAGGCAATAGGATCATGAGCTGGCTTCCTCCAGGACTGCGATTTTCAAATCATGCCTGCACCGGGCCTCAACCCTGCAGGCATTTGAAAACCCAGCCCAATGTTTTCTAATTTTGCTGCTGGCATTTTCTTTCAAGACCTCAATTGTTTTCTCAGTTCGAAATGTGACGAAATACAGGTTTGAAGTCAAACTTACTTTGCATTTCCAGTTAGAGTGGTCTCGCTTTTTTTGTATTGAAACTTGTATTAAGAAACGTTGTGCCTTTTCCGCAGGGTTCACTGTGTTGTTCCAAATGTAGTGGCGTCCCCGCCAATCCTGTACACGTTAAACCCTCCACCACCTTACGCGCACCGCATGCGGCTGTTTAAATCTAATCTTAAAAAGGAGCTGGCTCCGTACTCCCAGCAGCTGCAGCAGGTTACATCGACAACAATGCTACAGTTAACTGACCCGAGGCTTGTACAGTTTGACTCAGGTTAGTAAAGTTAGAGGGAGTTGTCTCTTCTGAAATGCGATGATTTTTTTCGTATAAACAGTGACATTCTCTGGAGTTTGAGACGGAGCTGCCATTCCATGCTGTGCTGTGCACTTCACCCTTCATTTCCTTTTTGCCTTAAGTGTCCAATTTATTGGCAGAGTCGGGTGAGGAAGCCACATTTTTTGGGAGTGAGGGACTTGGCAGGTTTTGGCCCCCAGGCAGGAAAGCAGCTCAGCAAACAGCCACCCAAGCAGCAGTGGGAAGCCCGGTCAATTTTAATGAGTTTCACTCATTAACGTGCCAATATCAACTTGTGCCTTAAACGTAGCAAAACATCCCAAGAGTGCTTCACAGGAGCATTATCAGTAAAAATACTTTTGCCGCTGAATAATATAAGGCATTGTCCAAAAGTCAATAAGGTAGTAGGCTTTAAGGAGGACTATGAGAGATAGAAGTGGAGAGGCTTAGAAATTCTAGACCTTACTTGGGGCCTGGACAGTTGAATTCATGGTCGCCAATGGTAGAGTGATTAAACTCGGGAATGCTCCAGAGGCGGGAATTGGGGGGGGGTGCTCAGAAATCTTGAAGGGCTCTAAAACAACCCAGGAAGTAGGCAGGCAGTGTCCACCCAACCAAGCCCATTATAGCAACAAGACAGGTTAGTACAGGGCTTGTGAGGAGTGGGGCCCCATTTTGGGAAGGGGGGCAGATTCCAGGGAAAGGGAGGCCTCCACTTGCCCTGTAAGGCCCAGAGAAGGACTCCTAATCCTCTGAGCTTATCTTGAGCAGCTCACCTCTTGGTGATCTGGGCTGCACTTCCCTGATGGGGAAATCCCCAGTTGCATCCCCACCCAGGCCAGTGTCGTGGCAGCAGAGTCCCAGGGACAGGGGCGGTTGGGGGAGGGGGGGTGGTGGGGGGCGGCTAGCGGGAAAACCTCTTCCTCCATTGTGGCTACGTCATGCCTGGTCTCAGCCAGACAGAGAAGGTTTTAAAAAATCCCCTGATTTTCAATTCCGTTTCTTCAGTTTAACTGGGGAAGTCAGTCACCAGATTGGAATGAGAAGAACTGAACTTTCATTCTGATTGTCCTTACACAGGGAAATTGGAAGCACTAGCTGTTTTGCTTCACAAACTGAAATCAGAAAGACGCCGGGTGTTGATATTCACACAAATGGTTCAAATGCTGGACATTCTGGAGAGTTTTCTGGACTACCATAGTTTTGCTTTTGTGAGAGTTGATGGTAATGTTCATCTTAACCAACGACAGGTATGTTTTTTTTTAAAGTAAGTATTTTTATATATAATAAATGTGCATGTATGCATTTACATATATAATGTGTATATAAAATTCCAGTCCCTGTTTCTAATATCGGCTCCAGTTGTTCAGGTTTAATGGTTTGTGGTGCCATTCTTTTCCGTAGCTGATGCCGTCTCCCCCATCCTTACTGCAGACACAGTAAAACTTATATTGTGTACTGTCATTGTCCTGGGGGTAGATTAAGATGCCTTTTTCCCTCCCCAGTGGGAATTAATGTAATATCCTCTGGGGCCTATAGAATGTGCTGACAACAGTTTAATCCACAGTGTGGTTTAATAGAATGGTTACAGCACAGGGTGTGGCCATTGTACCCATGCTGGCTGGCTCTCATATCATACTCGCCTCAAGGAGGCAAGTGCTTTTGACAATGTAAGGAATGACAGAAATCAACAATGGAGTACTACAGTATGATATATGTGGTTATGGTAGTGAACTGTCAGCTCGGAGGTCAGAGGTTGTGGTTTCAAATCCCATCGTGACAATTGAATTCAGTAAAGCTGATCATTGACTGGCTGGCACCAGATAAAATTACTATCAAAATTGTTGGTTAGTTGCTTTTAAAAAAAAAAAAGACCCATCTGGTTCATAAGTGTCCTTTGGAGGGTCAGGGGTAAACTTGCCACCCCCTGCCCGGCTGGCTTATACTTGACTCCAGTCCCAAATTACATGGCTGATTCTTAATGCCCTTGGCAATTAGGGATGTAGCAATCAAGGTCACCTTGCCACTGTCATCCTGGGCGTTACCATTGCCCAGAAACTGAACTGGACTAGCCACATAAATACTGTGGCTACAAGAGCAGATCAGAGGCTAGGAACTATGCAGCAAGTAACTCACCACCTGACTCCCCAGAGTCTGTCCCCCATCTACAAGGCATAAGTCAGGAGTGTGATGGAATACCCCCACTTCCCTGGATGAGTGCAGCTCCAACAACACCTAAGAAGCTCGATACCATCCAGGGCAAAGCAGCCGACTTAATTGAAACCCCATCCACCACTTTAAACATTCAGTCCCTGCGCTAACATCCCCTCCAAGCCACTCACCGTTCTGACTTGGAATCATATTTGCTGGGCCAACCCTGGAACTCCCTTCCAAACAGCACTGTGGATGTACGCATGGGATGCAGTAGTTCAAGAAGGCAGCTAACCACCACCACCTCAGGACAGTTAGGGATGGGCAATAAATACTGGTCTAGCCAGCAATGCCCACATCCTGTCAATGAATAGAAAAACCACTTCCCCCCAAAAAAAAATGCATTTTTTAAAAATGTATGAACGATTGAAGTTAAAGGTGAAAAATTACATTTAAGGCCAGTCCTATGACCTGGTACTCCCAGCAGGGAGCACTGCTCGAGGAGCCTCAACAACTTGCACTTTTATAGCTTTCCATCGGGCACACACCCCTTGGTTTTCTATCAATTTAGTTTAATACCTAGAGATTCATGAACACGGAATCAGCTCCCCTTCTTAATCTGAGTCAGTCGGGGGGGTGGGGGAGAGTGAGTGTGTGTGTGTGTGTGTGTGTGTGTGTGTGTGTGTGTGTGTGTGTGTGTGTGTGTGTGTGTGTGTGTGTGTGTGCGTGCTGTCTAATCATTGTGAACTTTCTATTTACAGGCGCTGATGAAACTTTTTAATACAGATAAGCGCATGTTCTGCGCCATCATTTCCACCCGAGGTGGTGCTGCAGGAGCTAATCTGATAGATGCTGATACTGTAATAGTCTATGACAGTGACTTGAACCCAACCCTGGATTCACAAGTCCAGGAATGGTGTGACAGAATTGGAAAGTGTAAAGACATCCATATATACAGGTATATGTGCGGAAATTACACTTGTTTAATCATGTGAACAATACATTGTGAATAATGCATTTGTGTCATTACATTTGTTAAGTTTGGACCTGGCATTAACCTGGGATTGTATCAAAGCAATTATTTACAAATTGGTCTCCCAGATCTTAACAGTTTATATAACACATTTAGCGTAGTAAGCAAGAGCATTAGCAAACGAAAATTTGACACCAAGCCACATAAGAACAGGAGTAGGCCATTTGCTACTTTTGAAAAAAGGTATGGCACTTAATTCTGAAGTCCAAAGGAAACTGCAGTGAATGTTTGTTAAGATCTGGAATAGGCAAAAAAAATTGACAGATGGCAGATAAATTTAAATTTTGGTAACCAGGCACTTGTAAATGTTGGAGCCGCTGACTCACCTTGTCTATGTTTTCACTGCAGACTGGTTATTGGAAACTCCATCGAGGAGAAACTTCTCAAGAATGGCACGAAGAATTTGATCAGAGACGTGGCTTCACATGGGAGCAACTATTGCACAGCATACTTGCAACAGGTATTTGTCCCCAGTACATTTGCTGTTACAGAAAGAATCAGGGAGAGTCTGAACGTCTCCTGGTATTTTGAGAATAGCAGTCATGGGAAAAATGGAGAAGAAATTAGAACCATTTTGGGGGAAAGTGCAATTTGCATCATTGGGCATTTCCTCTAAAGGAGTGGCTAATGCTTTGAATAATTTACCCAGATATTGTTCTCTGTTTCCAGTTTAAGTTGTAGTCAAGCTAATTTTCCATGGGACTGCCAAATTGGCTGTTGAGTGATTTCCAAAAAAACTGATGCGTTTTTTCCTAATATGGAAAATTCTGCTATGGTGTGGCTTCTCGTTTTGCATTCAGCTAGAAACTGATGAGGATTCCTCATATTTGAGGCTGACAAAACTGTGTCCAAGACAAAAAAAAGGATCTAAACTCACACTCAGAGACCGTGAACCTCATCTCTTGATTTTTCTGGGTCCATGCTGTTGTGTGTTTGAACTGGAGTTCAGCAGAGTGCAGTGGCATTTTAAGCATCATTACACTAATGCCCTTTTCTCTCAGTCCTATCTGCAGTCGGTTTAAATTACATGGAATAAAGTTGCCTAAACACCCCTGTCACAACCTCAGGACAGCCCAAAGCATTTCACAGCCAACAAAGTGCTCCTGAAGTATAGTCACTGTTCCAATGTAGGGAAGCGCAGTAGCCAGTTTACGCACAGCAAAATCCCACAGACAGCAATGAGATGAATGACCCGATACTCTGTGTTGTTGATCGGGGGATAAGTATAGACCAAGACACTGGGCAGAGCTTGCTGGCTGCTCTGCTAAACAGTGCCACAGCTGTACAACACCTACCTGCAAGGGAAGGTGAGGCCTCAATTTTGATGCCTCATTTGTAAGTCCCCGATTACTGCACTGGAGTGTTATCCTAGATTTATATGCACAGGTCTCCATTGGGTCTTGAAGCCACAAGGCTCTGAGTCGGAGGTGAGAGTATTATCACCGAAACAAGCTGACAACTGTTGGCAACAATTTGTCTCACAGTCATTAATTCTCTGCCCTGAATATTGCTATGAAACAAGCACATCAACCAGGGTTAGCTGTAATAGGATGGAAGAGGGCTCATATGGAGCATGAGATGAGGGTGACTGCCCTTGGCATCAAGGCAGCATTTGACCGAGTGCAGCATCAAGGAGCCCTCGCAAAACTGGAGTCAGTGGGAACCGGGGAGAAAACTCTCCGCTGGTTGGAGTCATACCTACCACAAAGCAAGTTGGTTGTGGTTGTTGGAGGTCAATCATCTCAGTTCCAGGACATCATCGCAAGAGTTCCTCAGGGTAGTGTCCTTGGCCCAACCATCTTCAGCTGCTTCATCAATGACCTTCCTTCCATCATAATGTCAGAAGTGGGGGTATTCGCTGATGATTGCACAATGTTCAGCACCATTCGTGACTCCTCAGATACTGAAGCAGTCCATGTTCAAATGCAGCAAGATCTGGACAATATCCAAGCTTGGGCTGACATGTGGCAAGTAACATTTGTATCACAAAAGTGCCAGGCAATGACCATCTCCAACAAGAGAGAATCTAACCATCTCCCCTTGACATTCAATGGCATTACCATTGCTGAATCCCCTACTTTCAACATCCTGGGGGTTACCATTGACCAGAAACTGAACTGGACTAGCCATGTAAGTACTGTGGCTACAAGAGCAGGTCAGAGGCTAGGAATACTGCGGCAAATAACTCACCACCTGACTCCCCAAAGCCTGTCCACCATCTACAAGGCACAAGTCAGGAGTGTGATGGAATACTCCCCACTTGCCTGAATGAGTGCAGCTCCAACAACACAAGAAACTCGACACCATCCAGGACAAAGCAGTCCGCTTGATTGGTACCACACCCACAAATATTCACTCCCTTCATGGTGGCAGCAGTGTGTCCCATCTACAGCAACTCACCCCAAGGCTCCTTAGAGAGCACCTTCCAAACCCACAACCTCTACCATCTAGAAGGACAAGGGCAGCAGATGGATGGGAGTACCACCACATGCAAGTTCCCCTCCAAGCCACTTATCATCCCGACTTGGGAATATATCGCCGTTCCTTCACTGTCGCTGGGTCAAAATCCTGGAACTCCCTCCCTAACAGCACTGTGGGTGTACCTACACCACATGGACTGCAGCGGTTCAAGAAGGCAGCTCACCACCACCTTCTGAAGGGCAATTGGGGATGGGCGGTAAATGCTGGCCCAGCCAGGGATTCCCCATCCTATGAATGCTGGTATTTATATATTTTTTAATTCACAGACTAGTTGGACTGAATGGCTGTAAACACTACCTAATGATGACTGGCCTAATGCTTACTAAAACTAGCTGAAAGCTGAATAAGCTGCATCTCTGTTAGATGGTGTGTGTGTGTGTCTATAAAAACAAAAATTTATTGTCAGTTTGGAAGTTTAGGTGACAGTCATAAACTGCTCATGCTGATCGTTTTCAATGTTATCATTAAGACTGCTGCTTTGTTGATTGCTCATTCTCCAGCTAACATTCAGCACTACTTCAGCTTTATGATCAGTACAAATTCTGACATTTTGTTACAGCAAACAGTCCGTGACCTGTTTGAAATCCCTGCTTTCATGGGAGAGTCTGCATTGAAGCTAAAAGCAGAGGAGTTTGTCGTGCTCTCTCAGGTACCATCCTTGGCAAACCAGATCTCACCAAAAGAGACCAAGCCCTTCCTGGAGGTATTCAAACCCATTTAATTGCTGGTTTTATAATTGACTTACTGCTAATTTCACACAGGCCTGTTCTTCTATCTGTATCGTTCAGTTCCCAAGTTAGACAGAAGCTAACACAAAATCTTAGAAACGCACAGAGCATCCACCAGCTACAGTTGATAGAAAAGACAGGTTAATGTTTTCCTTTAAAATTCAAAAAAAAATTGCTCTTATTAAACATCATTTAATTTTATGCATTTTGTACGAATTTTTGTTTCTTTTCCCATTTCCTGGGAAGGCTGTCCCTATGTTCTTCCCCAGCAGTTTTAGCTGTGGTTGAAAATTCTCTCTTGAGGTAGCCCAGGCGTTTGCTTAGTGCCTCCTCATGGCAACCAAGATCAGGGGCACACTGGGAGAATCGTACACTTCAATGATATAATTCATTGAACTGTCTTCATGAAGCTTGTAACCTGCAGGCGGTTGCTACTTTCTAAAATGTTTCAATTATTCTGAAACGTGCTGCTTCACATTTGTGGGAGAAATAAATATAATAGTCTAACTTGAGTGAAATTATTAAATAAATACAACAGACTAACTTGTCCATGCTGCTTCTGTGGTGAATATTTGAAATGTCTCCATTTACATTTGCAATGTTATGTTACCTCTTTGACCACCTGTTCGAACTGCTGGCTTGGTGTCAAATTTTATTTGATAGCCATTCCCGTGAAGCAACTTGGGACCTTCTACTGGGTTGAAGTGCCATATAAATACATATCATTGTAGTGATTGCAGATTGCCCAGTAAACTGCATGTTACTTTGCTGAAAGCCAGGCATAGTTTGACCACCAGGTGATGCTGTTGCTACATATTCAGAATAAACAGTGTCTCTCCACAGAATCACAGAATTCTAACGGCACAGAAGGAGGCTATTCGGCCCATCATGTCTACACCGGCTCTCCAAATGAGCATTATGACCTAGTGCCATTACCCTGCCTTTTCCCAGTACCCTCGCACATTATTTCTATTTAAATAGTCACTTAATGCCCTCTGGGATGCCTCGATTGAACCTGCCTCCACCACACATCCAGGCAGCGCATTCCAGACCCGAACCACTCGTTGCGTGAAAAAGTTTTTTTTCTTGCGTCACATTTGCTCACATCTCTTCTTGCCCCCTCCACCACCTTGCCCAATAGAAGATCGGGTATTTAGACAAGTAATTCAACTTTTCTCCTCTTCCACCTTTTACTTCAAGAAACCAAATATTTTTTAAAAAACACAGCAGAAAGAAAATTAATAAACGTTTAGCAAGGTATATTTGAAAAAAATTCAAATTGAAGATTTTCAGTAACTGTTTTAAAACTCATAGATGTGTTTAAGGGTTAGCTAGCTAAGTACATGAGGGAAAAGGGAATGGAGGGATGTAAAGGAAAGTAGAGCCAGGATTGTGTGGAGCACTAACGCCAGTATAGACTCGTTGGACCGAATGGTCTGTTTCTGTGCTGTAAATACTGCGTCATTCTACAATGGGGAAAAGTGGTACACTGATTTTCATGCTGGTGGTATACTGTAGGATATATTCTTTGCATGGCATTTACAAAAGAGTGTAATTGGCGCGTATGCATACAGTATTCATGCACTGCAATTTAATGTACTTTGGGTTCAAAACATACAAGAGGTAAGGGCAGCACAACTAGGTAAGAGGTGCACAGGAGAATCAGGATAGGGCAAGGGGTTCCCAGACTCTGGGTCGCACCCCGAGTGGGGTCGCAGGGCGAGATTTTGGTGTCGTGTGCTCAGAGGCCAAAATCATGGCCGTGGAGTTCGGTCTAAATTTTGACAATTGTGAGGCCTTTTTAAACGTTCGATTTTTTTTTTTCCTCTGTCGGTCAACATGTCCTAATGATCGGTTCCTTGTGGCCCACTACAACCACAGCCTATTTTTTAAAAAAAAAAGTGGAACGCCCTCCAATTTTCACTCTGGGGTAACACACAGTCTGAGGCATTAAAGTGGGGTCACATCAGGAAAAAGGTGTGGGAAGCACTTGGATAGGGTGAGAAAGTGGAGTTGACGTGGGAGCTCAGCCGTCATATTGAGCGATGGAGCAACCTTGAGAGGTCAGATGGCCTATTCCTGCTTCCATTTCTTATATTGTTACACAGGCCATCCTGCCTAGCCCCTAACACCCCAAAGCAGTTTAACAGAAGACTGCACTCATTCACATGTGCCTTTTTTAACAGAACCTCCTTCAATAGAAAATGAACCTTTTATTAAAATGGCGCTAATCTGTTTTGCAAAGGCTCTGAACAGCATTGAGCAGGAAAGTGGTGACCACGCTAAATCGGGACAGACAGCAAGGGCAGAACTGAGGGAAGGTGTTGGAAAACCCATGGAGCAGCGCAGGTGTAAAAACTACGAAGAGTCTGCATACCTGGACGAATTGGCTGCACTTGTTGAGCAGGTGATTTTTTTTTTGCCTGTTTACTTAGTAACGTTTGTTTCTTAATTGTGTTTATCGAATAGCACCATTTGACCCATCATGCCTGTGCTGGCTCTTTGAAAGAGTGATCTAATTGGGTCCTCTTCCCCTGCTCTTTCCTCATAGCCTAGTAAGATTTTTCTTTACCTTTGTTGGATAGTGGTGTTTGGAAGGATTTGCATAAATCATGAGTTTCTAAGCATGTTGTCATCATTGGCTGTCTTGAGGCTACGGTCATGTTAAGTCCAATATACCTGGGGCAACTGATATTTATTTAGGTGAATTTGAATTCACTCAAAGCTTTCCTGCCCAAACCCTAACTTACACCAAGTCCAGTTCACCCGTCCACCCTTTGTTCGTTGACCTACGTTCACTCCATGTTCAAAATAGTGTCTCAGTTTTAAAAAACTTTCACTGTTGTTTTCATATCACTCCATTGCCTCACTTCCCCCCTCTATCTCTGTAATCTCTTCCAGCCTCTGAGGTCTCTGCATTCCCCCAATTCTGGTCTCTTACCCATCCTTATTTCCTTTGCCTCACAATTACCAGCTTTGCTTTCAGTTGCCTATGCCATAAGCTCTTGAATTCCCTCCCTAAAACTCTCTCTATCTCTTTTTTCTCTCTCTCCTTTTAAGATGCTCCTTAAAACTGACCTCTTTGACCAAACCTTTGGCCACTTGTCCTGATATCTCCTTATATGGCTACAGTGTCACATTTTTCTGTAATGCTTTTTTTGAAGAACCTTGGAATGTTTTATGACATATCTGCAAGTTGTTTTTGACTTAGTGTTCTGATGTAGGCTGTGAATTGTCCTTTCCCAAACCTCCAGACCCACAAATTCAAACCAGACAAATCAGAAATGCAAGTGCAACTATTTTTTTTTTTCATTTGTTCATGACATGTGAGAATTGCTGACCAGTCCAGGGTTTGTTGCCCATCTCAAATTACCCTTGAAGGTGGTGAACCACTCCAGCCCTTGTGGTGTAGGTAAACCCTGCAGGGATTTGGCCGGCGGGGGGAGCGATGGGGGGTCAGGTAGTTCCAGGATATTGTTTGAGTAACTTGGACTTCAAAGCTAAATTATCAGGGTTTGGGATGGGGGGGCGGGGGGTGGAAGGTGGGGAGGTAAGGCAAATAAATGCAATAAATTTTAACCTCAGTGCTGATGTACTATCCATTTTACAACAGCTCTTTTTCCCCCCCCCCCTTTTGGGGGAGTGGTAGTGGGGTGTTATTGCCTTTGATCCTCAGACTGCAGTTTGGCTACTCCATCAATGAGCATTAGATAGTTTGCTGAAAATATCACTTTGTATAACTGGAGTGTTAAAAGGTAAACTTATTGGAGCTTTTTTGCATTGCTGATGATATGTATTAAAAATCCAGAGAATGATTTATATGAACAATCTCCTCGCAAATCTATTGGGTTAAATATCAGCTGCAACCTTTCAAATTCATTGCAATCGTTAAAGTGTAGGATATTATATCCTTAGAATTTTTTAAAATGCTGCAGGGATAGTTGTTTCTCTGATTGAGTTAACTACAATAAGTTATTTCTAATTTGTAACAACTTCATGAAAAGATTAAGTGAGTGGCTGACAGCAGAGTTCAGTATTTTAGGCTGAGTTTATACTGTACTCACTAGGCCCGTTAGATGGCTATTCTACACACTCAAAACTACTTTGCATTGACACAAAAGGTTGCAGTGCGAACGCTGACTCGGGTGGGGGGGGGCACTTTGAACACAAGTTCTGGGAGTGGAGGGGAACTGTGAACGCGGCTGTGAGAGAGACGGGAAAGTGTGAACATGGGCTCGGAGGGGCGAAGGGAGGGGCAATGTGAATGTATCTTCAAGCTGGGAGGAAAAGCAGACAGAACTAGACTTGAAATACATGCCTCCTGTTACCTGGTTATGGCAAGGTGTTGATGGTGACCCTGGAGGAGTCTGATCCAAGTTATGATGACTAGTAATGGTTGCCAAATGATAGCAGTTAGCAGCACATTGTGTGAAACCTATTGGTGTCTGTGAACCCGAATAGCTCCCTCTCCTGAACAGAGCTTAATTACACACCTCAGAAATGGAAACACCGTGTAACCTGAATTTTGTTGGGGGCATAGTGTTTTTTTGGGGCATTACTCTTTAGCCAGACACTGAAGACTGTTTATAGCTGTATAGCAGTGTTCAGATTAGATTGCAGACAAATAATTCTTGAACAGAATTGAAAACTTCCCCAGTGCTAGAAAAATTCTAAACCAATGGGAATGATTTTGGATTTGCACAATTAACTGGGAAATTTTGTTTCTATTTAAAAACCTTGCAAATGACACTGAACACTTGGCAGGCATCAGTTGCCACACTGAACATGATTTTTGACTGTTGTTGGCCCTTCATGCTTGCCTGCCAATCCTATTTGTTTGCGCTCTCTTCCTGTGAAGCTGCTTTTAGACCTTTGATTTGTCACAATTGATAGCCTAATTTTTCTGAATGAATAAATTAGAACTGGGCGGCACTTCACTGATTTTGACATCTGAATGGCACCAAAATCAGCCAATACAGTTTTTAATAAAGTCAATTTTAAGGCCTTTGTGTTTCATTGTGGTTTTGCTGCTTGTGTGTTGTAATTTACTTTCATACTTCTGACTTGTCTTTTACCTACCTGGAATCTTAAAACCAACAGAAATCTTGCCTTTAGAATATACTCCAGTTTGCAATTAACATGTTGTTTGCTTAATTGCGTAGGCCTCAAATTTTCAACTCTGTTCCGTGTTTAAATCCCTCCATGGAACTTTCCCACTTACAGTTCAAAGAAATTAGAGACATTATTTCCATACTTTTCATTCCTATGGTTCCTGCCTGTCTGAATCCCCCCACTTCCTATGCTTCACCAGCCTGGTCTTCAGCCACCTCTGTTAAGGCATTCCATTTCCATTTTTCCTTGTCCCTCTGTGAAGTACCTTATTCACTGTATGAATGCAAGTTCATTTCCAAATGGACCACTTATGTGGGTTTAATGTTGTGTACTCATCTTCTTTAAATAGTGCCGTGTTAACCTTTATGTCCAGCTGAACAGACAGTCTAACATCTTATTAAAAAGACAGGACTGCGAGCAGTGCAGCACACTCTCAGTACTTCACTGAAGTATCAATCAAGGTTTTGTGTTCAAGTCTGTGAAGTGGAGCTGAACCTATAACCTGCTGACTGAGATGAGAGCACTACCCACTAGGCCAAGCTGATGTTTATAGAAATTAACATTTAGAAAATTGGTAGAATGAATCTGCATTCAATAGCTCCTCCATTAAGACCGCAGTACAAAACACCACTGCCCTTTTCTATATTGTGCCTCTGAAGGTAAGTTTTTAGCTAACTTGAAATATTCTTCTTTGTAGTTTAAATGGATTTTCAACACTTGAGGCTGCAAGTGATATTGTGGAAGCCTTAATGTGTTAGTATCAAACTCCTCTCCCCTGGTTTTAATGGAGACACTAACCTATTTGAAGTAAATTGGAAAAGTGTATTAAAATAGTGGAGAGAGGAATTACATCAGATTACACCGATCCCAGTCATTTCCAAGTGAAGTGAAGCTAGCACTATATATTTTACTGAAGTGTTTTAGTTAGTTTCCCCAGTTTGAATTAAACTAATCTAAATAATTATTTCCACAGCTTACACCAGTTGAAAAGTATGCAATGAATTACTTAGAGCTGACTCAAGCATTTGTGACTCCTGCAGAGCAGAGACCGCCAGAGGTAAGTAAGATGTTGAATATTTGCCTTTGTCTATTACCTGTGGAACTCTTGTGCTCTTTGCACCTAATACAATGCGAATGAGACTTATTATTTTTATACATTTGTTCTCGGGATGTAGGTGAAGTTGGCAAGGCAGCACTCACTGCCCAAAGATGTTGGTGCTGAGCCTCAAGTGTTTATTTTTGCAGTTGTTTGCTTAGTTGCTCCATTGAAAGGCATCAAAATCAAACAGAATGTAGGGCTGGAGTTATGTGTATGCCCAGACTGGCTAAAGGGGTAGGGGTGACCATTTCGTTTCCCTGAACACTGGAACCGTCAGATGAAGAATGACGGGCCTTGGCTTTCCACCGTCTTGGTTTTTTTTTATTCGTTAACGGGATGTGGGTGTCACTGGCTGGGCCAGCATTTATTACCCATCCCTAATTGCCCTTGAGAAGGTGTTGGTGAGCTGCCTTCTTGAACCCCTGCAGTCCATGTGGTGTAGGTACACCGACAGTGCTGTTAGGAAGGGAGTTCCAGGATTTTGACCCAGCAACAGTGAAGGAACGGCGATATATTTCCAAGTCAGGATGGTGAGTGACTTGGAGTGGAGCTTCCAGGTGCTGGTGTTCCCATCTATCTGCTGCCCTTGTCCTTCTAGGTAGTAGAGGTCATGGGGTTGGAAGGTACTGTTGAAGCAGCCTTGGCGAGTTGCTGCAGTGCATCTTGTAGATGGTGCACACTGCTTCCACTGTGCATCGGTGGTGGGGGGAATGGATGTTGGTGGTGGTGAGTGGAGTGCCAGTCAAGCGGGCTGTTTTGTCCTGGATGGCGTCGAGCTTCTTATGTGTTGATGGAGCTGCACTTATCCAGGCAAGTGGAGAGTATTTCATCACAAACCTCATTTGTGCCTTGTAGATAGATGGTGAACAGGCTTTGAAGAGTCAGGAGATGAGTTATCCTCTGCAGAATTCCCAGCCTCTGAGCTGCTCTTGGAGCCACATGCTGACAAACGGATAGATTGAGTTTAAATTCATGGCTTGACATTCTGAAATTCGAACCTGTGACCTCTGACTACTCGATGAACACATCAGCTTCCAGGTTTGGAGGCTGTATTTGGTGTAGTCATGATGGGTTTTTAACTTAGGTTATTAGCACAGCAGATGTCGTCGATTTAAAGCTCTGAGCAATGGAAGTGCCAAATCAATTAAAAAGTATCTGAAATAAAGTTGCTGGTTGCATTTTTCCCAAACGTGCAAGGACTGTATTCTCGTGCTGGAACAAACAGCTTTAACTCCTGTCATTTCTGGCTGTGTCAGGATCATGTAAAAGCAGCCAAGCGAGTGTGGGAGTTTGGACACTTGCACTCTCTGAAGGAGGAAAGGAAGAGGCAACTAGAGGATGAAGAAAATGATGTATTGTTCACCTACAGTCGGGAGGATGCTTACAATAAGGTACCTTTTGGTCTTGATGTTGGAACAAAACTCTCCTTACGAACAATAAAAACAGAAAATGCTGAAAATACTCAGCAAGTGTGGAGAGAAACAAAATTAATGTTTTGGGTCAAATACCTTTCATGCAGAAAGACAGAAATGATGTAATAGGTTGTAAGCCAGGAGAAGGTGAGAGGGAGCTGGAGGAGCAAAAGGGAAGGTTTCTGATAGGGTGGCGGGCAGGAGAGATTAAATGACAAAACATTTCATGGTAAAGGAAATGAGCAATGGATATCGTAAAGAAATAAAAGATGTGTCCAGATGAGGGGCAAATAGATACATAGCCATCTAAGTGCAATGTGAAGAGATAAAGAAAGAAACTAAGCAGGCAAAAGAAACATATAGAGCAAGATGAAGACAGAGGTTACGATCTGAAATTTATTAAACTCAAGTTCAGAAGACTGTAGAGTGCCAAGTCGAAAGATGAGGTGCTGTTCCTCATTGGAATGCTGTAGCAGGCTGAGGGCAGAAAGGTCAAAGTAGGAGCAAGGTGGAGAATTAAAATGACAAGCAATAGGGAGCTCGGGGTCATACTTGTGGACTGAACAGAGGTGTTTCGCAAAGTGGTCACCACGCCTGCACTTAAGAGTAGTGAATGCAGTTTGGTAAATTGAAAGAAATACAAATAAATCGTTTCACTTGGAGGGAGTGTTTGAGGCGCTGGATGCTGAGCAGGGAGGAGGTAAAAGGGCAGGTGTTGCATCTCCTGCGCGTGCGTGGAAAGATGCTGTCGCAAATGGACGGGATGGTGGGGGGTGACTGAGGAGTGGACCAGGGTGTCACGGAAGGAATGACCCCCTTCAGCATACTGAAAGAGAAGGGCAGGGGGAGATTTTTGGTGGCGGCATTAGGCTGGAGGTGGCTCAAATGATGGAGGTTGATCCATTGAATATAGAGGTGGGCAGGGTGAAAGGTGAGGAGCAGGGAACCCGGAGGAAGGGATGGGGTGAGAGCAGAAGTGTGTGAAATAAATCAGACACCTTGGAGTGCCTTGTCAACCACACTGGGGTAGGGGAATCCTTGGTTGAGGAAAAAGACATATCGGAAGTGCTAGTATGGAAGTTTGCATTGTGTGAATATGCGACAGAGACTGAGAAACTGGGAAAATGGAATGGAGTCCTTGCAAGAAGTGAGGTGTAAGGAAATGTCATCAAAGTATCCTTGGGAGTCCATGGGCTTGTGGTTAATGGTAGTTGATAGCCTGTCTCTGAAAAGGGAGACAGAATTCCAGGAAGGGAAGGGAAGAGTCGGGAGATGGACCAGATGAAGATGAAGGCTAGAGAAGGGTGGAAATTGGAAACAAAATCAATGAAATTTTCCAGTTCATGGCGAGAACAGGAAGCAGTGCTGATACCCAGAGTCATCAGTGTACTGGAGAAAGGGATGAGGGAGGGGGCCTGCATTTGAGTGGAATAAAAAATGTTCCATATATCCCACAAAAACACAGACATAGTTAGTTCGCATTGTAACACCTTTTATTTGGAGGAAGTGAGTAGAGTTGAACGTGAAATTGTTCAGTGTTAGAACAAGTTCAACCAGGTGGTGGATGATGGGAACTGGTTGAGCCTCCATTTAAGGAAGAACTGGAGAGCTTCTAGTGCATGGTGGAATTGTAGAGGGTATTAGAAGTGTCATGGATATAGGAAGAAAGAGACTGGACAAGGGGAGAAAGAAAACTGAGAAAGGAAGAGAGAGGTTCAGTGGGGCAGGAACGGGCTGAAACAAAATGTGAACCAGGACAGTTTTGTTTATGGATTTTGGGAAGGAGGTAGAAGTGGGCTGTACAGGGTTGGGAGACTGAGGTTGGAACAGTGGAGGGAAGATCTCCAAAGGAGATGAGGTCAGCGACAGTACTGAATGTAATGGCTTGATGTTTGGTAATGGTGTCATAGCCCAGGGGAGATGGGAGGGAGAGTCGTAAAGTTGGCAATTGGCCTTTGCTAGGTAGGGATAAGGATGCCAGCTGACGAGCGCTTCCTTGTCAGGTCAGACATGAGAGAAAGGTGTGCCATAAGTTCAGAAGACGATAGGTTGGTGTGCGTCAGATGAGTAGAGGAATTGAGACTGCTGATGCCAGCAGTTCTCAATGAAGCTGTAGAGAAGGCCTGAGGCCAGAGGGAGAAGTCCAGTTGGAGGAAGAATTTTGGAGACAGGCGAAAGGGTCCGTTACTTAGAGGGAAGATTCCTGTCCAAAGAAGTGGGCACAGAGGCTGAGGCGACAGAAGACGAGCTCTGAATTTTGAGCTTGACACAATTCTTTGAGGTGGGGACATAAGTGGATGAAGCTGAGGCCTTTTCTGAGGATAGAACTTTCAGAGTCTGAGAGAGAGGAAGGTCAAAGAGTATTGTGAATACCCAGCAAGGGGTGAGATTTGAGGAAGAGATGGGGTTGGAGGGGAGGAAGGATTCAGAGGGGTGCTGGTACGCGTGAGTTGGTGAAGCTTACGATCCTTAATGAAGTTTGTTGGTGTACTGGTGCAGGGCTTGGTGCAGTGTGGATCCCAGTGTTGCACACTTGCTGTTTCTCACCTTGGATGATCCACACTAGGGAGTAAAGTAGCAGAATCCCTTCCCCAGCAGAAAGGAATAACCATGCTGAAGCTAATTGTGTGGAAGGTGGGATGGGGTGGTGGTGTTGGTGAGGTGGTAGGCAGAAAGATTTGTGTTTATTACATGGCACCTCAGCTCCTCTCTTAGGAATGTCCCAAAGTGCTTTGAAAGACAATGTCCTACTTTGAAGCGTAGGTAAGAGTGCTGGCTAGTTTAGCCACAGTAAGATCCAACTAATCGGCGCTTGGCTGAATGCTGGGTCGTTCCATTTTATTGTGGCATTGTTTGAGGGAGAAACGTTGACATCAGTAGAATCCCTCCTATGTGAGCTGTACAATTGGATTCTTGGCAGCCACCTTAAAATGGAACAGAGCTTGCCTCTAACACCGGATGGACAATCCCTCTGTCACTCCTTTGGTACCTCCTGAGAACATTGGCATGAATTCTGTGCCAAAACCTCAGGTGGAGCTGAAACCCTCAACCTTTTTTGACTCTGATAAGAATGCTGCCAACTGGGCTGAGTGGCAGACTTGGCAAGAGCTGAGAACCAGGCCACATGCCCATCCATCAATTTAGAAATAGTGTTCAACCTGAGGTGATTGTCCGTGAGGGGGGGAGACCAGAAACAGGGATCACAAATATGTGTTGGTAAGTAATACATCTAATAGGGAATTCAGGAGAAATTTCTTTACCCAGTGAGTAGCAAGAATGAGGGACTTGCTACCACAGTAAGTAGTTGAGGCGAATAGCATCGATGCATTTAAGGTGAAGTTAGCTAAGCGCTTGAGGGAGAAAGGAATAGAAGGATATGCTGATAGGGTTACATATTAAAGAGTGAGAGGAGGCGCATGTGAAGCAGAATCACCAGCATGAACCAGTTGGGCTGAATGGCATGTTTCTGTGCTGTAACTTCTACATATTTACTAAGACATAAAAAGAAAATCTGATGATGAAAAGGCAATCGTGAAATGGTTTGTGCTGTTTTCTTTGCAAGACGATTTCAATCATTTTTTTTTTTACTCCTTTTTGTAAAGGAATATGTGAAAGAAGGTCAGGATGGCCAGACTGAAATAATGCCTGTGAGTTTCCACACACTTCTTTAAAAGGAATTCAAGTATTTGTGCAATTAAGGGGTGAGTTGGTAACACTAATTTCGATTTGTGGCAGATTTGGACTCCTCCAACACCGCCCCAGGATGACAACGACATCTATATGGATCCTGTAATGTGCCTGATGTATGACACTACTCCTATTCTGGAATCCAAACTACCCCCAGTTTACGTCCGCAAGGAGCACAAGAGACTAAAGATGGATCCATCAGGTAAGAAAAGGTTCTTTCCAAACATAGGAGGAATGTAGTGTAATGTTTTACTCGGTTGCATCTCAATTTAAATGTTGATCGATAAAGGAACCATATTTAACTTCCTAGAACATAGGAATATAGGATTTAGGAGCAGGAGAAGGCCATTCGCCCCTTTGAGCTTGATCTGATTGTGGCCTTAACTCCACTTGCCTGCTCCCCCCATAACCCTTGATTCCCTTGCCTATGAAAAATCTGTCTAACTCAGCCTTGAATAAATTTAATAACCCAACCTTCAGTGCTTTCTGGGGAAGAGAATTCCACAGACCTACAATCCTCAGAGAAAAAAATTCTCCTCATCTCCACCTTAAAAGGCAGACCTCTTATTCTTAAATTGTGCCCCCAAGTTCTAGTCTTCCCCTCAAGAGAAACATCCTCTCAGCATCCACCCTGTCAAGTTCCCTCAGGATGTTATCTGTATCAAGAAGATCACCTCTCATTCTTATAAACTCCAATGGGCATAAGCCCAACCCTGTTCAACCTTTCTTCATAAGATAAGCCCTTCATCCCAGGAATGAGTCGAGTGAACCTTCTCTGAATTGCTATTATATCCTTTTTAAAATAAGGAGACAAAACCATACACAGTACTTCAGATGTGATCTCACCAAGGCCCTCTACAGCTGTAGTAAAATTTCCCGACTTTTATATTCCATTCCCCTTGCAATAAGCATCACCATTCCATTGCACTCTCAACATTGCTTCTGAGCTACAGATGTAGTAAATAGACTAAATTAGAGCAGTATGGGTGAATGTTAGAAATAGTCATGGCACTTCATCGCTTTTTGTAAGTCTTTAAACAGTTTTAAACTCACTTTAAGAAACTGAGTAAAATTCAACTTGTAAAGGGTGTAGGAAAATAGGAAGATACAGAAACAGCAGAGTCACTGCAACCTATCCGATAGTCCCAAAAATGAGCACCCCTCAATCATTTCTGCATAGAGCAGTCCATCCCACATGTTAACCTCCCACTGTGTAGTTAAATCTATTGTCATCATACTGTCTGTCTTCTAAGCATCAGCCTATGGCCTCTGGTGCCAATCCCCATCGTATTATCGGGGTCCAATTTGACTCTTAACTTCACACATTTCTACTGGACAGCTGGTTGCAGATAAATGAAATCTTTCAAATGAACAGAATAAATGGTCAAAGAGAACTGCTAACATATACGCATGAATCACACTTTGGAAAAGGGCATGCGGTAAGCATCACAGGTTAATATTACACCCTACTTCCAGTTTAAAATTGTATATAAAATCATAAGAAATGGGAAATGGAGTTGGCCATTCTTCCCACCGAGCCTGCTCCGTCATTTGATAAGGTCATGGTTGATCTAAATTTGGCCTTAACTCCAAATTCCTGTCTGGATCCCATAACCCTAGACTCCCTTGTCAATCAAAAATGTAACTCAGCCTTGAATATATTCAATGACCCAACCTCCACTGGAGGTTCTTCAATGGAAGAAAATTCCAAAGACTAACGACCCTCTGAGAAAAGAAATTCCTCCTCATCTCCGTGTTAAATGGGAGACCTCTTATTTTGAAACTGTGCCCTCTAGTCCTAGATTCCCCTACAAGTGGAAATATTCTCTCAGCATCAACCCTGTCAAGCCCCTTCAGAAGCTTATGTTTCAATAAGATCACCTCTTATTCTTCTAAACTCCAATGAGTATAGTCTCAACCTCTTCATCCTTTCCTCATAAGACAACCCCTTCATCCCAGGAATCAATGAACCTTCTCAGAACTGCTTCCAATGCAAGAATATCCCTCAAGTAAGGATCCCAAAACTGTACACTGTACTCCAGGTGTGCCATCTCCAATGCTTTTCAGTACTTTTTAAACTCTATCCCCCTTGCAATAAATGCTGACATTCCATTTGCCTTCCTAATTACTTGCTGTTACTGCTTGCTAACTTTTTGTGATTCGTTGTACAAGGACACCCAGATCACTCTACCACAGTGTTCTGCAGTCTTTGTCCATTTAAATAATATTCTGTTTTTCTACTCTTCCCGTCAAGGTGGACAACCTCACATTTTCCCATCACCTACCGAATTTTTGCCCACTCACTTAACTTATCTATATCCCTTTGCAGGCTCTTTGTACCTCCTCACAATTTGCTCTCCTACCTATTTTTGTATCATCGGCAAATTTGGCTACAATACAGTGGATCCCTTCCAAGTCATTAATACAGATTGTAAATTGTTGAGATCCCAGCACTGTTCCCTGCATCACTCCACTAGTTACAGTTTGCCAACCTGAAAATGACCCATTTATCCCTACTCAGGTTTCCTGTTTGTTAGCCAGTCCCCCTATCTATGCTAATATATCACCCCCAACACCACGAGCTCTTATCTTGTGCAGTAACCTTTATGTGGCATCAAATGCCTTCATTGAATGCCTTATGGAAATTGAAATGCACTCCATCTACTGCTTCCTCTTTATCCACCCAGCTTGTTACATCCTTAAAGAACTTTAATAAAGTTGTCAAACATGATTTCCCTTTTGCAAAATCGATAGACTAACTGGCCTACAGTTTCCTGCTTCTGTCTCCCTATTTTATTGTATAGTAGTGTTACATTTGTGGATTTTCCAATCCTTTGGGATCTTTCCAGAATCTAGGGAATTTTGAAAGATTATAACCAAATACATCCACTATCTCCACAGCCACTAAGACTATAGGATGAAGGCCACCAAGTCCAGAACTTGTCGGCCTTTAGTCTGAATAGTTTTCCTCGCATTTTTCCTCCAGTGATCGTTTCAAATTCCTTTTGCCTCTTGATTTTCTACTACCTTGTGATGCTATCTTCATTTTCTTCTGTGGAAACAGATAGAAAATACTTGTTCAAAGTCTCTGCCATTTCCTCGTTTCCATTATTAATTCCCCAGTCTCATCCTTTAAGGGACCAATGCTTTAACTATACTCTTCCTTTTTATATACTTGAAGGAGCTTTCCCTCTCTCGTATTCCAATTTCTCCCTTTTTTCAAGCCATCCTTTACTGGTTTCTAAAATTTTCCCCATCTTCTGGGCTACCACTAATCTTTGCACCAATGTAAATCCTTTCTTACAATTTGATAGCATCCATAACTTCCTTCGTTATCTATCCTTTGCGTAACGTCTTTCTATATATAATGGTTAAAAGCCTATCCATAAAACAATTTTATTGATAAATTGAATAACGTGCATTTAATGTAAAAGTGCAGTGTGGCGGTATCAGTGTGGGAAATACATGCAAGAACTGAGCTTGTTGTCGAGCCCTGCTTCCTCCGTTTCCCCCCAAATGAACCATGCCAACTGAGATCTCTATGGCAAAGATAAGGAAAGAAGAATGCAAGCATCTTGTGCTAGTCAGCATCATTGTTAAACTGATGTTTCCACTTGTGGCGGAGTCCAAAACTAGGAGCCATTAATATAGGATAGTTACTAATAAACCCAATAGGGAATTCAGGAGAAGCTTCTTTTCCCAAAAAGTGGTGAGAATGTGGAACTCGCTACCACAGGGAGTGGTTGATTTGAAAAGTATGGATGTGTTTAAGTGGAAGCTAGATAAACATGAGAGAGAAAGTAGAAGGATATCCTGATGGGGTGAGATAAAGAGGTTTGGCGGGGAGGGGAAAGGCATACATGGAGCATAAAGATTGGCATGGACCAATTGGGTTGAATGGTGTGTCTCTGTGCTGTGTAGATGCTGTGCTGGTGTTCTGGAAGGAGGACAGGCACACACACCCTCGTATCAGAGAAAGGTGCTGCCTCGAACATCAGGAATAGTTGGTGGCAAGTTGTATTAAAAACACTCATCTGGCATTGCTTTTTTGCATGTGCGGAAAGTAAGACCGCTTGACCTTTGTTGTTACAGCTGCTGGAAAGAAATTTAAGAAAGCTCGGCATGGTGAGCCAGTCACCCCGCCACGGTCACTGTTCGACAGGTCCACACCATGCATGTTGAAGATGCGCCGTGAGGCTAAAGATCAGAAGAAGAACATGTTCATGAAACAGCAGACGTCATTCGCTAAACCGTTGCCCACGCTGACCAAGCCCCCCGTGGACAGTGGGACAGACAGTCCTGAGTGGCTGATCAGTGAGGACTGGGCTTTGCTGCAGGTAGTACTCCCACTCATGTTTGATCAACATTTGCTGCAGCATCTGGGGGTCAGAAAACACACATGATGAACAAAATGGGTAGCTGGAGGAAGGATGGGGCCCTGAGTAATTCACAGGAGGGTCAGGGACTACTTGCGAGGGTTGGGGACTGGCCTAGCCATTTATGCAAGTTTAAAAAAAAATGTCAACCTGAATTAAATCACTGCCTGTGGCCATCAGTACTTAACATGGTCGAAATTTATTTCTCAATTCCTCCCTCCGTTTCCATATCAAAAATGTTTGTGTCGTGTCTGGATGGCTTTGCTGCATGGATGGTGAGCTGTTTCCTAACCAACACACAAGGCTAGTTGCCAAAATAATGTGCAGATTGTAAGAATATTATTCTCAGAAGGGGATTAGATAATTGAATTTAACTTTAACTTCAGCTTATGGGAGAAGCACATGCGGAAACAATCCTATGAGTAGGATTCATTTTGAGTTGCTGTAGCAAAGAGGCAGTAAACATAATGGGCAGAATGGCCTCTTTGCTGTGAAGTTTCACGGGTGTGTGGAGCGTAAGTAGAGTCAATAGGATCCGGAGCATGAAACTTTTAACTTAATACATCACTCAGCGAAGCTAGTGTGATGAATGAGGGATATCACTTTGCATGTCTTGCTCTGATGCTGGGTTTGTGGTACATTGTGGAGACCCAGTATGATCACTGATCTGGAAGTGTTTGATGCTGATACTGAATCCTCTTTCACCTTGTGAATTAAATTGAACAGTGAAGCACAAGTGCATTGCATCAGAAAGAGAAAGGCATTGGGTGGCATGGATACCATCCTCCATATGTCATCCTCCCTAACCCCCTAAACAATCTGATGGAGAATTGCTGTACTGCATAGAATTTGATTTTTAAAAATCCTTGGGGTTGAATCCACTGTATTTGATGGGAGACCTGCAGAGGCCTTGGAGAAGTGATGCATATGACATTTGCAGGGTTCCCACCGCTCTTCTGACGAATTTATGGCCAATTCTGGTACCACCCTGTCTGCTGGATGCCTCGGCTAAGAGAGGGTGCAGGAGAGATTTACTAGAGTGGTACCAGAGATGAGGGACATTAGGTAAGTGGTGAGACTGGAGATGCTGGGACCGCCCTCCTTCAAACAGGGAATGTTAAGGGGAGATTTTAATAGAGTTCAAAATAATGAAAGGTTTTGATAGCAGATAGGGAGTAAGAATTTCCACTGGCAGTGGGATCAGTAATCAGAAGACACAGATTTAACAAAAGAACTAGGGAGGAGTAGAGATGAAAATTTTTATGTAACGAGTTATGATGATCTGGAATGTGCAGCTGGTGGAGGCTGATAAACTTGCAACTTCCAAAGAAATTGGACAAATGCTTAAAGGGGAGAAAGTTGCAGGGCTATGAGAAAAGAACAGGGGAGTGATAATAATTGGACAGCTTTTCAAATAATCTCCTTCGGCACTGGATGATTCTATAATCAGGAGAACCTCCTGCGGAAATTCAATCCCATATTTTTAAAGGAGTGAAAATACTGCTCAGATCAAATGGTCCTTCGGTACCTCAACACATTGTGACTCTTATTAGCATAGTGCATAATGTGGTGGAAGGTTTTGTTGTTTGCATCTCAAAGGCCTCAACAAACATGTTAATGATTCCATAGCTTTCTTTCTAATGGAGCAGTTTTAATCACCTTGTTTATTGTTTGTTGCTGATAGGCTGTGAAACAATTGCTGGAATTGCCTTTAAACCTGGCCATCATTTCCCCGGCACACACACCGAACTGGGATCTTGTCAGCGATGTAGTTAACTCCTGCAGCCGCATTTACCGATCACCCAAACAGTGTCGCAACAGATACGAAAATGTAATAATACCGAGGGAAGAAGGAAAGGTAAAAGCCACTTTACTGTTAGACCTTCGATAACAGTGCATTTACACGTTTGAATGTTTTATTATTCAGGACGAGCTGAAAGTCTGTATGCTGTGTTCACCTATTGGTTCATATATGTTGTTTTTGAAGCCTAGTGCATACATAGATTTATTTAAAGGAGAAGGTTAGATACAAATTTTAATGTACTGGGGGCCATTAGAATATGAAATAATTCACCCCAAGGTGCTATTGGAGCAAAGGCTACATCATTTGAATTGGGAAAGTATTTGAAAAGGAAGCATATAAATTAAAAATGAGAAAAGGCAGTCAGTGGGTCAAGAATTATCGTCTTTAATCGAAGATCCGACACCAATATAGGAGCAATGGGCTGAATCGTCATTTGGTACTTTAATTGCTATGACTTTGGAAAGTACTGTCTAAAGAAACGGTGATATACTGTGAAATAGACTATGCAGGATGCTTCTGGTTCAAATTAGAGCTATTTGGATAATTGGCTTATTCTAGGTGCACACTTTGTCTATATCCGCGCTACTTTGTATATATACTGCAGTATGGCTGACCAGGAAACTCTCTTGCTCTTACCTTATACATATGTACGAAATAGGAGGTTCCTTGGAAAAAGGAATCTTGCTCCAGAGGCAGGACAGGTGTTGACTGTTCGTGTGAAGCTCAGTCCGAAAGCCTTGTGTTAATGAATTCTGTACCTTCATTGAAATGTAGCAGTGTTACATTGCGCACAACGGCAAGGTGTCCAGAGGGTTTCTGCATTTTACTACCCAATTCCCACTCAGGGTGCAGCCCGTTAGCAATACAGTGCTGGTCCAAAAATGACATACCCTGACCTGAAGCAGGGCTGAAGAGCAGCGCCAAAATTGAAAGTACCGTTGTTCCGATTTGTGCAGCTGCTGCAGACCAACAACAAGATTTAGTCCAAGCAACCTGCTGCGTTCTGTAGGACCAGCAAGAAAGCCGCAGTGCATTGACTTAGAGAGAGAAGAGTAGCCCGGGAAACAATTCTGCTTATTGCTGTTGAACGCCTACACTAGTGAACAAAAAAAAACCGCACGTAACAAACATTACGTGCAGAAGAGTGAAGTGCTGGAAGCGCAATACATGGACAAGTGGGTAGCATGGGAATAGAAGTGCTGCAATTCTAGTTAATGCTGACTCTCCAGGTTAGCAATGGCAATAAATATTGAATAAAATTGTGGGTGCAGATGTCTGTTAAAACCACAGAGCAGAAAGATGACCTTTAAAGGCTTAATTTGCAACAGATAAAGAGCTTTAGAAAGCGATTTATTTTCTTTGGATACGACAAACCCACTCCTAAAATTTTAAATCAGCACTTCTGTTTGCAGGAAGCTTATAAATTGCACAACTATGCATATAACATTTTTGAATATGATAACTTTATTAATAGCAGCGTAGGATCGTGATGTTACGTCACTTTTTTAATATACAGATTGTACAGGACACCACCTAAGGCTTCTCCGCCTTCAGTACCATGCCCTAAGAGGAGCTAGTGAACATGGACTTCCATTGGATTAGTCCATGGCTGTGCTTGGCAAAGTACTGCAGTGGTTTGCCATTGTCTTCTGCAGTATGGCTGACCAGGAAACTCTCTTGCTCTTACCATATACTCTCTTGCTCTTACCATATACATATATACGAAATAGGAGCAGAAGTAAGCCATTCGGCCCTCGAGCCTGCCTGCCATTCAACAAGATCATTGGATGATCTGTTTGTGTTTCGAGTTCTAAATGCCCTTCTACCCCTGATAACCTTAGATTCTTGTTAGGCAACGGAATCAATCTGCCTCTGCCTTATAAATATTCAGTGACCCTGCTTCCACCACCACCTGAGGCTGAGAGTTCCAAAGTCGCACAACCCTCTGATAGAAAACATTTCTCCTCATCTCTGTCCTAAAAGGGTGACCTCTAATTTAAAAACAGTGACCGCTAGTTCTGGGCTCACCCAAAAGAGGAAACATCCCTTCCACGTCCACCTTGTCAAGATCATTCAGAATCTTACATACTTCGATCAAGTCACCCCTCACTCTACTCAACTCTGATGTATTGGAAGGATTTACAGGCTGATAATTAACCTGTTTGACCACATTATGAATGCACCTTGCGTGGCCATCAAGCTCTGGGGTGGGACTGGTTGAACCCAGAGCTTCTGGCCCAGAGGTAGGGACACTACCACTCTGCTACAAGACCCCACCACTAAGGCTCGTGAAAGTAAAAGAGAAAATGATAGAATTGAGAAACCAATGATCAATCTGACCAATAGCTTTGTGTTTTAAACACCTGAAGATTGTAGGAGGAAGGAATATTTCATGTGTTCAGAGACCCTGATAAAGAATAAACTAGAATTGTGAGGCTTTGTAATCAGCCTTGATATCAACAAGATGCAGAGAAAGAGTTTGTTAGTTCGCATACTTGGACCATAGATGGAACAACCCAGCCCTACAGCCCCCATCTCCTCATTCTCCACTAAGAAAAGTTCAATTTGGTTTAGCTTTACTTCGCTCTGAAAGTAACGCCACAGTTTGTGACAGGATTTTGATAGGACATGAACGTGTATTGTCCTGCTTTCTGTTTCATTACTTTGTAAAATTGTGTCCACTGTGTTAATATTTTACTTTGAGCAGATGACTAGAAAGCTTGTTGATTCTGCTCTCATTCACTTTCAGTTGATATATGATGCTAATCCAAAGAAAAAAACAAAAAGCATTTATAAGGTAAGTTCATCCTTTTACAATTCATTGCTCAATAATATTATTTTAAATTAATATTATATGCATTTTTATAAGATGCAAATGATAAATTGACATTTATTTTTATTTAAAGAACAAGAACAGTCGCCCACTGCGAACCAGCCAAATCTATGCACAAGATGAGAGTGTTATGCATACTCAGCTCTTCACGAGCCACTTTGAGCTTGTGAAGCTTATAGCTGGCAAAAGAAGCCTGCCAATCAAACCTATGTAAGTGTTTTTCCATGTATTAGGAATTGCTGGACGATAAAGTTCACCTAAGTTCACTTTCTATAATGTTGGTAGTTGCACAATACATTAATGTATGACTAATGACTACAGTCAATCTCAATCATTTAATCTACAACAGACATAGACAGTGGTGGAGAGCTTTGGAAATCATTGATCCAACTACCCTGTTCCTCCCAAGCACATCGCCACACTTCATGACTCAAATTACCCACATACTATATCCTAAGATATAATTTTCTGGGAGAAGTCTATCAAATTTGTATCTGAATGAATCAATGCTAACTGCATTGCAAGTCATTCAACATCCAAAAAGAAACAATTAATATTTTGGGTCCCTTCATCTTAACTTCTCAGTGACAAATTTAGTTTCGTGTCTGTGTTCATGCCTGTTCTAGCCATCACTGTCATAGTTCAAATGTCTCTGAAGTAAACGGACCATAATTGTTGACCCTGACTTAGTTGGTAGCATTCGTGCCACTGAGTCAGATGAGTGCGAGTGCGTGCAACCTTCCTACAAAGTTGCTAACTGAGATTTTACCCTGAGAATTTCAGTGTAAAAAATATAACACAAGGGAATGTAGCAGACAGGTTAAAACATTTATTGTACAAATTTTGCCAACTGAAATTTCTGTGCTTGCATTGTGTTTTCTCAACCTTTGGAATCTCTAATGATTTACTTTATTTTCTAGGCTGGGAATGAATCCCTTTCAGAAAAATCCAAAGCACGCATCTGTATTGGCAGAGAGGTCTGAAAACATTTATTAGTTTTTGCTTTTTGACTCCTTCAGTATTTATTTTCTATAAATGGATGATACCAGAACTTTGACTTAGGAAAGGATGAGCAGGCTGGGTTTCTTTTCTCTTAAATGTGAAGGCAGGTTGGTGATCTAATAGAAGTCTTTGAAATTATGATGCGTTTTGGAAGAGTAGACACAAAGAACAGGGGGATTTTTCTGAGGCTCTTGACGGACTGTAGGAAGGGTGAGGAGGATAGGCTCAGGACAATGGGGAGAAATAGACATCGGGCCCAACATCTTCCCGTCTCCCTCCAGATTTCACAAGGACATGTTGCCATTGAGGTCAGGAATCCCCATGAGTGAAATGTGCAGGCAGTTAGGACAAATTAAGCCAATAAAGAGCCACTCTACGTGTGCAGTGGACTCTTTTCCAACAGCACGCAGGTTGCACACACTGTCTGCAACATGATTAGGTGAGGAAGGTGAGTGCACAGTGGGCAGTCAAAGCTCAGTCTGCTATCATGACAGTACTATAAGGGGGGAAAGCAGCATTCAGTGCATCAGCCACTGTGTAACATTAACACTGATGAGAACAACACTTTAAACGAGCACTTTGGGGATAGTTTGCAGCAAGAAAAACTTAAATGTCTTTCCAATGAGGCCAGTTGAAGATATAAACAGCTGTATTGACCTTTGAGGCTGCGTGTTTACATGGCATTAGGGGTTCCATTCATGGCTTCCTGCCAACTCCAGGAATGAGCACCTGCCTCTGTGACCTCGCAGCTTCCACCATGACCTCAAGTGATGTGTCCCTGAATCATGGGGCTGCCCTTCCCCTATTGCCTTTCCTTCACCTTCTGCTTCTGCAAATTTGCTGACCGTAATGCACTGTTCTGTCACTGTATGTGCTGCTGGTGTCCTTTTCTGGGCTTCCTGATTGCCCACCCACCCACTGCACTTAGCTGGATTCCACTCCTGGATGCGCTGCCTTAATTGGTCGGCCCCGTGCAAAACTCAGTTGGAGGGCCTGCTATGAGCAGGGTTGGGCTCTCCTCCAAAAGCTAAGTTGGTAAGATTCTTCCCAGTGCCCCCACCTGTGGGGAAGAGCTAACCTAGAATCCATCAATAAAAGATAGTCACCAAGAAATCAATTAGGGTATTCAGAAGAAACTGCTTTACCCAGAGGTTGGAAGGAACGTGGAACTTGCTACCACAGGGGATAGTTGAGGCAAATAGCGAAGTTGTATTTAAGGGAACACTAATAAGCATCTGAGGGAGGAGGAATTGAGGGTTATGCTGATGAGAGTTAAATGAGGAAAGGTGCGAGGAGCTTCAATTGGAATGTGAATGTCAGCATGGATCGATTGGGCTGAATGGCCTGTTCCTATCCCGTATATTCTGTTATTCCATGCAATATTGGAAATCTGAATACCGGAGAGTGCGTGTAACATTATTTATTTATTTATTGCCTTAGTGGAATCAACTATGACAAGCCTCTGCCACCAATCCAGGTCGCCACGCTTCGAGCTGAGCGCATATCAAAAGAGAAGAAGGTCAGTATTTGTATAAACATATATAAATACTATGGCACATTATCTTGCAATGGAAAATAAATGATCATTGTAAACATTATCAAAAATTAAAAGTTTAACTTTTAGCCAGCCATTGGCATCGATTTTACTTGAGACTTAAGAGGCAATAATATGGATTGCTTGTTCTCTGCAGTTTGTCAGATGTTAAAAAGTTATCAGAATACACAAGTGGAATTACATATCCTGCAATAATTTGTTTGGTAGACTTTATTGCACCGTGTACCTGAGTCGATATTAATTGCTGTCTTGTATTTTTAAGTCAATAATTAAAAATGGGCATTTTTTTCAGATATGCCCGGTAATATTTTTTTGAACAGATATATTTAAGAATGGTATGATCAAGGTTGAGTTCAGCATTTGTACAGCTTGTCTTAAGTTTCTTTGCTTTAAGATGCAAATTGGATGTACATGTTAGGATAATGCATTGCCATTGTTGTACTGCAAGAAAAATTGAATTGTACAGTTATATGAATTAAGCTATAAATATCACTGCAATGTGGGAACTTAATTTTAAAATTTAGAATTATATTTAAATGAAATAACTTTTCATTAAATGTAGACTATGCCTATGGTGTCAGGTTAACAATAGTAATATCCAGAAATGTAAGTGCTGCAAATACACAGTGGGTCATTCATTATTTGTATAGAGAATAGACCAGACAGGATGTTTTGGGTATATAGCTTTCACTTGATCATGGATCTAGCCCTGAAATGTCATGACTCGTCTTTTCTCTTTACAGTTGTTGATTGACATGCTGTATATTTTCCATAATTTTCTGCTCATATTTCAGATTTCCAATTTTGGAGATTTTTTGTCTTTTTATTTCATTTACAGCAGTTGGTATGCTTGCTGAAAACCAAGGCATCAAAAACCTGGAATTGGAAATTAAAATGAATTAGAGTGAAACTTGCTTTAACATTTTCACACATTAATGATTTGTATTTTTTTTAATGAACATAAAGGCATTAGCAGAACAACAGAGAGCCCAGCAACTGGCACAGCAGCAACAGCAGGCTCAGCAAAATACTCAGCCAGCTGTGCAACAACAACAGGGCTCGCAGGTTCAGGCTCCAGTGGTTCAGCAGGCTCAAGCTGTCGTACAAACTGCTGCATCCACTGTTGCCAACACTACAGTGCTGGTAAGAGAGATTGTTTTCATTTGCTCTGCCTTCATTGAGGCTTTTTTGTGCGCATGTGGGTGTGTGTGGTGGCAGGAATAATAGAACAGTACAGTACAGAAGGAGAGGTCATTTGGCCTCTTCAATAGAGGCATCTAGTTAGTCCTACTTTGCCGTTCTTTCCCATTGCTCAAAAAAATGTATTCCTGTTCGACCCTTTACCCAATTCCTTTTTGAAAGTTACTATTTAATCTACGTACACTTTGCTTTCAGGCAGTGCATTCCGGATCACAACAACTTGTTGCATTTTAGTTAAAAAGAATTGTTAAAAGACAAACCAGAAAATAAGAAATAGAGCAAATAGAATTCAGTTGCTAGAGCTCAAGGGTGAGGTATGGATTACCGGCTAGAGTCAGGCACCTCCTCAATTCTAAAGCACCCTTGCTTTTTGTTAGAAATGTTTAATTTTGATTGTTTCATTCGCATAAGACCCTGGCATATGTGACAATAATAAGCAAATTTTCCAGATTTTGATTTCTTAGTGCCTTATGAGACAGTGGGCATCAATTGGATCTGAGCATTTATTTTATCTCTTAGAACTTTCCACTTTTTTTTAAAAAAAACACTGATAGATTTGGGCATTTATTTTGACTCTTGGAACTTTTTGGTTTCAAAGAAAACACATTGAAAAATTTGTGAATCTCAGTCTTTAGATTGGACAGTGGGTCGGGAATGTGGACGGAATTGAATTGTGATTTGGCATCCCGAATATCATTCGGGTTTGGCCCTAGTATCTACACGCGTTTATTTTCTTTGCATGTTTCATTAAGTTTTCAGATCACAGTTACTTTAAAAACAATTGCAACTGGCACTTATGCAGCATCTTTAATAGAGCAAGTTGTCCTAGGACAGGTCGTAGGAGCGTTAACGGACACAACTAAACACTGAACCACACAAGGAGATATTATAAACAGGTGATTAAAAACTTAGTCGAAGAGGTAGGTTTTAAGGAGCATCTTAAAGGAGGAAGGACAGTTAGAGAGGTGGAGCGATTTAGGGAGAGAATTCCAGAGCTTGGGGCCCGTCCAAAGGATGCCTGTAAGGGGATTAACTCAGTTAATTGGTGTATTAGGGTGTAACAATGAATGCTGTTATATTTAGTGGAGATCTTTGTGGGGTTTACGTTGCTCCAAGCAAAATATCATTTTTCTCTTCTGTTTTTGTAGCAGGCTGGAACTATTAAAACAGCAGCTGGTACAACAAGCATTCAGACTGGTAAGTAATCGCTTTACAAAGAACTCATGATGATATTCCCAGCTCAACTCTCATTTCTGATTGTATTCACGTATTCTTGATTTTTATCTTTCCATTGTAGCCACCGTTGGAGGCAATGTCATTGTGAATACAGCAGCAGGAGTACAGCAAAGTACGTTTCAGCCTATTAACAAACGCCTCACTCCACAAGTTATCCCTGGAACTCTTACAGTAAGTGTTTCAATATGTTTCGCTGTTCCAATGTTGTAAAGTGCAAAAAAAAAATATATGTATATGTTTAAAAAAAAAACTTAAATGTAGCAGGACTTCCTGTCACTACCACACTTCTTTCCTATAATACTTGCCCTGCTCATTTCGTTGAAAACTCCTGTATTGTCCATGGAATAGGATATGTTTCAACCCTTGTTGAGTGAATCCTTGGGAGATAGGTTGGTATTTTGCATCTCATTTCCTGTCACACCTAAGATGTCATACTTTAGTATATCCCCTGACCTCACCACAAACAATGGCATGGGAGATTCCCCATCACCAGAGAGGATCTGAAAGGCATGGAGGAATATGAAATTCTCAGTGAAATAAAAAAACAAAGAGGTGTAGAAGATGTGAGAGAGAAGGATGCAGATGGGGAAATGTAGAAAGAAGCTTCCCCTCCAAGTCACTCACCATCCTCACTTGGAAATATCGCGCTGTTTGTTCACTGTCGCTGGGTCAAAATCCTGGAACTCCCTCCCTAACAGCACTGTGGGTGTACCTACACCACTTGGACTGCAGCGGTTCAAGAAGACAGCTCACTCACCACCTTCTCAAGGGCAATTAGGGATGGGCAATAAATGCTGGCCCTGCCTGCGACACCAGAATGAATAAAGTGAATTTAATAAAGCAGAGGTGAGCGTACCAGTTAATTCGAGAGACTGAAAGGAAACAACGCACAGGTAGGAATTGTTAGATGAAAAAAGACCATCAAGTTCACCCTCTCCCATTCTGAGAATTAAATGATTCAATTAAAATTGAGTTGTTGACTCATCAGAATGGTCAACTTCGCTAAGTGAGTTTACAACAGACCCAAATATGAGGCGAGGAAAACGCCCAGTGGGGGAGAGCTTTGGGGACTACAGGTCCAAAGTCAGCTGTTCTCCCCCAGCATGCTCCACTCGCCACGTCAGGACTCAAATTACTCGAATACTCTATCCTACAGTGTTGTTTTATCTTTCTCATTTGTATTTGAATGAATCAACATCAGCTGCTTCCCCTTCTCCCTAGGGTGCCTGTTTCATAGACTGACCATTTGCTCACTCAGGATAAAGGGCTGAATTTCCCTGTTGCCATCAGGGAAACTAACATAGGGACAATTTGCGGGTGCAGATCGCCCGCTTCTTGGCAGCACACATGCTGGCGCATGTTTTTGGGAGGTGGCCTACTAATTGGCCGCCTGCATGTTCACTGTACATTAACATTAGGCAGAACATGTAAACGGGAGGACTAGTCGGAAGGCCTAAAGGTATGGCTGTCTGGCATCCCCTCTGGGAGAGGTACGTGCTGCTCAGGCAAAGAGAGACTGAGAGGGTGCCTCACAATGGAGGATCCCAAGATTGCAAGTTTAATAAGGAGGCCCCAAACTGTCTGGGCCATCACTGTGGAGTTGACAGGAGGAAACACCTCCACAAGACTGCGTTTATCCATCTGTCTACTGATTTCAGTCTTTGAGATCATGACCATCTTCGGCTGCTTCATCAATGACCTTCCTTCCATCATAAGGTCAGAAGTGAGGATGTTCGCTGATGATTGCACAATGTTCATCATTCGTGACTTGTCTGATAACTGAAGCAGTCCATGTCCAAATGCAGCAAGACCTGGACAACATCCAGGCTTGGGCTGACAAGTGGCAAGTGACATTTGTGCCAAACAAGTGCCAGGCAATGACCATCTCCAACAAGAGAGAATCTAACCATTGCCCCATGACGTTCAGTAGCTTTACCACCATTGAATCCCCCCACTATCACCACCCTGGGGGTTACCATTGACCAGAAACTGAACTGAACGAGCCATAAAGACACTGTGGCTACAAGAGCAGGTCAAAGGCTTGGAATCCTGTGACGATTAACTCACCTCCTGACTCCTCAAAGCCTGTCCACCATCTACAAGGCACAAGCCAGGAGTGTGATGGAATACTCCTCACTTACCTGGATGATTGCAGTTGCCACAACACTCGGGAAGCTTCACCGGGACAAAGCAGCCTACTTGATTGGCACCACAAACATTCACTGCCTCTACCGCCGACACACAGCAGCAACAGTGTGCACTGCAGGACTTCACCAAGGCTCCTTAGCCATCACCTTCCTAACTCATGATCACTACCATCGAGAAGGACAGGGGCAGCAGATAGATGGGAAGCTCCCCTCCAAGCCACTCAACATCCTGACTTGGAAATATATCACTGTGACTTGAAAATATATCACCGTTCCTTCACTGTCACGGAGTCAAAATCCTGGAACTCCCTTCCTAACACCTACCTACACCACATGGACGACAGCGGTTCAAGAAGGCAGCTCAGCACCACCTTCTCATGGGCAATAAATGCTGGTCCAGCCAGCGAAGCCCACGTCCCATGAATGAATTTTTTAAAAAAAATACTGGCATGTGCATCAACCTGTGGTTCCCCTCTGATCTTCATCAGGAAGCTGCCTTCGAAATGTTGTCGTGCTCCAGACACAACAAGGGACTGTGCGGCAAACTTGCCATCCTGTCCAAAAATGACCACTAATTGAGGTCTTAAATGTTTTGATTGCCTGCCCCCCTTGATGAGCAATTTGCCGATTCCAGTGACTGTGCACCCCAGGTAAATTTTCTCAGAGTGAGGAGCCACAGCAGGAAGGGTTTTCCACTGATTTACCAGCACCCCTGCCTCCAAACAGCCGGAAAAATTACCCCTAATATCTCCTCCGAATATTTTTGGATTTTCCATCCCCGTGTTCAAGCCAGGACAAGTCCTCTAATTCTACTGTTTGGACAAGGTGGAACAACTTGTCATGGTCTAAATTATCATGTTCCTTTTTAAAATCCTAAAATCTGCTGCCAAATCATCTCATTTCCCAGTGTCAACATGCCCAGTCTATGTAATTGCTCTTTATAATCTTACTTCACCATCCCTTCAATCATTCTGGTTGCTCTCTTCTGTTTTCTCCTAATTGTTGCAATATCCTGCCTGTACTGTAGTGACCAAAACTGTGCATGTGATTTGAAGTATGAAATTCATATAGAGATAGGATTACCTCACTATTTCGGCTCTCTATTGATCTTTTAATATGTCCCGTAGTGAGCTTTACTCACCATGACCATGCATTACTGCAAAGCTTCAATTGACCATCAGTAATTCATTCTCATGCACGTTATTCTTTTTCGATTTATATAATAGCCTCCATTTATGTAATAGTCTATTCCTGGATTGTTTTCTTTTTATCCCTATGTGAAGTGCTTTACTTTTTCCCTACATTTGAATTTCACCTGCCATCGGTCTGCTCAATCCCCTCATATGTGCAGTTCCTCCTGTAGCTGACCCTGTTCAGCTTTTGAATCTACTGCCTTCATTAGCTTTGCCTCTCCCTCATTGCAGCACAGTGTAAGAGAAATGTGACATGGACAGAGTATGCGGGCGAGGGCTAAACAGAATGAGGATGTAACCTGTTAGCACACTGATGATGATGTCCCCCTACACTTCTGCTCCACATAACCCTGAGCCACCTGATATTGGATCAGTTACACATTATGCACCATTCCTGAATTTCCATTCCTTTCAAGCCAATCAAAGTGAAAATCGGGAGAGGTGTTTAACCTAGCTTGATCAGTCAAGGGGACGGTATTTTGTACTGACATCTCTGATCTGTCTTCTTCAGTCTGCAGGGGGTACAACAGCCCAGGTCGTACATGCTCAGCAGCGAACAGTCGCCACGTCTGCTGCTACCACAGAAGTCGTAGCCATAGCGACCAACCAGGGTGTCCGAGCTGCAATGGCTCCAGTGACGGCCACGGCAGCCGCTGTGGTGTCTACCAACCTGACTCCTGTGCAGTCCCAGACTAGGTCGTTGGTCACACAAGTCACCCCAGGTAGGACAACTACTGCTTTTTGTCATGATAGGAATTGACAGTTGCATCGTTGAATATTTTAATGACCATACACAAAATATATGTGCAAAATAAATCTTGACCTATCACTGTTTCCTCACTCTTTCAGTGCTTTTCTCAGTGATACCCTGTGTTCCCCTAAGTGTGTATTAAAGGCAGACTGTATGTTGTTTTAAACTTGAAAGTCAGCTACTCTCAAGAATCCCTGCCCTAAAGCTCTCTGCCTCTCTTTCCTCCTCTATGTCACACTTCTAAAACCTACCTCTTTGATCAGTTTCTGGTCTTCTGCTATGTATCTCCAAAAAAATGTGGCTCAGTGATGAATTTATTTTGATGACCCTCTTGTGAAGTGCTACATGATGGTTTATTACCTTTAAAGGCATTATAGAAATGCAAGTTGTTGAAGTTGTAGTAGACTAGAAGTTGTTCTGATAAATGGTGTCATTGCTGGATCAAAGCAATAGGCAGAGTTGACTTTGGATGCAAAGAAGTATTTTTGCCTCTTGAACAAGCTCCAACATGTGCTTAGCGTGGAGCCACTACAGTCCTTTTAAAAAGAAATTTAATCAGTTCATGAGACATTTCCAGTTATGGAAGACGTGTGTGTGGGAGATTTGTTTCTAGTTGGTTGAGATTTGATTAATCTTGGGGGCAGCTGCCGTCTCTCAAATTTTGCTGGATTATCTTAAGGAGTTGCTTTCTGGCATTTTTCTCAATTAACTGAAGATTTCTTCCTATTTTTTGTGTCTCAGGAGCAAGCATTGCTAGGGAGCTGGTTGGTCCCTGGGATGGGCTGAACATTTTGGGCCTGATATCCTTTTTGGAATTTCTTTGACAGCGCCTCCACAAACCTGCGACTTCCCCCAGCCAGAAGGGCAAGGGAAAAAAGCTCATGGGGGCGCCACCTCCAGGTGTTCTCCCCCCCCACCCCCCACCCTGGCCGGCCGGCCATGACATACACCATCCTCACTTGGAAATATATCGCCCTTCCTTCATCGCCACTGAGTCAAAATCCTGGAGCTTGCTCCCTAGTGGTACTGTGGGTACCGTCACACAAGATGCAGTGGTTCAAGGCAGTAGGTCACCACCACTTTCCCAAGGGCAATTGGGGATGGACAACAAATACTGGCCTTGCCAGCAATGCTCACATCCCATGAATAAACCAAAGAAATTACAGAGTGTACAGCACAGAAATAGGCCGTTCGGGCCAACAGGCCTATGCTAGTGCTTATGCTTCGTCTCATACACTCTTCATCTCACCCGATCAGCATAACCTAACTTTCCTTGGCCACCTTTTCATAAAAGTATTGAGAATATTGGAAGCTCCGTCCTATAGCACTTGATCAGTGATGCTGTAGCGTTGGCTATAGGTATGGCCTCACAACACTGACTAATGCTAATGGATTGGATGGAGTGGCTTAATGTCCAGTTGCTCAAAATATTATAGTGGTCATGAATATATGCTAGTGCAAGGTAATAGCACAGCATTATTAGAGGGAGACAGTATTAATAATTGCCCTGCTTGGATTTACTTCTGTAAACACCCCTAAACTTCTAACGCCCCTAGCCAAGCTGTTCCAGTACAGCTACAACACTGGCATCTACCCAGCTGTGTGGAAAATTGCCTAGGTATGTCCTGTACACAAAAAGCAGGACAAATCCAACCTGGCCAATTACTGCCCCATCAGTCTACTCTTGATCATCAGTAAAGTAATGGAAGGGGTCATCAACAGTGCTATCAAGCAGCACTTGCTTAGCAATAACCTGCTCACTGATGTCCAGTTTGGGTTCTCCCAGGGCCACTCAGCTCCTGACCTCATTACAGCCTTGGTTCAAACATGAGCTGAACTCCCGAGGTGAGGTGAGTGACTGCCCTTGACATCAAGGCAGCATCAAGGAGCCCTAGCAAAACTGGAGTCAATGGGATTCGGGGGAAAACTCTCCACTGGTTGGAGTCATACCTAGCACAAAGGAAGATGGCTGTGGTTGTTGGAGGTCAATCATCTCAGCTCCAGGACATCACTGCAGGAATTCCTCAGGGCAGTGTCTTCGGCCCAAGCATCTTCAACTGCTTCATCAATGACCTACCTTCCATTGAAAGGTCAGAAATGGGGATGTTCACTGATGATTGCACAATGTTCAGCACCATTCACGACTCCTCAGATACTGAAGCAGTCCATGTCCAAATGCAGCAAGACCTGAACAATATCCAAGCTTGGGCTGACAAGTTTCAAGTATCGTTCGTGCCACACAAATGTCAGGCAGTGCCCATCTCCAACAAAAGAGAATCCAACCGTTGCCCCTTGTTGTTCAATGGCATGACCATCACTGAAACTCCATTATCAACATCCTAGAGGTTACCATTGACCAGAAACAACTGGACTAGCCATATAAATACTGTGGCTACAAGAGCAGGTCAGAGGCTAGGAATCGTGCGACGAGTATCTCACCTCTTGACTCCCCAAAGCCTGTCCACTATCTACAAGGCACAAGTTAGAAGTATGATTGAATACTTTCCACTTGCCTGGATGAGTGCAGCTCCCACAACACTGAAGAAGCTGGACACAGTCCAGGATAAAGCAGTCCGCTTGATTGGCACCACATCCACAAACATTCACTCCCTCCACCACCGATGCACAGTAGCAGCAGTATGTACCATCTACAAGATGCACTGCAGGAATTCACCAAGGCTCCTTAGACAGCGCTTTCCAAACCCATGACCCTACCACCTAGAAGGACAAGGACAGCAGATAGATGGGAACCACCACCTGGAAGTTCCCCTCCAAGTCACTCACCATCCTGACTTGGAAATATATCAGCCGTTCCTTCACTGTCGCTGGGTCAAAATCCTGGAACTTCCTTCCTAACAGCACTGTGGGTGTACCTACACCACATGGACTGCAGCAGTTCAAGAAGGCAACTCAACAACACCTTAAGGGCAACTAGGGATGGGCAATAAACGCTGACCCAGCCAGCGAAGTCCACATCCCGTGAATGAATTTTTAAAAACTTTTGAAGGTGTAAATTAAATCTTTTCAGTTAATAAGAAACATCGTATATTAGAAACTATTCCGCTTTCCTTTGAAAACAAGAAATATGGCCTGATGTTTGCGATGATGATTACAACTTAATATCATGTAAGAACTGACACTTGGAAAAATCGCTCGGCTTCACACATTTCTAATTATTCTAATGATGATAAATAATCCTCTGGCTGCCAGAGTAGCCATCATCATCATCAATGGTTTGCATTTATTTATGGGTTTATATCTTCAGCTACAGGTATTCAGCTGACCACTGGAAAACCCATCTCCCAAGCACAAATTCAGCTCTTCAGACAACCACAGACAGCTCCAGTACAGGTCCAACAAATCCAGCCCCAGTCTCAAACCTCAGCACAGCTGAAGACAGTCCAGAAACTGCCGGTAAGTCTTGCAACATGGCTGTGTGTGTGTGTTTGGCTATCGCAGCACAAACCAAAGTATGTGTAGTTGTACTTCAACGGACACTTGGAAATGTCAGTAAAAATAAATCTTTCACCAGCAGCTTTGATGTTATGTTTCACTTTCATTTTTATATCTACTTCCAGTGCGATTACATCTTGGCCCTGAACTGGTGCTGCTGCTGAAGAATCCCACAGTGCAAATACTCAGCACAGTCACCAAAAACCTGTCCTGGTGGACACTCTAAGCTATTTATTTTAAGTGGGCTCATGCCTGTGCTAAAATTGGAGAGGATGGAATTGCAGATGAGCACATTGAGCATTTATACATTAGCATTCAGCCATGGCTCACAGCTTTAAGTCAGACAGCTGTGGGTTCTTGAGCACAAAATCCAGGCCAACATCCCCAGTGTAGGTACTGCGGTGGTGTTGTGCTTGTCAGAGGTGCCATTTTTTGGATGAAGCCTTAAACCATCTGATCTCTCAAAGTGGAGGCAAAATATCCCATGGTACTATTTCAAAGAAAAGCCGAGTTCTCACCAGTGTCCTGGTTAATATTTATCCCTCTGTCAACATCACTAAAGCAGATGATCTGGTCATGATCACATTGCTGTTTCCTTCATTACACCAGTGACTACACGTCACTAAGTAATTCATTGGCTGTAAACCACTTTAGAAGGTTGAAGTTGTGGAAGTTCTTTCTTCCCCTCTCCTTTCTCTGTCCCCCTCTCTACCATTTCAGAATTTTTTAGATAATCTTTCATTTTTGTTTCCAACACATGACAAATTTTGTGTGCATCTTACCTTTTAAGTCACAATTACTTGTGGCAACCGGAAATGCCTTCAATACCAAACTGTTTAAATTAGAAAATGTCCAAGGGAGTTAGGTTTTCTGTATCGCTCCTCTTGTGTGCCACGGGTTTGAATTCCTCATTGTTCAGTAGAATGCGATTATAGTGACGTGATAAAAGTTGCTGACTGTATTATGTAAGTGGGTAGAACTCAATACAAGTTTTTTTTTTCCCCCTCCCATTAGGAACAGTTAATAAAATTGAAACAGAAACAGCAACAGCAGCAGCAACAGCAGCTGGCACAGGTGACGCAAAGAAACACTGTCCTGACTGGTGCCGTGACCAACCTCCCAGTCGCCCGCATTGTAAGTTGTGCCCATATGACAAATTTGGCCATCCCTGCTTGATCATGAGACCTGTAGTTCATTGTTCATACAAAACATTGCAGTGCGTATCCCAGAGAACTCCACGCTGTCTGCCTGATAAGTCCATTTTTATCAGCGTTACCTGTAACTGAAGTTAAAGGAAATGATTTTGTATGCTAGTGTGTAAAGATGCAATTGAAGAGAGGTACATCCAGCATGCATCACATTTTAAATGTCACATTCGTAAAATAGCACCAAGTTGGTATTCAGGCTGGGAGTTTAACCAAAGAGTGAGCGGCAAAAGGGCTGAAAGTATTACTGAAAAAATGGGAAGTCAGCAAATACTGTCCTTTCACCCAGCATCTTGCTTCATCTCCACTGATGGCTTAGCTCTGAAAATAAGGGCCCTGATATTACCAGTGTGGAATACTTGGATGCTCCCAATCCCGTCGTGGTTAAATTGGAAGCAGGTGTGTTTGTAACAGGCTGGGAATAGATTTAGCAAGTTTGTTGCTTTAACCTCTAGCCTTCTCCTGTTCATGTGGGGGTTTCAGCCTAGCCCCTCAACAACAACCCCAGCCCTCAGGGGTTTCTGACATAAATGTTAGAAATATTTCACCAGAATGCAGGTAAAGGCAGCAGCTTGTTTGTATCTAACAAAAATCCCTTCATCCACTTTTTGTTCATCACTGCTTGATTTTTAACAACTTTTACCAACATGATGAATGTAAAAACATTATATAATTCACAACATTAAACTTTCAAGTTTTTCATTTCTAAATTTATGTTGTTTTGTGGCAGTGCTCTCTAGGAATCTGTCTCTGGTTTGTTAAACTTTGGGGCAATGCATTTAAGTAGCTTGTTGTTTTCCTTATTCTCTACCAAGGCTATGATACTTTACTGCTTTAAACAGGAGACTGAGTCCCAATGTCACTGTTAAATCACTAACAGCTTCAGAAATTGCAAAGGGTGAGATCAGGTAGAAAGGATATAAACTTAAATTTTAAAATGACAAGAATATAGAATGAAAGACACAAGAAAGAGGGGTGGAAATTAATTGATGACATTGCAAGTGCTTATATTGGGTAGCATTTAATATTGAATATTTATCTAAGCTTATTAACAGGTAAATGTTACAGTATTAAGTTACTTATGATATACTTGTGTTTGTTTCAGCACCTTAGAATGGGAGCTTGAAAGCTTTAAATGCTAGACAGGAAGAGATTTGTATGGGATGTATTGTCACAGGGTTAGTAACCATTGTAACTGTACTTGAATTCTACACGTTATGTAATATTTTCTGTCCCTTGATACTCAGTGTCATTGAAGACTCTTTTTGACTTTTTCTTTTTGAAATGTTTTCAAAACATCTGAATATATCTTATCGGTTTCTCCAGGCCAGAGTTTCTACGTCACAGCTACAGGCTCAGGGGCAGATTCAGACTCAGCCAGCTCAGACTGCCCAAGTTACCCTCACCAAACCACCGGTTGTGTCTGTCCCTGCTGCAGTCGTGTCCTCTGGTGTAACAACGCTTCCTGTCACTGTTGCTGGAATTAGTGTGGCTATTGGTCAGCCTCAGAAAGGATCAGCAGGTAATTGAGAAGCAAATTCCTGTGGATTGTAAGTAATTTCAACTCCTTTCAGGAGCAGTAGGTTTCAGTTGTTTAGGTTGACACAGACTGTAGAAGTGAGGACAGACTGCTTCCACTGGAAGAAGAATTGATAACCAGAAAGTGCAACATTAGGTGATTGGCAAAAGAACCCGAGGGGACATGAAGAAACATCCCTTTTCATTCAGTGAGCTATCGTGATCTGGAATGGACCAAAGTAGCTTCAGTAGTGACATTCAAAAGAGAATTGGTAAATGTTTGAAGGAAACATTTATAGGGTTAAGGGGAAAGAGCAGGGGAATGGGATTAATTGGATAGCTCTTTCAAAGAGCTGGCAGAGGCATGATGGGTTGAATGGCCTCCTGTGTTAGAGCATTCTGGGATCCTATACCAAAGGAACAGCCACATTTGGAAGCAAATATAACTTGGTAAGTGACCGTGCTTCCATGGGATTTAAAGGGGTTGACGACTATGGAGAGATATATTCAATGCAGAAGCACCTCTTCCCCAAATATCTCCAAAACTTTTAAAGAGGATACGGGGAAGTCTTAAACTCCTGTCTCATGACAGGCTTCCTGTGGCTGTATTCGCTGAAGAGAATTATGGCTGACTGTGAGCACCTGAAGTGAAAGGTTTCAAAACCATACTTAAACATGGAGAGCACTTTGAGTCTGAGGGTTGTGCTTTGCTTCTGTAGTTGTTCAATTTTGGTGTTTCCGCTTGGGTCAGCGGTGCCCATCTCCAACTTCCCAAATTATGCAATCCCCCGTCTCCCCTCTTTCACTGCTGTAAAACCTTAAGCCCTTTCTCTCCCCCTCACTCTATTGGTGCGCTCAAGCCCTTCTTTGTCCCACAGATCCCTGCCAGCATCAAATCACTGTCACGCTCCATCCCCCGACTCCCAACACACTTTTCTAGAACCCGTAAGCTTCAAATCCTTGTGTTTTCAGACACACTCTTCCCTTTCTTCCTTTACTTTCACCACTCCCGGTGTAATCCCAGCACTGACTTCCAATCACACACTTGTTACCTTATTGCAGGTCCTATCCTTTTTAAAAGGGTGCGAGAGAGATTGAGTTGGCGGAGGCGATGGCCTATTTGTTATGGAAATTAATAAAGTTAAATGGTTTTCTCCGGCCATTTGAAGTAAGTGCTCCACCGATGGTGCTACTTCAGATTTGAAAATGTTCCCTGACTTCAATCTATTGTGTTGACTCTCTGCAGGAGGGCAGACAGTGGTGAAGACTGCCATACCACCACATTTTTCACAAATGCAAGTCCAGCAGCTTCTGAAACTCAAGCAGCAGCAGCAGCAGCAGAAGGCTGGCCAGTCCCAGGTGGCACAGGGGCAAGCTGCTGTGCAGGCAGCAATCACTGCCCAGCAGAAGGTATGTGTTCTACTCTTTAACACCTTTACTACTTGTTCTTAGACTGTCACCTGGAGTGAGCGAAGTGGGGGGGGGGAAAAAGATTAAATAAAACTCTTATAGCTATTGGTAATTTACTTTTTCGCTGCCCCCACTCTGGCACCATCAGCAAACAGTGCCCATGACTTTTCCGGCTTGCGTATCTGAGGGTGAGCTGAGAGGAGGAGAACAGCTTTTGAAATGTGGATTTGGGGGAGGGTGCTCATCAGCAGCTGGATGGACAGAAAGACAAACGGGTGGGTCAGATCAAGAGTAGAAGCTCGGGAATTAAAAGGGTTGCCAGGTCCAGTTAGAGAGAAAGATAGTCAAGTACAGACTTTGGAAATGAAGACCTGACGGCTTTTGTCCTGGCAACAATTGAAGGAGAAATTGAGGGTGAAGACAGAGGAGGAGAAAGAAACATTGGATGAGTGGATAATTTTGAGACATGGACTGAGGGAGGCCTGAAGAAAACCAGAGAAGAAGCAAGACTTTGTCAACGGCCCCTCTAAGGTTATGGTCACACACGCGCTCAGCACAGCAGCTGATTTAAGTTGATAGTTCAATAAGTGTGTCTCTGAGTGGGGGAAGCTACATTCCATCCCCCATCTTTGCAACGAGTTAGTTTGTGTCAGCCAGCGAAGAGAGGATCATCGAGGTCTCCCGCTCCTGATGACTATTCAGCCGTTCCTGAGACAATATCCACTGTACCTGGGCTAGCCCCAGGACACAGTGCTCCAGGCCTGGTCTGCTGGCACTCACTTTCCAAGGCCAGTGCATAATAGGTCAGACGGCATCTGCGGGGAGGGAAACAGAGTTAACATTCAGGTTACTGGCCTTTCACTCCACAGATGCTGCCTCACCTGCTGAATTTTGCAACGTTTTCTATTTTTAATCTACTTTACCCTGTCCTTGGTGGAAATGAGAGTATATGCAGGGCAGGGGAGGGGATGGCGATCACTGGACTGAGCTTCCTGTTTCAATTCTGGTGGGATGGGGAGGGAATTGGGCTTGTGGAAGACTAGACTTGTATCATCTTCAGCACCAACTTCTAAGCAATCAAAATGGTGGTGCTGAAGTTTGGCCTTGCTTTGTAGCTGGAGCTTAAGAGGTGCACAGTGTGGGTAAAAATAGTCTTATGCTCATTATTTGTTTGCGTCCTGTTTCAGATAACTCAGCAGGTTACAGTGCAATCACAGCAGCAGCAGCAACAACAACAGAAAGTCACTTATACCACCTCCCAGCTCCAGTCAGGAATGAAGCCACAGTTCTTGAGTGCTCAGACCCAAAAGCAGACAGGAACACAACAGATGCAGGCACAAATTCAGGTAATTAATACAAGTATTACAGTGCTATACTAGTTACACTTACTGAGCCATCGTCCAAAGAATGCAAGTTCACATTCCAACATAGCAGCTTGAGAATTTAAATGCCGTTTAAATAACCTGGAAGTGTAAAGACTGTGAAGCTACTGGGTTGCTATAAAGTTGACATGCAGACATAAAACCCAACATGTTCACCAGCACACTTTAGGAAAGGAAACCTACCATCTGTTTCCAGCCTGGGCCTGTGTGCAACTCCAGTCTTACACCTGCCCTCTGAAGTGGCTTAGCAAACTACTCAAACTGTTACATTCAATGTAAAGGTTCTCCGAGCAACTGGGGATTGGCAATAAACACCTGTCTTGCGGGCAGCACTGTCCCTTGGGAGAGTTGTATCTTTGTTCCTTTAGCCTTAACAGGAAACTGATGGTTATGAGCCAATGTGTTTGAAAACCTGAAGCAAATAAGTAACTCTCAGAATCTCTGAGTGCATGTAACCTATGTCTAGTACTTTGGTTAATGAGGCAGCATCTTGCTGCTCATTTCAATACGACTCACCTTTGTATTGCAAAATTAAATCAGTACTTATGAAATGCGTTTTCTTGTATTACAAATGGAGGCCAGTAGTCAAAATGACTGCCTTGAAGCTGATCCTTTTTGGTGAAAACATGGTTATTATCTAAACTGGATTCTTCATCCTCAGCTTAACCTCAAGTGTCTTCATCGCACATTTGTTAAATAAACAAAGTGTTTTCCATAGATTAGTAAGTTGAAAATCATCAATTTGCTCTAATATTTAGGCACTCTAGCCAGTCTCTTCAGATGATTGAGAGGACAGCTTTGTAACAGGAATTTGCACTTCTCCCTGTTCTTCACATACACAAACCTATATCAAACCTAATAAAGTGGCAGCATTTAATACCACACAGCTCTTTAACATTACGTCGGTACAAAGGTGTTTTGTTTCATGCTGTTTGAGATTCATGGTGTACATCTCGCACTGCTTCTTTCCGGAGCCAGGTTAGACTCTTGATCAATGCAACGAAACTTTATTCTTCCCCAGCATAACCAGTTCCTCTTTCGCAGTCGCCCCTCAGAAGGACAAATGTAATTTGTTAACGTCCTTCTGTCTCCTTTTTACAATTTTATGCTTTCTATTAACTCCAGGACTGCAGAAGAAATAATTCTTTAAAGTACCTAAAATCTTGCATGCTTGGAAAACCGTGAAGGGTGAAAAAGTTAAAATAAACTGCTGTTGTTCAATAGGTTACAAAACTTCCACAAATGGTTCAACAGCAAGCAACTGTGGGGAGTATCCAGCAGATGGTATCGACGGCTCAGCAGGTACTCTTCACCTCCTCATACCTATCTACGTGCTCTGCACAATGAAGCTATTGGACCTTTCAAATGTTCTGCCAAGTGATACATTTCCATGATGTAAAAGAAGAAATCTACCTTTGTTTCCTCCGTTAGCCTTCCCTCTTGCCTGTATATACTTTGCACTTCTGTTTCTGCTTATCTTCTCCGCATCTCTCGTTCTACTCCTCTGACACCCGGAATGTTCAACCTCTGTTTTGAGAAGAGTTGAGGAAGGAAGTCAAGAACAGCAGGAAAGACCTATGCTTGATCCTTGCTGAAAAAGAGACAAGCTGCCGAAACTTCTTGTCTTGCACTCATCGGGATAGTTTGCAAGAAAGGAAACTACAGCTTATACTGCATGAGAAGAGAGTGCTGATTGGTAGGCAAGTGGACCCTGATTGGTAGGCAAGTGGACCCTGATTGGTAGGCAAGTGGACCCTGATTGGTAGGCAAGTGGACCCTGATTGGTAGGCAAGTGGACCCTGATTGGTAGGCAAGTGGACCCTGATTGGTAGGCAAGTGGACCCTGATTGGTAGGCAAGTGGACCCTGATTGGTAGGCAAGTGGACCCTGATTGGTAGGCAAGTGGACCCTGATTGGTAGGCAAGTGGACCCTGATTGGTAGGCAAGTGGACCCTGATTGGTAGATGCATTGCCATGGAGAATGCATCAGGGAACAGCTAAGTGCTAAGCTTTTGGTCAAACTCAAACCAGGCAGGTCGACTCTGATTGGCAAGACATTGCCATGGGGATTGAACCGGAGAATGGCTGTCCCCCAAGCTTTTGTTTAGTTGGAAAAGGTGCAGTGCGTGGTCATGCTCCTCCTGTCTGTATAGGACAATGCCACCTGTGTGAATATATGTGGCTTCTGAGCCACAATGCGAGCCTGACAATCTTAAATTGGTTTTCAGTCTAATTCTTAGCACAATCTGGACTGCTTAGCAAGTGTTGTCCAATCGGAGAATCAAATCTAATACAAAAACAGAATTACCTGGAAAAACTCAGCAGGTCTGGCAGCATCGGCGGAGAAGAAAAGAGTTGACGTTTCGAGTCCTCGTGACCCTTCGACAGAACTTCAACTGTTTTGAATTTTGCAAGTATGGGCTGGTTGGCTATGGTCAGTACTTTGCCTGTTACGAACAGCTGAAGGGATGAGCTGGTTGATACAATCCACCAATCGTTGGGATGTACAGCCTACATACCTGGCATCACATGGCATTCTGTTGGTGGAGGATACCACTTGTGTTGCTAATGTATAGTAACAATGTGAAACGGCTAGCTTCATCTGTTCAAATTGTTGAGACACCTTATCCTTCCAGAGTAATCTGAGGTATACTGGGCACTTTTCAGGACTGAATGTGGCGGCCTTAGGCCCATTCATGAGTTTGCGCAATATACAGTGAGCAATTATCTGACCAGGGTAACCATCACCCTGCAGGATGGCTTTGATGTGCCTAACTTCAGCATCAAGCTTGCATGGTGAACAAATGGCTCAGGGCCCTATTTATGATGATGCTGATAGGCTAATCTTATAGCATGTGGAACTGTAGGAATCCCAACCTGTATATTGACCAGTGAAAGTAGGCTTGCAGTAGACAGTACTAGAGGACCCATTGGCAGATTTCTCAACTAGGACATTGGGGAAAGGGAGCACATTGGACTGCTCCATTTCAAAGGTGAATTTGAATGCAGGATGGAGCAGTGGATTCAAATATAGTAAACTTATCATCTTTGTATCGGAAACTTGCAAGGGGCAGGAGGTTAGGTGTCTTTGAATCGAAGATGTGTTTCTCATGGAAACTGACAAACGTTTGCGAGGGCTTCCCCTCTGAAGAAGGGTCATACAGACTCGAAACATTAACTCTGTTTCTCCTTCCACAGATGCTATCAGACCTGCTGAGTTCTTCCAGCATTTTCTTTTTTTTATTACAGTTATGTATGTCTGCCTTGGCCTTGAGGCCTTGCAATGCTACCAGACATTTAAGTGGCATGTGGAAATCGCCCAAGTCGTTTGGAATCACGCAATAAGCATGTGCTAGATCAGTCAAGATCTTCAGTGGATGCTAGTTTGTGGCGGGATAGTTGGGACTAGAGAAGTTCAAACTCAGCAAATGCCTCTTCTCATTTGATTTCCAGAAGGCATTTGCTAAAGTGGCACGTCAAAGGTTATTGTAGAAAATAGAAGCTCATGGTATAGGGGGTAATGTATTGGCATGGATAGAGGGTTTGCTGGTTAACAGGAAGCAGAGAGTAGGCATAAATGGGTCTTTTTCAGGTTGGCAAAATGTAATGAATGGTGTGCCACATGGATCAATGCTGGACCCTCAACTGTTTACAGTTTATGTAAATGACTTGGATGAAGGGATGGGATGGTTGCTAAATTTGGTGATGACACAAATACAGGTAGGAAAGTAATTTGTGAAGAGGATATAAGGAAGCTACAAAAAGATACAGATAGGGTAAGTGAGTGGGCAAAGATCTGGCAAATAGAGCATAATGTAGGAAAATGTGAAATTGCCCATTTTGGCAGGAAGAATACAAGAAGCTTATTATCTAAATGGTGAGGGAATGCAGAGCTCAGATTCAGAGGGACCTGGGTGTCCTAGTGCATGAATTGCTATAGGCTAGAATGCAGGTACATCAAGTAATTAGGAGATCTAATAGGATATTATTATTTATTGCGAGGGGTATTGAATACAGAAGTAGGGAGCTTATGCTTCAGTTATGCAGAGTACTGTGTACAGTATTAGTCACCTTATTTAAGGAAGGATGTAAATGCTTTGGAAGCAGTTCAGAGGTTTACCAGACTAATGCCTGGAATGGGTGGGTTGTCTTATGAGGAAAGTTTGGACATGCGAGTCATGTTTCCACTGGAGTTTAGAAGAGTAAGAGACAACTTGATTGAAATATTTGAGATCCTGAGGGGACTTGACAGGGTGGATATGAAGAGGATGGTTTCCTCTTGTGGGAGAATCTAGAACTAGGGGTCACCCATTTAAAACAGAGACGAGGCAAAATTTTTTTCTCGAGGGTCGTGAGTCTTTGGAACTCTCTTCCAGAAAAGGCGGTGGAAGCAGAGACTTTGAATATTTTTAAGGCAGAGGTGGATAGGTTCTTGTTAAGCAAGGGGGTGATAGGTTATCGGGGGTAGGTGGGATGTAGAGATTTGAGGTTACTGTCAGATCAGCCATGATCTTAAATGGCGGAGTAGGCTCAAGGGGCTGAATAGCCTACTCCTGCTCCTTCTTCGTATGATGTAGGATGAAGGCACATCAAAATTGAAGCCATGCCCAAAAACAAACTCCTACTTTCAGAGAGCTCATGGTCAGCTAGATCAACTACATGTTCGGCGGCATCATTAATTATGCTGCCAAACTGCTTCTACTGTGCAGGCATTTTTCAAGTGAGTATTTTTTATGTCACAGTCATCTATCGCAATATCGCAGCACTAACATTGCCAGTATGTTGCCAGGTATGTAGCCTGTGCAGCCCACCAACTGGCGGAATGTATCAAACAGCATGTCCCTTCGGCTGTTTGCAACAGGCAAAGTACAGACCGCACCCAACCAGCCCTTGCTTGTAAAACAGTGTCCAACATTAGATGTAATTCCGCAAATGGACAACACATGCTAAACAATCCTGATTGTGCTAAGAACTACACTGAAAACTAATCTAAGATTATCTGTTGGACTCGCAGTGAGGCTCATTTATGCATTGTAGAAGCTACATATATTTACACAGAGGGCGCTGTTAATTGTAGACAGAAGGAGCATGTCCACGTATTGCACATTTTTCAACTAAACAAAAGATTGGGGGACAGCCATTCTCCAGTGCATACTCCATGACAATGCCTCCACCAATCAGAGCCCACTTGCCAACCAATCAGCTCTCTCTTCCCATGCAGTATAAGTTGTGGTTTCCTTTACTGTTGGTATTCTTGTGAACTGTCCAGGTGGGTTTAAGACAAAAAGCTTTGATAGCATGTGTCTTTTTCTGCAATATTCAAGCTCTGTACTACCAAACGACTATTTGCTTGATCCTAAATCATAAAATCTCTGTGTAAAAGGAGACCATTCAGCCCGTTGTGACTGTATTGCTCTTTGATAGAGTCCCATTTCCATTTGCTCTTTCCCCATAGCCCGTCATTTTTTTCAACTATTTGCAAATTGCATTTTGAAACTTATTATCGAATTTACTTTCACCACTTTCAGTGCATTCCAGTTCACAAGAACACACTGCAAAAAAAGAAAATCCTCATCTCTCCTATTGTTCTTTTGCCAATTGTCTTATATCTGTGTTCTCTGGTTATCGACTTTTCTGCCACTGGTAACAGTCTTTCTTTATTAACTCTATTCTAATCCTTTGTGATCTTATATCTCTATCAGATCTCCTCTTAATTTTCTCTGCTTTAAAGAGAGAATACCAAGTCTCTCTGGTCTTTCTGCATACCTGAAGTCTTTCACCCTTGCACCATTCTAATAAATCTCTTCTGCACCCTCTCTTAAGGCCTTGACATCCTTCCCAAAGTATGGTGCCTAGAATTGGCAACAATACTCCAGCTGGGGTGTGCCTGGGTTCCATGCTGTCCACCGTTGGATCAAACTGGCTGTCCAGGTGCTCACCTACGTCCCCTTGCTCTGCATTGTGACCCTCAGTGTGAAGTTAGTGAGCAACACAGCTCTGCATAGACTGAATGTCAACTTTACATAGATTTCTGCAGAACCTACAGCACAGAAACAGGCCATTTGGCCCAGTGTTATGCTCTACCAAAGCCTCCTCCAACCCATTTTCCTCACCCTATCAGCATAGCCATCTATTCCTTCCTCCTTCATGTTTATCCAGCTTCCCCTTTAACTCGTCTATGCTGTTTGCCTCAACTGAACTTCACATTCTCACCACTCTGGGTAAAGGAGTTGCACCTGAATTCCTTATTAGATTTATTAGTTTCTCTCTTTTATATTTATGGTCAAAAGTTTTGGATTCCCCCACAAGTGAAACTATTTTCCTAGCCAATCCTTTCATAGTTTCAAGGACCTCTATCGGTTTACCTTTTCTTACCTGGAGAAAACAGCCCAGCCTGTTCAGTCTTTCCTGATAGTTTGGATATCTTCCTTGTGAATCTTTTTTGCACCTTCTCCAGCGTCTTTGTTTCCTTTTTATAATAGAGTCCAGAATTGTTCACAGCACTCTCTTGTGAGGTCTAACTGTGGTTCTATTTACATTCAATATAACTTATTGGAATTTGTCTTTTTAATCTTGAGCACTAGCTTCTTTTAGGAGATTGTGTGCTGTGACCAGCTGATTCTCTGGTAATTTACCGATGTACAGATAAGATATTGAATACAAAGCTGTCTGAGATTAAACTCTCAACCTATAAAGAATAAACCAGATAAACACCAGTGGAAAAGCAAATGCTGGAAATCTGAAATTAAAAAAAAGGAAACTGCTGGAAATACTGATATCCAGCAGCGTCTGTGGAGAGAGAAACAGTTAGTGTTTCCGATTGATGAGCTTTCATCAGACAATCACCGATGGGGATGGTTGTGCAGCACTATTTAGTACAGTTAGCACTTCTAATTCAGTACTCCTGTTCTGTTTAGAACAAATCTGTCTGAATAGCATTTAAAATTGATTTCCAAATGCTTGAATTTACATAGTATTGAGTACAGACACAGGCCATTTCACCCACTTAGTCCATACTGTTATTTATTTCCCACATAAAGCCTGTTGTGCAGGAGTATTTAGTGATCGCTAAAATTACGGAATCACAGAATTGTTACAGCACAGCACAGAAGGAGGCCATTCGGCCCATTGTCTCTCCACTGGTTCTCTGAATGCGCACCTCACCTAGTGCCATTCCCCCACCTTCTCCCTATAACCCTGCACATTCTTCCTTTTCAGATAACAGTCTAATTCCCTTTAGAATGCTGCAGTTGAGCCTGTCTCCACCACACTCAGGCAGTGCATTCCAGACCCTCACCACTGCTCGAAAAAAAATGTTCCTCATCTCATTGCTTCTTCTGCCAGTTACTAGAAATCTCTCGTTCTTGATCCTTTCACGAATGGGAACAGTTTCTCCCTATCTACTCTGTCCGGACCCTTCATGATTTTGAACACCTCTATTAAATCCCCCCTTGGCCTTTTTTTCTCAAAGTAAAACAGTTCTAACTTCTCCAATCTATCTTCATAACTGAAGTTCCTCATCCTTGGAACCATTCTTGCAAATCTTTTCTGAACTTTAATGCCCTCACATCATTCCTAACATGTGATGCCCAGAATTGAATGCGATACTTCAACTGAGGCAGAACTAGTGTCTTACACAAGTTCAACATTAACCTCCTTTCTCTTGTAATTTATGCCGCTATTAATAAAGCCCAGGATGCTCTGTGCCTTTTTAACTGGTCCTTCAACCTGTTCTGCCACCGTCAGTGACTTATGCACATATACACGCAGGTCCCTCTGCTCCTGCATCCCCCTTTAAAGTGTATCCTCTATTTTATATTGTCTCTTCATGTTATCCCTACCGAGGTGGACTGTTTTACATTTCTCCACATTGATCATCTTCTGACACCTGTCTGCCCATTCCCCTAACTAGTCTATATTCTTTTGAAGTTCTACACTATCCTGCTCTCAGTTTACAATGCTTCCAAGTTCACTTCATATCTGCAAATCTTGAAATTATGGCTTGTACACCAAGGTCAAGGTCATTAATTATGTCAGGAAGAGTAAGGATCCCAACACTGACCCCTACAGAGGTCCACTGCAAACCTTCCTCCAGCCTGAAAAACATCCATTAACCACTGCACTTTGTTCCCTGTCACATAGCTAATTTCGTCTAACCAATTTGGTTGTCTTGTGAGGATAGGCTGGACAGACTGGGCTTGTTTCCATTGGAGTTTAGAAGAGTGAGGGGTGACTTGATTGAAGTAGATAAGATCCTGAACGTCCTTGACAAGGTGGATGTGGAAAGGATGTTTCCTCTTGTGGGTGAGTCCAGAACTAGGGGGCACTGTTTTAAAATTAGGGATTGCCCTTTTAGGACCGAGATGAGGAGAATTTTTTTCTCTGAGGGTTGTGCAACTTTGGAACTCTCTGCCTCAGAAGGTGGTGGAGGTGGGGTCATTGAATATTTTTAAGATGGAGGTAGATAGATTCTTGTTAGACAAGGGAATCCAAGATTATCAGGGGTAGATGGAAAGGTAGAACTCGAAACACAAGCAGACCAGCCATGATTTATTGAATGGTGGAGCAGGCTCAAGAGGCCGAATGGCCCACTCCTCCTATTTCTTATGCTCTTATGTATCCATGTTGCTACTGTTCCTCTTATTCCATGAGCTGTAACTTTACTCACAAGTCAGTTGTGCAGCACTCTATCAAATGCCTTTTGGAAATCCATTTACACCACATCACCCCAGCATTGCCCTCATGAACTCTCTCTCACCTCTTCAAAAAAAATTCCAGTAGGTCAGTTAAGCACAATTTTCCCTTAACAAATCTATGCTGGCTTTCTTTAATTAATCAGCAGAATTTGTTCCAATCAGTTGATGATTGACCAATAAACTACTTTCATTTTTGTTTTGGTTGCTGAATCTAAACCATAATGTTAAGCTTCAGTATTATCGCCATTTGCCTCCTTCAGTATCTTAAGTAAATAATTAGTATTATCTCAGCCCTGGCTTAGTGGGTCCCACAATCTCATCTAAGTCAGGAGGTCATGTGTTCAAGTCCCACTCCAGGGCTTTGAGCATGTATCCTCGGCCAAAGTTTTAGTGCCGCACTGTTATGGAGAGCTGGACTGTCAGATGTGCCATCTTGCAACTAAGATGTTAAACTGAGGCCCCCTGTACCTGCTCGGATGGGCATGAGTGCATGGCGCTACTTGAAGAGCAGGGGAGTTCACCTGGTGTCCCAATCAGCATTTGCCCCTCACTCAAAATAAAATATTGGATCACTTATCTTATTGCTGTTAATGAGAGCTTGCTGTGCACAAAATGGCTGGACACTTGCCTACATTACAGTAGTGACCAAACTTCAAATGTAATTAATTGGCTGTCAGGTGCTTTAAAACAATGAGGACGTGAAAGGCACTATATAAATGGAAGTTACTTTCTTATCTAAATGAGCCTCTTTCTATCTTTTTTTTTCTGCAGGTCCAGGCACAACCACAAGCAATGACACTGTCCCAGGCAGCTACAGGCCAGCAAGTTCAGGTGATTCCTGCAGCCCCTACTGCTCAGGTTGTCCAGCAGCAGCTTATTCAGCAGCAAGTTGTAACAGCAGCGTCCCCTCAGATTCAGACCCCGACCCCACAGAGCCCCGCTCAGCCGGCAGTGACCTCTGATACCCAAGGCCAACAAGCCAAGGTGCAAGTGCGAGCTGCTCCTACAGTGAGACTGAAAGCCCCAACAAAACCAAACTGAGCTTGTTGAATGAAGCGAGAAGCCCACCACTTTAAGAATGTGCTTGCAGCATTAGCTGGACTGTGCTAAGAACAAATTGTACTAAGTTTGTTTTCACTCCACTGTGTAATAGCCAATGTATAGAAAAAGTTGACCTGCATAAACTTCATGTATATCGTTTAATATTGAACCTTGGTGTTAATGTAACATGTTGATGCACAGCAGAAATTCTGTAAATCTTTTTAAAAGATAGATAACTCTAAGGTTTAACCTTAGTCATCTTTGTATATATTATTTTTTTTCTGGTACATTTTTAATGTGCCCTGTATTTGTTAAATTCAGAAAGTGGATGTTATAGGCATGTGTTCAGTATTTGTAAATCTATAATGTAGTTGGATGAATGTTAAGTACTTAACTGTAGTTTTTTTTCATTATGTGAAAGTTGGAAAAAAGCCAACAGCGATGAACTTCAGAATAAGTTGTATTTGACATTCCTTATCTAGAAAAAGACACGAATGTTTATTAACAAACTTTTGATACAAGGTTTTTGTATTTTTGTTACATTCTTTTCATTGCGCATCCATGGTTCAGGATTTGTTTTAAAGTGATAATGTTTATTTTTATTCTGTATGTATATGCACATTAAAAATGCAATCTATGCTACAAAGTTATTTCCTCTAGTTCTTAGTGTACATGTTGTACAGTATTTGTTATGGTTTTGCATAGCATCGTGTTATAACATCCTTAACCCTGTCCTTGAAAATGATTAAAATTCAGTTGTGATCGGCGGAAAGTAAATGATTGAGTAGAATTGTATATAAATATTTTTGTTGGTCACTCGGTCATGTTACCTTTAATCTTTCCTTTGTTGAGCCAGATGTAGATTTTTTTTAAACAGCCGTGGTATTTTTGTTATGTATGGTAAATTTGGCGAAGGATGATGGATAAAGTTTCAGTGACAGCCCAAGATAACTGAGACCAAAGAGAGAGAGTGTGTTTTAAGTTTTCAGCAAACATGACAGAACTGTTGATTTCCGATGATATTGTGTGAAATTACTGTTACACTGTCAAAATATACCAGATTGTTAGTTGTATTCATAAACCACTGCTACCACCTTGTAATAAATTAACATATTTGTAAATGCACTACTCCTGTTCTTGAAACTCATTTAAAGAATATTTTCTCTTTTTTTTGTTGTGATGTGTTGTATTTCCTAAGTTTGTAGATTTCTTAAGTCAAAATTCATCGAAATTACTTTATTCCCAAAGGGGCAGTAGCCAAATGACCTGAGATGCCCCTTTTCAGATGCCCTTAAAGACCTTCCCATCCTGCAAAATTCCCAAGTTGTCAACAACAACTCCTTGATTTTGTAAACTAGCTTTAAAGTAATCAAAAACATTCCAAGGTGCTTCACTGGCATATTATCAAAGAAACTTTGACTTTGAGCTACACAAGATGTTGGGCTAGATGGCTAAAAGCTTGGTTAGGGGCACTTTGTAAGGAGCACCTTGCAGGAGAGAGGTCTAAGGAGGGAGTTCCAGAGTTTAAGGCTGAACTAAGCCAAAATGGAGTGGTGAAAATCAAGGAAGCGCAAGAGACGAGAATTAGAAGAGCACAGAGATTTCTCTGAGGTGCATAGAGCCAGAGGAGATTAGAGATGGGGCGGGATGAGGGCCAGGGAGGGATTTGAACATTATGATGTGAGAATTTTAAAATTAAGGCTTTGCTGGACCAAGAGCCACAATTGGCATTGACACTAGTTATGCGGATAAGAAGTCAAATCTCAACCAGTTTCTCCTGTTTGGTTTTTGGCTTAGTGGATTGTCTTGCTGAATGTGATGAATCTTGGTAGCTGTAAGATTTCAGATTCCCTGTGAATCCATCACCTCATTCACTACCTTAAACCTTCCTTCCCTTCACTACCAGCACACAGGGCAGCAATGTGTACCATCTACCAAGATGCACTACAACAACTTGCCATGGCTTCTTGAACAACACTTCCCAAACCTCCAACCTCTACAGCCTAGAAGGACAAGGACAGCAAGCACATGGGAACACTGCCACTTGACCTAGAAGGACAGTGAAATCTTAAAGAGTCAAATTCTGGTGACATGAAATTCCACTTGCGTTGGAATTATCAACCATTCCTGCTGGCAGAATAGCAAAAACCATAGAACAATGCTCGTGAGTAGCCAAACTTTTATTGGGCACCGGCAAGAAAATGAATGTCAAAATCCTTCGCAGAAGAGGTGCTTCGGTGGTACAAGCAAGCTGGGATTTCCGACCAGGAGTCATATAACCTGACCAATCAAAATGAAGTAGTTAGACCTAAGCGCATTCAAATAGGCTGCATTTGCTGCCGACACCGTGCATGCACGGTTATATGTGCGGCTGATGCCTGGAATCAGAAGCCTCCATGTGGGGAGGCCATGCCTCGATTGCCTTCCTTGGGGCTCAGAAACTGAGTGAACCAGGGATGAGAAATCTCTCCTCCTCCCCATTCTGATCCCTGGGATCAGAAACCTTCCCTGCGGGAGGCGACACCCCAACTGCTCACTCGACTCTGGGCTCAGAAACTGGGTGAACGGCTTCCAGCTGGCATTGCGTCTCCTGAAAATGATGACATAGGATCCTACGCATGCACGCCCAAGTGTGCATATGCAGACGCATCAAGTGGCCATATTGTGTTGGCAGGAGACACAAGTTGAAATATGAAATGCTGGACAAGCTATCATTTCATGAGATTTCTCTGTGAAGTGACGTGCAAAGTGTGCGAGTATGTTGAAACCTGTGGGTAAGTTAGAAGTGTTGATCAAACAGAAGGTGAAGTTGACAGGGCAAATAGAAAACTGTGGCATGGAGCGGAAATCAGACATTGCAAAAGAGTGGGAGATTCCGCCATAAAGTCTCTCTGCCATTCTGAAAATCGAGGAGCACATCCTGGAACAGTTCCACAAACAGGCATGGTCTCCAGTAAGGAAGAAGATGAGAATGGCTGCCTATCCCGGCATCCAAGAAGCTTTAAACATGGTTCAAGGCAGCTTGTTCCTCAGGGTAACACAGTAAAGGACTTTTAAGATGCTCTGGGACTTTGCACTGCAGCATGAAAACGCTGTAAATATGTTTGCCTGCGTTGACAACATGGTGCACTATATCGTGCATGTCTAAAAACAGCATACTAAGCAGAAAAAGACCTGCTGCAGCTAAATCCAGGCTTTTTTTCAAGGCCAATGGTATTGTAGATGATGGATGTGAGATGCACATCCATTGTGGTGTCGGAAACGCGTTGAGCTAATAAGATGTGATGCGTGGCTAAATCTCTCAAGAACAATAAGCGCGATAAAACAGTTACACTCTCACTGGCCTCCTTGGTGACCACGAAGCTCTGCTTAACTTGAATTTTCAAAGTGGTTTCCCTGGGTTTTGACTAATCAAGAACTTACTAGGTATTGCTATTCCTTCATAGTTACTGGGTCAATAGCTCCTTAATAGCACTGTGGGAGTGTCTTCACATGGGGCGCAGTGTCTCAACTTTCTTGAAGGCAATTAGGCATATCCAATAAATGCTGCCCTTACCTGTGATACCCAGATATTGTGAATAAATAAAAATAAAGCTCCACAATATATGAATTCATTCCCTATTTAAAAACTTACAACATACACTTGAGTTTCTACAGCTGTGAGAAAGATGCAATTCAGGGCAAGTTAAAGATTAATTTTAAGTGTAACAAGGCAATTCACTAATGCAGGGAAATGTAGGATCTTCATCACTTTTCTATTATTACTCACTTTGTTTTTATTTGTCAATGGGGTATTGCATTTATTACCCACCCCTAACTGACCTTGAGAAAGTGCTGAGCTGCTTTCTTGAACCGCTGCAGTCCATGTGGTGTAGGTATACCCAGAGTGTCGTTAGGCAGGGAGTTCCAGGATTTTGACTCAGTGACGGTGAAGGAACGGCGATTGGAATTCCACACCAGGATGGTGAGTGAGTTGGAAAGGAAGTTGCAGGTGGCGGTGTTCCCATGAGCCTGTTGCTCTTGCCTTTAAAAGATAATTTGTACTGATTCAGTCTGGATTGCTATTGCCACATGCACAGGCTGCGCTATTAGATAGATATAACATACTCTAAGCCAGTTCCCATTAAGCTATTTAAGGGAAACTCTATTCACGAGAAAGTGGATGCGACATACCCAATCTGACCAAATGTGACACACATTTTCCTATTGTTTATAAGCTATCCATTGTCAGATTGCCAACCCTCCAGAATTGTCCCAGAATTATTAAGAGCAATCTTATGGAGAGCGCTACAAGCAGCAGGGTGGAACGATTGGCTTTCAAAGGATATATGTTGTTTTCCTTTTCTTTGAACACCTCTTTGTAAATCATGTTGGGAGCAGAGGTGGTGGAAAGAACAAGTGAAGACAGGAGGTCACGTGATGTAACTTGCAGGAAAATTTAAACCTGAGTTGGCAAAACTAACCCACAGCCCATCAGGGTCACTGGTTCATGGTGATTGGTTAAGATTCCTCTTATATTGCAATACTGGGGGGAGTTGTGGATTATTATTGGGTTGGGTGGGGGGTGGTGGGTATGAGTATGGATTTTGCTGAACTGAGAGACACATTGCTGAGGTTTTTCATCTTGTACTCATCAGGACAAATGCAAGAATGCCCAATTTTAAATCTTGGCCAGTCATAGTCAAATTGCAAACCAATCAGCACCATTTTCCCTTGTGGTATAAATTGTTGTCAAAAGAAAAAAAAAACCTGGAAAAACTCAGCAGGTCTGACAGCATCTGCAGAGAGGAACACAGTTAACGTTTCGAGTCCGAATGACTCTTGGTCACATGGACTCGAAACGTTAACTGTGTTCCTCTCCACAGATGCTGTCAGACCTGCTGAGTTTTTCCAGGTATTTTTATTTTTGTTTTTGTTTTGGATTTCCAACGTCCGCAGTTTTTTGCTTTTATCTTGGTATAAATTGTTGTGATTGTTTGAAATTTGGCATTCTTGCTCATCCTAATAAGTGCAAGTTGAATAGCTTCACCATCAAGTCTCTCTTTTCAGTAATGTTCAAGTTCTGTACGACCGGACAACTGAGAGTTATGGATTATTAAATAGTGTGGTCAGCTATGCCACTTTTGCAGGGACAGTGAAAGGAAATATGTACTAGGAGCAGGAGTAGGCCACTCAGCCCCTCGAACCTGCTCCACCATTCAATAGCATGTAACATTTTCCCTATGACAGATGTCAAGCTAACTGGCCTGTGGTTTCCTGTTTTCTGTTTCCCTCCCTTTTTGAATGAAGGAGTTACATTTGCTATTTTCCAATCTAATGCAATCTTCCCTGAATCTATGGAGTTTTGGAAAATTAAAACCAGTGCATCAACTATCTCACTAGCCACTTCTTTCAAGACTCTAGGATGAAGTCCATCAGCACTCAAGGATTTGTCAGCCCGCAGCTCAAAAATTTGATCAATGCAACTACTCCGGTGATTGTAATTGTCCTGATTTCCTCCCTCCCTTCTATTTCCTGATTTACAGCTATTTCTGGAATGTTACTTGTATCCCCTATAGTGAAGACCGATGCAAAGTACCTGTTCAATTCATCTGCCAGCTCCTTATTTTCCATTTTTAATACCCCAGTCTCACTTTTTATGGGTCCAATGTTCACTTTTTTAACTGTTATTTAAATATTTGTAGAAACTCTTACTATCCATCTTTATATTTCTAGTTAGTTTCCTCCCGTACTTTAATTTTTCCCTCCTTATTAACCTTTCTGTCATTCTTTGCTGTTCTTTATATTCTGTCCAATCTATCCAGTTGTAGTTTTCCATTAAATGTCTCGGTGTCCCAACAACTTGCTCAAAATAGCTCAAACGTCCCAGTGTGCGGCTTTTTCCCTCTTCTGCGAACCGTACCAGAAATTTCCGTCAGCATTTAACCTTTTCTCGCACAGCATCAGCAACTCTTCTCCTCCTCTCCCCACCCCTTTACCTTGCGTTCCGTTTACTGTCGACAAACCCAAAAAGAAACCCCCTCATGTTGTGCTGCACCCTGAGAATCGGTATGCCGTCTACTCGCCAACAGCTAAGCGGCTGCACTGGGATGCCTTTGCTTGCGCAGAAACCCTTCCCACCGACATCCAGAGACCTCAACAGGATGGCTCTAATTGTGAAACTCGTGGCACTGCCTTCAGCTGTATTAGGTTTATTTAACACCACAGCTCATATCTTCCCTCACAAGAAAAATACAATTTCTCAAATTGCTTTATCTCCCAGCGAAAACGACACCCAATGACCACCAACCTGCCCACGAGGTGAATACCAGCCGGTTCTGATTGGTCAGTCGGAGTCTGCCCGTGTGATGGGTGACCCTGCATCCTGTCCATCACGCTGGTGGAAGTAATGGATGGAGTTGAATTTGTTAATCAAAGCAGGTCAAGTTTGGTCTCTGGATAATTCAAGTCCCACCAGCATTTCCATTGCCATCCAACTTAATATGCAGCGATGATAGATCTGGTATTGCCTTAAGATAAACACCCTTTTCAATGCTTTAATTATTAGAGGCTGCATGATCTCTTCGAGGAGGTGGGTGGATGTGAGGGTGATTGACAGTGGTAAGGGCCAGTTGGAACATGGCACCATGACAGGTAGCCAGGCAACCAAGAACATCCAAGAGTCAAGGGAAACATTCAACCAATGTCTTAACAGGGTTCCCAACTCTGGCTGTACATATCCCAGATGTCACATGACCTCCCACCTTCAACTGCCTCTCCCCCAGACTCCTGCCATTGGTCGCCCTGCATGTTAATCATCATGGAACCCCACCTTCCCAAGCCTTTTCAATGTGTCTTCATTTTGGCTTTTGAAAATCTGATCAACTTATTAAAATATCAGTCAAGTTATGGATTATTAATGCAGTTTTGGGAAGTTATGGATTATTAAAGAATGGTTGAGGGAGTTATGGATTATTTGGACATTGACCCACAGTGTGGTAATTATAGTTTTATCTAGTATACCTTTAAGGAGGATGTTATAAAGGAAGATCACATGATCTTGTGTCACCAATAGAAGAGTAGCACGGGCTACCTCTGTAGTTAGTAGTCAGTAGTATGGAGATAGGATTTGACGTGAAAGCACACATGTGTAGCTGCTGAGTACCTTGTAAATAAACAAAATGTGTTCCACCTAAGAAGTGTCTGCTGATCAATTCTATCTACAGTACCAACTCAGCCATCCCACAACAAACATGAGGGGGAAACAGCAGAAAAATAAAAAGAAATGACTTAGCAGTGAAAACAAGGAATAATTTCAATAGGGGTGGAAACAAGCAACCTTATAATGATTGGCAGTTTAAAAAAATCGAATGTTTTTATTGTCATCGAAATGGACACATAATCAGACAGTGTGAGGAAAGAATCAGGCAGCCCTTCAAACAAAAGAAAAAACCCAGTGAGATCTACAATGTAGAAGAGCCCGAAATAGCAAATTCAGTTATTTACTCGTGGTTTAATTTGGAGGTTGGAAAGACAGAACCAATACAAGCAACAGTCAAGGTTAGAATGGAAGTGAACACAGGAGCTTCCACTACAGTAATTGGTGAACACACCTTCAGGTACCTGAATAATGGGGAACATCAATTAAAATTAGAAGAAACTGATGTCAAATTAAAAACATATGTGGGTGAAGACGTCCAAGTCAAAGGCATAAGCAGAGTCACTGTCCATTACGGAAGCCAATCAGCAAAGCTGCCAGTGTCAGTGTTTGAGAGACAGAGGACCAAGCCTCCTAGGGCGAAACTGGCTGAGGGAAATTGACCTCGATTGGCCTCTGAAATTCCAAGAGGAAGCTGAAAAAGTTCCTGTTTTGGAAAAGAAGTGAGTGGGGACTCAACAATCTGAAGAAATGCTGGCTGTCTTAAGTCAAAACAAGATAGAACAGCAAAAGGAACTCAGAGAGACCCTGTTTGAGGACATAGTTCGAGTTGAGGTGAGCAATCTCAGCAGGGAAACAGAAAACCTGCTGAAAGACCTTCACACACGACATGATTCCCTCAGGTCAAAGTTTGTACCTCTGGAAAAGTATGAAAAGTAACAGAAAGAATTCAGCACTTTTCTGAGTAAACTGAAGGATGAGTTGGCAGAGAAGACACAACAATGTTCAATTTTCCAGGAGACAGCAAACAAATGCAAAAAAGGTACAGAAAAGCTGAAGAATCAGTTACATGAAATCAAAGAGGCTTTGGAGGCAAAAGTGGCAGAATTTTCTGAGAAGCAGACAGATGATGAAATTCTGGCAGATTCAACCACTGAGCTCACTCAAGTCGAGCTTACATCTGAGATTTGTATAATATTGAAACCGAAAAGAGGGCTGAGATTCAAGTCAGTGTTAGAAAGAAGAAGATACTTAGAAACAAGACACAGAAGCACAAATAAGGCTTTAATCCTGGCAGCATACCTTTGAACATATTCTTGGCTGTCAAATTGCAAACACCGATGCACTGAGTCATTTGCCTTTACAAGAAAATGATGTGGAAGCCCCAGTTCCACAGGAACTTGTTTTATTATTAAATTTCTTAGATTCCTCGCTGGCATGTGCTCAACAGATCAGTGACTGGACAAGCCGGGACCCAGTCCTATCCAAAGTACGAGAACACTTGCTACATGGTTGGTCACAAGAGCCTGTATCTGATTAAATGAAGCCGTACTTCAACAGAAGACATGAAATAACCAGCCCGGATGGCATCTTATAGTGGGGAGCATGAGTGATAGTTCCTCCAAAGGGAAGGGAGCCATTGCTAATTGAACTACACAGAGCACATCCAGGAATTTCCCAAATGAAGACCATAGCACACAGCTATCTATGGTGGCTGGGGATGGATGGAGAAATAGAGAGTTAGTGAAGAATTATGTACAATGTCAGCAACTACAAAAGTTACCTTCCTCAGCTCTGTTACACCCTTGGAAACGGCCAGGGAGACCATGGATGCGGTTACACATTGACTATGTGGGACCTTTCATGGGAACAATGTTTCTGCTCATTGTTGATGCACACTCAAAATGGATGGACATATATGAGGTGAAATCACCAACTTCTTCTGCTACAATTGAGAAGTTACATCAAAGTTTTGCAATTAATGGACTACCATTAGTAGTCTTTCTGATAACAGCACAGCATTTACGGGCGCTGAGTTTCAGCGGTTTATCAGCCTCAACGGTATCACTCATGTAAAAACTTCACCGTACCCACCCTTCCTCAAATGGACTGGCCGAAAGGGCGGTTCAAATGTTCAAGGCAGACATGGAAAAATTAAGTGACCAAGAAAGCATGCTTTCTTTTCCGTTATAGGACCACCCCTTATACAACAGCAGGTGTCACTCCTGCGGAGTTATTGATGAAATAACGTCTCAGGATGAGATTGAGCTTAATAATGCCGAATTTAGGGGGGAAGGTGGAAAGGAGTCTGGGAAGTCAGAAAACTGGACACAACTGGCATAGTCACGAGAGGAAATTTACCGTGGGAGTGACGGTATAAGTGAAGAACTTTGGAGAAGGACCAAATTGGTTACCGGGTGAAATAAATGGAGTGGTGGGACCTCTATCTTACTACGTGGAGGTTGAGGGCTGAGTCATAGGGAGACATGTGGCTCATCTAAGGAAGAGAAAAACAAATCATCAAGAAATGATTCCACTAGTGTTCATGACCAGGTCAACGTTTCCTGTTGAGAGAACACAACCTAGTCCAGATGTGTCAGATGTGCCTGTTGCACCTGCAAAAGTTGAGTAAACAGATCTGCAGGTGCCCACTGAAGAACCTGATGTTCAGACAACTCCAGAGAAGGAGGTTCCTGACAAAGCATCTGAAGCTGTACAGCTGAGACGCTCTACACACCAAAGGAAACCCCCCCAAAAGACTGAATTTGTAAATTACTTATCAGTGTAAATAATTTGCTATTTTGAGGAAATTGTAATTGTAAATGTAAATTGTATTTCTGAGTAAAAGGGGGAAGATCTGGTAGCTATGGTTGTAGCTAATGTGTAGTATACCCTTAAGAGGGATGTTATAAAAGATCACATAATCTCGTGTAACCGACAGAAGAGTAGCGTGGGCTAACTCTGGGCAATAATCTGAAGTACGGAGATAGGGTTTGACGTGAAAGTGCGCACGAGTAACTGCTGAGTAAATAAATAAACGGAAACAAAAACAGGAAAATGCTGTAAAAACACAGGAGGTCCAACGGGATCTGTGGAGAGAGAGAAGCAGAGGTGATGTTTTGAGTCCGGGGTCGGACTTGAAAGGTTAAATGGTTCCCTCCCTCCACAGACGCTGTCAGACCTGCTGAGTTCTTCCAGCGTTTTCTGTTTTTGTTTCGGGTTTCCAGCATCCGCGGCGTTTTCTGCTTTTATCTTAACTAAATAAATAAACAGGAGGTGCTTCCCCGTGAGAAGTATCTGCTGACGAGCTCTGTCTGTCGGACCAACTTGGCCAACCCGCAACAAGCCTGCCACTGGCATCGACAACCCCAGCACACCGCAAACGTGGTCGACTCTTAACCCGCCCTCTGCCCCAGGGCAGTTAGGGGTGGGCAATAAGACCATAAGACATAGGAGCAGAAATTAGGCCATTCGGCCCATCGGGTCTGCTCTGCCCTTCAATCGTGGCTGATACGTTTCTCAACCCCATTCTCCCGACATCTCCCCTAGTAAATGTTGCCCAAGCCCCAGCGACACCCACATCCCGTGAATGAATTTAAAAAAAATGACAATTCTGCTCAATTCTCTGGGGAAACCCCCCTTTATTCAGACTTTCAATGAGCAACGCAAACCCGGGGACTGTCCCTTTAAGGGGCGGGGCGGGGCGCTTTCCGGGCCCCGCCCCCCCCCCCCCCCCCGTTCCCTGATTGGTGGCCCGTCCCCACGTGCTGCAGGGACACCGCCGCCCATCTCGGGACAAGATGGCGGCGCCCGGAGAGGGAGACTCGCGGATCCCGGAGCGACCCGAGGCCCAGGCCCAGGCTCCGGCCCGGGCCCAGGCCCAGGCCCGGCTCCGGGACCAGCTGCAGCTGGTGCTGGGCAACAGGAAAAATGCCAACGCGGTGTTCGACATCCTGCAGGGGCTGGAGGTGGGCGCGGGGCCGGGGGGCCGGGGGCCGGTAACTGGGGGGGAGGAGGTGGGGGTAATGGGGGGGGGAGGGGGGCTGGGTGGGGGGGGTAATGGTGGGGGGAGGGGGGGCTGGGTGGGGGGGGTAATGGGGGGGGGGGGGAGGGGGGGGCTGGGTGGGGGGGGTAATGGGGGGGGGGGGGGGGGGGGGGGGGGGGGGGCTGGTTGGGGGGGGGGTAATGGGGGGGAGGGGGGCTGGGGTGGGGGGGGGTAATGGCGGGGGAGGGGGGGCTGGGTGGGGGGGTAATGGAGGGGGAGGGGGGCTGGGGGGGGGTAATGGGGGGGGGAGGGGGGCTGGGGGGGGGGTAATGGGGGGGGGAGGGGGGCTGGGGGGGGGGTAATGGAGGGGGAGGGGGACTGGGGGGGGGGGTAATGGAGGGGGAGGGGGGCTGGGGGGGGGTAATGGGGGGGTAATGGGGGGGAGGGGGGCTGGGGGGGGTAATGGGGGGTAATGGGGGGGAGGGGGGGCTGGGGGGGTAATAGGGGGGCTGGGGGGGGGGTAATAGGGGGGCTGGGGGGGGGTAATGGCGGGGGGGCTGGGTGGGGGGGTAATGGAGGGGGAGGGGGGCTGGGGGGGGTAATGGGGGGGAGGGGGGCTGGGGGGGGGGGGTAATGGAGGGGGAGGGGGACTGGGGGGGGGTAATGGAGGGGGAGGGGGGCTGGGGGGGGTAATGGGGGGGTAATGGGGGGGAGGGGGGCTGGGGGGGGTAATGGAGGGTAATGGGGGGGAGGGGGGCTGGGGGGGGGTAATAGGGGGGCTGGGGGGGGGGGGTAATAGGGGGGCTGGGGGGGGGGTAATGGGGGGGGAGGGGGGTGGGGGGGTATGGGGGGGGGGGGGGGGGGGGGGGGGGGAGGGGGTGGGGGGGGGGTGGTGATAATGGGGGGGGGGGGGTGTGGGGGGGTATGGGGGGTTGGGGGGGGGGGGGGGTGGGGGGGTAATGGGGGGGAGGGGGGTGGGTGGGGGGGGGTGGAAGGGAATGGGGGGAGGGGGGTGGTGGGGGGGGGGGTAATGGGGGGTGAGGGGGGGGGGTGGGGGGGGGAATGGGGGGGGGTGGTGGGGGGGCGTAGGGGGGGGGGGGAGGGGCTAATGGGGGGGGAGGGGGGGGTAACTGTGGGGGGGTGGTGGGGGCGGTGTCTGGGGGGGTTGGGGCACAGCAAGATCCCGTACTAAGATTAAAGGCAAAATCCTGCAGATGCTGGAAATATGGAATTAAAAACAGAAAATGCTGGAGAATTTCAGCAGCTTCTGCAGAGAGAGAGAGAAACAGGGTTAATGTTTGGAGTCTGCGATTCCCCCCCCACTCACCTGTGCACAACATCCCATCAACAGCAATGAGATCATGACCGGATAATGTGTTTTTGATTTTGGTTTTTGGGATAAATAATTGCTCCCGGGACACTGGGTTGAATTTACCCCCACCGCATCTCCCCCCCATCTCCCTCTCAAACCCCCCCCCCCCCTCCTCTTCCCCCCCCCACTCCCCCCCCCACTCTCAATCCCCCCCCCCACTCTCAATCCCCCCCCCCCCTAATTCCCCCCCCCACTCTCCAATCCCCCCCCCCCCCCCCACCTCAATCTCCCCCCCCCACTCTCAATCCCCCCCCCCCCACTCTCAATCTCCCCCCCCCCCCCACTCTCCATCTCCCCCCCCCACTCTCAATCTCCCCCCCCCCCACTCTCAATCTCCCCCCCACCCACTCTCAATCTCCCCCCCCCCCACTCTCAATCTCCCCCCCCCACTCTCAATCTCCCCCCCCCACTCTCAATCTCCCCCCCCCCACTCTCAATCTCCCCCCCCCCACTCTCAATCTCCCCCCCCCCCCACTCTCAATCTCCCCCCCCCCCACTCTCAATCTCCCCCCCCCCACTCTCAATCTCCCCCCCCCCCACTCTCAATCTCCCCCCCCCCCCACTCTCAATCTCCCCCCCCCCCCACTCTCAATCTCCCCCCCCCCCCACTCTCAATCTCCTTCCCGCCTCTCAATCCCTCCCCCCTCTTAATTCCCCCCTCAATCCCCTCCTCCCCCTCAATCCCCTCCCCCCCTCAATCCCCTCAACTTGCCCTTCTTCCAAATAGTAATTTTGGGGTCTTAGCCCTTTAACCACACCTTTGGGAGACTTGTGTTGAAAAGTTCAGTCGCTGTTGGGAGTATAAGAGGCTTCTGACCGTAAATTGAGAGATCACAGATTAGGATAAGTCAGAATGTCGTAGCTCTGAGGGAGTGCTGCACATTCAGGGGTGCTGTCTTTTGAATGAGATGTTAAATTGTGGCCTGTCAGGTGGATGTATAAGATCACATGATGTTATTTTGAAGAGCAGGGGAGTTCTCCCTGGTGTCCTGACCAATATTAATCCCTCAAACCATAGCACATCAACAGGTGACTGCGTAATACCTTTTTTGGGGGCAATTTTTGCTGCGTGCAGATTGGATGCTACGTTTCCCTATGTGTAAGCAGTGACTATGCTTCAAAAGGTAATTGGCTGTCAAGCACTTGGGGTGGGGGTGGGGGGATGTAGCTCAGGGTGTGAATTATGCAATAAAAATAAGTATTTTTTGTGGAGCTTCTGTTTGTTGTGAGGAGCCTAGGTCTGTGGTTTGAATGTGCTCGAGGCCAAGTCTGTTTTCCCTGATGCCTTGATCTTTAATTCAAACAAAACCGGCAGCTTTTGATGTGCAATGCTCAATGTAGAATTACAAATCTTGCATGTAGGAAAAGTTAGGGGTGAGACTTAAAGAACTTGCGTTTGTATTAGCTCTTGTACCTTGCCTCAGAAATGCTCCCCATTCACATGAAGCGAATTGCATTGAGGTGCAGTCATTCTTGGCAGTGAGGCTCCTGATCAAAAGCCTCATTACTTCCTAGTCAGAAGATTGTGCGTTCGCACCTTGAGAAGTTAAGAGGGAGGTTTTGGATAAGATGCTCGTTGGGCAAGTGGAACAAATTTTCTTTCCCGTGAAATACAGAAAATCTTAACAGCGACAGTTTTGGACGAAATGTGAAGAATAGTTGTACACTCCTGGTTATTCAAGTGTGTCCCAGCTGTAAGTGATCTTTTCATCTTTTGTGAGTCCTCTTTTGACTGAAGAGTCCAATTTGAGATCGGCATGGGAGTCCACAGAACTGGCACATTCATGATGTTGGTGATGATGTTGGGGGAGCTTCTGCTGCGCCACCTCCGGACTTCCTCTGCACACGTTGGATGTTGTGAGTTTGGCACAGATTGTTCTGAAAGCATGCCAAACCAAATTTCAGCCTTTGTCTCCACATGGGCCAGTCGGCTGCAGTGTTTTCCCAAGAGAGGTGGTTTGCGATGCAGAGGTTTGTAAGGCTGTATTTTAGGGTGTTCTTGTATCCTTCGTACTGACCGCCTTGATGTTGTTTGCCCTGAGACAGGTCCCCATTGATGACCTACTTGGGGTTTCTGTAGTTACCCATGCAGGAGACAGGGAGACTTTGACAGATACACTGCAGAAACAGCACACCCTCAGCTCAAATCTATTGCACTACAGCAGGACATTCTAACTTGTGAAGAGAAAATTGGAAATGACAGAGCCAATGTTCATTTGCTTTCAGTGCTGCAGTAGTCACTAAAGCACCTTTCTCATATATATTTGTGCAGTACATGGAATCTTTCATTTTAGTATGTATATTTAATTTCTCCTTTTACACATAAATGATTCACTGTGGACCTCAGCGTGAGGTTCCTTTATTCCTTGTGCCAGCTACCTATTGGTGTTCTGATGCCCCAATGCAATTGCTTCTTTAGCATGTGGCTGGTTTCTATAGTCGTACAAACATACGAATTAGGAGCAGGAGTTGGCCATTCAGCCTTTCAAACCTGCTCCATCATTCAATAAGTTCATGGCTAATATGATTGTAACCTCAACTCCACGTTCTGCCTACCTCCGATAACCTTTTACCCCCTTGCTTGCTAGCCCTTACTATTTTTAATAGTAGTAAGGAGGGAAACTTAATGCGACTCCACAAAGGGACAGAAATATAAAGTTTGTAATTAAAGCATTTCACATACGTGAACTACTTTTTGGAACTTAGTGATTTTTATGTAGGCAAACATAGCAGTCTTTTTGCATTTAGCAAAGTTCCAATAACAACCATGAGTTGTCAGTGGTTAATCAAGGAAGGAATGCAGGACAGGCTGACAGGGGGAGGTGGTGGCATAGTGGTATTGTCACAGGACCGGTGACCCAGTTCTGGGGACCCGGGTTTGAATTCCACCATGGCAGACAGTGGGCAATAAATACTGGCCTAACCAGGGACGCCCACACCCCACAAACGAATAAATATTAAGCTCAAACTTACGATATTCTGTCCCAGAAGTGAGAATGCTACCATTAGAATCGAACTGACACTTGATGCTGATCCCACATGTTATTTAGTTGGCCCCTTCCATGAGGCTAGTCGAAGGACAGCAGGAATTGTGCCCAGTATCTTGGCCAATATTCTTCCTACTGGAAACCGATCTTTTATCATTATTGCATGTACACCACATGGACTGCAACGGTTCAAGAAGGCAGCTCACCACCACCTTCTCAAGGGCAACTGGGGATGGCCCAGCCAGCGAAGCCCACATCCCGTGAATAAATAATACAAAACCCAGACTGGCAGACCCTGTGAGCACTGAGGGAGTGCTGCACTGTCAGAGATGCTGTCTTTTGGATGAGACATTAAACTGTCTGTCCTTTCGGGTGCATGTAAATGATTCCGTTGCGTAATTTGAGGAAGAGCAGGTGAATTCTCCCTGGTGTCCTGATCAATAATAATCCAAAAAGCCACCATTTGCTGTTTGTGAGAGGTTGCTGATTGCATACTGGCTGACGTGTTTACCTACAAAACAACTATAGTTGCATTTGGAAAGTACTTCATTCATGGTGAAGCACTTCAGGGACTACTAGTAAATGCACATTCTTTCTTTGCATCAGTCCCACTCCACAGTTTAAAGACTGGGTATAAACTAATCAGTGACTCTCTAAGATGGACACTGTTTAGTATCTAATGACAGTAAGGTTCTGCGTTTTTCTTATTAGGCTGAACAGGAAGCTGAAATCCTCGATGCTACCAGAATCTGTGGCAAGTTATTTTGCACCTTAATGCAACAAGGAGAGCTTTTTGTTGGCCAGCTGCCTGGAGAAGAGGAGGGTTTGTCAGGTAAGAGGTAGACGCTCTGCTGGTTCTTGGTTACTTGCTTCTGCAAGCTGGGCCAGTGGGATGTTCAGGGCTACACAGAGAACAGTGAGGAGAAAGTGTCCACTTATCGTTCACCCCAGTAGAACAGTCCCACCAGCTTAAGGGGAGACAGCCACAAGTGTTTCAGGGAATTTCCTGGACTGTGCTGTGACTTGAAGGGAGCAAGTTGTGGTCTCAGTTAGAGAGCAACAAGTATATGCAGTGATATGTAGTGTCTGCCGTGAGACAGCTGTAAAGCTCCCCGTGGTTGGAACTCATTGTTTCGCGTGGGGTCTGTAAGATGCTGTGCTTAGCTTTAATTTTACGGGAGAGTGATGTAGTTTTCAGGGTGTCTCTGAGGACATCATGTGTAAAACTCCTGCTGACCTCCAGTCTACCACCCTCCGTCAACTTAATACCATCCAGAACTGTAAAACCTTTCAGTGCTGTACTGTGGGAGCGCTACTCTTGGAGGTGCTGTATTTCGGATGAGACATTAAACCAAGGTCTCGTCTGCCCTCTCAAATGGACGTTAAAAAAAATCCAATGCCACTATTTCGACAAACAACAGGGAGCTCTCCTCTTTGCCCTGGCTACTATTTACCCCTCAATCTATATTACTAAAACAGATTATTTGGCCATTATAAAAATTCTGTTCACGGAAGCTTGCTGTGCACAAATTGGCCGTCAAGTTTTCCTACATTACAGCAGTGACTATGCTTCAGAAATACTTCATTAGCTGTAAAGAGTTTTAGGATGTCCTGAGATCGTTAAAAGACAAGTTCTTTCCGAATCAATTTGGAAGTTGCAGGAAAGCTACAGAACTAACCGTTCTGTTTATCCTCTTTCAGCTGACTACAGTGCCGAAGTGAAGTACAAGATCTGGATGAGGCATCGCTATCAGAGTAGCATCGACCAGCTGTTCAATCTTATGATGCAGGAGTCAGAGCAGGTTCAGGTGAGTTTCCTGCTGTCAACCTGCCCTGTGATTGGCCGGGGGTGGGGGGGGTGTGCATCAAATGGACAGGGTACAGTAGCATAGCAATTTGGTTGCTGGACTAATGACCTGGAGACAGGAGTTCAAATCCCACCCCAGCAGCTGGGAAATTTAAATTCAATTGATTAATGATTAATTATTGCGAACATGTAACTCTGGGCTATCAGTTAAAAACACCAATGTCCATTAGAGAAGCAAATCAGCCGTCCTTACCCTGTCTGGGCCTATATGTGACTCCAGACTCACAGCAATTTGGTTAGCTCTTAACCTCTCTCTGAAATGGCAGAATAAGCCACCCAGTTGTTTTCAAAGAGGTGGCTTACCACCAGCTGTTCAAAGACAATTAGGGAAGGCTAATAAATCTTGATCTCATCAGCAATGCTTACACCCCGAGGAGGGACAAAGAAAAATCCCAGTCTGGACTGTAGTAGCATAATAACTCCTTTATAAACTGTATTAAAGCAGTTTATTTGTTCCTTCTTCCCAAATCCTCCTTTCACTCTGCCTGTGCTGGTTCAAGGGTCTAGGACTAGGGGCCATAGTGCCAGATCTTTCAAGAATAAAACTAGGGAACACTTTCCCATACACAGGGTGGTAGATGTTTGGAACTCTCTTCGGCAAATAGTAATTAATACTACATCAACTTTAAAACTGAAATTGATTGAGTTTTTGATATCCAAACCTAGCAAGGGATATGGGGCAAAAGTGGGTAATGGAGTTAGGCCATAGATCAGCCATGACCTCATTGAATGGCAGAACAGGCCCAAGGTGCTGAATGGCCTCCTCCTGTTTCTATATTCCTCCCCACCTGCTCTCCAAACCTGCTGGAGCTATGTAATAAATGGCTTCCCATGCGCAGCACTAAGCGAGATTGACTAGTCGGGTATTAGCAATAACTAGGTAGCACATACCGCCTACTTGGGCAGACATCGTTCTGCATTACAGAATGTTATTAGTTACTCTTTAATGTGCTCCTTCCCTGTTCTACATTGCATAACAATAGTTCATTATTTTAAATGATACATTTACTTGAGAGAATGTAATTGCACTTTTTTATTATTCATTCATGGGATGTGGGCTTTGCTGGCTGGGCCAGCATTTATTGCCCATCCCTAGTTGCCCTTAAGCAGGTGGTGGTGAGCTGCCTTCTTGAACCGCTGCAGCCCACGTGGTATAGGTACACCCACAGTGCTGTTAGGAAGGGAGTTCCAGGATTTTGACCCAGTGACAGTGAAGGAACGGTGATATATTTCCAAAACAGGATGGTGAGTGACTTGGAGGGGAACCTCCAGGTGGTGGTATTCCCATCTATCTGCTGCCCTTGTCCTTCTAGATAGTAGTGGTCATGGGTTTGGAAGATGCTGTCAAAGGAGCCTTGGTGAATTCCTGCAGTGCATTTTGTAGATAGTGACAACAGTGTGTACCGTGTGTCGGTGGTGGAGTAGTGAATGTTTGTGGATGTGCTGCCATTCAAGTGGGCTGTTTTGTCCTGGATGGTGACAAGCTTCTTGAGTGTTGTGGGAGCTGCATTCACCTAGGCAAGTGGAGAGCATTCCATCACACTCCTAACTTGTCCCTCGTAGATGGTGGACAGGCTTTTGGGGAGTCAGGAGGTGAGTTACTCGTCACATGATTCCTAGCCTCTGACCTGCTCTTGTAGCCACAGTATTTATGTGGCTAGTCCAGTTCAGTTTCTGGTCAATGGTAATCCCCAGGATGTTGATAGTGGGGGATTCAGTGATGGTAATGCCATTGAACATCAAGGGGCGATGTTTGGATGCTCTCTTGTTGGAGATGCTCATTGCCTGGCACTTGTATGGTGCGAATATTACTTGTCACTTGTCAGCTCAAGTATTGTGAGCCCTGGATATTGTCCAGGTCTTGCTGCATTTGGACGTGGACTGCTTCAGTATCTGAGGAGTCGCGAATGATGCTGTACATTGTGCAATCATCAGTGAACATCCTCACTTCTGACCTTATGATAGAAGGAAGGTCATTGATGAAGCAGCTGAAGATGGTTGGGCCAAGGACACTACCCTGAGGAACTCCTGCAGTGATGTCCTGGAGCTGAGATGACTGACCTCCAACAACCACAATCATCTTCCTTTGTGCTGGGTATGACTCCAACCAGTGGAGAGTTTTCCACCTGATTCCCATTGACTCCAGTTTTGCTAGGGCTCCTTGAAGCCACACTCGTCAAATGCTGCCTTGATGTCAAGGGCAGTTACTCTCACCTCACCTCAGGTTATTGCAAAGCAAGTGCCGCTTGATAGCACTGTGGATGACCCCTTCCATTGCTTTACTGATGATGGAGAGTAGACCGATGGGACGGTAATTGGCTGGGTTGGATTTGTCCTGCTTTTTGTGTATAGGACATGCCTGGGCAATTTTCCACATAGCCGGGTAGATGCCAGTGTTATAGCTGTACTGGAACAGCTTGGCTAGGGGTGCGGCAAGTTCTGGAGCACAAGTCTTCAGTACTATTGCCGGAATATTGTCAGGGCCCACAGCCTTTGATGTATCCAGTGCCTTCAGCCATTTCTTGATATCATGTGCAGTGAATTGAATTGGCTGAAGACTGGCATCTGTGATGCTGGAGATCTCCGGAAGAAGCTAATATGGACCATCCACTCAGCATTGTAGCAAATGCTTCCTTATCTTTTGCACTGATGTGCTTGGCTCCTCCATCATTGAGGATGGGGACATTTGCAGAGCCTCCTCCTCCAGTGAGTTGTTTAATTGTCCACCACAATTCACAATTGGATGTGGCAGGACTGCAGAGCTTAGGTCTGATCTGTTGGTTGTGGGATCTCTTAACTCTGTCTGTCACTTGCACCTGAAAGAAAGAGACAAAGTTTCTTGTTGAGGCGACGGATGAGACGAAGAATAAAATGAAACTGGGGGCAAGGACAGCTGAGAGATAGGGTGAGTCGGTGCTGCTGGAGGGAGAGGTCGAGTGTGTTCATAGGGCAGCGCATGGCACTGAGTGTGGATCTCAGGGATGTGACGAGAACAGCAGTCAAGGAGCGTTGTATGTCCCGGAGATACCTGTAATCCTGGGTGGGTTCGAAACATGAGGGATGGAACTTCAGTTGGAATTCACGTGGGGTGAGTCGGAGACGGAGACAGTCACTGAGGAAGGAGATATGGCTGTGAAAGCAAGTTTTAGTAAACACCTTGTCAAACACCAGGAGAGAAATGGAAAGCAGTGAAGGGGAGCAGGGCAAAAGAGACAAGCGGAAATCCTGTCAGAGAGAAGAGCAGTACTTCTTCAAGGTAGGCATTCCTGGAAGAGAAGTGGTGTCAGTTAAACACTAAGATAAAAGCAAAATACTGCGGATGCTGGAAATCTGAAACAAAAACAAAAATAGCTGGAAAAACTCAGCAGGTCTGACAGCATCTGCGGAGAGGAACACAGTTAACGTTTCGAGTCTGGATGACTCTTCATCAGAACTAAAGAAATATAGAAATGTGGTGAAATATAAGCTGGTAGATGGGGATGGGACAGGTAGAGCTAGATAGAGGACCAGTGATAGGTGGAGGCAAAGAAGAGATTGCCAAAGATGTCATAGACAAAAGGATAAAGGGGTGTTGATGGTGGTGATATTATCTCAGGAATGTGCTAATGGTGACATTAAGGGTAGAAAGCAGGACAAACAAGTGACAGATAGCCCTAATGGGGGTGGGGTGGGGGGAAGGGAAGGCTAAAAGTTAGAGATAAAACAATAGATTTAAAAATAGGTGGGAAAAGAAAAATATATTTAAAAAATATATAAATTATTGGAAAAGGGGGGATCGGAAAGGGGGTGGGGATGGAGGAGAGAACTCATGTTCTCTCTAAAGTTGTTGAATTCAATATTCAGTCCTGAAGGCTGTAAAGTGCCTAGTCGGAAGATGAGGTGCTGTTCCTCCAGTTTGCGTTGAGCTTCACTGGAACAATGCAGCAGGCCAAGGACAGACGTGGGCATGAGAGCAGGGTGGAATGTTGAAATGGCAAGCGACAGGGACATCTGGGTCATGCTTGCGGACAGACCGAAGGTGTTCCACAAAGCGGTCACCCAGTCTACGTTTGGTCTCTCCAATGTAGAGGAAACCGCATTTGGAGCAGCGAATGCAGTAGACTAAATTGATGGAAGTGCAAGTGAAATGCTGCTTCACTTGAAAGGAGTGTTTGGGCCCTTGGACGGTGAGGAGGGGGGACGTAAAGGGCCAGGTGTAACACCTTCTGCGGTTGCCTGGGAATGTGCCGTGGGAGGGGATTGAGGTGTAGGGGGTGATGGAGGAGTAGACCAGGGTGTCCCGGAGGGAGCGATCCCTACGGAATGCCGACAGAGGGAGGTGAAGGAAAGATGTGTTTGGTGGTGGCATCATGCTGGAGTTGATGGAAATGGCGGAGGATGATCCTTTGAATGCGGAGGCTGGTGGGGTGATAAGTGAGTGCAAGGGGGACCCTATCATGTTCTGGGAGAGAGAGGAAGGAGTGAGGGTGGATGCGCGGGAGATGGTCCGGACACGGATGAGGGCCCTGTCATCCACCGTGGGTGGAAAACCTCGGTTAAGAAAGACATGTCAGAGGAACTGTTTTGGAAAGTGGCATCATCGGAACAGATGCGACGGAGGCGAAGGAACTGAGAGAATGGGATGGAGTCCTTACAGGAAGCGGGGTGTGAGGAGCTGTAGTCGAGGTAGCTGTGGGAGTCGGTAGGCTTATAATGGATATTGGTGGACAGTCTATCACCAGAGATTGAGACAGAGAGGTCAAGGAAGGGAAGGGAAGTGTCAGTGATGGACCATGTGAAACTGATGGAGGGGTGGAAATTGGAAGCAAAATTAATAAATTTTTCCAGATCCAGACGAGAGCATGAAGCAGCACCAAAGCAATCATCGATGTACTGGAGAAAGAGTTGTGAAAGGGGGCCGGAGTAGGACTGGAACAAGAAATGTTCCACATACCCCTTAAAGAGACAGGCATAGCTGGGGCCCATGCGGGTACCCATAGCTGCACCTTTTATTTGGAGGAAGTAAGAGGAGTTTAAGGAGAAATTGTTCAGTGAGAGAACAAGTTCAGCCAGACGGAGGAGAGTAGTGGTGGATGGGGATTGTTTGGGCCTCTGTTTGAGGATGAAGCTAAGGGCCCTCAGACCATCCTGTTGGGGGATGGCGGTGTAGAGGGATTGGACGTCCATGGTGAAGAGGAGGCGGTTGGGGCCAGGGAACTGGAAATTGTTGATATGATGTAAGGTGTCAGAGGAATCACGGACGTAGGTGGGAAGGGACTGGACAAGGGAGAGAGAATTGAGTCAAGGTAGCAAGAAATGAGTTCCGTGGGGCAGGAACAAGCTGAGACGATTGGTCTACCGGGACAGTTCTGTTTGTGGGTTTTGGGTAGGAGGTAGAAGTGGGCCGTCCAAGGTTGGGAGGCTATGATGTTGGAAGCTGTGGAAGGTAGATCTCCAGAGAAGATGAGGTCAGTGACAGTCCTGGAAACAATGGCTTGATGTTCAGTGGTGGGGTCATGGTCCAGGGAGAGGTAGGAGGAAGTGTCTGCGAGTTGACGCTCAGCCTCCGCGAGGTAGAGGTCAGTGCTCCAGACAACAACAGCACCACCCTTGTCAGCGGGTTTGATGACAATGTCAGGGTTGGACCTGAGAGAACGGAGTGCAGCAAGTTCAGAAGGAGACAGGTTAGAGTGGGTGAGAGGTGCAGAGAAATTGAGACAACTGATATCACGCCGACAGTTCTCAACGAAAAGATCAAGAGCAGGTAGGAATCCAGAGGGAGGGGTCCAGGTGGAGGGAGAATATTGGAGGCGGGTAAAAGGATCCATTGACTGGGGAGAGGACTCCTGCCCAAAGAAGTGAGCATGGAGACGAAGGCGGAAGAGTTCAGCATCTTGCCGAGCCCGAAATTCATTGAGGTGATGGCGTAAGGGTGTGAAGCTGAGTCCTTTGCTGAGCACTGAACGTGCTCAGCTCACTGAAATCCAGCATCCGCAGTATTTTGCTTTTATCTTGGTGATGGTGGGAGTCTGGGACATGATCTGTAAGGTATGATTCCACGAGGGTGACTATGTCAGGCTGTTGCTTGACTGGTCTGTGAGACAGCTCTCCCGATTTTGGCACTAGCCCCCAGATGTTAGTAAGGAGGACTTTGCAGTGTCGACAGGGCTGAGATTGCCGTTGTCCTTTCCAGTGCCTCGGTCGATGCCGGGTGGTCCGTCTGGTTTCATTCCTTTTTTGTGACTTTGTAGTGGTTTGATACAACTGAGTGGCTGGCTAGGCTCTTTCAGAGTCAGCCACATCGCTGTGGATCAGGAGTCACATGTAGGCCAGACCAGGTAAAGACATTAGTGAACCAGATGGGTTTTTACAACAATCGACAATGGTTTCATGGTCATCATTAGACTTTTAATTCCAGATTTCTACTGAATTCAAATTCCACCATCTGCTGTTGCAGGATTCGAACCTGGGTCCCCAGAACGTTACCATGGATTACTAGTCCAGATAAATAGACGATACCACTACGTCATCGCCCCCTCCCACCCCCAAATCCCCACCCTGCAACCCTCCCACCCGCCACATAAACAACATGATAACATTTTGAGATGAATTGCTTAGATGCATTTAGGGGAAGCTGGATAAACAGATGAGGGAAGAAGGAATAGAAAGATATGCTAATAGGGAGAGATGAAGGCTTGCAGGATTAGGTTTGTGTGGAGCATAAACACTAGCGTGGACCATTTGGGTTGAATGGCCTGTTTCTTTGCTGTAAGTTCTATTTAAATGTTTTCCCTTGCCACCTAACAGGTAGGGAGGCTTATTTTTACCTTCCTTCACTAGTGGCACTGTGCTTTATTTCCAAACCAAAGTCCCGGATAGTTCGAATATGATGATTGTTTTGTTTTTGTGTGAATTCCACAATACGAATTTAAAAATATAAATCACCGAAAACGAAACTGAACGGAAGAAAAGGGGGAGCGAGCAGGGAAACTCGGACTTCTCTGCCTTCATTATATTTTTAAAAAATCCTTAACTAGTAGGAACACAGATTGGCGGTTAGCTCAAGTCTAACCTGATACCCAGGAGAAGTACACATTCCTCAAAAATATCAGTTGATCAGCTTCAGAGGAAGCACTCTGTAAACGAGCAGGACTTTAAGTGTGGTTGCTAAATGCTTCCCTCTTTATTCCCAACTTCTGAGTTCTAAACCCAGCATCAAACCCTTAAACATCCTGAATTGCGTGCCCACATATTTTGAGTGATTCCTGTCCTGTCCTGTCCAACTTCCACGGATTTGTATGTTAGCACAGCTCCCGGGACTTTTTAACCTACCTTGAATAGGTGGTGATTTACCTGCTGCAGTGTGCACTCAATGGAGATTCGCATAAAACATTGACCCGGCTTTTTAAATTGAATAAGTTTCATGGTGATTTCAATTCCGTCCAACTTTCTTTGCTTTTTATTTTTGATTGTGGATTCAGTTACAGGACAATGCACCCAAATGCAATTCATGTTAGAATTTAAATTCAGTTTTGCCTCTCTGAGCCCAGCAGTGTGACTTGTCAGCTTGCTCGCTAACACTGTGAACGTTTTTTTAAATCATCCTTTCACAGGATGTGGGCGTCGCTGGCTGGGCCAGTGGTTGTTGCCCATCCCTAGTTGCCCTTGAGAAGGTCTTGAACTCGGGGAATCACCTCCAGTCCAGATTTGAGCAGGTGATCGAGCCTGATATATCAATGCGCTGCTCAGGGTGTGTTCTGAATAGTACTTAAAAGTCTGTGATTGTGGACGATCTGAGGAAATTTTGCATTCGCTGACCCCCTCACCTAACAATGTTTTGAGATGAACATTGGAAAATTATCTGTTGGACTGGCTTTCCTGCGAATTAATGTTTTTTTTACTGTGCTGAAAACATGTCATCTCCCGATTGCTTTCTCTCCAGGAAGTGGCGCTCTGCACGCTGATGAAATTTGTTCAGACAGAAGGGAGGTGGCCCCTTGTTAGCCACGAGGAGGATGAGTGTTACATCTTTCCCCGGGAGTTATTAAAGGTGAGTGGTAATTCTGACTTGGTGCACCCTTTACTGGGCAGACTTTGATGTAAAGTGTTATGATCCTTCGCCAGACCCCAAGATGTTGGTAAGGTCTGGTTAGGGACCAATAAGGATCAGAGGTGAGCTGGCAAGATGGATACAGAGTTGGCTTGGCCATAGAAGGCAGAGGGTAGCAATGGAAGGGTGCTTTTCTGAATGGAGAGCTGTGACTAGTAGAGTTCCGCAGGGATCAGCGCTGGGACCTTTGCTGTTTGTAGTATACGTAAATGATTTGGAGGAAAATGTATCTGGGCTAATTAGTAAGTTTGCAGACGACACTAAGGTTGGAGGAGTTGTAGATAGTGAAAAGGATTGTCAAAGGATACAACAGGATATAGATCGGTTGGAGAGTTGGGCAGAGAAATGGCAGATGGAGTTTAATCTGGACAAATGCGAGGTCATGCATTTTGGAAGTTCTAATACAGGTAGTAATTATACAGTAAATGGCAGAAAACTTAAGTGCATCGATGGGCAGAGGGATCTGGGTGTACAGGTCCATAGATCACTGAAAGTGGCAATGCAGGTGGATAAGGTAGTCAGGAAGGCATATGGCATGCTTGCCTTCATCGGCAGGGGTAATGAGTATAAAAGCTGGGAAGTCATGCTGCAGCTGTATAGAACCTTGGTTAGGCCACACTTGGAATATCGTGTACAATTCTGGTCGCCACATTACCAGAAGGATTTGGAGACATTGGAGAGGGTGCAGAGGAGGTTTACCAGGATGCTGCCTGGTCTGGAGGTTATTAGCTATGAGGAGAGGTTGGAGAAACTCGGATTGTTCTCACTGGAGCGACGGAGATTGAGGGGCGACTTGATAGAGGTTTACAAAATTATGAGTGGTATGGACAGAGTAGAAAGAAGTTTTTTCCCAGGGTGGAAGAGTCAATTAATAGGGGACATAGATTTAAGGTGAGAGGAGAAAACTTTAGAGGAGATGTGCGGGGCGAGTATTTTACACAGAGGGCAGTGAGTGTCTGGAATTCGGTGCCAGAGGAGGTGGTGGAAGCAGGTACAATAGTGATGTTTAAGAGGCGGCTTGACAAATACATGAATAGGATGGGAATAGAGGGATATGGACCCCGGAAGTGCAAAATGTTTTAGTTTGACAGGCAATATGATCGGCGCAGGCTTGGAGGGCCGAAGGGCCTGTTCCTGTGCTGTACTTTTCTTTGTTCTTTGTTAATAACGTTTTGGTTAAAGTAGACAAAGTTTGAGATTCAAGACACTAAGAGAATAAAGCCACAAGATTCCATGGATCTATATTACTATACAGGGTCAGAAAGATAACACAATTTACAATATCTCTCTTATACTCTAACATTCAGGGTAACTATGAGGTGCGAGTAAATCAACAAGTAAACTGTGGTCAAACACACCACACGACACAATAAATGGCAGATGTGACCAAGACAGAGTCCAGGGGTTTCTTAACAACCCAACTGGATGTCAGTGAACACTGTGAGTCAGCCAATCTCACTGAAACTCTGTTTCTCTCATTCCAGGGATTAATCACTCTTTGCCCTCATGCATCCTTATGCCAGTCTCATCACTGCCTTCTGTCTTTTGTGTCCTAGGATTTAAAAGGTAGTCTGACCTCTAATTAGACTGATTAAGCCATCACAACAAAAAGCATTACAATGAGGATTCCACCATTAAACATGTGTCTGTCTCTGTGCACTCCTTGGGGGAGGCCATGGTATAGTGATATTGTCACTGGAGACCCAGGGCAATGCTCTGAGGATCTGGGTTCAAATCCCACCATGGCAGATAGTGAAATTCGAATTCAGTAAAAAAAAATCTAGAATTAAAAGTCTAGTGATCACCACAAAACCATTGCCGATTGTTGTTAAAACCCATTTGGTTCACTTAAGGGAAGGAAATCTGCCTTCCTTACCTGGTTTGGCCTACATGTGACTTCAGATCCACAGCAATGTGGTTGACTCTTAAATGCCCTCTGAACAAGGGCAATTAGGGATGGACAATAAATGCTGGTCTAGCCAGCGATGCCCACATCCCATGAACGAATATAAAAAATACATGTGCCTGAGTAGCAAGAATCAGTATTGGCCTCACTTTGAGTGTCATATGCAAATTCCTGAGGCAAACTCAATTTTTTAATAAAACAGAAAATGCTGGAAATACTCAGTAGGTCTGGCAGCAGCATCTGGAGAGAGAAACAGACTTAACGTTTCAAGTCTGACATCTGAGTATTTCCAACACTTTCTGTTTTTATTTCAGATTTTCAGCATCTGCAGTATTTTGCTTTTACTCAATCCCAATTAGTCTGAGGATCGGTTAAAATCACTGGACTGCCTCTTTCCAGAGGCTCCCTCGGAGCGTGCCGGTATCTGTTGGGAGACAGATAACCCAAATGTTTGAAAAATCCCCTCTGTTGAACGGTAAACTTGAGAGACAGAAGCTAAGCCCAAATGATGAGTGTTAATCGCTGAGATGTGTTGTGGATGGTTTGAGTGGTTTGGGTTGTCATGGGTGGAGGCTGAGGTTGGTGGCGTGGGGAAGAGCTAAAAATGCAGTTGTGTTGTGTTTTGTTTTTCTGCACAAAACCTGACTCAGTTGTAAGGGTGGAGAGTAAATTGAGGTTAACAGTGCAATGACTTGTTTTCCCTCATTGGGGTGATGTGTTCACTGAGCAATCTTCATGTACATGATATGTATCTGTGTCTCCAATTGTTTATGATGAGGGTTACCAAGATTGCACATTGCTAATATCAGTATTCTTCTAGGTAGTGTATCCAAACCTCTCCAAACACTCGCCAAATCCCTTTTGTCCATCACCCACTGTGCTTGTTGACCTATATTGGTTCCCACTAAAGCAACACCTTGATTTTAAAGTTCTTATTCTTGTTTTCAAATCCCTTCAAGGGCTTCATCTCTCCTGAGCTCTGTAATCTCCTCCAACCCCATAACCCTCCTAGGTAGCTGGGCTTCTCTGATTTTAGCTTTGAGTATCCCTGATTTTAATCATTCAGCCATTGGCGACTGTACCTTCAGCTGTCGTGGCCCTAAGCTCTGGAAGTCCCTCCCTACACCTCTCCACCTCCCATCTCCTCCTTCAAGACACTCCTTAAAATCTACCTCTTTGACCAAGCTTTTGGCCATCTGAGCTAATATCTCTTTATGTGGCTCGGTGTCATAATTTGCATTTTTAATGCTCCTGTGAAGGACATTGGGGAATTCCATAACGTTAATGGTGCTATATAAATATAAGTTGTTGTTGTGATGATGGAGGCCAAGTATTTGAGTGGTACTGCTGAGGAATCCTTGTCAGTTCACTCTGTAGACAGTCGCTGACCATTTCTCTTTCTCCCTTTCTGAAGCACCTTGGGAATCTGGCTGTGGCAGGCGCTGCTTAAATGAAATGTCGAGTGTGTGTAAATGAAATGTCTGGTGTGTGGGGGCTATTCACAGTGTCGTCATTTCAAAGCCGTGTTTGCCCACCTTCGGTTTTTGTCTGTAACTTTCACAAGTGTCCGTTCCCTTTCAGTCGCTTGTGGAGAATTTGCTTCAGGTTGAAAGAGACACGTCGTTCCTGCTCTCCCGATTTCAGGAGTATTTGGAATACGAGGATGTCCGTTACTATGTGATGGCCTATGCTGCTGAACATATCCCAAGGGTTATGCAGAGCTCCAAGGGGGTAAACTTGCACACTTTATGTTCTGCTCTGTTCTAAGTCCATAAACGCATCGTCACAGTCTGATCATTACTCCACCCTCTCTGTGCAGGATTTACTTCCAGTTTATCAACAAAACACCTTTAGCCTTTTGTCCTCAATTCACATGCCGAGTGAACAGAGTGAACTCACAAATTTCCTTGTGAAGCAACAAAGTAAGTATCGTTGGAGGGTGAAGCATGGGAAGTATTTTGGGCTGGGAAAAATTTCTACAGGCCAAAAGCCTGAGGGGCTGAGTTGGGAGGGGTCAGTTGAAATTTTCAAGACCAAGAACGCTAAGTTAAGGATACCGAGGTAGCATGAAGCTATTAATGTATATAATGTTATTGAAGAATATTTTCCTTTTAAAATAGATTTATAGTCTGTGGGTGTGTCTTAATTGGATTAAAGCCAGCTAGCCTGGGTGCTTTGATGTGTACTAATTCTGAGATGTGAGAGAGGTAGAGTGCATTTGCATTTTTTGAATAGAGCATTCAAGAAGTGGGGTGAAAACTGACACCTATCTAGCAGCTACCAAGCAATATGCTTATGTTACTAATAAAATTGGTGCTATGAAAGGGGTTTTATTGTTAGAAGAGGCTGGTGACAATTTACATTCAATGAGTGGTGCTAGGCTTAACTTCAGCAGTAATACCTGGAAAAACTCAGCAGGTCTGGCAGCATCGGCGGAGAAGAACAAAGTTGACGTTTCGAGTCCTCATGACCCTTCAACAGAACTGAGTAAAAATAGGAATGGGGTGAAATATAAGCTGGTTTAGGGTGGGTGGGGGGGTGGTGGTGGTTGTTGGGACAAGCAAGCAGTGGTAGGAGCAGATAACCAAAAGATGTCACAGACAAAAGAACAAAGAGATGTTGAGGGTGGTGATATTATCTAAAAGAATGTGCTAATTAAGATTGGAGAGCAGGACGAGCAATGTAATTCTAGTGGGGGTGGGGTGAAATAAACCATGGGTGGAATACATTTAAAAATAATGGAAATAGGTGGGAAATTGTTCAGTGTGAGAACAAGTTCAGCCTCGAACAGAGGCCCGAACAATCCCCATCCACCACTACTCTCCTCCGTCTGGCTGAACTTGTTCTCACACTGAACAATTTCTCCTTCAACTCCTCTTACTTCCTCCAAATAAAAGGTGTGGCTATGGGTACCCGCATGGGCCCCAGCTATGCCTGTCTCTTTATCGGGTATGTGGAACATTCCTTGTTCCAGTCCTACTCCGGCCCCCTCCCACAACTCTTTCTCCGGTACATCAATGATTACTTCGGTGCTGCTTCATGCTCTCTTTGGGACTTGGAAAAATTTATTAATTTTGCTTCCAATCTCCACCCCTCCATCATTTTCACATGGTCCATCTCTGCCACTTCCCTTCCCTTCCTTGACCTCTCTGTCTCAATTTCTGGTTGTAGACTGTCCACCAATATCCATTACAAACCTGCCGACTCCCACAGCTACCTCGACTACAGCTCCTCACAACCCGCTTCCTGTAAGGACTTCATCCCATTCTCTCAGTTCCTTCACCTCCGTCACATCTGTTCTGATGATGCTCCCTTCAAACACAGTTCCTCTGACATGTCCTCCTTCCTTAACCAAGGTTTTCCACCCATGGTAGTTGACAGGGCCCTCAACCGTGTCCGGCCCATCTCCCGTGCATCCGTCCTCACGCCTTCTCCTCCTTCCCAGAAACATGATAGGGTCCCCCTTGTCCTCACTTATCACCCCACCAGCCTCCGCATTCAAAGGATCATCCTTCGCTATTTCCGCCAACTCCAGCATGATGCCACCACCAAACACATCTTCCCTTCACCCCCCCGGCAGCATTCTGTAGGGATCGTTCCCTCCGTGATACCCTGGTCCATTCCTCCATCACCCCCTACACCTTAACCCCCTCCTATGGCACCTCCCCATGCAAACGCAAAATATGCAACACCTGCCCCTTCACTTCCTCTCTCCTCACCGTCCAAGGGCCCAAACACTCCTTTCAAGTGAAGCAGCATTTCACTTGCAATTCCCCCAACTTAGTCTACTGTATTTGTTGCTCCCAATGCAGTTTCCTCTACATTGGAGAGACCAAACGCAGACTGGGCGACCGCTTTGCAGAACACCTTCGGTCTGTCTGCAAGAATGACCCAGACCTCCCTGTTGCTTGCCGTTTTAACACTCCACCCTGCTCTCTTGCCCACTTGGCTTGTTGCATTGTTCCAGTGAAGCCCAATGCAAACTGGAGGAACAGCACTTCATCTTCCGACTAGGCACTTTACAGCCTTTCGGACTGAATATTGAATTCAACAACTTTAGATCTTGAACTCCCTCCTCTATCCCCACCCCCTTTCTGTTTCTTCCCCCTTCCTTTTGTTTTTTCCAATAATTTATATAGATTTTTCTTTTCCCACCTATTTCCATTATTTTTAAATGTATATCATGCATGGTTTATTTCACCTCACCCCCACTAGAGCTACCTTGCTCGTCCTAATCTCCAATCTTAATTAGCACATTCTTTTAGATAATATCACCACCTTCAACATCTCTTTGTTCTTTTGTCTGTGACATCTTTTGGTTATCTGCTTCTAACACTGCTTGCTTGTCCCAACAACCCCCCCCACCCAAACCAGCTTATATTTCACCCCTTTCCTATTTCTACTTAGTTCTGTTGAAGGGTCATGAGGACTCAAAACGTCAACTTTGTTTTTCTCCGCCGATGCTGCCAGACCTGCTGAGTTTTTCCAGGTATTTCTGTTTTTGTTTTGGATTTCCAGCATCCGCAGTTTTTTGTTTTTAACTTCAGCAGTTTTGTGTGTGCAGAGTAGAGACAATGTATGATCAAAAGCAGCCGTAAGCCTCCAACTGTCTCCACAGGAACCACAATGAAATGGACCTCATTTTGTACTTGTATGGTGAAAATGCTTTGCCTGCTGTCTGGTTACGTCTGTGGGTTGCTGTTGCCTTGATGGAGCTTAGTTTGGGAACTTGTTAAAAGTTATGATCGTAGTAATTTGTAGCCATGTGTATATATTTAACTTGTGTAAATTAATAGAATGTTTCGCTTAGCTTAATATAAAACCTCTCAAGAACTGGTGGTACGATTCCTGAATTTAGAGTTGCATAGAACCATAGAACACTACAGCACAGAAAACAGGCCATTCGGCCCTTCTAGTCTGTGCCGAAATATTATTCCGCTAGTCCCATTGACCTGCACCTAGTCCATAACCCTCCAGACCTTTCCCATCCATGTATCTAATTTATTCTTAAAACTTAAGAGTGAGCCCGCATTTACCATGTCAGATGTTAGCTCGTTCCACACTCTCACCACTCTCTGAGTGAAGAAGTTCTCCCTAATGTTCCCCCTAAACCTTTCCCCTTTCACCCTAAAGCCATGTCCTCTCGTGTTTATCTCTCCTAATCTAAGTGGAAAGAGCCTACACACATTTACTCTGTCTATACTCCTCATAATTTTGTAAACTTCTATCATATCTCCCCTCATTCTTCTACGCTCCAAGGAATAAAGTCCTAACCTGTTTAATCTTTCCCTGTAACTCAACTCCTTAAGACCCGGCAACGTCCTAGTAAATCTTCTCTGCACTCTCTCAGTCTTACTGATATCCTTAATCTCCAATATAACATTTAAAATTATAGCTTGTGACAGTTGTTTAAAGTTTCCCTCTGGGATTTTTTAAAAAAATAACTCAGCTTTACCAACTGTTCGGTCATAACAGAGGGGACTGCAGAGTTAATGCGGGTAGCTTGAGACTGGATACACATCAGCTATTAATTCATTCAATGGTGGGAGAGGTTTAAGCAACTGAATGACCTCCGTCTATTCCTGTGATCAATACTAACAAGTGTCCGACTAGAGTAAGAAGGGTTTTAGAGAGAAGGTTCAGCCCATATTTCTTTATAGAGATTTGAAAGTCCTTTCTGATTACCCCGTACTTCCCAAGAAAATATCTACCTCATTTTAACCACCGCAGTTGTCTTTGTATTATTGTGTTTCGGAGCAGTGGGTTTGACAATCTCACGACCCTTTAGTGCATAGTGTATTTCCCTGGATTTGGTCATTGTGTCTCCTAGCTCTGGACCCTTCTACCAAATGGAAGTGTCATCCCCTAACCAGTTAGCCCTCTTCATTAGTCTAAAAGAAAGACTTGCATTTTAATAGCCCCTTTTATGACCTTGCACATTCCAGCCAGCTTTATAGCCAGTGACGTATTTTTGAAGGGTGGTCACTGATGCGATGCAGAGAAAGCTGAAAAGTCAGAATTAGGTCATCCCTCAAACTACATAAGTTCGACTTGGCTTACGGCTTTGTTTCTGGGCAAGTCAGCCTGGAGTTGTGTAGCCTCCCATCAGAATGTTTCTGTGTTCTACCTGAATAACAATTGTGTGTTACTGTGTCTAAGGTGGGACTCTTACTATCCCTTTTTTTTTTAAGTTTCTGTTGGGAGACTGGTTGAGTCATCACAATGTCTTTCCAACTCTCGTACCTGAGTTCAAGTCTAGCCAAAGACAATATTGTGAAAACCTCTTCCACGCTGACTGTCAGGGGCCAGCATGCAGTGGAGGTTGTGAAATGGTTGTTTATACTGAGAACCCCAAATCCCTCTAATTTTCTCCCCGAGACTCCTGAACCCAGTGGCATACGATAGATGTATTTCAATACTCGGTAATTCTGTGGAATTTAGCACTCGCACTAGAGACTGAGCTTACCTGAGTTTGTAAGTTGTGACTGAATTGGTCAGACATGAATTGAGACATTCCCTTGATACTCAGCGCTGCTGTTTGAGCACGAGGAGGACCCACAACATTGATCTCTGAGGGTAGATTAGGGGCACTTGGGTTGTTTACCCTGCAAAAATGGTGACTGAGTGTGGAGGTTTATGGCTCAGTAGGTAACATCTCTGCATCAGTGGTTTTGAGTCCTACTCCAGAGGCTTGAACGCAAAATCCAGGCTGACACTCCAGAGGAAGATCGAGAGAGTGCTACATTGTCAGAGGTGACCATCTTTTGTGTGAAACGTTAAAGTGGTCTGCCCTCTCAGATAGATGTACAAGATCCCACAGCACTATTCTAGAGAAGAGTGCGTCTGCTTTTGAAGGTGCCCAGGCAAATGTTTATCATTCAACCAACACACTAGATTATCTGGTCATTATCACATTACTGTTCGTGGGATCTTGCTGTGTGCAAATTGTCTGCTGCGCTTCCCTCGTTACATCAGTCACCACACTTTGAAGGTGCATAGTTGAGTGTGAAACATTTGGGATGTCCTGAGGTCATGAAAGGTGCTATGTAAATGCAGTTCTTTCTTTCTTTAAGCTATGAAGAAATGTTAATTGAGAGCATTGCTTTGAGATAAACCAGGGTAATGAGATGGGGGGAAGTCCACCTTCTAAGTGACGCTAAACAAATTTCAGACTGATGCCAGGAATCATTTTGTCACGATGGCTAGAGAACTCATGCAGCAAACTCCAGGAAGAGGGCTGGAGGCAGGGATCTTATTCGGGAAACCGTTGGGGTGTGTGTTAGTCGGGGAGAAGACAGGTGGAATTGTAGCTTTTTTGATTTTGGGATAAGGGTGGGCTGAATGGCCTTCCTCCTGAATTTGTCATGTGATGGGAGCTTGGAGTGAGGTATATTTATGTTGATAACATTGCTACTCAGAGTTGCTGAGTGTGTCTGTTAAAATAATGACTTCTGTTTTTCTGAAATCGCCAAAATCGATTGGTTGTGCTGTAAGGGTATTTCGATTCTTGCAGGATGATATTAACATTGAAACCTTTCTGTTTGCAGATAAACATGATGCGTGGAAGGCGGCCAAACTGAAGGTGCTGTTTGAATATAGTATGCACGCATTCTGATACAGGGAGTCCAAAAACAATCCCCTTTCAGAGAGACTACACTCTACCATAACCCGCTGGGTTCAGGAGCTAAAATCACCATCACCATTCATGCAGACTCCACAGACTTGCTCTCTCAGATTATGGGCTTTACCTGGTGCTTATGACGTCCTTTAAGTTGCTACGTTGCCCTTAGCTTTGTGGGCGTGGCTGCTTAGTCATCATAACATGGCAAATTAATAGTTCAAACTTCGTTAAAACTTCCCTGACTCTTGTCCGCTATGTCCAAGACTTCTTTGAAGGCATTACATTGCAGAACACACATTTATAATGGATGCATATATCCCTTTCTCTTTACAGAAAGAAGGATGTTGTCCTGGACCTTTTATAAAACACGGCTTCAGCCTCAACTAGTGTATTGTGTCTAATTCTGGACACCACACCATAGAACGGAGGTGAAGGCATTAGAGATGGTGCAGAAAAAGATTCACGAGAATGGTTCCAGGGGTGAAGGACTTCAGTTATGAAGATAGATTAGAGAAGCTGGGGTTGTTCTTAGCAAGGAGAAGGTTGGGAGGAGATTTGATCAAGGTGGTCAAAATCATGAGGGGTCTGGACAGAGTAGATAAGGAGAAACTGTTCCCATTGGTGGAAGGATTGAGAACGAAAGGACACAGATTGAAGGTGATTGGTGAAAGAAGCAATGGTGGTGACATGAGAAAAAGCTTATTTATACAGTGAGGGGTTAGGATCTGGGATCCACTGCCTGAGATGGTGGTGGAGGCAGATTTAAACGTGGCTTTGAAATGGGAATTGGATTAATATCTGAAGAGGAAAAATTTGCAGTGCTATGGAGAAAAGGTTGGGGGGGGTGCGGGGCTGGGGGGTAGTGGAACGAAATGAGTTTCTCTTACAATGAGCCAGCATGGACATGACAGGCTGAGTGGCCTCCTTCTGCACTGTAACCATTCTATGATTATCACGGCTGCACTGAAATTGGCCAATTCTTCCAGCAATCTTGTGGGCCAAATAATACCTTGTATATCGGCGACACCTGGGAATGAGAAAGATGGGAAACTAATATGGAAAAACAGAACGCCTTTTCTGTTCACTCCTGTTCTACAACTAAATGTGACTCTGTAGTGGAAGGAGCTAGTTATGTATTGGTGGTCTGATCTGAGCAGCTAATTGCCTATTATGCATGCACCGATTTCATTGTGTCTTATACTAATTTCTACATTCTCACAAACAGGAGCACAGAAGAATATTTGAGCGACTATGGCTGGCATTCCTTAAACACAAAGTAAGCCCCTTCCAAAATAATGCCTCCCATGTGTGTTGCCTTTAACTCGTTTGCTGGTTCTGTGTTCTGGTTTGGACTGAGGTTATATTTCACATATGCACCGCTATTTCATTCAATCATATTCCTCCAGTTAACCTTCCTCTTAAATATTAAGAGGAAAACGGAACTATTCCTCTTATGTTGTAATGATATTGCAAAGTATTTCCAGCATGTAACAGATCATTCGGCTCAACTGGCCTTTGCTGTTGTTAATGCCCCACACAAGCCTCTGTCCACACCATCAGCATATCCCTTTATTCCTTTCTCCCTCTTGTGTTTATCTAACTTCCTCTGAAGTGTATCTGTACCTCAACTATTCCTTTTCATAATGATGTTCACATTCTCACCATTCTCTGGGTAAAGAAGTTTCTTCTGAGTTCCTCTTTGGATTTATTAGTGACTACCCTGTGTATATGACCCCCTAATTCTGGTTTTTCCCAGATCTAACCCATGAAGCCCCCTCAGTCTTCTCTTTTCTAGAGAAGAGAGCCCAGTCTGATCAACCTTTCCTGATACGTATGACCTCTCAGTTCTGGGATCATACTTGTGAACCGTTTTTGTACCTTCCCGTGTGCCTCTGTTAACATGGAGACCAGAGCTGAGCGCAGTGCTCAGTAGTGTAGTGTAGTGTAACCAAGGTTCAATACAAGTTTAACTCACTTCAGAGAACACCCTGAGAAATTACCTCTGCCTTAAGACTTAATGTGGGGGTGGCTGGTGGCGAGTATCATAATTTGAAGGATTCTCGGACCTCTCCTTTTCTTTCTAATGAATTCACCTCAGGTGCAAGACTGTGGCAAGCTTTATCCATAGATTCCTGCCCTGATTTGTTCCTTTCAAGCTTGTTTGTAGAACATTGATCGATTCTCAACCCTGCAAGTGGCTGAGCTGTTATTGTGAAACTTGAAGTCATTTTAAGCAGTAAACAGGATGTGTATTTCTGCAATATCACAGAACTCTGTGGTGATGTAGTGTACTTGCTATGAAAACAGCAGTTTAACACTGATGGCTTTATTCTCTTTTACAGTTTCTGTTAAAAAAAACTTGCACCTTTTAATAAATACTTGAAGGGGAGAAGTATTCAGGGCTGTCGACAAAGAGTTTTTGTTCTTTGTCCCTCGGTGGGATGTGGGTGTCGCTGCCAAGGCCAGCATTTGTTGCCCATCCCTGATTGAACTGAGTGGCTTGCTCGGCCCTTTCAGATGGCAGTCTACATTGCGGTGGGTCTGGAGTCACATGTAGGCCGGAGCGGGTAAGGATGGCAGATTTCCTTCCCTAAAGGGCATTAGTGAGCCAAATGGGTTTTTACAACAATTGATAGTTTTACGGTCACCATTACTGAGATTAGCTTTCACTTCCAGATTTATTAACTGAATTCAGATTCCACCGGCTGCCATGGTGGGATTTGAACCCATGGCCCCCAAAGCATGAGCCTGGGCCTCTGGATTAATATTCCAGTGACATATCACTATGCCACCATCTCCTCCTAATGTGGATGGAGCTAATTGAATAGCTCTTTCAAAGAGCTGATACAGGTACCATGGGCTGCAAGATTCTAATATAAAGTTTCCTATTTCATCTTTGTCTCACAGACTACCTATCCCCCAGCTCCCTCTAACCAGGCTGCTATCAAGGTACTTGCTGGCTCTGCTATAATGGGTCAGTAAATGGATGATTGATAACCTCCCATTCCTTTATATCGGAGCCAACAGGAGCGATAAAATGTCTCCATTTGTGTTACCTCAGGAATTTCAGATTATAAATCCATTTGCTGAGAGACTGTCCTCCTGGAGGTACTGCAGGATCATTTCATTACCACCAACGGTGTCGCTCATAACTTACAGAATTTGGAAATATTCAGAGGAGCTGTACCTGAAAACAGATGCCCAATTATGACCTACAACAGAAACAAACCCCACAGCCAGCCAGCTTGCCCCATACAGTCGTGATATCTTCTGCGTCACAGTAAATCCGCCCCTTGCCCTTCCCAGAGACGTGTATTATCGGGAGACAGGCGAAGGAAAAGCACCACACAAGCCCAGAGCTGTCCTGTTGACCCCCCCCCCCCCCCCCCCCCCCCCCCCCCCCCCCCACACACAAACACACACACACACACACAAGATTTGCCTCGATTTCCATCAGTCAGGCTTGTAGCCAAAATCAGCTTCCCAGTTTTCTCGCGGGGCCACTCGTTTAGGATTTCTCCTCGTGATGCTGCTGGCAAGGTGTGTCAGATGGCATTCAGTCATCGTGGAACTTAATTGTAGTGCGCTGCAAGAAACAAAATGACTCGATGACCCGTGAGAATCAACTTCTGTGTTTCTTTTTATCAATAATGATAGTTAAAGGATATGTCATTGCTAAACCTTCAGCGGTATCAGCTCGACCACAAAGTAAAATAGATTTATTTTTACAAGTGAATGAATTAAATGGAAAGCTTTACAGCCACTTATTTGGCTTTTGGGGCTTGACGTGTATGTAGTGTGCTCACCGTTCAGTTAGCTGTATCCCTCATGATCACTGACTACTGAAGCCCAGCAGTTATTACAGTGTGGATCATAGTGCACTTGTGTGACACTGCTCTACCTGTTATTGTACCACAGGCGGTAATGCATTTTATATTAACCAAGAGAATACCATTGGTAAAATCCAGCCCCCAAGCTCACGAGATCTAAGAGTTAAGTATTGTGAAATTGAAATCGGTTTGCTTTTGGGCTGGCATTCTGAGGAATGATCATGGAAAGCTTAACAAATTGCCTTAAAAACCCAACTGCTTCACCACTGCCCTGTGCCACTATTCCTAGCCTTGCCCATGTGTGACTCGAGCCTCACATCATGCGATTAACTCTCAGTGCCCTGGGATATGCCCAATACAAACCAACAATGGGTACGCGAGAAAGGACCAGCTTCACTGCCTCAGGGCAATGAGAGAAGGACAATGAGTGTGGCGTGGTTAGAGATGTTAGAGGTTTTAAGCAAGTGCAGTTTCAGCGAAAGGGTTCTGCCCTATCAAAGGCCTTTGCTCTTGTTCTTCTCCCTGTCACTCCCCACCTTTCCCTGCCTCTGTACTAGCTTAAATCCTGTTAAATCTCCCAATTCTATTGAACTGTTAGCTCTGTTTCTCTCTTCATGGATACTTAGCATTTTCTGTTTCTGCTTACAGTTGACAGATAGTTAACAACTTAGTCAGGGACAGGACCACAGGGACTGTAACGGTTCATGAAGGCGGCTCACCAGCTCCTTCTCAAGAGCGATTAGGGATGGGCAATAAATGCTGGCCCAGCCAACAACACCCACATCCTGTGAAAGGATAAAAAAAATACATCATCAGATCAGCTTATTAGGGTCTATTATAGAGCGAGTGGGCTGGGATACCTTGAGTTTATGAGACTGTCAGAAACTCCCTTTATCTTAATGGTAATTCACAAAGGTCACGTCTGATCATCTTGAAATCCTTGGGAATAACAGGTTATATTAATTATCAAGTAATGTAATACAGTAGAACAGTTGTTTCAGAACAATACTGTTACCAGTTAATATATGTATATATAAAAAAAGCTCGTTGTTAAAAAACCACTCGAGCCTGAATCACATGGAAGTTGTCATTGCAGGATGAACAAGCCTTGGTTACGAGAGTAAAAATGGAAAATCCACTAATGAGGCTGAAATATTAGTGAAGGTCTGAAACAGAACTTTGTTTTTTAAACAGTTATCGACTAACCTTTATAAGAAGGTGCTGGTGATTTTGCATGAGTCCATTTTGCCAAACATGAGCAAGCCAACCCTGATGATTGATTTCCTTACGGCAGCTTACGAGATAGGTATGTGAACAAGAATGTAGAATGTACTGTCTTTTTTTTAAAAAAAAACAACAGTCTGGTTATTTGCTTGTTTGTGCATCTCTGTTTTTCATTCTTTCATGGGATGTGGGTGTCGCTGTTTAGACCAACATTTATTGCCCACCCCTAATTGCCCTTGAGAAGGTGGTGGTGAGCTACCTTCTTGAACCGCTGCAGTCCATGGGGTGTAGGTACACCCACAGTGCTGTTAAGGAGGGTGTTCCAGGATTTTGACCCAGCGACAGTGAAGGAACGGCAATATGTTTCCAAGTCAGGATGGTGAGTGGCTTGGAGGGGAACTTCCAGATGGTGGTGTTCCCATCTATCTGCTGTCCTTGTCCTTCTAGATGGTAGTGGTCATGGGTTTGGAAGGTGCTTTCTAAGGAGCCTTGGTGAATTCCTGCAGCGCATCTTGTAGATGGTACATGCACATTCCCCCCACTGTGCGTCGGTGGTGAGGGGAGTGGCTATTTAAGATGGCAGATGGGTGCTGATCAAGCAAACTGCTTTTTCCCTTAAGCAGAGTTCACATCCTCGCAATGAGGATTGACCTACACTGCCCAGTATCCGGTTATAAGTGGAGTGGTTTCGAAATGTAACACTTAGTTCCCTTATATCCTGAATCGCACCAAGTCCCCTTCACCAGTCCCCTCTATGCTCACTGCTGTATTTCCTCTCTTGTAACAGTGTTTACACTTCAAAAGCATGTCATTGGCTGTAAAGCGCTTTGGGACTTTGTGACACCACCGTCATTGGCAGGTCCTTTAGCTGCCAGTTTGAGACACTCTGTAGCTCCGTCCCTAATCCTCCCATCTCGCCACATCAGTTTTTGCCTCTTCTCCATCCTCCTCCCAGTTTGTAAGGTGTCCTCAACAGTGTCTTTTAGTCACTGGCCCAACCCTCTTCCCAAAATCCTATCCAGTTCGAAAGTGCCTTAGAATGCTTCCATATCCCACAGGATGAGAGCAGGTGACTAGTGTACTTACCAGTACTGATTCTTGCTTGTCCTGTTTGTGGACTTTGCCCTCTGTGAAAGGTTTAACTGACATTGTATCCTTGATTTTTGTAGGAGGAGCCATTAGCCTACTTGCCTTAAATGGACTCTTCTATCTTATCCATCATCATAACCTGTAAGTTTCTCTGTCTTGTTGAATATAAGCAGTTAATAAACCACAGCCCTAGCTCCATTATTAGAGCACAGCTAATCCTCTAAATCTGAAATCAAATTTGGGAAGGTTTTGCCTTTTTATAAATAAAGACCAGCAGTTATTGATTTGACCTGGTGTGACTGTGAACTTTCACAAATTGCACAACTCACAAATGTATCATCTCTGTAGTGTGTGCAATCCAGGTGTATGTATTTGAAATTATACTGACCATCTGGATTCCTTGTGTGTGTTGTCCTTGTGTCGTCTGCATCTGTGCACAGTCTGGGTGCAATGCGTGTGTGTATATAGCATGTATCTGTGTGTGCATTCCCTGTGGGCGGAGGTGTGTGTGTAAACTGTGTGTGTGTGTATGTCTATTTCACATGTGTTTATGTGTGTGTGCCTGTACTGCCTGTATTTCTTGTGTATCTGGGTGGGGGTGTGTGTACATGTACTGTGTGTCTGTATTTCTCGTGTCTGTGTACTGTGTGTCTGCATTTCTCATGTATCTGTGCATTCCCTCTGGGTGTGTGTGTGTGTAATTCTTGTGTATTTGTGCGTGCATTCCGTGTGTGTATGCAGACAGTCGGTGTGTAGTCTGGGCTATGTACCAGTGGAAGCAGTTTCTCCTTATTTACAATATTTAAAAAAAAAGTTAATGATTTAGAACACTCTCTTAATTCTCCCTTTAACTGTCTCTGCTTTGAGGAGAACTTGTCCACCATTCTAGTGAAGCTCTTCAACGTGTGTGCTTCTCTGCTGCTCAGAGCTGCAGCTAATTGCTTCAGAAAATTCTTAACTGTGAAACATAGGTTGCTTAAGGGACTATTTAACTTGTTTCTTTTTTCTGTGTGGATAGAGAATACCCAGACTTTTACAAGAAACTGTACAGTTTGCTGGACCCGTCCGTGCTGCATGTGAAATACCGGGCACGATTCTTCCACCTGCTGGATTTGTTCTTATCCTCCAGGTCAGTATTTGCAACCATGTGATCCAGTCTCCTGTTTACACTTGAAAGTACAGGTTCAAAGCTACATTACCAAACCCTGTATATTTGGTTAGCTTTCTATCTATCCTGCTCTGACAGTACAAGAAGATAAAATCAGTTCATGCATCTTCACTGCAGCTGGTTGCATTCCACAAGCTCGTTATTTTTCTCCTCACTTTCAATGTATGTTCATTTTTCATACATCCCCGTTGACCCCACTGTTACTGGCAGATCCTTCACCCCAAATCTCTGACATTCTCTGCCTAAATCCCCTTCCCTATTTTCCCCACTTTATCAAGTCCCTTCTTTTCAATAAGCCCTCCATGGCTTGTCTGTCTGTCTGCAGCTGGGTACCTGTGCATTTCTGCTTGTGAAGTAGAGTCATGGAATCATACAGCACAGAATGAGGTCATTTGGCCCATCATGCCTGTATCGGCTCCTTGAAATAGCTATCAGGTTAGTTCCACTCCCCTTCCTCGATCCCCATAGCCCCCCGAATTTTGTTTTCCTTCAAGCATTTATCCAATCCCCTTTTGAATCTGTAACTCCTTCCACCATCTTTTCAGGCTGTGCATTCCAAATCACAACTTGCAGCGTAAAGCAAAACCTTTCTTCATGTCGCCTCGAGATCTTTTGCCTTTCACCTTAAATCTGTATCCTCTTAATTACCAACCCTTCTACCAACAGAAACAGTTACTCCTTTTATAATCTATCAACTCTGAGAACCTCTAGCACTATCAAGAGCTTTAGCCAAGTCGAATGTTTTTCCCTAATCCACAAAGCAGGTATTCTATGCCTCTTTCACTTAACACCCATCACTGCTAAAGCCTCTCTAGTTCCACAGCCCTTCCCAAAACCAAATCGATCTTGGCTGATGTAATGGCTTGCTTTGGCTTCCAACCTATTCAAGTCCAAATCATTGATATGTATCACAAAAAGCAAGAGACCCAGCAATATATATCAATGATTTGGACTTGGATGTAAAGGGCATGGTTAAGAAATTTTCAGATGATACAGTAAACCTCTAGATTGGATTTGCTCTCCACAGCTGAGTTGCAGCCATCCATTACCCCTGTGTATCTGACAAATTGAAATTTGTGGGGGTGTATATGGTGTTATGGCATGGCGGATGGTAAATGCTGAAATTTGGTGAAATTTTTGGGGGTGTATATGGTGTTATGGCATGGTGGATGGTAAATGCTGAGCTGCTCAAATCCCAGAGGGAAACTTGAAACAGCTGCCAAAAAGGTTTCTGAGATTTGTATAGTATAGCGGCTCTGAAATCAGGAAACAATGACCCAACTACTTGTGATGGTTTTATGGTAAAGTAAACATTTATTAAAAGGATAAAGGGGGGGAAAAAATGGTTACGCTATACAGGAATGGCTTTACACAGTACACAGTACTTTAAAACAGTTCCACAAATTTTAACTACCCTCAGAGCTAATCTTTCCCTTTTCTGTTCAGCAACTACCCTTATAGATTTTAAAATCTATAAAATTGCAGTAATTTTTACCCCACAGTGCCTTTTTCCTCGGGGTGTCCTCTGAAGATGACACGGGAATGCTTGACAACATTTACAAACAAAAATAAAAGGAAGCTGTGCCCATAGAGGCAAGAACGACAGCAATCCAGCTATCTTGCTGTCTTCTGGAAGACCTGACATTTTCCCTTGGAGTGTCCTCTGAAGCTGACAGCAAATGGGTCTTTAGGCCTGGCCTTATTCACACTGTCTTCTGGGAGTTCTGACCAGCTACCCCTTCACATAGGCTTCAGTATTTCCTTAAATGCGTTCCTTCCCTTTGATCTGTCTATTATTTCAACCAGCCTCTTCAGAAATGCTTTCTTGCCAGAATTGATTAAAAATTAAATCGTTCTTAGATTTGTAAAAACAATCTTACCCTATCTTTACCTCACCTCCTTGCACCTTTTAACAACCTGCATATATCCTACTTTGAACTAAAACAACTCAATTCAAACTATTCCTGTTGTTGCTTTATGTAAAACTCTGATTGAAGTTCCTCTTGGTTCATTGAAATATCAAAACTACTTCTTCCTGTTTGACTTTAGATCCTTGCCGTCACTCTAGCTCTTAATCCAATTACAGCCTGGCTTCCAGTACATAAAATATGCCAGGGTTATTAGCAGCAGAAAAATATTACAATTTCTTGTTTTCTTGACAATGGTCTCTTATGAAGTATTCCTAATTTAGATACAACTTTGCATTCTTTCAGGCTTCCTTTTCCTCCTGGCGATGTTGAAGCTACTTTTCTCGCTGGGTCTTATGTTGTACGTTTGTCTTGCAGTTTTTGCAGTTGACATTGTACCTTTCTATTTTGGCTTCTCATTTATTTGCTGTCGTTCTTGCATCTATGAACACAGCTTCCTTTCATTTTTGTTTGTAAATGTTGCCAAGCATTCCTGTGTGGTACCACACAGATTGCTCGTGCTGTTTTATTCTTGGCAGCGCTCATGGTTCTACGACTTTGGAACTAGCCTGTGATAAAGTTAACAATACATTGGTGATGGCTTTATTAAATGTTACATTGCACTCTTTGATTTCCATGGCAACCTACATTTATATAGCACCCTTCGCTTGGGGATCAGACCAAGATAGGAATAGGAAAGAGTCTAGTAATGGTGGCCAAAAGGTGGTGGTAAAGATTAAGCATTGATGAGGATTCAGGGTGAATATTGAGATGAGATGGAGGGGTTAAGGGAAGGAATTCCATAGTGTGGGGGCAGGGTTACTGAAAGCTGTGGAAGAAAGAGTGGAATGTGCAGTGGGTCAAATGGTCAGGGCTGTAGGGCTGTCAGATATTGAAGAAGTTGGGAGGGGTGAGGGTTGAAGCGACGCTTGAGGATGAGGTTTAGAAGTTGAATTGTAGGACATCCCATCAACTTGTACAATATAAATCATGCCTTTTGAGTGTGTAGGTGTTGCCTTTTTTACCTGCTGTTGCTGATTTCATGACCCGGATTGTGGTCTTTTATTCTTATAGCTCCTGGTTCTGCTGTTGGAAGTTATGTGCCTAGTGGGTGCAAACTGAAATAGGTTCTGGTGACTTAGACATTAATTAGGCTTCATCCTATGCTCTAATTACTAAGACAAGTTAACTTTTGCAACATTAATAGCATATAAGGGGAAACTCTAAGTACATGAGAGAGCAAGGAATAAAGGATAAGCTGATAGGGTTAAGCAAAAAAGGTTGGTAGGAGGCTCGTGGAATATAAAATGTCAGCATAGTCCAGTTGGGCTCAATGGCCTGTTTTTTGCTGTAGAATTGATATAAAAATTGGACGTGTGGTTGATGATTAGGAAGAAAGCTGTGGACTGCAGAAAGGTAGCAATGGACTGGTCAGGTGGTTGGAAAAGTGGCAGATGAAATTCAGTCCAGAGAAGTGAGAGGTAATGCGTTTGGGGAGGAATGCACAATAAATGGCAGGATAGTGAGAAGTGTAGAGGAACAAGGAGATCTTGGAGCTCATGCTGACAGATCCCTGATTGTAGCAGGACAGGTAGATAAGCTGATTAAGAGAACATATGGGATACTTCCTTTTTTAATGAACCGATTCTTAGAGTGAGCAGAGAGATTATACTAGAGCTGTATAAAACCACAGCCAAAGAACATACAGATCTGATCACCGCATTACAGATGGGATGTGACCACACTAGAGAGGCTACAGAGGAGATTTACGAGGATGCTGCCAGGATTGGAGTATTTTAACTGTGGGGAGAGATTGGAACAGAGCTGGCTGAGGGGAAATTTCTTTGATGCACGTAGAACCACGAGAGGCCTAAAAAGAGCGGACAGGAAGGATTTATTTTCCTTATCAGAGAGGTCGTCGGTAACCGGGGTGGGGAGGGGGGCGGGGGGGTTGAGTAATTTTTCACCCAGAGGGTGGTGTAGGTTTGGAACTCTCTGTCTGAAAGTGTGGCAGAGGCAGAAATCCTCATTGCGTTGCTAAAACACTTGGATATGCTCTTGCAACCTATTGGGCTACAGACTCAGAGACCAGAAGCGGGATTGGGCTGGACGGCATTTTCTTGGCCGGTACGGACAGCATGGGCTGAATGGACTCTTTCCGTGCTGTAAACCTTCTGTGACCCCACGGCCTTGACATCCCCCCCTGGTGCCCCGAATTGGGTAGTAGAGGTCCATAAGACAGCAACTCATGAAGATTTAGCATCATTTACTTGCTCTATTATTCTGACCACCCTGGGTTGTGGACAGACCAGTAAAGGTTTGATTTTTCTTTTCCTCTCATGCAGCCATTTACCAGCCTATCTCGTAGCAGCGTTTAGCAAGCGTTTAGCTCGACTGGCCCTAACCTCGCCACCACAGGCCCTGCTGATGCTCATTCCGTTTATCTGTAACCTCATCCGTCGACATCCATCATGCAAGCCTCTAATTCACAGGCCCAACGAGACCCAAGGTACTGCTCCTTTTGCCATTGTCGTGGCTGCTGTGAATGATCTGAATCGAAATCTGGGTTGGCTGTGTTTTGCCACTCTTGCGATTGTACCTACGTTTTTGCTGCATGTTTTTCCTGTGCTAATTTAAATTCAATAGAACCTGAGAAACCTCTTACTGATAATCACGGAGATTCTTTATTGGTGGCCAGTACCAAACAGATTCAGTAGTGCGTTTCGAAAGAGAATTGGATAAATACTTGAAAAGGAAACATTTGCAGGGTTGGGGGTAAAACTGGAAGGAAATGGGACGAACAGGATTAGCTCTTTCAAAGAACCGACACACAATGGACTGAATGGCCTCCTTCGGCACTGTATGACTCTATCTTTCCAACTTGGTTTGCGCAAATTACAGTTTTGTTTTACATTATTGCTTAATCTGACGCTGATCAGCTTGATTTTGATTTTACTCTGCCCTGGTTGAGTAACCGATTCGAGGTGATGCTTTTTTCTCTTTATTCTTTTTGTGGGATGTGGGTGTTGCTGCAAGGCCAGCATTTGTTGCCCATCCCTAATTACCCTTGAACTGAGTGGCCTGCTAGGCCATTTCAGAGGGCGGTTAAGAGTCCAGCACATTACTGTGGGTCTGGAGTCACATGTAGACCAGACCAGGTAAGGACAGCAGATGTCCTTCCCTAAAGGATATTAATGAACCAGATAGGTTTTTACAATAATTGACGATAGTTGTCACGGTCACCATTACTGACACTAGCTTTGTATTCCAGATTTATTAATTGGATTTACATTCCACCAGCTGCAATGGTGGGATTTGAACCTGTGTCCCCAGGGCTTTGGCCTCTGGATGACTAGTCCAGTGATATTACCACTATGCCATCATCTCCCCCCAAGCTCTAGTGGAAAGTCATTTTGTAGTAACTTTGGGTGTTTTCCAGATATTTCCGCTGATCCATACATAATGGACGAGGAAGATCCCGTAAAATGCAGAGCGATGGAGAGTTCTCTGTGGGAAATCCAGGTTGGTCAGTTTACTGGGTAAAGTTTCTCTCCTGTTTGGAATGTCTCATTTAAAAACATATCTTGATATTCTAATCCCAGGTACCAATTTCAAAAATGATTTGCTCATGGGGATGTGGGCGTCGCTGGCTAGGCCAACATTTATTGCCCATCCCTAATTGCCCTTGAGAAGGTGGTGGTGAGCTGCCTTCTTGAACCTTTGCAGTCCCTGTGGTGTAGGTACACCCACAGTGCTGTTAGGGAGGGAGTTCTAGGATTTTGACCCAGCGACAGTGAAGGAACGGCTGATATATTTCCAAGTCAGGATTCTGTGTGGCGTGGAGGAACTTGCCCTGTATCAATCCCAAATTAATTCCACTGTCCATGGTGTTCCCATGAATCTGCTGCCCTTGTCCTTCTAGATGCATTATGGAAAATACATCACTGACTTGGACATAATAATTAGGAGCAGGAGTAGACCACTCGACACCTCGAGCCTGTTCTGCTATTCAGTAAGATCATGGCTGATCTTCTAGCTCAATACTACTTTCCCACAATATCCCCATTTTCCTTAATTCCCTTAGTGTCCAAAACTCTCTCAAACTTCACCTCGAATATACTCAATGACTGAGCATCCACAACCCTCTGGGGTAGAGAATTCCAAAGATTCACAACCTTCTTGAGTGAAGAAATTTCTCCTCATCGCAGTCCAAAATCACTGACCCCTCATCCTGAGACTATGGCCCCCTCACTCTAGTCACTCCAGCCGGGGGAGAACAGTCTCTTGGTATCTACCCTATCCAGCCCTCCAAGAATCTTACGGCCAGAGTTTTGCCCTCGTCGAGGCGGGGGGGTTTGGGGGGGGGGCAGGGGGCAAGCAGAAGCAGGCAGGAAGCGGACTGCTGCCTGCGATTGGAGCCCGATGACGATTTCACACAGGGTGGGCCAGTTATGGCCTATCCAATGTGAAAAATGCGCTGCCTGTGTTGGGGGTGGGGGTGGAGGGGCTGCGCGCAGAAAAAGCTCCCTGAGGCACAGAGCTGCCTCAGGGAGATGAGAAGATTTTTGAAAATTAAAAATAAAGAATCTTGAAATGTTTAAAAAAAACATGTCCCTCGTGTGTGACTTTGTCTCATGAGCAGGGACGTGTTGTGAATGAAATGTTAAAATTTTAACTTAATTTTTACTTGCTGTTGGAAACCTCATCCCGCCCGTGGATGAGGTTTCCTAAAAAAATCCAAAGGCCATAAGGCTGGACAGGCAGGGAAAAATTTTATTCAATTAGATCTTTAATGGCCTCAATAGACATGTTAATTGTCAGCGGGTGTGCTGCTGACTCCCGCAGACACCTGCCAACTGAAATATCGCTCGCTGTTTTACACTCGTTTGGGTCGGGTGCATGTCCACCTGACGAGCGCGGTATTCTGGCCCACGTTACAGTGAGATCACACCTCGTTCTTCTTAGCCCTACAGAGTTTAGGCCAGTTCTATTCCATCTCTTACTATCGGACAATCCCCTCATCTCAGTAATCAATGTAATTTATACACCCTCTGTTCTCAAGCGTTACTTTCTGTACATGGTTTTTTATTCTGTGGGTGTGTATTGTGCCTTGACTGTGCTCTCTAGCTTTAGTCTAGGTCCAAGAGGGGTCTCACAACAAACTCTGCTTGTTGTTTTAATATGACTCAGGATGTGTTCATGGTGGCACAGTGTCAGTTTTGTTTTGCTCTCTGTCTCTCGTTCAGACTCTGCAGAATCACTACCATCCAGATGTTGCCAGTGCTGCAGCCAACATAAATAAAACTTTGTCCAGCCAAGAGGCTGACCTTTCCACACTCCTCGATCTTTCTGTTGCAGAGGTGAGTAATAACCTTGTTTATCTGCTATGTTTTGATTTCTGTATTACAGGTTATTGATCTGTGTTTTCACAAACTAACGAATGGAATTGTTCATTAACACCATTGAAACCGGAGAAGAATGCTGTGATCCCACGATTTATTATTTCAATGCAAGTCACCAACTTTGCTGAATCATAGAATGCCAGGATATGGTTTTGCAATGTTTCTGATACTGGAAGTGGCAATCTGGAGGCTGAGAATTCAGATACCACCAATGACAAGTAGTGAAATTGAATTAATTAAATCACAGATAAAATGACAATGGAATCTGGTGGATTTTTAAAAAACCCAACTGGATTGTTCATGATCGTCAGTGATCCGGGTGCCCATACCGATCCAGTCTGCACTCCAGTCCTGTGCCAAGAGGTTCATTCTTAATGCCTTCTAAAGTGGCCTAGCAAGCCACTCAGTTGTAAAAGCAGTACGTTCCAAGGGAAACTAGTGATGAGTAATCAGTGTAACCTCACCAGCAACCCCCACAGAGTAAATGGTAAGTCCAGAATCTCACTTAGTGAAAGCTGGGCTTCTGAGACGTTATTTGGTTTGATGTTTACAGAGCTGATCAAGAATGCCTTGGATCTGTTGTCTGTTGAAAATCCAATTGGTGCTTGAAATGAGAATAGAGGGCCCAGCTCATAGAATGGTTACAGCACAGAAGGAGGCCATTCGGCCCATTGAGTTCATGCTGGGTCTCTGCAAGAGCAATTTAGCTAGTCCCACTCTCAGGCTCTCTCCCTGTAACCCTGCCAATTTTTTTTTTTAACCCCTTCAGGTGCTTATCCAATTCCTTTTTTGAAACCCCTGATTGAACCTGTCTCCATCACCCATTGGTGCAGTTTTGTACTTAACTTCCAGCCTAGGCTTACATTGCAGCCTGTGGTGCAGTCTTGCTTGTGTTGAGCGAGCAGACTTCAGTTCCTGTTCAGCCGCATAAAGCCCCTTCTTTGTTGAGAATGAAAGGTGCTTCATTTACATCTCAGCCTTGGACTGGTTGTTGAGAAGCTGAGGGACGTGTGATGGTGAACAATTAACAAGGGGGTAAGGTGGGAATTTAAAGAAGATAAATAACCCATGGCAAATCACGCACCGTGCCCAGGTAACATCGGACGTGTGGACTCAATAGAATTGACAAGTTGGCCATTAATATTTCAATTATTTATCACTGTTGGGTTAAATTCCCTTGTGGGATCATCATCAGAATATAGCGGTTCAAGACGATAGCTCACCACCAGCTCCTCAGGGTAACTCAAGATGGGCAATACAGTGCTGGCCTTGACAGTGACACCCACATCCTGGGATTAAAACATTTTTTAATGTGGGACTGAGAAGGAGACCTGAATGTTGGAAACTCTATGAGCTTAGTGCAGCATTTCTTCAGAGTAATGGTACAGGAACCGCGTTGGAATGACAATGAAATTACGTATTTGATAATGACATGGCTGCACTGCCTCACATATACATTGGGCGAGTCACTTGTGTTGAACCATTGACTTGGCTCGAACTGTGTTGAAAAACTGCTCCAGAAAGGTCAGCCAGAAAGACAGGAATCGCGATGTATATATTACCTCATCACCTCTCTAAGGAAGTCCCGCACTGCTTCCGACACAATGATTTTTCACTCCCTTTTTTTCCATTAATGAAATATGTTGGGAATGTTTATTCACATTATATGGACAAACTCGACTAAACACATGGGCTCATTCATTATAACTTGCATTCTATGCAATGCAACATGCATTGTGGACACACACTTTCACCACAGGGAGTTGTGGAGGCTGAGATCATACCTTTTTGTAAGGGAAAATTAGATCAATGTTTGAAGCACAGGAGGGTACAGGATTATGGGGAAGAACACATAGCAGTCAGAATACTGGGACTGATACAGGGCGAGGGGACAGGAAGGTAGTGGGATTAGCCAGGAATTGATTCAGGGCTATGTGGAGAGAGCGGGACAATGGGATTAGTTTGGGATTGATACAGAGCTACGGGGAGAGAGCAGGACAGTGGGATTAGTTTGGGATTGATACAGGGCTACGGGGAGAGAGCAGGTCGATGGGATTAGTTTGGGATTGATATAGGGCTTTGTGGAGAAAGCGGGCAGTGGAATTAGTTTGGGATTGTAGGGCTATGGAGAGAGAGCGGGACAGTGGGATTAGTTTGGGATTGATATAGGGCTATGGGGAGAGTGCGGGACAGTGGGATTAGTTTGAGATTGTAGGGCTATGGAGGGAGAGCAGGACAGTGGTATTAGTTTGGGATCGATACAGGGCTCTGGGGAGAGTGGGACAGTGGGATTATTTTGGGATTGATACAGGGTTTTGGGGAGATAGCAGGGCAGAGGGATTATTTTGGGATTGATACAGGGCTATGGGGAGAGAGCAGGGCTGTGGGATTAGTTTGGGATTGATACAGGGCTTTGGGGAGAGAGCAGGGCTGTGGGATTAGTTTGGGATTGATACAGGGCTTTGGCGAGAGAGCAGCGCAGTGGGATTATTTTGGGATCGATACAGGGCTATGGGGAGCGTGTGGGATTAGTTTGAGGTTAGCAGTGAGCTGGCACAGGCATGATGAGCCAGATAGCCCCCTGTGCTGCAAACATCTATGGTTCAATTATCTTCATTCAGCAGGTTCAAAGCAGATGGACAGTACTGCTATATCTGCACCTAACAAATGGAGATTAACAGCATTTGATGATATATTCCCATGTTACACTTAGTTTTCAAGAAACTAAGAAACGAGGAGTTAATCTGATTGTCGAACATGACCTGCATTCACTCATGAAAGCAGTAACACTTCTGTGGGCTTCACGGTGTTGCATTGGATGCTAATGATATTTGATGTTGCAGAGTGCAATGGTGTTTGCAGATATCTGTAAACTGAACAAATTGTGTGGGTGCCTTTAGCTTCTCAACCCCAGCGTCAGAGATGCCTCTGATTTCCCATACTGCTGACACAAGCTGTACTTGCGGAAGATGTAGTTTAGAGAGACGGACCACAGCATACTTGCTGTCCTTGGCTACAGGCCCTGACTGAGAAGTAGTCACCATACGTGACCAACAACAGCTTGCATTTATATAGCACTTCAACGCAGTAAAAAATTTTCCAAGGTGCTCCACAGGAGTGTGATCGAACAAAATTTGGCACTGATGGGACTTTGTGAGATATTAGGACAGGTGAGGTAGCTTTTATGAAACTTCTTAAGCGGAGGGAGTTTTAGAGAGGGATCTCCAGAGTTCAGGGCCTTGGCAGCTAAAAGTATGGCCACCAATGATTAAAATCGGGCTGCACAAGAGGCCAGAACTGGAGGAGCGCAGAGATCTCAAGAGGATTGTACAGCTTTCATTTAGTATAAGAAAGTATTTTGCATGGAAGAAGCAAAATGGACAGCGAGACTAAGAGGGCAAAGATAGTGGGGGATCAAAAGATTGGCTCAGAGGGCTTTAAGTATTAGAAAAGGTCGTGATCGGAAAGGGCGGTGGACGGATTTAGGGAGGAATTGAAAATTGCAGAGCTCAGTCTTGATAGAAGGAAACCAAAGGTATGGATTGCATCATCTTCAGTCCTCTCAGTGTTTGTATTTGTACTTGTATTTTGAACAGATTTTTGAAAAAGAACCAAAGAAGAGAGCGAAATCAGCTCCATTGGAATTTGAGCCAGCCACGGGGTTATTGACAAGGAAGAATGATCTAGTGACTCAACATTGGACTTTGGACTAACAGTCACCGCAAAATATTTCATTGGCTGCGAAGATGCAACAGACATATCTGATATAGTTTTGTGATATTGAATTATTCTGTTTTCATGCAGTGACAGCCATCACTTTTTTAATTAAAGAATTTTGTAGTACATCTGTGGTTAACATGAAGAATCTTCATTGTTTTACAATAGTTTCTGTGGTTTGAATGAGTTGAGGGGGAGGAGAGACTGAACCTTTTCAGAGGAGTGTAACCATTGTGTACACACTGCACCTGGAGCTGAAAAGTCGCTTGTTGTTGCAGTGGATGGTTTCTGTCCTTTGTGTTACGCATCACAAGATGATACATGGCGGAGAAAAGCTGGCGTTAATACGAACATAAGAAATAGGAGCAGGTGTAGGCCATTCGGACCCTCAAGCCTGACCTGCTATTCAATAAGATCATGGCTGATCTGCCCCAGACCTCAACTCCTCTGTCGTGCCAGCTCCTCATAGCCCTCAACTCCCCGATATTTCAAAGATCTATCTACCTCCTCTTTAAACACTTGCAGTGATCTAGCCTCCACAACTCTCTGGGGTAGAGAATTCCAGACATTCACTACCCTCTGAGAGAAGAAATTCCTTCACATCTCAGTTTTAAATGAGTGTCCCCTTATTCTGTAAATATGTCCCCTAGTTCGAGATTCACCCCCACTGGTGGAAACATCTTCCCAACATCTACCCTGTCAAGACCCCTCAGAATCTTGTACGTTTCAATAAGATCACCCCTCATTCTTCTAAACTCTAATGAACAAAGGCCTAACCTGTTTAGCCGCTCTTGATAAATCAACCCCTTCATCCCAGGAATCAGCCTAGTGAATCTCTTTTGAACTGCCACCAATGCCAGTATATCCTTTCTTAAATACAGGGACCAAAACTGTACACAGTGCTCCAGGTGCAGCCTCACCAACACCCTGTACAACTGTAACAAGACTTCCCTATTTTTAAACTTCAGCCCCTAGCAATACAGGCTAAAATTCCAATTGCCACCTCAATTACTAGCTGCACCTGCATGCTAACTTTTTGTGTTTCATGCACAAGAGCATCCAGATCCCTTGGTGCTGCACTTTTTTGGAGTCTCTCTCTATTTAAATAACAGGCTGCCTTTTGATTCTCCCTACCAAAGTGCATGACCTCATACTCACATTAAACTCCATCTGCCAAGTTTTTGCCCACTCACTCAACCTGTCTATATCCCCTTGTAGATTCCTTATGTCCTCAACACAACATGTCCTCCCACCTATTTTTGTATCGTCAGCAAATTTGGATACATTACACTCTGTCCCCTCCTCCAAGTCATTAATATAGATAGTAAATAATTGAGGCCTAGGACTGATCCTTGTGGCATTCCACTAGTTATGTCTTTTCAACCTGAAAAAGTCCCATTAATCTTGACTCTCTTGTCTTATGTGCGTTAACCAATCCTCAATCCATGCTAATACATTTCCCTCAATATTGTGAGCTCCTATCTTGTGCAATAGCTTTTTATGTGGCATCTTATCGAATGCCTTCTGGAAATAAAATACACTACATCTACTGGTTCCCCTTTATCAACTCTGCTGTGATATCTTCAAAGAACTCTAGCAAATTTGTCAAACATGATTTCCATTTCACAAAATCATGTTGACTCTGATTGTGTTAAGCTTTTCTAAATGTCCTGTTATTTCTTCCTTAATAATGGACTCTAGCATTTTCCCAATGACAGATGTTAGGCTGACTGCCCTATAGTTTCCTGCTTTTTGTCTCCCTCCCTTCTTGAACAGGGTGGGGGGGTCACATTAGCGGTTTTCCAATCCACTGGGACCCTGCTGGAATCCAGAGAGTTCTGGAATGTTTCGACCAATGCCTCCACTAGCACTGCAGCCACTTCCTTTAAAACCCTTGGATGCAGGCCTTCAGGTCCTGGTGACTTGTCTGTCTTTAGTCCCATTAGTTTGTCAAATACTTTGTCCCTTGTGATAGAGACCGTTACAAGCTCTTTCCTCCCATTAGCTCCTTGCTTATCTGATATCTTTGGGGTGTTTATAGTGTCCTCCACCGTGAAGACCGATGCAGAACTTTGGTTTAAATTATCTGCATTTCCCCGTTCCCTGTTATCGATTCTCCAGTCGCATCCTCCAAGGGTCCCACGCTCACTTTAGCCACTGTCTCTCTTTTTATATACCCATAGAAGCTCTCGCTGTTTGTTTTTATATTTCTTGCCAATTTACTTTCATAATCAATTTCCTCCCTCTTTATTAGCTTTTTAGTCATCCCTGCTGGTTCCTAAAAAATTCCCAAACCTCTGGCCTACTACTAGTTTTCACCGCTTTGTATGCCTTAGTTTTTGATTGGATACTCTCCTTTGTTAACTACGGGTGGTTCATCCTTCTCTTCGAATCCTTTTTGACCGGGATAAATTTTTGCTGAGCATTATGAAATATCTGCTTAAATGTCTGCCCCAGCTCATCCTCTTAGTCTATTTTCCCAGCCCACTTCAGACAACTCTTTCTTCATACCCCTGTAATTGCCCTTATTTAAGTTGAGGACACTGGTTTGAGACCCAAGTCACTCACCCTCAAACTGAATTTGAAATTCTACCATGTAGTGATCGCTACCCCCTACAGGATCTTTAACTATGAGATCTCTTATTAATGCCACCTTATTACACATTACTAGATCTGAAATAGCCTGTTCCTGGGTAGGTTCTGCAATGTATCGCTCTAAGAAACAATCCCTGATGCACTCTACAATTTTGTCTTCTATGTTATCCCTGCCAATCTGATTTGTCCAGTCAATGTGCAGATTAAAATCACCCATGACGATTGTGATTTTATGCATACCTCCATTTTTTCCTGATTTATACTTTGTCCTACAGTGAGGACCTATAGACGGCTCCCACCCGTGACTTCTTCCCCTTGCTATTCCTTATTTCCACTCAAACTGATTCCACATCACGATCTATTGCACCTATATCACTACTCACTGCCGCACTGATACCTTCCTTTATTAACAAAGCTAGCCCACCTCCTTTTCCTTTTAGCCTATTTTTGCAGAAGGTTGAACACCCTTGAATACTGAGTTCCCAGTCTTGGTCACCCTGCAACCACGTCTCCGTAATAGCTATCAAGTCATATTCATTTATTTCTATTTGTGCTGTCAACTCCTCTATCTTGTTAGAAATGCTGAGTGCACTCATATAAAGATCCTTAAGCTTTGACTTTTTACCATTATTGCTCATTCTGGTTCTGATTTCTGCTACACTCTTCTGTTTATATTTTCTGCCCCTTCCTATCACACTTTGATTATTGTTCACCTCTTCAATGCTCTGCACCCCTGCTCTTGTTTCGTTTTGATTTTTTAAACTTCCCTTCAATTGAACCCTCCCCCCGACTAATTAGTTTAAAGTCCTATCTCCAACCTTAGTTATACAATTCACCAGGACACTGGTCCCAGCATTGGGTTCAAATGAAGCCCGTCCCAAGGGAACAGCTCTCTCCTTCCCCAGTACTGGTGCCAGTGCCCCAAGAATCAGAACCTATTTCTCCCACACCAATTTTTGAGCCACACATTTAACTTTCTAATCATATTTCCACTACAGCAATTTGCACGTGGCTCGGGTAGAAATCCAGAGATAATTACCTTTGTGGTTCTGCTTTTTAATTTAGCCCCGAGCTGCTCATAGTCCCTCAGCAGAACCTTAGTCCTACCTATGTCGTTGGTACCTACATGGACCATGACAACTGGATCCTTCTTCTCCCACTCCATGTACCACTTCAGCTCAGAAGACATGTCCTTAACCTTGGCACCAGGTAGGCAACACAGCCTTCAGGACTCTCTTTGCTGCAGACAGCAGTATCTATTCCCCTAACTATGCTATCCCCTATTACTGCTATATTTCTCTTTTCTCCCCCCTTGCTTGAATGGTGCTCTGTACCGCGGTGCTGTGATCAGTTCGCTCATCCTCCCTGCAGTCTGTGCCCTCGTCCACACCGGGAGCAAGAACCTCATGCCTATTGGGCAGGCTGAGGCTCCTGCAAAGTTAAATTCTGGATCCCCAGGTCTATCTCGATTGAGCAGTACATAGTGGTAAGATCTGGAAGAGGCCATTAAGCTGCTTGAGTTTGCTCCACCAGTCGATCAAATTTCAGCTGATCTGTACCTCAACTCCATTTAACTGCTTTAGATCCATAACCCTCGAATCCTTACCCAAGAAAAATCTATCAATCACAGTTCTGAAAGCCCCAATTGAATCTTAATACCCGTAGCTTTCTGGGGGGAGAGAGTTCCAGATTTCCACTATTCTTTGCATGAAGAAATGTTTCCTGACATCAGCCCTGAACAGCTCTAATTTTAAGATTATGCACCCTTGTTCTGGACTCTGCACCAGAGGAATTAAATGGAGTTGTTAAATCTGCAACAGAGACCACTGCAGTTCTCATGTGAATACTGTTTGTCTTTAGATGATTATAGGGAGGACAATCAAAGTTAATTTGTGAGGTGTCTGGTGAGGAGAAGTTTTAGCTTGTGGCAAGATTCCCATCTTGGCCAGTAATGCCTGTTGCTATCCTCCCAACCTCTCATGAGAACTTCAAGGGAAATGGGAATTTGCAGTTTCTCTAGGGTTGAAACTGATTTCAATCAACACCATGACACATATCTGGAGAAACCATAGAATCTTATAGCAGGGAAACAGACAAAAGAACCAGGGGGAAATGTTACACAGTGAGATGTTGTGATAGCACCTTCCAAACACTACCATCTAGAAGGAGAAGAGCAGCAGAGACAAGGGAACATAACCACTTGGAAGATCACCTCCAAGTCACTCACCATCCTGATTTGGAAATATATCGCCGTTCCTTCACTGTCGTTGGGTCAAAATCCTGGAACTCTCCCTAACAGCACTGTGGGTGTACCTACACCACATGGACTGCAGCGGTTCAAGAAGGCAGCTCACCACCACCTTCTCAAGGGGCAATTAGGGATGGGCAATAAATGCTGGCCCAGCCAGTGAAGCCCACATCCTGTGAATGAATAAAAAATTAATCTGAAACACACTGCCTGAAAGAGTGGCGGAAGCAGATTCAATGGTAACTTTTGAAAGTAAATTGGATAAATAGTTAAAGTGGAAAATTTTACAGCTGTATGGGAATGAGCAGGGGTTGTGAGAGTAATTGAATAGCCGCAATAGGCCAAATAGTTTCACATGCTGCATTTTTCTGCAATGTGATTCGGCCCATCGTGCACGTGCTGGCCCTTTGAAAGAGCGATCCAATAGCCCACTCCCCTGCCCTTCCTCCATTGTCGCGGAATTGTTTTCAGCTATTTATCCAATTCCCTTTCAAAAGTTGCCATTGAATCTGTTTTCACTGGCCTTTCAGGCATCGTGTTCCTGTAGAAATTCCAACCCCTCCCCCCAATATCTCCCCTCCATGTTTTCAAATCAAGTTTGACTCAATTTTAGTTTCTAAACAACCTGATGAGAACATATCAGGAGTTAACCTTTTGTTAAGATAAACTTTCAAAGTATTGGCTATCAATGTAAGATTTCTGGTTTGATGTTTCTGTGGTTTTGTGTGCAGTGTGCTGGCATCTCCTGGACACGCTCATTGTATTCAACTCACCACTTAATGTAAGGTTATGATAACAGCTGCCTCTGTCATGTGGCTTAAAATTGGGCTGTGGTTGTCTTGTTGGCACTTGTTAATCTACTTTCACTTCCTCCCTTTGCCATCCCATGCCAATTTAAAATGCAATTTTGTTATTATTATGAAGCAGTTTCAACAATGCAGCAAAACTAAAAGTGACAGATTGTGAACCAGACATTGAGGCTTGAATTGGCTCCAAGAGCAGATTGAGATTCTTTCCTCAAGGCACTCTCGGCTGACTTCAGTTCAGGTGAGCCCCTGACTTCAGACTCAGGTAAGATTCACCCCAGGAGAGCACAGCAAAATGGCCTGGATTCAATAAATAACTTCCCTGAATCATTCCAGTGACCCTTCATCTGCTGATGGTCAAGGGAGCATCACTGTTGCTTTAAAAGTTCGGTGGCAGAATGAATTAACAGTTTGGGACGATTGGCCCTGAAGCGAATTTAAAATTAACTACAGGCACATCTTAAAAAGTTGGAGAGACTTGGCTCTTCCTATTGAAACACAATGAACGCTCTGCCCCTCATACGGATGGTTTGACTTTCTAGAACAATGTTTTACCAGGCTGGATTGGCAATATGTATTTGAAACAGTCTTCACTTTCAACAGAAATTGGACCTCATATGCCATGGATATGGTGAGTTATGGAACTAGAAAAATTAGCGGAATGATGCAAACTTGCTTTTGTCTCCCATGACATCTTGTGACATGTAAAGAAACTTCCTCCATCCAAACTCCTCATCCCTTTAGCAAGAAGAAGTCTCAGCGTCAAGTTATTCAAGAAAATGCTTACTGTTCAGAGGTTTTTAGTAAATGTATAACATCAGCCTTTGTCTCCCTGTCACCCCTGCTTCCTCTTCCTGTCAACTGCCTCACTTTCTCACTCTTAATGGTGTGGTGACCTTTCTGCAAGTGAATCCACAAGCTTCTCTCTATCTCTGTTGCTCTACACAAGTGGTCATACGTGTGCACACACACCTTCATGGGCGCTTGTTTGTAGGTGACAAAACTCTGGTGAGTGAGGAACACATCGTAGTTGAGCCCAATTCTGTCCACACCTGGGACTTAGGCATATGTAGATCCTTTGTGCGAGCATGGGGTAGTGTTGGATAGCAAGCAATAGTAAGAGCGCTCACCATTGTCTTCCACCCTACTCAACACAAGGTGCTCCAGTCAATTGTAGATCTGCAAATTTAGTCCAGACCAAGGATTAAGCTAATTACCTTCCTCATCTGTGAGGTTCGGTTAATAACTGGATAAACTGACAACCCATTGGAGATTCGAATCAGTCAATAGCTGTGCTCACAGAGACCAATCAATGATCTTAGATGTTGAAACAAATTCTGCCCCCTTGCCCGTGGATCAATAGATTAATGAGGGCTTGTGAGGTCTATCAAAATTTCCTGCCCTTTTGAAAATCTAACAAACTCTGGCATTGACTCAATGGCCAAAGGCACTAATGAACCATTTTCGGGTTGGCTACATGTGAAGAGTGGAGTGCTACAGGGATCAGTGCTGGGGATTCAACTTTTTACAATTTATATAAATGACTTGGATGAAGGGACTGAAGGAATAGTGGCTAAATTTGCTGATGATACAAAGATAGGTGGGAGAGTAAATTGTGAAGAGGACTTAAGGAGGCTACTAAGTGACATAGATAGGTTAAGTGAGTGGGCAAAGATCTGGCAAATGGAGTATAATGTGGGCAAATGTGAAATTGTACATTTTGGCAGGAAGAATAAAAAAGAAGCTTATTATCTAAATGGTGAGAGATTGCAGAGCTCTGAGACTCAGAGGGATCTGGGTGTCCCAGTGCATGAATTGCCCAAGGTTAGTATGCAGGTACAGCAGGTAATTAGGAAAGCCAATAGAATGTTCTTGTTTATTGTGAAGTGAGTTAAATACAAGATTAGAGAGATTATACTTCAGTTATACAGGGCACTGGTGAGACCACATCTGGGGTACTGTGTACAGTATTGGTCTCCTTATTTAAGGAAGGATGTAAATGCATTAGAAGCTGTTCAGAGAAGGTTCACTAAACTAATACCAGAAATAGGGAGGTTGTATTTTGAGGAAAGGTTGGACAGGTTAGGCTTGTACCCACTGGAGTTTAGAAGAGTAAGAGGCGACTTTATTGAGACATGTAAGATCCTGAGGGGTCTTGACAGGGAGAATGTGGAGAGGGTGTTTCCTCTTGTGGGAGAATCTAGAACTAGGGGGGTCACTGTTTAAAAATAAGGGGTCATCCATTTAAGACAGGGATGAGGACAATTTTTTTCTCAGAGGGTTGTGAGTCTTTGGAACTTTCTTCCTCAAAAGGCGGTGGAAGCAGAGTCTTTGAATATTTTTAAGGCAGGGTTGGATAGATTCTTGATAAGTGAGGGGGTGAAAGGTTATTGGGGGTAGGTGGGAATTTGGAGTTGAGGTTACTATCAGATCAGCCATGATCTTATTGAATGGTGGAGCAGGCTCGAGGGGCTGAATAGCCCACTCCTGCTCCTAATTTGTATGTTTGTACGTCCTGAGCTCTAAATTCAATGTGATATTTTCAGTTTAAGCATGGCAGTGACTAACCTCCATGCCAAACATCCCTCGGCTGCTTTGCATTTGGTTAGGAACTGCTTGTTTCATTTTAGGTAACATAACAAGGAACTGCTGACTTGGTCCCAGTTGATTCACGGGCTGTGGAGTTGCAAGAGGTCATCCCTGCAACCACAGCTTGCACTCACCGTAAATACTCGAGTAATCGTCCATCTCAAGTAAACGTCGATCCCTGGCTTTTGACCAAAAAAAATCCTATTCTTTTATTTACCTCAGTTGATTATTCATTAGAACAGTTACTAATGAATGCTGAACCATTGCAACCCCCGTAGACCAAGGCTTAGGTCAGGGGCTGGGGGGCCGTCTGCTTGACATTTTCCAATGGCGCAACTCTTACCCTTCCTCTGACCCCTGAGCAGCATTGAGGTTGCAGGTCAGCCAATGCTGCCACGTCCTCTCCTGTGCTGTGGCGGATGGGGAATGGGGTAGGGGGTTAAGGTTGGGAAGGCTCCCTGAAGTGGGCGTGCATCCTGCTGAAGCTATATCAGGGAGCGGGCTCAGGTTTGATGTCTCTATGGGATTTTGGTGAGGGTGCTATGTTGACCGGTCATTACGTTTCCCTCACACCCGAGGAGTGCAGTAGGAGTGGATCAGTCTGGAACCTAAGGGAGCTCCATGTCCAGTTCAAAGCTCGTGGGACTGGAAAAAAAAAGCATCTTCGCAGTGATGGGTTAACTCTCTGGTACAGGAAGGACCTATTCAGCCTTGGCACCATGTTTGGAAGCAAAGGTAAGTTCCACAGTTTAAGGTTGGAATTTTACGCTGGTGGGATTTTACAGTTCCCGCCGAAGCCAATGGACTTGTGAACAGTTCACCACATTTTATGGCCCCACCCCTGCCAAAGCAGGGCCATAAAATTCTGCCTGAGGATCGTTCATAGGCACGGACCCAAATGCTGAGAATGCTGATGGGTGTCTCCATATGTCTCACCATTGGCTTCCCCCATACCTTTAAGTCAAAAGCAAGCCCCTCAAAAACATTACCCATGTAAAAATCAACCCCCTAACTTTCTTCCTAAAAAAAAAGTCTCAAAAATTTGGCTCCTTTAATGTAGTAATAAATCCCAAAGTGCATCATAGCTGGTGGTAAATTGGACGGAGCTTGGTAGTTCAATCATTTCTATGGAAAAGAGGAATGGTTGAGTGGTGGTGTCCAATATGGTGATGAGTTGGATGGAAGCTCCCATGTTAATCTTTGGTCTCTGGTCAGTAGGCATGCCAGAGTGAGCACTGCACAACCTCAGCCTCTGTGCGATGGGGGAGAGGAGCAATGAAGGGAGGTTCAGATTTTGGGCTTCCATTCCTGTATATGATAGGTTTAAGCTTGACTATGAAGCAAATCCCCCATTACCCAAGGCTCCTTGGACAGCACCTTCCAAACCCATGACCGCTACCATCTAGAAGGACAAGGGCAGCAGATAGATGGGAACACCACCGCCTGGAAGTTCCCCTCCAAGTCACTCACCATCCTGACTTGGAAATATATCGCCGTTCCTTCACTGTCACTGGGTCAAAATCCTGGAAGTCCCTCCCTAACAGCGCTGTGGGTGTACCTACACCACATGGACTGCAGCAGTTCAAGAAGGCAGCTCACCACCACCTTCTCAAGGGCAATTAGGGGTGGGCAATAAATGCTGGCCCATGAATGAATAAAAAAAATCGCTAATACACTCTACCAATATTAAAAAAAAATCATTTTCTAGATATGGTGTTACTGGCATGGCCGAGATTTATTGCCCACTCTTAACTGTCCTTACTGAGTGCCTTGCTAGGGCAGTTCAGAGGGCAGTTAAGAGTCAACCACATTGCTGTGGGTCTGGGGTCACATGTGGAGACCAGGTAAGGATGGTAGATTTCCTTCCCTAAAGGGCATTAGTGAACCAGATGGGTTTTTATGACAATCCAGTAGTTTCACAGTCACCATTGCAGAGACTAGTTTTCTAATTCCAGACTTATTTAATCAGCTGAATTTAAATTCTCCAACTACCTTGGTGGGATTTGAGTTCACATACTCTGGACTATTAGTTAATGTACCTCATGTATATGAACATAGTAGTAGGATGGAACAATTCAAACCCTCGAGCCTTTTCTGCCATTGTACTCTCATGGCTGATCTGTACCTCAACTCCACCCACCTGCCATCACTGCGCAAATTCCTTAATACCTGTATTTAGCAAAGATCTGTCAATCTCAGATCTAAAATGATTAATTGACCTGGCGTTTGCTGCTTTTTGTGGGAGACACTTCCACATTTTCACCACTCTTTGTGTGAGGAAGTGTTTCCCAAATGCTCTCCTGAATGGTCTGGTTCTGAATTTAATGCCCTGGGCTCTTCCCCATCAACAGGAAACGTTTCTCCCTCGCTGTCCCCTGATTCCTTTCAAAACCCTAAAAACCTCAATCAAATCACCGCTTAGTCATTGTATTCCAGGGGATGCGAGTCTTAATTTATGTAATCGCCTCTCATAATCATCGCAAGTCCTGATGCTCGGGTCATCAATTCATCCCTGGGGTGTGGCTGAGAGGTGGAATGTGCGGTGGTAAAGAAAGACTTGCATATCTATAGCGCCTTTCACAATGTCAGGATCTCCCAAAACACTTTACAGCCAATGAAGTACTTTTGTGTACTCATTGTTGTAATGTTGGAAATGTGATTATGCACAGCAAAGTCACAAAACAGTGGTAATTTCTTTGGACATGAAGGGAATAGTGTGGGAAAGTAGGGTTGGGGTAGGAAACCAACCATGATCATATTGAATGAAGGAGCAGGCTCGAAGGGCCGGATGGCCTGTCCCTGCTCCTAATTTTTACATTCTTAACCTGTTTCTGTTATATTGGTTGATGGATAAATCTTGGTCAAAATACTGCATTGGAATGGGTTACGTACACCTGAGAGGGCAGATGGGGCCTCTGCTTAGTGTCTCTTCCAAAAGAAGGAACCTCTGGCAGTGTATCACTCCCTCAGTACTTCACTGGGACTGTATCTCTGGATTATATGTGCGAGACCCTAGAATGGAATTTGAACCCTTCAACTGTGTTAGCCATTGAGCCACGACTGACACTGAGGGAGAACTTGGAAGAAGTTGCCTAGAAATCCAGGTGAGACAACTTCTCACAACTTAGAGACAACTTAGCTCATAATTATGACCATTGCTCCCATTATCACAGCAATCATCAGCTTTTCCCATTTACAACTCCTCTAGAGCCATCTTTTGTTTCCTTTACTTGTCCCATCACCACCCCTGATTGCCTTGCACCATCATCCCTTTTCTTATTTAATCACTCCTTCCCTTCACCCTATCTGAGATCCTCCCTTTTGGTTTTTCCTCCCCTCCCCTTTCCCTGCCTCTATACTTGTTTAAAACCTCTTTGATCCTAAACTTTTCCCAGTTCCAATGAAAGATCATTGACCTGGAATGTTAACTCTGTTTCTCTCTCCACAGAAACTGCCTGACCTGCTGCGTTATTCCAGCATTTTCTTTCTCTATTTGGAAGAAGAACAGGGGACTTCTTCCGCTGTCCTGGGGACAATATTTACCCCTCAACTGACATTACTAAAAATGGATTCTTTGGTCATTATTACATTGCTTTGTGGGATCATGCTGTGCTCAAGTTGCAAAGTTCTGTACATTAAGACAGTGACTACACTTTGAAAAGCCCTTCATTGGCTGTGAAGCATTTGGGACACCCTGAGGTCATGCAATGTTGTAGAAATGCGAATTTGCTCCTAAGACTTTCTGTCGTTACTACTGTAAACCACAGTAGTTTCCTGTCACAATGTGATTTAACTTGCGAACTATACAGCGTAGACAGGGTGAATGAGTTGTTGCCTCTTCCAGAGGTTTATCTTTTAACCAATAGACCCTTCTGCTATCTTAACCATTTTGGTTTGGTGAGCAAGCCTGGATTTTGTCTTTTATTCATTTACGGGAAGAAGAAAGGAAAGGATTTCTGCATCTTAAGCATCATTGTCTAAAGCTGCTGCCTTTCTACTCGTTTGATTGCTGGGATTTTCCAAGAGGTGGTGAGTGAAGGCTGATGCTTCTGCCAGGGATGGCACGATGGAGAGGAGAGAATTCAAAGGCCAAGGATAAGGAGCAAGGCTTGGGTGTGGAAAGGGGCAGAGGGACTTGTAAAGGATGATCCATTCTGGGAGGTGGAGGTGAGCCAGGAGGGGGCCAGAGAGGCTGGGGGGGGTGGGGGTGGGGAGCGAGATTGTGTCCGATAGGGCCTTGGTGACGGAGATCAGGAGTTGGGGTTTAGCCCTGGAGATATCAGCCAAAGGAGCTTTGGAGTGGTGTTCAAGAGTTTGACTGAGGGTTTCAGAAGCCGTAGAAGTGAGGTCGAGGCAGAGTTTGGCAATGTTACAGAGATGGAGTAGAAGTGAGATGGAGTACGAGTAGAAAGTGGAAAGTTTGATGATGGAGCAGGAGAGAGATTTGAAGATCAGGACAACAAATTGGATTCAGCTTCTCTGGCAGTCTCAGAGAAGAGCGATGCTTCCTTCTGAAATAACAATCAAACAAGGAGCCAAATTTAAACAAGACACCATCTTGTGAAAAATGAGCTTGCATAGAACATCCTTAATAAAAATGCCTCTATAGTATTCATCTTCTATTTCCAAAGGTTCTGTAGCTCAGGCACTGTAAAATTAATTATTATATAGTTCTGATATATTCTTTTCGAATTATTCAAATAACACTCAGGGTGAATTGTTTAACTTGAACTGAAAATGTAGTACTGCATCTGGAGGGACAGACCGAGCACTTCTTCCAGTGTTCACACAAGGATTCTTAACCAAACTGAGATCTTAACAATTTTATATGATCTTCAAAGATGATTTCAGATGAGTCAACGAGTAAGAGTTCAAAGCTTTCTCCGTGTACAGAAACAATCTGATGTGACCCGTTCATTATTCAGTGGCAGATATTGAAGTTACTGGTGTAAATTATGGCTTTCTTTTTTAAAAAAAAGTTGATTGTTTCATATGGGAAACTTTCTCACCAAGATTTCCCCGCATTTAATTTTCTCTTCTGGACTTAACCTGTGTCTCAACTGCCAGAACTGCAAACTAAATGGCCATGTCCTGTTTTCTGGGACACTTGAAATGCTCAGTGAGATAATGAGTTTTTCTACCTCTGCCTGAGTTCGTGTTATGGTCATTGATCTGAAATGTGCGTGCTGCTCTATTAAAATTAACACCAGCAGCTTGCATTTACATAGCACCCTTGATGTAGTTAAATACATGCCCAAGCGCTTCACGGGAGTGAAATCAGATAAGATTTGGCACTGAGCAACATAAGGAGATTTTAGGACAGTGACCAAAGGCTTGGTCAAAAAGGTAGCTTTTCAGGAGTATCCCAAAGGAGAGAGCAAAAGAGTCAGAGGCTTTGGGAGGAAGTTCCAGAGCTTGGGGCCCAAGCATTTGAGGGTATGGCTGCCAATGGTTTGGCAATGGAAATTGGGAATGCATAAAATGCTAGAATTGGAGGAGTGCTGAAGAGGGCTTGGGAGGGCTGAAGAGCCGGAAAAGATAGCAAGGGGCATGGAGGTCAGAGAGAGATTTGAACACCGAGGGTGAGAATTTTAGAATCAAGGCATCACCAGAACCGAAAGCCAAGATCGGACAGTGAGCACAGGGGGTGATGGGTGAATGGGATTTGTTGCGAGTTAGGATATGGGCAGCAGAGCTTCGGATGCGATCAAGTTTACAGAGGGCGGCCATGAGAGAGCATTGGATAAATCTGTTGTTTTCTTTAGCTTTTCCCTTCTGATCAAGTCTCCTTCCTCCTGACTGCTTTCCTTTTCCTAACCCTCCTCCCAAAAATGGATCTCTGCTTCAGCTGGATCTGTACAGGTACTCGGGGTAGCAGGGGGGGTGCAGGGGGGGTGGGGGTGTGTGTGTGTCTGGGGGGGAAGTGGGGGTGGTTAGTGCCAGAGAAAATACTCCAAGATTTTCAGCAGCTTGTGAGTGACAGAGAGTTTGTTGCCAGCTCATCTATGTAGGGGATAAAATGGCCGGGCGTGGTGTGGAGGGGGGTGGGGGTGGGCCGGGGCAGGTGGGGGGTGGTGGTGCGGTGTGGGTGGGTGGGGAGGCGGTTGTGGGGGGTCAGACTCTGGAAATAATATCCTGGGTACAATCCTTCCTCAGGTACCGGAACTGAAAGATAAACAAGCATTTTAGTAGAATTGGAAAGGAATAAGTCAAGGGATGTACTGAAGGAGAAGGTTGATCTCTCAACCTTCAGCCAAATCGTGTTTTTGGCAACATCAAGAGCAGCAAAGATTGTTGGTGAGTGAACATTCAATCTGAGAATTGTAATTTTCGTCTCATTATTGTAACCATGCCTTGCATGTTCATTATATTCAGTGTTTGATCATGAACAAAGGGCAAGTCAGATCTTATGGCTTGGTGAGGAGCACTCTTATCTCTGAGTCAGATGGTTGTGGGTTCGTAGCCCCACTTGAAAGACTTCAGCACAAAATTCTTGGCTGACATTCCCACTTGAACACAGGGAGAGTTAATGATCCCACAGCATAACTGGAAAAAGAGCAAGGAGTTTTCGTAAAATCCTGGGACACCAGTCCACTAACAGCTCATCGCTGTGGTGGTGTCTTATGGTGACTGTGGTTTCAGTTGTATTTATAAAACAGTATTGACCACATTGCAGGAATTATAGAAACTTATAGCACAGAAGGAAGTCATTCAGCTCATTGTGCCTGTGCTGGCTCTTTGACAGAGTGCTCCGATTAGTCCCACTCCCCTGCCTTTTCCCCATAGACCTGCACATTTTTCTTTTATACTGTTTCCCCAATCCCCTAGTGAAAGTTATTATTGAATCTGCTTCCACTGCCCTTTCAGGCAGCACATTCCAGATCACAACAGCTCACTGAGTGAAATAAAAATCTCCTCATCTCCCCCGTTTGTTTGTCTACCATCTGAAATCTCAGTCATTTGGTGACATAGAACTTGGACCTTGCTTTGAAGAGAGACATGCTGCTGTAGCTTTTTTGACTTGCACTCATCAGGACAAAGGCAAGAATGCCAAATTTCAAACAATCGCAACAATTTATATCACAGGAGAAAAGGATGATGATTGGTTGGCAAGTTAAGTCTGAGGAGAAAACAAGGGGGAACTATAAAAAAAAGAGAAATGCTGGAAAAACTCAGCCGGTCTGACAGCATCTGTGGAGAGAGAAACAGAGTTAACATTTTGAGTCCGTATGACTCTTCAGAGCTACAGAGCAGTAGAAATGTGATGAAAATTATCCTGCTTTTGGGCGTTGGAACAGCTGAAGCTGGATAGAAGGCCAGCGATAGATGGGAGCAAAGGAGAGATTGACAAAAATGTCATGGGCAAAAAGACAAAGGGAGTGTGAATGGTAGTGGTAAGGGCTAAAGGAGGTGCTGATAGTGACACAAAGGTAAGAAAACAAAATGTGTTAATAGCAGAACCAGGGTCAGCCCTCTGTGAAAGAATAACATGGAACAAGCAACAGATGACCCTTTAGGGGGTGGGATGGGGGATGGGGGTGGTGGTTGGAGAAAAAGGATGGGAAAAGGGATGAAGAGGATAAAAAAGGGGATAAGACAATGAATAAATGAATAGAAATGAAAATAAGTGGATAAAAAGTAAAAAATAACGTAAAAATAAAAAAGGGGTAAAGGTAGAAGAGAGAGTTCATGGTCTGAAGTTGTTGAACTCAATATTCAGTCCGGAAGGCTGTTAAGTGCCTAGTCGGAAGAAGAGGTGCTGTTCCTCCAGTTTGCGTTGAGCTTCACTGGAACAATGCAGCAAGCCAAGGACAGACATGTGGACGTGAGAGCAGGGTGGAGTGTTAAAATGGCAAGTGACAGGGAGGTCTGGGTCATGCTTGTGGACAGATGTAAGGTGTTCCACAAAGCGGTCACCCAGTCTGCGTTTGTCTCCCCGATGTAGCTGAGACTGCATTGGGAGCAGTGAATGCAGTAGACCAAATTGAGGGAAGTACAAGTGCAGCACTGCTTCGTCTCATTATTGTAACCATGCCTTGCATGTTCATTATATTCAGTGTTTGATCATGAACAAAGGGCAAGTCAGATCTTATGGCTTGGTGAGGAGCACTCTTATCTCTGAGTCAGATGGTTGTGGGTTCGTAGCCCCACTTGAAAGACTTCAGCACAAAATTCTTGGCTGACATTCCCACTTGAACACAGGGAGAGTTAATGATCCCACAGCATAACTGGAAAAAGAGCAAGGAGTTTTCGTAAAATCCTGGGACACCAGTCCACTAACAGCTCATCGCTGTGGTGGTGTCTTATGGTGACTGTGGTTTCAGTTGTATTTATAAAACAGTATTGACCACATTGCAGGAATTATAGAAACTTATAGCACAGAAGGAAGTCATTCAGCTCATTGTGCCTGTGCTGGCTCTTTGACAGAGTGCTCCGATTAGTCCCACTCCCCTGCCTTTTCCCCATAGACCTGCACATTTTTCTTTTATACTGTTTCCCCAATCCCCTAGTGAAAGTTATTATTGAATCTGCTTCCACTGCCCTTTCAGGCAGCACATTCCAGATCACAACAGCTCACTGAGTGAAATAAAAATCTCCTCATCTCCCCCGTTTGTTTGTCTACCATCTGAAATCTCAGTCATTTGGTGACATAGAACTTGGACCTTGCTTTGAAGAGAGACATGCTGCTGTAGCTTTTTTGACTTGCACTCATCAGGACAAAGGCAAGAATGCCAAATTTCAAACAATCGCAACAATTTATATCACAGGAGAAAAGGATGATGATTGGTTGGCAAGTTAAGTCTGAGGAGAAAACAAGGGGGAACTATAAAAAAAAGAGAAATGCTGGAAAAACTCAGCCGGTCTGACAGCATCTGTGGAGAGAGAAACAGAGTTAACATTTTGAGTCCGTATGACTCTTCAGAGCTACAGAGCAGTAGAAATGTGATGAAAATTATCCTGCTTTTGGGCGTTGGAACAGCTGAAGCTGGATAGAAGGCCAGCGATAGATGGGAGCAAAGGAGAGATTGACAAAAATGTCATGGGCAAAAAGACAAAGGGAGTGCGAATGGTAGTGGTAAGGGCTAAAGGAGGTGCTGATAGTGACACAAAGGTAAGAAAACAAAATGTGTTAATAGCAGAACCAGGGTCAGCCCTCTGTGAAAGAACAACATGGAACAAGCAACAGATGACCCTTTAGGGGGTGGGATGGGGGATGGGGGTGGTGGTTGGAGAAAAAGGATGGGAAAAGGGATGAAGAGGATAAAAAAGGGGATAAGACAATGAATAAATGAATAGAAATGAAAATAAGTGGATAAAAAATAAAAAATAACGTAAAAATAAAAAAGGGGTAAAGGTAGAAGAGAGAGTTCATGGTCTGAAGTTGTTGAACTCAATATTCAGTCCGGAAGGCTGTTAAGTGCCTAGTCGGAAGAAGAGGTGCTGTTCCTCCAGTTTGCGTTGAGCTTCACTGGAACAATGCAGCAAGCCAAGGACAGACATGTGGACGTGAGAGCAGGGTGGAGTGTTAAAATGGCAAGTGACAGGGAGGTCTGGGTCATGCTTGTGGACAGATGTAAGGTGTTCCACAAAGCGGTCACCCAGTCTGCGTTTGTCTCCCCGATGTAGCTGAGACTGCATTGGGAGCAGTGAATGCAGTAGACCAAATTGAGGGAAGTGCAAGTGCAGCACTGCTTCACCTGAAAGGTGTGTTTGGGGGCTAGGATGGTGAAGATGGAGGAGATAGAGGGGCAGGTGTTGCACCTTCTGCAATTGAATGGGAAGGTGCCATGGGAAGGGAATGAGGTTTTGGGAGTGATGGAGGAGTGGACTAGAGTGTCATATTTAATGAATGTGTTATGGTCTGAAATTCTCCCCTCTTTGCTGAAGTTCAAAGTTAGTGATAATCACTGTCGAGCTGAAAGTTGTGCATTGACCAGCCTTTGGGTTAGATACAGCTCAATGTGTTTCTCGCATTACAAATTCTTTGTGCTGTGAACAGCCACCAGAATTTGTCCTGTGAAGCATCATTTCCTTATTACTTGCACATCTAGATTTACAACCATAACACATGAATGTGCACACACACGCAAACACGCCGGAACAAACACACACACAGATGTACAAACACACATATACGTGCACACTCACAGTTACTAACGCACAATCAAATAATTGCACATATATACTCACACATAAACACACACACACAATACACACTGTCACTGGGTCAAAATCCAGAAACTCCCTCCCTAACAGCATGGTGGGTGTACCTACACCACATGGACTGCAGCGGCTCAAGAAGGCAGCTCACCACCACCTTCTCAAGGGCAATGAGGGATGGGTAATAAATGCTGGTCCAGCCAGCGAAGCCCACATCCCATGAATGAATTTAAAAAATGCTCACATGTACACACTCACACACACACAAAAACACTCACTCACACACACTCACACAAATGCTCACAAACACACACACACTTGCTCACACTCACACAAACTCACTCACACATTCACACACACACACAAGGCTGGATTTTGTAAACCCCTCGAAACTTGCACCACCTCCCCACTCCCCTCGCTGGGCATGTTTTCAGTGTTGGGGTTGGCGGGGGGGGTATGGATCATGTAAAATACGAGGGGTGGCAAGCCCATCGCTTTCTTGGCCAAACCTCCGACCCAGTCCCCATAATTGGTGCCCACCGACCATTTTAAAAAAGTAATTAATGGGAGCTTGTTACCAAACCAAATGACCCATATTTCATACTGCCCACACCATACAACGGTTGGCATGGGCAGGCAGGGTGTGGGGAGACCGCTTTTGAACTAAAATATTTGTAAAGATGGGAAGGAAGGTGGGGCTCAGCATTAAGGGGGTTCCCTGTCTGCATCAACCCCCCCAACCCCCCACAAGATGTTAGCCCCCACTATGCGCCTCCGTGATTGACCTCCAAAACCCAGCTCCCACCATCCTCACCACCTCCCCCACCCACCGGCTGCTCGAATCCCTCCCCACCCGAAAAGGCCAGGCTTACCTGGCACCAGTGGCCATCTTCTCTGCTTTGCCAGCCTGCTTGCAGAACCAGCAGTGCCCACTACTCAGTTCTGGCCCTACTGGAACAAAACCAAAGACGGCTGGAAAAACTCAGCAGGTCTGACAGCATCTGCGAAGAGCAGCACAGTTAACGTTTCGAGTCTGTGTGACTCTTCAACAGAACTAAGGAAAAATAGAGAAGAGGTGAAATATAAGCTGGTTTAAGTGGGCGGAGGTAGAGCTGGATCGAGGGCCAGTGATAGATGGAGATAACCAAAAGATGTCATAGACAAAAGGACAAAGAGGTGTTGACGGTGGTGATCCAGTCCTACTCAGGCCCCTCCCACAACTTTTTCTCCGGTACATTGTTGATTACTTCAGTGCTACTTCATGCTCTCGTCTGGATCTGGAAAAATTTATTAATTTTGCTTCCAATTTCCACCCCTCCATCATTTTCACATGGTCCATCACTGACATTTTTCTCCCCTTCCTTGACCTCTCTGTCTCAATTTCTGGTGACAGACTGTCCACCAATATCCATTACAAGCCTACCGACTCCCACAGCTACATGGACTACAGCTCCTCACACCCCGCTTCCTGTAAGGACTCCATCCCATTCTCTCAGTTCCTTCGCCTCCGTCACATCTGTTCTGATGATGCCACTTTCAAAAACAGTTTCTCTGACATGTCTTCCTTCTTCCTTAACCGAGGTTTTCCACCCACGGTGGTTGACAGGGCCCTCAACCGTGTCCGGCCCATCTCCCGCGCATCTGCCCTCACACCTTCCTCTCCATCCCAGAACCATGATAGGGTCCCCCTTGTCCTCACTTATCACCCCACCAGCCTCCGCATTCAAAGGATTATCGTCTGCCATTTCCGCCAACTCCAGCATGATGCCACCACCAAACACATCTTCCCTTCAGCCCCCTGGCGGCATTTCGCAGGGATCGTTCCCTCCGTGACACCCTGGTCCACTTCTCCAACCGCCCCCCTACCCCTCAATCCCCTCCCATGGCACCTTCCCATGCAACCACAGAAGGTGCAACATCTGCACCTTTACTTCCCCCCTCCTCACCGTCCAAGGGCCCAAACACTCCTTTCAAGTGAAGCAGCATTTCTCTTGCACTTCCCTCAATTTAGTCTACTGCATTCGCTGCTCCCAATGCGGTTTCCTCTACATTGGAGAGACCAAATGCAGACTGGGTGACCGCTTTGCAGAACACCTTCGGTCTGTCTGCAAGCACGACCCAGACCTCCCTGTCGCTTGCCATTTCAACCCTCCACCCTGCTCTCATGCCCACATGTCTGTCCTTGGCTTGCTGCATTGTTCCAGTGAAGCTCAACGCAAACTGGAGGAACAGCACCTCATCTTCCGACTAGGCATTTTATAGCCTTCCGGACTGAATATTGAGTTCAACAACTTTAGATCATGAACTCTCTCCTCCATCCTCAACCGCTTTCCGATCCCCCCTTTTCCAATAATTTATATATTTTTCTTTTCCCACCTATTTCCATTATTTTTAAATGTATTTCCATCCATTGTTTTATCTCTACCTTTTAGCCTATTTCGATCCCTTCACCCCACCCCACCCCCACTAGGGCTATCTGTACCTTGCTCGTCCTGCTTTCTACCCTCAGTGCCCCATTAGCACATTCCTTAGCTAATATCACCATCATCAACACCCCTTTGTCTTTTTGTCTGACATCTTTTGGTTATCTCCATCTATCACAGGCCCTCTATCCAGCTCTACCTGTCCCACCCCCCCTTAAACAGCTTATATTTCACCTCTTTTCTATTTTTTCTTAGTTCTGTTGAAGAGTCATAAGGACTCAAAACGTTAACTGTGTTCCTCTCTGCAGATGCTGCCAGACCTGCTGAGCTTTTCCAGGTATTTTTGGCTTTGTTTCGGATTTCCAGCATCTGCAGTTTTTTGCTTTTATCTGGCCCTACTGGGATTGCTAGAGCCGCCAGCCAATCAGATTGAGTGGCTGCTCTAGAGGGCGGGACATCCTTCCATTGAGGGGCGGAAGTCTAACTCTCAGCCTGGTTACCACCTCCCACCCCCCACAGTGCATTATCGCTGCAAGGAGGGCTTTTTTTGGGTCTGCTGACTGCTGGCCAATCCTTGCAATGGATGGGGGTGGGGGGGTGGGGCTGGAGAAATCACCCTCTCCACCCCACCCCCACAGTAAGATTCCACCCATAACCTCACACTTGGATGTGGATACACACAAGGGCTCAAACATTTGGGGCTGTATTCCTGCTAATATTGGCAGTATTGTTAGGGCGCTATAGGGATATTTTAGATGAAGTGTTGCATCATCGTCTTCTTAAAATGATACTAAAATTAAAGCGCAGATGTTGAAAACCTGAAATAAAAACAGAAAATGCTGGAAAAACTCAGCAGGTCTGGCAGCATCTGTGGAGAGAGAAAGAGTCAATGTTTCGAGTCCGTATGACTCTTCTTCAAAACAAGATTTCTGATGTCCTGAAGTAGAATCATATTCAACTCAACACTGCTGAATATTTCCTGCATTTTCTGTTTTTATTTCAAATGATATTAAAATAGCTTGGGTTATAAAAAAAAATGTGGCTTAAACCTGCTGGAAATGAGGGCATGAAAATAGCATAAATTTTAAGGAGCTTTTCCAGCCTATTGCATGATGGCATAGAGTGAAAGAACATGGTAGGCAACACTATTAGTATTACTGATAGTAATGCTATTGTTCTTCCTACAATTCTTAAATGAAACTAAACCTCTCATTTTACTTATATAAAGCCGTTCACACAGTCTCCTGAGAGTGATCTGGTTACACTTAAAGTTAAACTGGCACCTGCTTGAGAGCGATTGCTAATGACTATATTGCCTTATCTGTGCAAAATACAGCTCGTCTGACACGTAGCTGAAATCTAAGTAAAGTGTGAGGAAGTAAAACTATGGTAAGTTGAAGCAACCGTTAATATTGGTGGTTTGAGATGTGTGGGAATCTACACAGAGTGGTGAATCAGTTGGGGTGTTTTGTAGGTCTTTATATCTTTCCTAGACTAAATTTTCACACAGTTTTACTTGCATTTTCTGTCACTGTTAAATGTGACTCTCATGTCATAATTTCTTTTTAATGCTTGGGTTGTGCACTGTGTAGGAGGGGAGTGCAGTCTGCATCTTGAAGTTGAAGCCCTTGTGTCTATTTGTGTTGCAATGCCAATGCTCGTGAGTGACTCTGGACTGTGCATATGGAGTCTACCCCCTTCGTTCTGAGCCCCTGTAACTCTCGACACCAGAGCTGTTTGTCTTGGGTGCATGTTTTCATGATAGAGAGGATTTACAGAAACTGAGCTGTACTGAAATCAGGAACTCATTTGCATTTATATCACAATTTTCACAACCTCAGGTTGTCCCAAATTGCTTTTCACAGCCAATTAATTATTCTGAAGTGGGGTTATTGTAAATTAAGTCAGTGCTGCAGTCCATTTGCACGCAGCAAACTCCTACAAACAGCAATGAGATAAATGGCCAGAGAACCTGTTGTTTGTTGGGGCTGGTTGACAGATGTAAATTGGATCTACTCTTCAAACAGTGCTGTGGGATCAGTTCCATCCACCTGAGAGAGAGGGAAGACAGGGCCTCAGTTTAACACATCACCCAAAAGGTCAAGGTTTGCAGGTTGCTAATCGAAAAACAGAATGATGAGGAGGTTGTAAATCTGAAATAAGGATAAGAAAATCCTGGAAATACTCAATAGGTCAGACAACATCTGTGGAGAGAGAAAAACAGAGTTGACATTTCAGATCAAGGACCTTTTATCAGTACTGGGAAAAGTTAGAGACGTAATCGTCTTTGAGTCAGGTGAGAGATGGTGGAATAATGGTAATGTCACTGGACTAGTATTCCAAAAGTCCAGATTAATGCTCCAGAGACCTGGGTTCAATTCCCACCACTGCAGCTGATGGAGTTTAAATTCAATTAATAAATCTGGAATATAAACACTAGCCCCAATAAAGGTGACCACGACAAACATCATTGATTGTTGGTAAAAACCCATCTGGTTCACTAATGCCCTTTAGGGAAGGAAATCAGCCATCCTTACCTGATCTGGCCTACATGTGACTCCAGACCCACAGTAATGTGGTTGACCCTGAACTGAAATGGCCCAAGCCACTCAAAAGGCTGGGGGTGTGGAGCGGAAGAGTTTATGGTCTGAAATTGTTGAACTCAGTGTTGAGTCTGGGAAGCCATGAAGACTCTCACTGAAAGATGAGGTGATGTTCCTCAAGCTTACATTCACTTTCACTGGAACAGAGATGTCAGTGTGAAAGCAAGGTGGGGAATTAATATGTCAGGCTATCGGAAGCTTGGGCTTATGCTTGCAGACTTTTCTGTTTTTGTGAGTGGTTTACTCATAGGCAATTTACCAAAGGCATAGTCTCTAGGGTGTGGAAATTAAGTGGGGGTTGGCTTAAGGTACAGTGAGTAACAGAGTCTAATAGATGTCGTGTAAACAAATTGTACATTTTAAGAACGTTAATGATGTCACTACGCACCAACTTTTGGCCAGATCTTCCCTACTGATGGGAGCGACTAACTCTTAATTCGATTTGTGTTACCACTGATCTGGGAGCCCTTGATGTTGACACCGGGTACAAAATATTCCATCCCTCATTACTGAGGATAGGAAAGTGAAAGGGGCAGGAGGGGCGAGGGGTAGGCAAGGGAGCTGCCAAGGAAGAAATTAACAGTCTCATCCATCGTTCTCCTGACCGGCATCCATAAACTCGATCTCAGCGAAAGGTTTGATGCCCGTATCCTAACTTGCACCGTCCTGTTCACCTATCACTGACATTGTTTTCTGGTCAAGCAACACATCAAATTTCAAATTTTCACTCTCCTGTTCAAATCCTTCCATGGCCTTGTCTTTCACCATCTCTGTAGCTTCATCCAACCTAAAGCCTTCCAAAATCTCTGTGTTCCTTCAATTCTGGCCAGGATTTCTTTTGCTTCATCATTGGTGACTGTGCCTTCAGCTGCCAAGAATTTAATCTCTGGAATTCTATCCCTAAGTCTCTCTGCCTCTCTACATCTCTTTCTCTCATCCTTTATGATACTCCTTAAAACCTAACTCTTTGACCAAGCCTTTGGCCATCTGCCCTAATATTTATTTAATAAAATCAGAACTTTTAAAAAATATTCTGCAGACTAGGTTGGAGCTGTGGATAGAGAAGTTTTGGGGATAAATATTGCCTGGTCCACCTGAGAAAACAGACAGTACTATCCCATCCAAATATAGCACCTCTGGCAGTGCAGCACCCCCTCAGTACTGCACTGGGAGTGTCAGCCTGGATCATGTGCTCAAGGTTCTGGAGTGGCTGTTGAACACTTACGTAGAAAGCCCAACAAGGGAGGGGGCAGTTCTGGACCTAATATTTGGAAATGAGCCTGGGCAGGTGGAAGGTACATCAGTAGGTGAGCATTTTGGAGATAGTGATTTAGGATAGTTATGGAAAGGGATAAGGTCGAGCCAGGAATAAAAGTTCTAAAGTTACTAAGGTGAGGTACAATTTGGCCCAAGTGGACTGGGAGCAGCTATTTGCAGATAAAACTGTGTCAGAGCAGTGGGAGGCATTCAAGGAGGAAATAGCGAGAGTACAGGGCAAATATGATCCCATAAAGAGAAAGGGGGGGGGTGGAGGAACCAAGTCTGGAGAACCCTGGATGTCAAGGGACATAAAGGTTAGGATTAAGAAGAAAAGAGAAGCTTACGGCAGATACCGAGGCTTAATATGGCAGAGTCCTTAGAGGAGTATAAAAAGTGCTGGGGGGAGCTTAAAAAGGAAATTAGGAAAGTTAAGACAGTTCATGAAAAGGCATTAGTGGGTAGAATAAAGGAAAACCCAAAGGGTTTTTTTTAGGTATATAAAGAGCAAGAGAATATCGAGGAAAAGATTAGGGCCAATTAGGGACCATAGAGGTTATGTGCGTGTGGACCCGGAAGACATGGGTACAGTCCTCAATGAATACTTTGCGTCAGTCTTCACAATGGAAAAGGACGAAGCAGATATAGACATCAAGGTGAGGGACTGTGAAATAATAGAGGAAATTAACATAGAGAGAGAGGAGGTACTATAGGGTTTAACGGCCTTAAAAGTGGATAAATCTGCAGGCCCGGTGAGATGTATCCAAGGCTGTTGAGGGAGGCAAGGGAAGAGATACCAAGGCCCCTGGCAGTAATTTTCAAATCCTCTCTGGCCACAGGCAAGGTGCTAGAAGACTGGAGGACTGCTAACGTTGTCCCATTATTAAAAAAGGCAGGAAGGGATAGACCAGGGGCAGGATTTCCCCCCCATTAATTAGTTCAATGACTCTGTCAATGGCCTCAATTGGCCAATGACAGGTCGGCGGGCCCGCAGCTGATTCTGCTGAGACTCCGCCTACCGGAAAATTTAAATGTGGCGCGGTGATGTCGGGAGTTCCGCCTGATGTCACCGTGCATCATTTTACACATCGGCAAGTGGGCCCCAACCCCCTGCTCACCGACCAGGAAATCCTGTCCCAGGAAATTACAGGCCAGTCAGTTTAACCTCAGTTTTGGGGAAGTTACTAGAAAGAATTCTAAGGGACAGAATATATCTGCACTTGGAGAGACATGGATTAATCAAGAATATTCAGCTTGGATTTGTTAAGGGAAGGTCGTGTTTGACAAATTTGATCAAATTTTTTGAGGAGGTAACCAGGAGTGTTGATGAGGGTAATGCATTTGATGTGGTCTACATGGACTTTAACAAGGCTTTTGACAAGGTCCCTCATGGCAGACTAGTCAAGAACATAAGAGCACATGGGATCCAAGGCAAAGTGGCAAGTTGGATCCAAAATTGGCTGAGAGGCAGGAAGCAGAGGGTGATGTAGAGGGATGTTTTTGTGACTGGAGATCTGTTTCCAGTGGAGTTCCGCAGAACTTGGTGCTGGGGTCCTTGCTGTTTGTGGTGTACATAAATGATTTGGACTTAAATGTAGGGGGTATGATCAAGAAGTTCGCAGATGACAGGAAAATTGGTAGGGTGGTAAATAGTGAGGAGGATAACTCTAAACTGCAGGAGGATATCAATGGACTGGTCAGGTGGGCAGAGCAGTGGCAAATGGAATTCAAACCGGCAAAATGTGAGGTAATACACTTGGGGAAGGTTAACAAAGCAAGGGATTACACTATGAATGGTAGGACCCTGGAAAGTACTGAAGATTAGAGGGACCTTGCTGTGCATATCCACAGATCCCTGAAGGTAGCAGGGCAGGTAGATAAGGTGGTTAAGCATGGCATTTGGGATACTTGCCTTTATTAGCTGAGGGTACAAGAGTAGGGAGATTATGTTGGAACTGTATAAAACTCTGGTTAGACCACAACTGGAGTACTGCGTGCAGTTCTGGTCACCACATCATAGGAAGGATGTGATTGCACTGGAGAGGGTGCAGAGGAGATTCACCAGGATGCTGCCTGGGCTGGAGGGTCTGAGCTATGAGGAAAGATTAGATAGGACGGGGTTGTTTCCCTTGGAGCAGCGAAGGTTGAGAGGGGACCTGATAGAGGTGTATAAGATTATGAGGGGCATAGATAGGGTGGGTAGGAAGGCACTTCTTCCATTAGTGGAGGGGTCAATAACCAGGGAGCATTGATTTAAGGTAAGAGATAGAAGGCTAAGAGGGGAGTTGAGAAGAAATGTTTTCACCCAGAGGGTGGTGGGAGTCTGGAACTCACTGCCTGAAAGGGTGATTGAATCTGAAACTCTCATAACATTTAAGAAGTATTTAGATATTCACTTGTATTGCCTTAGCCTCCAGGGCTATGGGCCAAGTGCTGGAAAATGAGATTAGTGTAGTCAGGTCTTTGTTCACTGGCACAGACACGATGGGACGAATGGCCTCCTTCTATGCTGTAAACATCAATGAGTTCACTGAATCACAACTGAGACTGAGGGAGAACTTGGAAGAAGATTCCTAGAAACAAATTAACACAAATCAAATTAGCTCCTAATCATAACCAAACTATTCCTATTGTTTTTTTTATTCATTCATGGGATGTGGGTGTCGCTGGCTGGGCCAGTATTTATTGCCTATCCCTAATTGCCCCTTGATAAGGTAGTGGTGAGCTGCAGTCCATGAACTACTGCTGTCCCTGTGGTGTAGGTACACCATCAGTGCTGTTCGGGAGGTAGTTCCAGGATTTTGACCCAGCGACAGTGAAGGAACGGCGATATATTTCTAAGTTTTGAACAGCAGCTGTTGGTAATGATTTGGCAGTTGCCATTCACACCTCCTCCACACCCAACTTTGGTTCCTTACTTTGGCCACATTACCATCCCTCCTTCTGCCTTGCACCATCATCCCTTTAGTCATTTATTCTCTCCTGCCCTGAAACTATCAGTCCTCACTGGCTTCTTCCCTTTTTCTGCTTCTGTGCCAGTGTAAGAGTCAATATTCTTTTAGGGGAGATGGTGGCATGGTGGTAACCTCACTGTACGAGGAATGCAGAGGCCCAGGTTTATGATCTGGGACATGGGTTCAAACCTTGACAGCTGGAGGAATTTAAATTCAATCAATTAATTTTAAACATCTGGAACTCAAAGCTAGGCTCTGGTGACCTTCAATTGTCATAAAAATTCATCTGGTTTACTAACATCCCTTAGGGAAGGAAATTTGTGGCCCTTACCTCCATGTGACTCCAGACCTACAGCAATTCTCTAAGCACAAGGTACTTAGATGCAGCAGTTAGGGATGGGCAGCAAATGCTGGCTCCACCAGTGATGTCCACATCCCATGAAAGAATGAAAAATACAGCAGAGGAGGACATTTGGCCCATCCAATCCTTGCTGGTGTCTGTAGAGCAATCCATTCAATCCCATTGCCCTGCTCTATTCCAGAAGCTCTGCAGGTTTATTTCCTACACATTCCTATCCCATTCCCTTTGAACTCATTGATTATCTTCACTTCCATCACCCGGGTAGGCAGAGAGTTTCAGGTCATTACCACTTACTGCATAAAAAAAGGTTCTTCCTCACATTCCCCAAGTATCTCTTGCGCAAACCTTAAATCTGTGTCCCCTAGACCATGTAATATCAGCTTATGGGAATGGTTTTTCCTTGCCTACCTTATCTAAACCTATAATAATCTTGTACATCTCTATCAAATCTCTCAATCTGCTTTGCTCCAAGGAGAACAACCCCAGCTTCTCTAGACCTAACCTTGTAACTAAAATTCCTCACCTCGGAACCTCCTCTGTACCTTCTCAAGCACGCTCACATCCTCCCTGAAGTGTGCGGACCAGAACTGGACTCAATACTCTAGTACTGACCTACCCAGAGCTTAATACATTTTCAGCATAACTTCCCTGCTCTTGTACTCGGCCTCTATTTATGACATCTTAGATCCCGTTTGCTTTGCTAACCACTCTCTCAATATGTCCTGCTACCTTTAAAGATCAATGCACATGAAACTCAGGTCTCTCTGTCCTTACACACTCTTTAGAATTGTGCCATGAAGTCTATATTGGCTATCCCTATCTATTCTGCTAAAATATATCATCTCACCTTTCTCTGTATTAAATTTGATCTGCCACTTGTCTGCCCATTCTGCTAGCCTATCTATGTTGTGTTGCAGTCATTTGGTTTTGCCCACACTGTTTGCCACACCACCAAGTTTGGTATCATCGGCAAGTTTTCAAATTTTACTCTGTATTCCAATATCTAAGTCATTCATATTTATCAAAAAAGCAGTGGTCCTAGCACTGATCCTTGGGGAACACCACTGTCTACTATCCTCCAGTCTGAAAAACAACCATCTACCATGATTCATTGTTTTCTGTCCTTAAACCAATTTTTTTATCCAGGTTGACCCTCCTATTCCATAAGCCTCAATTTTGTTAACCAGTCTTCCTTGCGGTGCTTTGTCAAACACTTTCTTAAAATCTATATAAACAACATCCACCACATTCCCTTCATCAACCTTCTCTGTTACTTCATCAAAAAATTCAATTAGTCAAGCACGATCTGCCTCTCCCTAATTAACTCAAACCTCTCAAAGTGTATCTTAATTTTTCCTGATTATTGTTTCTAAAGCCTTACCCATCACTGATGTTAAACTGACCGGCCTGTATTTACTAGGAATGTCCTTACACCCTTTCTTGAATAAGGGCGTCTTATTTGCCACTCTCCAATCCTCTGGCGCCTCCCTCATGTCTAGGGAAGATTGGTAGATAATGGCAAACCCTCCCTCTATCTCCACTGTCACTTCCTTTAGCAACCTGAGATGGAAGTCATCCAGACCAGGCGACTTATCCATTCTAGGCAGTGTTTCTAATGCATTCTGCCTCTCATTTTTCACCCCATCCATTACCTCTATCATCTCCCCTTCTACCAATATTTTATCAGTATCCTCTTGCTTAGTAATCCTTGATACAAAGTATTCATTAAGTATTGTAGCCTTACCTTTTGTCTCTAAGCATATATCACTCCCTTTGTCCCTGACTCTTACTACCCACTTACTATTTACATGCTAGATGATGATTTTTGGGTTCCCTTTTATGTTAACTGACATCCTTTTCTCACACTTTCTCTTTGCCAGTCTTATTTTCCTCTTCACTTCCCCTCTCAACTTATTGTATTTGACCTGGTTCTTGGTTGAAGAATTCACCTCACATATATCATACATACGCACTCTTAGTTTCAACATCATCTCTATCTCCCTTATCATCCAAGGAATCCTGGTTTTGGTTCTCTTCCCTTTCACCCCCTGTTGGAATGTACCTAGCCTGTACCTGAAGCATCTCCTTAAAGACCACCCGTTGTTTTGTTACAGTGCTTGTTTAAAACCTGCTAAATCTCTAACTTTCCCAGGTTGTAACAAGAGATCATTGACCTGAACCATTATTTCTGTTTCTCTCTCCACAGCTGCTTAGTCTTACCAGCACTTCCTGCTTTTTATGAAAAATTTAATAATCAAGCCTACAGATTGCACATTCGATTTTTCAGTGAGTTTTTATGCATTTTCTTTTTAAATGTCATATTTTCCCTTGTAACTTGCTTTTTTGGCAGGAGTGCTTGGTGGGCTGACAGTCCTCCACCTAGAGCTGTCAGAATGCTAATTTTCTGAGCATTTTGCTGTATGTTGCTCTCTTGGCATAGATACTTGAAAGCAGCTTCTGGAAGATTCCAGTGGCCAGCTCGAGTGCATCGAAACATCAGCCTTTTGGTGTTTTGCTGATTGTGGCTTCATTCCATTGTCTGCACACACTTGAGCAGTTTAAGGTGGTGCTGTTCTCTTTTTGAGGTCAACTTGATGCTCACAGTGCGAGATATCAGTACCTGGGAAATAAACCATCTTACACTCAGTACCAATATCAAAGAAAGAACATGTACTTACAGGATGCTGCTATGTGTCTACCTCTCACAGCTGTTTGTTAGACTTCATAGTATTGCACGGTACTTTACAGCTCTGAAACAGGCCATTTGGCCCAACTAGTCCATTCTGGTGTTTATGCTGCACATGAGCCTCCTCCCACTCTGATCTAACTATTCCTTTCTCCCTCATACGTTTATCTAGCTTCCGCTTAAATGTATCTATACTATTCACCTCAGCCACTCCCGATGGTAATGAGTTCCTCATTCTCACCCCTCTTTGGGTGAAAAAGTTTCTTCTGAATTCCAGATTGGATTAATTAGTGACTATCATATATTGATGGCCTGTGGTTCTGGACTTCCCCACAAGTGAAAGCATATTTTCTGCAGCTACTCAAATCAAAGCCTTATGTAATTTAAAGACCTGTATTAGGTCACCCCTTAGCCTTCTCTTTTCTAAAGAAAAAAGTCCCAGCCTGTTTGATCTCCCCTTACCTCCCATTTCTGGTATCATCCATGTAAATCATTACTGGACCTTTGCCAGTGCCTCTATATCCCCTCTGCAATTCAGAAACCAAAATGGTGAACTCTTAGGTATCAACAAGTGTAACATAACTTTCCTGCTTTTTAAGTCTACCCATTTAAAAATGAACTCCTGTGTTTGAATTGTTTTTATTTAATGGTCTTAGTAACCTGCATCACTACTTTTAGTGATGTGTCTATCTGTGTCCTTGTATTTGGTCACTTATTTGTTTAGTAATGTGAATATATTGACAATATATTGTTTGTTTCACAGGAAGACAGATACGGTCGTTAAAGATGTCTTATACTCCGAAGCTTGATGATGATTATTTAGCTCTGTTTGCCTACACAGCATACTTTCCCACTATACCAGATGATGAGGAGGTGTTTCTTGCCCCTCTGCTGATTTTCTGTGTCATCTGTCTGCTGGGAATTTCAGGAAACTCGCTGGTCATGTGGATCGCAGGAAAAGCAGTGAGGAAGTCAGTCAGCATGATATGGCTTATGCACTTATCAACGGCAGACTTAATCTTCACGGCCATGTTACCCTTTTCCATCGCTCACTTGGCCCTGAAGACTCATTGGCCGTTTGGAAGCTTCATGTGCAAATTGCTCAGCTTCGTCAACCACCTAAACATGTTTGTTAGTGTCTTCACACTGGCTGTGATCAGCCTCGATAGGTGTTTCTCAGTCATGTCGCCTGTTTGGCATCAAAACGAAAGAACGGTTAATTTTGCCAAAGTAGTTTCTCTGTTCATATGGATATTGGCTGCAATCGCCAGCTATCCATATTTCCTGATCCGTGGGACTGAAGAAGACAAATTCAATAGGAAGACATACTGTTCCTACAGTGAGGGTGTGGACATCAGTGGCTTTATTGTGGTGAGATTTGTCCTGGCTTTCCTTATCCCGTTTATTACCATTGCTGTCTGCTACAGCATCATCACCTTTAAGGTGAGACGTCGGTGGAAGAATGCCTCAGCCAAATCGTGCAAGATCACCAGCATGATTATTGTGGCGTTCTTCTTTTGTTGGGTACCCTTCCACGTGCTAAGCATTATACATGCCACATCTGATGAGGACTTTAGAATCTGGCTCCCCATAGTCACCAGTCTGGCCTATGCCAACAGCTGCATCAATCCCATCCTTTACGTATTCACTGGCCGTGGATCTATCTTTCAGTTCAAGAAGAGGATCCAGATGGCACTGAGAGCATTCCATGAGGAGATAAGTTACAGTGGATCTCGGTCTGAGAGTAGACCAAACAGAGTCACGGTCTAAAGGAGACTTCAGTAAAGATGTTTGTCTTTAGGCCTGGTGTGACGTGGCTGAGTTGTCCCTCTTTGATGTTCTGGTACATGTGTCAGGATGTCCCGGAGGGAACGGTCCCTATGGAATGCTGACGGGGGGTGAGGGGTAGATATGTTTGGTGGTGGCATCATGCTGGAATTGGCAGTTGTACTGGTGTTTATGCTTCAAATGAGCCTTCCCCCACCCTCTTCATCTCACCTTATCAGCATTCCTTATGATTCCTTTCTCCCTCATGTGTTTACCCAACTTCCCCTTAGATGTGTCTGCACTATTCACCTCAGCGAACACCTCTGGCAGTGAGTTCCACATTCTCACCACTCTTAGGGTGAAGAAGGTTCTCCTGAATTGCCAATCTGAGTTCTTGGTGACAATCTTATATTAATTACCTCTACCTAAAACATTATTAATATTATTATTGACAATCAAACCAGCCACACTGGTGAAGCTGCTACATTGAAAAGCTTCAGTTATGAATTGAAATTACAAACTGACATGTACCAGATGGAGAAGTTACTAACCCAGTTAAAAGTATGTACAGTGGTGTTTGGGATCATTCCAAGGACTATAGTGTTTTATACTGTCGCTTTGAGCATTTGGGAAGCTGCATATATTAAAATGCTGTGTAGCTGTCTAAATATTCAAGACTGCTAGCTAGACAGTTATCATAATATTCAATTTGCTGAAAATGCACATTCAATGATGATGGAATGATTTCATATTGTAACTTGACTTTTTGTGGGACATGGCAAAATGGATTTGAAATATCGGAACTTGTCGCACCTTAGGCACAGTGTCTCATGTAAACTTAGCAACCGCCAGAGGTTATGACATGATGCTAGATTTTCGAGGTCCCTGGTCAGTAGTGGGGTGCTCACTTAGTGTGTGCCAACCTTGTGAAATCGAGCAGCGGGCCCACCATTTCCTGACACCCGGTCATGGCATATTGCCAAATTCCAGGGTTTGGCAAGTTGACCCTGTGAAGTTTCCTGCTAATTTACTCTTTTAGGTATTGTTCAGCGATGGGAGAGGGGGGTTGAGCAGGTTGACAATCAGAGGGATGTTTGTCTCATGCTGAGAAATGAAACCACACTGCAGCAAAACGTGACACTGCCGATGATTAGGGAGGGGAATTCTTCTCTCGGGGGAAAGCAGAAGATTTTGGATCGGATTAGTGTTGTGATACCATTACTGCTCCACCAATCCCATCACGATGTCTGTGTTCACAAACCAGGTGAAATGATTTGCAAGCCTCTTTAGTGAGATGGTGTATGCTGGCAGATGCTGTATTTACATAATCAGTCCTGTCCTTAATCTCATGTTGTGTAGTCCTTAGGCTGCAGTCACGTTCTGAATAAGTAGTCATTGTATGTTTACATTGTAGGTGTTCAAATATCGGGACCTGCCTGTCAAATCATTTTTGCCGACTTAATAAACTCCTTCTTGCTGAATGTGGTTGGTGTGTCATGTTCTCAACATGTTATTTCATTGTAAAAATTCAATAGTCTGATATGGTACATTGACACTGCAACACCTCACAACCCGGATGCTGGAGAACTTATATAAGTGGTGGAAAATGTCAGCATTAAACAGTGCAAACCACAATGCACAACTTTGTTTACTATTCAACCCATCCAAAATTCTGCTCCCTGTACCTAATTTGCAGCAATTTCCATTAATCCTTTGCCCTCTTTGCTCGTTGACCTACATTGGCTCCTGGTCCTGGGGAGAATTTTAAAATTTTCATCCTTGCGTTCACATCCCTTCATGGCCTTACTCCCTCCCCTTCTCTGTAACCTCCTCCAGCCAATTCTACAGCTCTCCCTACCTCTGTACCCTCCTCCAGCACCTAAAACTTTCCAAGACCTTTGCACTCCGCTATTCCTGATTTCATGCGCATCCCAATTTCCATCACTTCACCAGAGTTTTCATCTGTGATTAAGTGTATTCCTGGAGGTTCCATCACATGACTTGCCCCCACGCTCCAGCCATTAGTCAGGCAACACGCCCATCCTTGTGACATACGGCTTTCCTACACCAACTGGAAAGCAAAAAGACTCATTACCCAGTTGGATGATGCTTGACTGTCAGCCAAATAGCCTTTTCTTCCCATTTTCAATATTTTTAAGTTTGGTAAAGAGAAATGTTTAAGGAGAATTTAAAAAAAAACTATCCTGTTTAGGATTTTTCTCCAGGGTTGCCGTTGCACACACCAGTGTCCTGGAAATTGATCTTCAATTCCTGGAGACTTCAGGCCAATCCTGGAAGGTTGGCAACCCCCATACTTTTTAAATATTCATTCAAGGGATGTGGACATCACTGGTTAGGCAAGTATTTATTACCCATTGCTAGTTGCCCTTGAGAAGGTGGTGGTGAGCTGCCTTCTTGAACAGCTGCAGTCTATGTGGTGTAGGTACACCCACAGTGCTATTAGGGAGGGTGCTCCAGGATTTTGACCCAGTGACAGTGAAGGAATGGTAATATATTTCCAAGTCAGGATGGTGTGTGGCTTGGAGGGGAACTTCCAGGTGGTGGTGTTCCCATGTGTTTGCTGCGCTAGGTGGTAGAGGTCATGGATTTGAAAGATGCTGTCTGAGGAGCTGTGGTGAGTATACATTTCACCATTGATTTGCTTTGGCCCTAAACTCTGGAATTCCCTCCATAAACCTCTTTACCGCTCTCTCCTGCTTTAAAATATTCCTTCGAGCCAAACTTTTTGACCTAATCACCTGCCCTAATGTCTTTCTTTGACTGGTAATCACTTGTGTGAAGCATCTTACTGGGCATTTAAATACATTAAAGCTGCTTTATAACTGCAAATTCTTGTTTTATTTTGACAATCATTTACCTGTGTTCCTGGAGTGGTGCTTTATGCTGGGGTACAGGCACCAGCTGTCTTCGAATATCCTTCCCAAATGACATAGCTGTAAGCTGCAACTGTTGATCAAGGCTGTTAAATCCTGGCGTAGAATGCCATAGTTCAACACAACACACTCCAGGATATTCGAAGACAGCTGGTGCCTGTACCCCAGGACTCAATCACATAACACCATAAGACATAGGAGCAGAAATTAGGCCATTCGGCCCATCGAGCCTGCTCCGCCATTCAATCCTGGCTGGTAAGTTTCTCAACCCCATTCTCCCGCCTTCTCCCCGTAATCTTTGATCCCTTTACCAATCAAGAACCTATCTATCTCGGTCTTAAATACACTCAATGACCTGGCCTCCACAGCCTTCTGTGGCAATGAATTCCATAGATTCACCACTCTCTGGCTAAAGAAGTTTCTCCTCATCTCTGTTCTAAAAGGTCGTCCCTTTACTCTGAGGCTGTGCCCTCGGGTCCTAGTCTCTCCTACTAATGGAAACATCTTCCCCACGTCCACTCTATCCAGGCCTTTCAGTATTCTGTAAGTTTCAATCAGATCCCCCCTCATTCTTCTAAACTCCATCGAGTATAGACCCAGAGTCCTCAAACATTCCTCATATGTTAAGCCTTTCATTCCTGGGATGGTTCTCGTGAACCTCCTCTGGACCCTCTCCAGGGCCAGAACATCCTTCCTGAGATACGGGGCCCAAAATTGCTCACAATATTCTAAATGTGGTCTGACCAGAGCCTTATAAAGCCTCAGCAGCACATCCCTGCTTTTATATTCTAGCCCTCTCGAAATAAATGCCAACATGGCATTTGCCTTCCTAACTACCAACTCAACCTGCAAGTTAACCTTAAGAGAATCCTGGACTAGGACTCCCAAGTCCCTTTGCACTCCAGATTTCTGAATTCTCTCCCCATTTAGAAAATAGTCTATGCCTCTATTCTTCCTACCAAAGTGCATGACCTCACATTGTTTTCCATCTGCCACTTCTTTGCCCATTCTCCTAAACTGTCCAAATCCTTCTGCAGCCTCCCCGCCTCCTCAATACTACCTGTCCCTCCACCTATCTTTGTAACTGAAGCTGGTGCTCCAATGTAATCCTAAAAAAGTGTTCTGTCATTGACAGCACTCCCTTTCTGATGAGGTGTTGACTGGAGGTCCTCATCTGCTTGCTCAATTGCAAGGGAGAGATTCCATTAGCACGGAATTCTCTATGTAAGGCTCATTGGGTGACACTCCTGCCAATAAGCAAGAAGGTTGGGGGTTCAAGTGCCACTTCAAAATCTTTGTTCTCATAATCCAGGCTGACACTGCCACTGCAGTACTGATGGAGTGCTACACTGTCAGATGTGCTGTCTTTTTGATGAGACTTTAAAGCTGAGGCCCTGCCTGCCCTCCTAGGTGGATCCCATGGCACTATTGTGACAAACAGCCGGGGGCTTCTCCTGCATCCTGGTCAGCATTCCTACCTTAACCAGCACCATCAAGTAAATTTGATTAACTGACCCTTCATTTCATTGTATTGCTGTGTGCAAATCGACAGCTGCATTTTCTACATTACAACAGTGACTACCCACCGCCCCCCCCACAAAGGTCTTTGTAAAGTGCTTTGAGAAAGCTGGCAGTCATACAAAGCAATATATAAATGCAAGTCTTTTTTTTCATTTTGCCTATATAACAACAGAGATTAAACTCCAAAAGTTATTGACCGTACATGACACTCTGAGGTGACCCGAGGACATGCATAACCTAATAAAAGCACTTAACTCGCAGCTAGACTGACTCAGGAGCAGGACCCTGACTGAGTCAGTGGGTATCTCAGCAATGTAGCACCTGCTCCAATTCATAGCAATGATGTAGCAGATTTCTAATATTATAACCCAGAAGAGAGGGTTCATGATGTTAAACTGTAATTTACATGGAGAGGCAAATGAAATGAGTTAGTGTCTATCTTATCTCTCATTGGACACTCACGAGAGCTTTCAAAACGCTCAAAGAAGGAAACTGAGAAGTGTTCCTGATTACTTGGCTCTCAATCTAATGCTATTAAAGTTTAATGTGGCCCTGGTGCTGTCAGTCCACAGATCTGCTTGGAAGCCAGAAGCCAGCGGAAGAGGTGGATTGACAGCCCCACCGTGTGGTGCTGGGGAATGTCTCATGGAGATTTCTGTGTGAATCGTATCCCACAGATCTAAACAAACAACTGGGCATGTTTACAGGTCTCCATGCAGTTTGAGTTTGACCTAATTTGCATCATTGGTGTTGTGGACACAGCACTTGTGGTCCAGGGCCAATACTTATCTGTTATCCAGCATTGCTGGAACCATGTTATCAGCTGGAGACCAGGTGATAATTTCAGGTCAAAAACAAAAACAGACTTACCTGGAAAAACTCAGCAGGTCTGGCAGCATCGGCGGAGAAGAAAAGAGTTGAAGTTTCGAGTCCTCATGACCTTTCAACAGAACTAGGTGAATCCAAGGAAGGGGTGAAATATAAGCTGGTTTAAGGTGTCGTTGTGGGGGAGGGGGGCTGTTGTTGGGGGAGAGAAGTGGAGGGGGGTGGTGTGAGGTTGTAGGAACAAACAAGCAGTGATAGAAGCAGATCATCAAAAGATGTCACAGACAACAGAACAAAAGAACACAGAGGTGTTGAAGTTGCTGATATTATCTAACCGAATGTGCTAATTAAGAATGGATGGTAGGGCACTCAAGGTATAGCTCTAGTGGGGGTGGGGGGAGCATAAAAGATTTAAAAATATTTAAAAATAATGGAAATAGGTGGGAAGAGAAAAATCTATATAATTTATTGGAAAAAACAAAAGGAAGGGGGAAGAAACAGAAAGGGGGTGGGGATGGAAGAGGGAGTTCAAGACCTAAAGTTGTTGAATTCAATATTCAGTCCGGAAGGCTGTAAAGTGCCTAGTCGGAAGATGAGGTGTTATTCCTCCAGTTTGCGTTGGGCTTCACTGGAACAATGCAGCAAGCCAAGGACAGACATGTGGGCAAGAGAGCAGGGTGGAGTGTTAAAATGGCAAGCGACAGGGAGGTTTGGGTCACTCTTGCGGACAGACCACAGGTGTGCTGCAAAGCGGTCGCCCAGTTTACGTTTGGTCTCTCCAATGTAGAGGAGACCACATTGGGAGCAACAAATGCAGTAGACTAAGTTGGGGGAAATGCAAGTGAAAGGCTGCTTCACTTGAAAGGAGTGTTTGGGCCCTTGGACGGTGAGGAGAGAGGAAGTGAAGGGGCAGGTGTTGCATCTTTTGCGTGGGCATGGGGTGGTGCCATAGGTGGGGTAGAGGAGTAGGGGTGATGGAGGAGTGGACCAGGGTGTCCCGGAGGGAGCAATCCCTATGGAATGCCGACAGAGGGGGTGAAGGGAAGATGCGTTTGGTGGTGGCATCATGCTGGAGTTGGCGGAAATGGCGGAGGATGATCCTTTGAATGCGGAGGCTGGTGGGGTGATAAGTGAGGACAAGGAGGACCCTATCATGTTTCTGGGAGGGAGGAGAAGGCGTGAGGGCGGATGCGCTGGAGATGGGCCGGACACGGTTGAAGGCCCTGTCAACGAGCATGGGTGGAAAACCTCGGTTAAGGAAGAAGGAGGACATGTCAGAGGAACTGTTTTTGAAGGTAGCATCATCGGAACAGATGCGACGGAGGCGAAGGAACTGAGAGAATGGGATGGAGTCCTTACAGGAAGCGGGTTGTGAGGAGCTGTAGTCGAGGTAGCTGTGGGAGTTGGCAGGCTTGTAATGGAGATAAAAACAAAAAAACTGCGGATGCTGGAAATCCAAAACAAAAACAAAAACAGAATTACCTGGAAAAACTCAGCAGGTCTGGCAGCATCGGCGGAGAAGAAAAGAGTTGACGTTTCGAGTCCTCATGACCCTTCGACAGAACTTGAGTTCAAGTCCAAGAAAGAGTTGGAATATAAGCTGGTTTAAGGTGTGTGTGTGGGGGGCGGGGAGAGAGAGAGAGAGAGAAGTGGAGTGAGTCCCTACAACCACACCCCCACTCCACTTCTCTCTCTCTCTCTCTCTCCGCCCCCCACACACACACCTTAAACCAGCTTATATTTCAACTCTTTCTTGGACTCGAACTCAAGTTCTGTCGAAGGGTCATGAGGACTCAAAACATCAACTCTTTTCTTCTCCGCCGATGCTGCCAGACCTGCTGAGTTTTTCCAGGTAATTCTGTTTTTGTTTTTGTTTTGGCTTGTAATGGATATTGGTGGACAGTCTATCACCAGAGATTGAGACAGCAAGGTCAAGGAAGGGAAGGGAAGTGTCAGAGATGGACCACGTGAAAATGATGGAGGGGTGGAGAAACTACTCCCTCTGGTGGGGAAGGGGAGACCAGAATGAAGGGGCGGAAACTTAAAATTCGAGTCAAGCCGTTCAGGGGTGATGTCAGGAAACATTTCTTAGCACAAAGGGGAGTGGGAATCTGGGACTGTCTCCCTCAAAATGTTTCTGAGGCTGGGAGTCAATTGAAAATTTCAAAACGGAGATTGGTAGATTTTTGTTGGGTAAGGTGATTAGGGCTATGAAACAAATGAGGGTAGATGGAGTTGAGGTAGAGATTTGCCATATTTGAATTGAATGGTGGAATGGGCTCAAGGGGCTGAACGGCCTCTTCCTGTTCCTAGATTTCATCTTGAAAAACAAAATGCCATCTTCTTCTCTCTAATCCTGAAATCCTGTGTGCTTTATTTAGAACTGAGACTGAACTGCCAAACAGTTTCTTTTGTTCTTTTGTCTGTGACATCTTTTGATTATCTGCTCCTATCACTGCTTGCTTGTCCCTACAACCACACCAACCCACCCCCCAACTTCTCTTCTCCCCCCCCACCTTAAACCAGCTTATATTTCACCCCTCTCCTTATATTCGCTCAGTTCTGTGGAAGGGTCATGAGGACTCGAAACATCAACTCTTTTCTTCGCCGATGCTGCCAGACCTGCTGAGTTTTTCCAGGTAATTCTGTTTTTGTTTTGGATTTCCAGCATCCGCAGTTGTTGGTTTTTATGCCAAACAGTTATCACTTGTGGTCTGCTCTCTCACCACACGAGTGTGCTGTGAATCTGCAGTTGGCTCACTGCCTTGTGCTACTCCAACCTTCCTGACAACAAAGGAGGAATTTTACACTTCAGTGCCCTTAGCACAGAGCAATGCACAGTAGCAACATTCATCAGGACCTGTGGATCAGCCTACCTGATTCATGGCCCATGCAAATAAACACAAAGCTAGCTAATTGATAGTTGTGTGGCTCAGTGTGCAGCACCCTTAGCTCTGAGTCACTAGGTCATGGTCTCGCTCCAGGGACTTGAATAGCTAGGCTGACACTTGCAGTGCAATATTGAGAGTGATGCACAGTTGGAGTTGCTGCCCCTTATGCAAGATGTCAAACCAAAGCCCTGTCTGTAAGAAGATGAGAGGAAGATAAGGAGCAGGGGAAGACCATGTGGTAAATTGAGCCTGCTTTACCATTCAATACAGCTAGTCTGCCTCAACTCAACTTTCCCGCCTGCTCCCCATCTCACTTGATTCCCTGAGAAACCAACAATCTATCGATCTCAGTCTTGAATATATTCAGGTGAACTTAGAAAATCCTGCCACATTATTTTGAAGACGAGTTCTGCAGTGTCCTGGCCAATATCGATCCCTCGACCAGCACTGGAAACAGGTTATCTTGGTCATTATCTCAGTGTTGTTTGTGGGAGCTTGCTATGCACAGATTGGCTGCAGCATTTCCCTCCTTCACAACAGTGACTGTGTTGCAAAACATTTATTGCCTGTAAAACATCTCGGGATGTAAAGTTGTGAAAGGCGCTATAGAAATGCAATTCGTTCTTTATTTTACCCTTCCAGTCCCACTTCCACCTTTCTCTGTGAACTGACGTGAATCCCTCATGTATTGACCTGGGTGGTGTTGAGAGTCCCTCATTGCTCTGTTAGTGCTGAGCACCTCTCATAAATTGTCTAGAAATTTCACCTCTGATTTCTTTCCCTATTCATGGGTCTATAATATCCTCCCTATATGATAACAGATTCCTTCTTATTCCTAATTCTACCCAGACAGACTCTATCCAATCACGGTTGCACATTCTTTCATTTCCTTAGAGCCCAAAACTCTATTGACCTTGGTCTTGCTTATACTCAGTGACCGAGCATCCACAATCCCCTGGGATAGAGAATTCCAAGGTTTCGCAACCCTATGAGCGAAGAAATTTCTCCTCATCTCAGTCCAAAATGGCCGATGCCTTATCCTGAGTCTTTGATCCCACGTTTTAGACTCTCTCGCCATGAGAAACAGTGGCCCAGCATCTAGCCTGTCATGCCCTTGAAGAGGTTTATGCATGTTGATGAGATCAGCCTTTATTCTTCTAAACTTCAGAGAATATAAGGCCAGGTCCTACTCAATCTCTCTTCAAAGGACAATCGCCTCATTCCAGGGATCAGTCTAGTGACCTTCGCTTCACTCCCTTCAAGGCAAGTATGCCCTTCCTTAGGTATGGAGACCAGAACTGTACGCTCCAGGTGTGGTCTCATTGAGGTCCTGCATAATTGCAGGAATCCCTCCTTTCTCTTATACTCCAACCACCTTGCAATAAAGGCTGAACTTATTATTTTTTTACCTTTGTATTTATATACTTATTATTTGATTGAATGTCAGATTAGGCTTGAAGGGCTGAATGGCCTATTCCTGTTCCTTTAAGCCCCTTTTCACTGGGATCAGACCAGAGCATTCTTTACTGCAGGCACAGAGGATGTTTTCAAACCCATGAGGCCTCTACAGCTGCACCATTCTGTGGAGCTGCTCAAGATGGCCCTTCCCTGTCCCCTGAACCACCATCATCACCTGTGCCATAGGTAGAGAAAGGTTCTGCATTTATATAGCAACTTCAGGATGTCCCAAAGCACTATGCAGCCAGTGACGTACTCTTGAAGTGTCATAGAGGTCTACAGCACAGAAAAAGGCCCTTCGGCCCATTGAGTCTGCACTGGTCAAACAAGTATTTAATTATTGTAATCCCATTTTCCAGGACTAGGCCCATAGCCTTGTATGCCAGGGCATCGCAAGTGCACATCCAAATACTTCTTAAGTATTAAGTGTGGCGACTGTTGTGATGTAGAAATTGTAGCTTAGGGTTACCGACTGTGATTGGATGTATTCCTGGAACTTTCAATCACATGACTTCCTGTCTCCAACTGTCCCACCCCCTCAGTCCTACCATTGGTCAGCTGATATGTCCATCCACATAAGTCTCCACCTTGTCCTGCCAATTGGAAACAGAGTAGATGCATCGTTTAAGCCGATTGGATGATTCTCAGCAGTCGGTCAGCCTTTTTATACTTTTATCCGCGACGATTTTATGACTAATTAAAATACAGCATTTGAAGAACATGAAATAAAACACAATTCTTCTCGGGCTTTCTGCCCTCAGCCGTGTCCTGGAAATTAATGTTCAATTCCCGGGGACTCCGGGACAACCCTGGAGGGCTGATAACCCCGGTCCAGCCAATCAGACAACCTCAAACTCTCAACTTGGGATTCAGCTAATGTTGACGTGCAGTTAGGTTGCCAACCCTTCAGGATTGGCCTGGAGTCTCCAGGAATTAAAAATTAACCTCCAGGTGGCATTGCAGCAAAAAGCTAAGTGCAAAATCATAAGGGTATTAAAATTGTGTATTAGAAATTTTTTTGGACAAATTTCGTTTGTTATGTATGAAAATATGGTGGGGGAGGGCGGGGAACTGTTTGACTGACAGTCAAGAATCATCCAATCATAGTGAAGAGTTTAATTGGCTGGGAAGACAGGGCCTGGTGAAGATGGACATGTTAGACAACCTATGGCAGGAGAGATTGGAGATCATGTGATTGAAATCTCCCAGATTATGTCCAACAAGAGTTGGCAACTCTTAACACGTGATGGTGCCCAGTTCCTATTTCATACGGGGCTAGTGCCGGAAGACGAAGTTGAGTTGGAAGATCAGATATGATTGTATTGAATGGTGGAACAGGCTCAAGGGGCTGAATGGCCTAATCCGGCTCCTATCCCTTATGTTCTGAATGACTATGTGGCATAAAGCAACCTCTGACATCTTGCCCTGTAAGCAATTGCCTCTTATTAAGTCACTGGGGAGAAAATAATTCTAGCCAGTGTTAATGCTAAAGGGAATTGAAGTGATGATGCTATTTGCATTTCAAATAGAATGGAATGCAATTTGTCCCCATCAGTATATGATTTATTTTTCAATAAATGCTCTGTTTACCATATATTAGCTGGCTGGAAATATTCATGTACAGTGATTCACTTGGCAAAGATTAACACTGCATTAGTTTTGATGCTAATGGGAATTCAAGATTGCCGAGTTGTTGTTAATATTTATGCAGCATTTTATTGCAAAGTTAAAAGAATCTATCATGGAAAATTTAAGACAGTGAAAATCGTTATCGGAATAAACACGGCAAAATATGTTGCTCTGGCAGTAACAGGCCCCTATTACAGAAATTTATAGATACCTGCCAGCAATGATGGCTCTGGGACTCGCAGAGAGGAAATGGCTTTGCTATTTTATCTTTCAAGTCACTGAACATGAAAAATTTACACATAAGGTACATTATTTGCTGAACATCATCAGTAGGGACATGTTAAGCATGGAAGCCTGTCTGTACGTTTAGACAGCGAGCTCCTGGCAGGAACAGATGCCAAATGCAGAAAGGAGTTTGAAGTGGCGGGGGGGGGGCCATCGGAATTCAGAGTGAGTGTCGGTGAGCGAGGTGTAACATGTCTCAAAAAAATTGCGGGGGAGACACGCTCCCTTCTCCTCCCCCTTCTGCAATGGCTGCCAGTTGCCTCGTGCTGTGATGTCAGTGAGTTCAGATTACAAGTAACAACAAATAACTTGCGTTTGGGACATGGGCCAAATGGCCTCCTTCTGTTTCGCAAACTTTTCTGTGTTCCTGTATAGTGCTTTTGATGTAGTAAAGTGTCTCAAGATGTCTCACGAGTGATTGTCAAACAAACATTTGACACTGAGCCACATAAGGAGATGTTAGAATTGTTCTTTATTCGTTCACGGGCTGTGGGCATCGCTGGCTGGGCCAGCATTTATTGTCCATCCCTAATTGCCCCTTGAGAAGGTGGTGGTGAGCTGTCTTCTTGAACCGCTGCAGTCCATGTGGTGTAGGTACACCCACAGTGTTGTTAGGGAGGGAGTTCCAGGATTTTGACCCAGTGACAGTGAAGGAACGACCGATATATTTCCAACTCAGGTTGGTGAGTGACTTGGAGGGGAACTTCGATGTGGTGATGTTCCCAACTATCTGCTGCCCTTCTCCTTCTAGATGGTAGCGGTCATGGGTTTGGGAGTTGCTGTCAAGGGAGCCTTGGTGAGTTCCTGCAGTGCATCTTGTAGATGGTACACTCTGCTGCTACTGTGCATTGGTGGTGGAGGGAGTGAATGTTTGGTCAAAGAGCTAGGCTTTAAGCAGTATCTTAAAAATGGAAAGAAAGATAAAGAGTTGGAGTGGTTTAGGGAAGGGATTCCAGAGCCCAGAGTCCAGGCAACTGAAGAAATGGCAGAACAATTAAAATTGCAAATGTGCAAGATGCCAGAATGAGGGGAGTGCAGATATCTCAGAGGGGGTGGGACTGGAGGAGGTTACAGAGATAGGCAGGGGAGGGGCCATGGTGGGATTTGAAAACAAAGATGAACATTTTAAAATCAAAATTTTAAGGGCACACAACAGTGATTGAGGGTCAGTAAAATATTTCTTCATCGAAGACAATAACTGAATTCACTCCTTTAGCTCCTGATCAGATCTCCCTCCACGAATGCTCATTCTACCTCCAAAAAGTCACCCGTTTCCATCTCTACTTCTTCCAACCAGTTGGTGAAACCCTCATCAGCAACGTTGACATCTCCAGAATGCAGCGTCCCACTGCCCCTGATGTTCTACCTGCTGCCTTTTCAGGACAAATGGGGACAGGCAATAAATGTCGGCCTTGCCATCATCTCTCCCACCTCTGGGAATGAATGAAGGAAGTGTGCTAGAGTGGGAATTACACGCTTCCTACCACCTCCTCTCCTGCAGCCTTGGAGCATCTTGCTCGTATCCTATTTAAAACATTAGAAATGTGTCACGTTTTAATTATTTAATCATAATATCTGGCTGAGCCATTGTGGTTGCTAGCGAAAGGCTTGATGTAAAATGTAGACAGTGTTGATGGTTAAAGGATTGGGAATATCTGTCTTAACGTGTTTATTTCCCCAGGAATTGTCTTAAAGGCCATGGGATTTACACTGAGTGAACCTCATAAAGTACACAGTCTCACTTGGTTTGTGTGTGTGTGTATGTGTAACATGAATCATATAATTCAGCAAGCTAGGTGTCATAACTCATTTGTCAGCCATTAATATAATGTCATAATAATTATAGATGTTTCAGTCTAATCAGATGTCCATTGAATTATTTAGTTGCCTATGATATTTATATAGATTTTATATATTTTTACGTATTTTATAATGAACAAATTTCCATTTATCATATCCCCGGACATTCCAAAGTGTTTCACAGCCAGCTCATTACTTACAAGTGCAGTCATTTTGGTTTCTCTGCAGGCAAATATAGTAGCCACTTTGCGCACAGCAAGAGCCCACAAGCAGCACATGAGCAACAACAACAACTTGCAATTATATCCGACTTTTAGCATGGTAAAATGTCCCAACACACGTCACAGGCTTGTTATTGGATAATCACTTGACACGGAGTCACATAAGAAGAGATTAAAATGGGCCAATGAAAGCTTGGTCGGCGCAGCTTTAAGCAGTGTCCTAAAAAAGGACACAGAGAGGTAGAGAGATGGAGAGAAGGAGGATAGGTATAGGGAGGGAATTCTGGAGCGTAGGACCCAGGCAGCTGAAGGCAGGTCTGCCAGTAGTGGGGTTGGTTAAAATCGAGAATGTGCACGAGGTCAGAATATGAAACACAGAGATCTCGAAGAGTTGAAGGAAAGAGAGAGAGAGAGGGATGAGACCATAGAGAGAATGGAACACAAAGGTAAGAAATTTTAATTCGAGATGTTATTGAATCGGGACCTGATGTAGGCCCGTGAGCAGGAGGGGTGATGGGTGAATGCGGCTTAATATTGGCCAGAACGGCAGGATAATTCCCTGCTCCTCTATAGTGCTATTGAACCTATTACTTACCTAAGGAAACTGACAGAGCCTGTCACCCAAAAACAGCAGCTCCAACTAGGGCCAGGGCGAGAAATCATGGGCCCTGGTGCTTCTCCTGTTTCCTGCTTCTTATTCCCCCCCACTCCCCAATGCCTTTAAATACCACCCCCACCCCCACTCCCACATCCTCTAGGTGCCCAGAATTGGGAACCATAGTCACAGTGCGATCACACTTTTTTACCCAGGTTTAGCAAAACTCCTTGGCTTTGTATCTGTGGCTGGGATTTTCTGTGCCCACCGGTGTTGGCCATGTCCGGTAGCATGAGCAGACTACATGGCACGATCGGTTTCACGAAGGTGTGAAACCAGTTTGCGATTGTCCGCTTGGCCCGCTGATGGTGGGCTGCATTTCCCGCCATCAGATGTTGGGAGCCTCATTGTAATGTATCTGTATATCATTATCTGTATATCATCCCACTTGAATCGCTCCCCCCGCCAACGTGTTTCACAATTGCATATGAAAGGAATGCACTTGGCGGGCTGTGTTTTGAGGGGAACTCGGAGGTGAGCACACAGTAATATTACGGAGCACTCGGCCACTGTGGGACTTCAAGCTTCAGGTGCGTTGGGAGGAGGGGGTGGGGTCAACGGCTGCCTTGTGGCTGAGGTGACTTGGGGAGGGGGTGGGGACAAGGGCAGCCCTGCCGTTGAAGCGACTTGTGGTTGGGGTGGGAGGGCCCATGCTGCCTTGCAGTTGACTATAGCGCACAGGCATTCAGGGTGGGGGGGTAGGGTGGGGCAAGGGAAGCGGCCACACATTAGGGAAACCTGGTATAAAGTGACCATTCCTCTGCAGCTGAGACAGTTCAGGCGCAGCCACATTGATAGGATTGGAGTCGGGCCTCTAGCTTCGCTGCCCATTCAAGCAATGCAGAAGCATCAAAGTGCCAAGTGCTCCAGAGCTTTTCACACCCCCCACCCCCCTCAGCACAGACTACAGCAAACTATTGAGTGTTTTAGTGAACTGCAGAATAGTTGGACAACAGCACACGCATGTCTAGGGGACTGGATGGTCACTGGTCTGCTGGCTACTGCAGGATTTGGCATCACAGGGACATTGAAAGCCTCCAGCGCCAGTGGCTGTGAAAGTGACCTGGCTAAATCTGGCCATGGAGCAGACACTGGTGGAGACGCTCACAGCCCCTTGCAATGTCATCATCCCGGTTTGGACCAGTCTCCCCCATAGTTCAAGCTAACAGTGCAGCCTTGCAGTGCGGGTTAGGAGAATGCCTGTACCTGAGCTGAGAGCACAGCCTGCAGTCCAATGGGCAAAGCTGCTGCCAATCGGTCAGGTGGGGTGGGACGGAGGTGGGTGGGGTTTCGGGCAGCCATGCAGTGCACTAAACTCTGGCCGTCCCAGTGGTGGTCAGCACTCTCCGGGAAGCATTAAGGTGCCTTCAGACTTAACCAGGACAGGTTCTTAGTAAACCCATGCTAACCTGCACATCTCTCTTTCATCCTGGAGGAGAAGTACATCAGGAGCATGGAGCCTGGTGAACTAGCTGTATGCCTGTTGGCTTACAGAGAGGGAAGATGATGGAGGAGAGAGTTACTGAGGCTCCTGGCTGTGCAGAGGGAGGAACAGCACCCTCAGGAAGAAGGAGCAGCTGGGGTTCCTGCACACGCCGCTGAAGAGCCACAGCGAGCTGTCACTGGTCAGCGCTGAGCTAGACCCAGGGTCTACAGACACCACCTTTCATTGCTGCAGGTGACCGAGAACGAGTGTCACTGAAGACTGCACATGTCTAGGGAACTGGTTGCCCACATCTGCCACTTGCTGCAGGATTTGGGGCCACAGGGACATGGAGGGCATCCACTGCCAGGGGCTGTGAAAATGACTGCGGCGCTCAATTTCTACACCAGTGGCTCCTTTCAGGGCTCCACAGGTGACCTCTGTGGGATCTCACAATCCTCCACCCACAAATGTACCTGTGAGGTCACAGGTGCCATCTTCAGAAGGGCACACAACTTTGTGCATTTCACCTGGGACCAGGATAGCCAGGATACAAGAGCGATTGGATTCACCCAGATCTCGGGTTTCCCACAGGTGCAGGGTACCATCAACTGCACCCATGTGGTGCTCAGGTCTCCATCGCTACACACGGTCAACTATGTCAACCCCAGGGGTTTCCACTCACTGAACCTGCAGCTGGTGTGTGACCACCACAAACACATCCTGCAGGTCTGCGCACGGTTCCCAGGGAGTGTGCATGACTCCTACATCATCAGTCGGTCACAGAAGCTGCAGGGTTGGCTCCTCGAGGACAAGTGCCACCCATAGAGGCTGTGGCTGATGACACCCGTGTGGGGGCCTCAGACTGCAGCAGAGCGACGCTATAATGAGGCTCTTGCAGCAACTCACAACTTGGTGGAACAGACCATCGGGATGCTGAAGATGAGGTTCCGGTGCCTGGACCGGTCTGGTGGAGCCCTGCAATACAGTCTGCAGAGGATGTCACACATCATCGTTGTCTGCTGTGCCCTTTACAACCTGGCACTGCAATGGGGAACCGAGATGGCTGAGGGGGAGATGGAGGAGCTAGAGGTCTCTTCCAATGAGGAGGACACAGACGAGGATGAGGATGAGGAGGTCCTTGAAGGCGACGATGTTGATTTGAGTCCCTCGCACTGGCCAGATGAGGCAGACATGCTTGGGAGGCCCTCAGAGCTGCCAGATTTGTGGAGGGTGATGATGACATGCAGTGAGGTGACTCCATAGATCCTCACCTTGTAGTTGTGAACATTTGACTCCAGTCTGACTTATGGAAGCACAAATACTCTCCGTGAGAATGCTCCTGTCATGGAGACGCAGTGGAGGCCCTAATAGTTGCTCACTTGCAGACCCCTGTCTGGGTGAGGGCAGCTCACTTGCGCTCTGTGATCAGGGTCTTACCATAGAGATGCAGCCATGAAACATTAGAAGCATCTGATCCTTTGTCTGTCTTCAGCACCTGAGTCCTTCAGGAGCACAGCATCACTGGTCACAGATGTTGAAGAGATGGGGGCCAGCCTCACCTTAAAGGTACTGAGAGCACACAGAGAGAATGAGGGAACTCTGTGACACCTGCCCACTACATTCTGGCAGCAATGACCAGCACCATCGAGGTGCAGGTATCAGTAACGTTTCCAGTGAGTGTGAGACTGGACCATCACTTTGGTCTGAGGGTTACACACTGCACAGGGAAGAGGCCCTGGACTGAGACACCTGCCTTTATCTTGTGCAGGAAGGTTTCACACCTGAGTGACATGAACCCTGCTCATCAGAACAAGGAGCCACAGGCAGGGAGACATTCTTGGGAGTTTATTTACAATAGTGAACATTGTGTACAAGTGACTAACACCCATGTCCTGGCTGTGCAACTACATCTTCTTAACCTTCCTAACTCTGCCGCTACATCTTGGTGCTCCCTGGACATCCACAGTGGAGGTGGGGGCAGCCTGCTGACTCGGACGCCCTGTCTGTGATGACCTTGGCAGGTGTCCTCTGGAGGGGTGAGTCCTGGAGGGCCCCGACCTGCTTTCGGGGTCCCTGCTGTGTGGCAGTGGCACCCTCCTCGGCCTGTGGAGCTGGAGCTGCTGAGGTCACAGGAAGAGGGGACTCGGATGGTCCAGACATTCCCGAAGTCACCTGCAAGGATGGCCCGGGGTGTGCACCTGCTGATCCTCCTCCCTATGGATGCCCGAGGGCCCAAGCTGACTCCTTGAGGAGAAGGGGTAGCTGGACTGAGATCGAGCTGCCCAGCACCCCTCCATGGTGGCCACCATCCTACCAGTGTTAACCTCGGTGCATTGGCAATGCCGGCACTATCACCTCAGCCTAAAGATGGACGGACTCCTCCATCGTGCCTTGCAATCTGAGGAGTGCAGTGGACATCCCTTCCTGATGTTCCCGAGCTTGCCTTTGCTGCTCCAGCAACTGTGACATGACCGAGTCCAGAGGCTTCTCACCTGACTCGGACTCAGCAACATTCTGGTCTCCAGGAGTTCTCCGAGTGCCAGACACCTGGGAAGTCCCTGCCCCCGCCTGCTGTGGATCAGACAGTGCGATGTGCTCACCAGGTTGTGATCCCGAGGTTATTCTAAAGCTAGGTCCCACCGAGGTGTGTGTCTCTGCACTGGTGGAGGGTGTGGGTGGGCGCTGTGACAGGACTTTGGGGAGGGTGCCTCCAGATTCCTCTTCAGAGGTTTCTTCAGGGCCTGATTGGAGGCTCTGGGTCTGTCGGCTGTTTCCCAGATGTGCCTGTGAAAGCAAGGGGAGATAATTAGTGCAGGGCAGTGGCCTGTGAAAGGGGACACATCACTCACAGCATAGTTATCTGATGGATGTTGCACTGCTGGATCCTCACTTGGTAGAGCAGCATCGACCTCACTGTCAGGACAGGACCGGTCCTGGTCATCGCTGGCCAGCTGGATGGCTCTGTTTTCAATGTCTGTGAGGACCTTGATTTCAGGCATTTCTCCACCAGCCTGCGACCTCTCCCTGTTGGTGTGTGCCAGCTTGTCCTGCATGGATAGAGATGGAGGGAGTGTAAGCAGGATGCCTGTCAGGCCAGATGATAAGTGTGTCTGGCCTGTGTGGGTGGTGAGTGGTCCCAAGGACAGGATGAGGACAATGACGGTGTGTGTGAGAGAGTGAATGGTGATGTCCCTGGAACTGGCCCTTGAGTGAGATCCCTGTGGGTGTGTGATGGGTTTGTGAGTGTGTGAGCTGAGAGTGAAGAGAAGAGAGATCATTCGTCCGCTTTTGGCACTGGGTGGTTGTCCTGTTTTGCAGGGTGTTGACACTGGCCATCGCTGCCTCCCCTCCAAGGCCTGGTTGGTCACGTTGCTGCCTACCTTGCGGCCAGAGTGGGCGTAGAGGGCATCCCAGCAGGACTCCACGGTGTCTAAAAGGCGGTCCAGTGACACGTCGCTAAACCTGGGGGCCGCAGTCTTTTTGCCTTTCACGGACACCTCCCCAGAGCAGCGATGGTGTAGTGGCATTGTCACTGGACTAGTAATCCAGGGTCCCGGTGTAATGCCTTAAAAATCATGGCAGATGGTGGAATTTGAATTCAACAAAAAAAAAAATCTGAAATTAAAAGTCTAATGATGATCACGAAACCATTTTTCACTAATGTCCTTTAGGGAAGGAAATCTGCTGTCCTTACCTGGTCTGGGCCTACATGTGACTCCAGGCCCACAGCAACGTGGTTGACTCTTGAATGCCCTCTGAACAAGGGCAGTTAGGAATGGGTAATAAATGCTGGCCTGGCCAGCAACAAATTAAAGAAAAGTTGTGGTGTGCGCAGCTGGACTTTAAATATGGTGCCCTGGTGTGATGGAGGGGTGAGGTGATGGTGGGCAGGTGAGTGAGAGCCTAACCATGAAACAGCAAGTTCCCCAAGATATACACAAATAACGTGGCAGGTTTGAGGCGCAATGGTGTGAAAACCTGCCATCGTGTCCGGCTGGTAAAATGTCATTTTACCCACCCGCTACTGCACTTAGTGCAAATCTGGGACGACTCTGCCCTATGCCTCTGTTTATTAAGCTCATCGAGAGCGCAGGTTTCAATATGGTACACTTGACAACCAGAGCTTTGTCATACAATGACACACAACTTACTTGTTCATATTATGCAACCAGCTCCATTTCTTTGAAACTGACCCCGTGCAGTATCTGGACAGGCACATCCAAAAGGCTGGGGAGAAAGTGAGAAAGAGAGAGAGAGAGAGAGAGAGCGAGAGAGAGAGAAACAGAGTCCATGATCTGCACTAGTTCTGAGGATGGGTCACTGACCTCTGTTTCTCTCTGCACAGATGCTGCCGAAGGTGCTGAGCATTTTCAATGCTCCTGTTCCTATTGGAGCAAAACTAACCCCTTTTCCAGCTCTCCAAAAAGCCTGTGAGCCTCTCATTCCCCCTTCAGCAAGAAATCCAGCAGCAACTGCCCGAGATCTGGTCTGGCACAACATTAGACATGAATTCCAAACATACAGGTATGAAGAAAACATATGCATCTTGCTGAGCATAAAAATCAGTGTCAAAGCAACACATTGATAAGTTAAGAAAATGAGTAAACGACCATTAAAATATGCCAAGCAGCAGAGCGAACTAATAAAACCTTATTTGCCTCTTCGCTTAAGAAGCAGAGCTACAGAGAGAGAGAGAGACTAGGCCCCAAGTCCTGGTCACCAAGGAAAGGGGGAGGGGATTGGGGCCGAGCTGAGAAGCTGGGTTTAATTTACACTGACCTTGCGCTTACCTCTGGTGGCACACATTCCGAGCTGGTCTCAGCCGAATTCATATGAAAGTGGGGGTTGGGAAGCAGGTTGCCTTTCAGCCTGGGTTTTCCTCCTCTCCTGAAGGAAGAGTTCATAGGTTGTGTGGATGAGTTTTTGGGAGGGAGGAGGGGAAGGGTGTGCGCCCCCCCCCACACCAAGAAGCCTCTGTCTGTCTGTGTGTGTTTGTCTGGTTTACCCCCCAGTCTTAGGATTCACACTCCCACTCCCACACCCTCACCCCCAAACCCCCCCCTCCTCACTCACACTCACTCCCACTTACACAGTCACATGTTTTGGTTGGTCCCTCTCGTCTGTAGACTCTTGGCATGGTTCTTGGTTACAGATATGTGTGACGTATCTTCCCTTACACAGACGATAGTCATACTCTGGTATCTGTGTAACACTTGTTTGTTAGTATAACATCTAAACAGGTTACAGAGTAAGCATGCAGCTCCTGAGCATGGTGTTCCAACCTCTCTCTCTTGAGTCTAACACTGATGTCAGCAATACATCATCATCTACGTCATACATTAGCATAGCCATTCTGTTAACCCTTACACTACCACACACACACACTCACTCACTCACTCACACTCTCTCAACTCACTCTGACATTCTCACACACACTTCCACACACTCTCTCACACACTTACACAAAGGGAAAGACCAGGGCAACAGACACCATTGGCTGAGAGAAGAGGCGGAGGAGAGATTGGGAGGCCAAGGACCTTTTGGGGGTAAACTAAATATAGAGGCACAAGGCGCTTTATCTGACCTTGCGCTCCAGCAGCCCCGAGCCAAGTCTGAAGAAGAGAGAAGAAAGCAGCAGCCGACAACACTCAAACCAGAACAGCCATGAGGTAAGCAGGAAAGGAGGGACCGGGGAATCTGGCACCTCCTACATGGCCAATGATTGCTGTTGTCCAGAACAAGAGCAATCATTGGGAGAGTAGCCTGTCAGTTTGGATGGTCTATGTGCCAGATTGGCTACTTTGGACACTGACCACCCTGATTGACAGGTGTTATGTTCTACTTTGGGGTCACTTTGCTTGCAAACCGGTTGCACACTTATCTATCGATGGGTGAGTTGGCAGCGATATACTGCAGACCCAGAGACCAATTTGAGTTGAAGCACGTGCTTTTTATGTACACAGACGACAGAGCACTAACATGATGTTGCTTGTCCAACCAGACCCTACTCTGGACTATAACATGGTTGCCCGAGCTACACAGCTATTGGGCCGTCCATCCGTGTGGTCAATCTGCTCACCTTCTCTTAAAGGTGTATTACACCACAACAGGCTACTCAGCCGATGAGCCTGCAACTCCCCCCCTCCACCCCCAACAGAAGCACAGGTCCTGGTGATTGACATCCTGTGTACCCCCCTCTCCCGGGCCCTGTTCTCCCTCAGTACTGCAAAGGCAGTGTCAGTCTGGATTAAGAGCTCAAGTCTCTATAGTGGGGCTTAAACCCACAATCTATTGACCCAGAGGCAAGAGTGCTACCCACTGAGCCATGACTGGCATGTACATTGAGATAAAGACTGTGTCAATCCAGTGTTTGTTTCCTTGCAAGTTATTTTTGAAAAGCAAGTTTGTGATTAAACTCACAAGGGTCTTCAGATCTTTGATCATGAAAAATATATTCATGACTTTAGAAACTTTCACCTCACGATTGATCCCAATCATTCCCCCCTTTACATTTCACTGCACCATTCTCATGGAAGCAACCCCTGACTAGAGGGTAAGCCAGTGACTCACTCTCATACCTCACCATCACTCACCACGAGAGGATACATCTGGGCGGCTATGATCCTCTTCTCCCTGCACCCTGTGCGAATTGGTCATTTCCCACCATAACTCTTGTCCTTTCGCATCACCATCACTGATCAGGACAATCACAGGCACTGAGGCACCAGGACAAAACTATCAACAAGAACGAGAAGGGCTGGTTATTTTTAACTGGTATGGTAGGCTTGCTTGTTTGTAAAACTGGCCTTTTTTAAACAAAAACTAAGACAGCAGCCTTTTAAAACCTACTGGACTAAATTTTCATTTGTGCTGCTGAGATGTGATGTTTCACTTGGGCATATATGAAACCGTCTGGTTCACTAATATCCTTTAGGGATGGAAATCTGCTGCCCTTACCCTCTCTGGCCTCTATGTGACTCTCAGTCCCCACACCAATAGAGTTGACTCTTAACTGCCCTCTGGAGTGGTGAAGCCAGGAGGTCATACCTAACTAGTGCAGCGGGTCAACACCAACCCTCTCAGGGCAACAAGACACTGCCCCATCCAATTAAGCATTTTTTCTCTCTGTAATCTGCTCTGCCGATACTTAATGTCTAAGGGTGCGGCTTAATCTCACAACTGAAAGATGGAACGTCTGACTGTGTAGTGCTCCCTCAGTACTGACACTGGGCCTGTCAGCTTGATGCTGTGCTCTACACTGGGGGCTCGAACACACAACCTTCTGATCCAGAGGTGAGAGCAAGCCATGACTGCAATTTATGTTTTGTCAGAAGCATTTGTTTCTCGAGCGTAATCTGAAAGATTAATTGCAACAATATTTGCGCGTTTCAAATCTATCTGCAAGATTGAGATGTGCAGAAGTCCTGGAGATTAAAAAGACTTATCATTTTATATACTTATCATTTTATATACTTATCATTTTAGAGATTTGCGTGTTTTTAGTATAATAATTTCCAAGTGGTGGAGCCAGTGTGAATTGCATTTGTGTCAGAAGATGGTGACACAAACTCAAACAACTGCGTTTAAAAATAAAAAGCCTTTTATCAAAATTACTTTATCAAAAAAACTGATCAATTGATTCGCATTTATAACTGGAACCTGGTAACCAGGATGACAGAGTGACAGAAAAATCAATTTATATTCCTGAGGGGAAGCCAATGTTTCCAAATTATTTTAAGATAGGGATGACACAGCAGACAAGCTGTTAAAAGGACACAAATTCATTAACTGGGATTGGCAGAAAATAGTTGAACCTCACACAAAATTGAAATCTGAAATAAAAAAACAGAAGATGCTGGAAATACTCAGCAGGTCAGGCAGCATCTGTGGAGAGAGAAACAGAGGTAACAGCCTGGGTTCTCATCCTCGAGGCGAGGGGGAGGGGGGTAAAATTCCTGGCTTGGTCCATCCATCTTGGAAGAAAGTGCCTGCAAAGACAGGATCTTCATTGCCGGGGGCTGGGCATGAGCTGGAGTCAGGTCAGCCGACCAGGCACCAAGTGTGGAGGCAGTCACAGGGGCTGCTGGGTGCGGAGGTGGGCTGTTTGAAAGACCCTGCTTAGTGCCATGGGATTTTGTCCCAGTTAAAATAAAAGCATAAAGGACCTCCAGCTCTTACCTCTCACACCCCTTCGCCCTCCACTCCCCACACACTATCAATGCCACCTCATAACCCCCCCCCCCACCCCCACGCACCCCCATGGCCCTTCTTGTCCCCTATGTCAAGCTGTGTCCTTCCAACTACCCCCTGACTCCTCATACCTCCTATGCCAAGCTCTGCCCTTCTACCCACCCCCTATGGCCTTTCATGCTCCCTATGTCAAGCCCTGGCACTTCCATGCCGCTGACCCACTGTACACTTTCTAGAACCAATGAACCCCATGGTGTAAAGTGGAATGTGGAAAAGAAATTGATAAAAAGTCATTTATTGAGAAATTTCTTTGATGTTTATAAGAAAAGTTGCAGTACAAGAGCGGATAAAAGAATCAATCATCTTTGCCCTTTTGAAGGCTCAAAAGCCACAAACCACAAACTCTTGAAACCACTTAACTTGGTAAAGAAATATTGTGAAATTGACCGCCGAGATTAAAGAGACTGATCTGTCAATCAAACAGTGTTTCTTCTTGGGTACAGGTGTTCTATTATTATAAAGCTGCCTGGGCTCTCAGCCAAGCATACATAATGAGGCTTAGCTGAGAGTCCAGACATCGATTAAACTATGAGAACACCTGCTCCCAAGTGGAAACATTGTTTGATTGACAGCTCAGGCTCTCTGATCACAGTGGTCAATTTCACAATGTTTGTTGCCTCAAGTTAAGTCATTTCAAGGGTTTGTGATTTGTGGTTTTTGAGGCCTCAATAGGCAGAGATTATTGACACTTTTATTAGTATGTACTTCAGGGTTTTTTTCAAACATCGGAGAAATATCTCAATGAATGGCTTTTTTGAATTTTTTACAAACATTCCACCATACACTATAGGGATCATTGGTTCTGTACAGTGGGCCAATGGGCATGGAAAAATACCATAGCTTGGTCTAAGGGTCATGAAGGGCCATGGGGGTTGGTGGAAGAGCAGACCTTGTCATAAGGGGCATGAAGGGACATAGGGGGCTGGAAGGAAGAGCCTAGGGGCATGAGCGGCCATGAGGGTGGATTGGGGGCTTAAATTGGCATGGGGAAATGTGGGGGAGCTTTTGGGCTTACTTTTTAATAGGTCCCCTCATGTAGACTAGGGTTCATGAGTCCTCCAATTGGCTGTGAACCACGATTGCATAAAAACCTGACCCAACTCCATGAAAATTGTAGAGGAGTAGGAGATCCCTATCTCCGCAATGCAGCCACACGAGTTGGGAGTGCTGGTTGCAGACTGCACCCTTTAAGGGCACTTCTGAAATTGCACAGCCTGGGAATAGGGTTGGGAATCCTGGAATTGGGACTCAAGTTTGTCACGAAACTATTAATGTATATAATATTATTGGAAAATATCTTTCTTTTAAAATGGAGATTTAGTCTTTGGGTGTCTTAACTGGGTTAAAGCCAGCTAGTCTGGCACTTTGATGTGTACTAGTTTTGAGATGTGAGGGAGTTGAGGCGCATTTGCATTTTTAGGATAGAGCATTCAAGAAGGGGATTGAAATCTGGCACCTAGCTAGCAGAGACCAAGCAGTATGTTTATATTACTAATAAAATTGGTACTTTGAAAGGGGTTTTATTGTTAGAAAAGATGGAATTCAAAGAGATTGGTGATACAACGAGAATTTACATTCAAAGAGCACTGCTAGGTATAACCTCAGCAGTTTTGTGTGTGTAGAGCAGAGGCAATGTAAGATCAAAGTAGCTGTAAACCTATAACTATCTCCCCAGGATCCAAAGTGAGAGGAACCTCATTTTGAACTCGTAAGGTGAAAATGCTTTGCCTGGTGTTTGGTTAAGTCTGTGGGTTGCTGTTGTCTTAATGGAGATTAGTTTGGGAACTTGTTAAAAGTTATGATCATAGTAATTTGTAGCCATGTGTATATATTTAACTGGTGTAAATTAATAAGGTGTTTCATTTAGTTTAATATAAAACCTCTCGAGAACTGATGGTCTGATTCCTGAATTTGGAGTCGCATCTCAAACACAACACTTAAAATTATAGGTTATGACAGTTGTTTAAAGTTTCCCTCTGGGATTTTTAAAGAACTCGGCTTTAACAACTGCATTGGTCATAACACTGCCCATTTTTAAAGAGCTTCCAAGTCAACTCAGCTCAGTGAAAATCCAGGCCATCATTTCAGGACAAAATTAACCTGGAAAAGTTAGGAATATAATAGATTTAAACAAATGAAAGCGGGGGAGGGGGGAGGGTGGGGAGGGGGAGGAGGGGCGGTGGCAGAGTGGAGCGGGGGTAGAAAAAAGAACAAACGGGAAGGTCTGTGATTGGCTGGAAGACAGGAGGGACTAAATGATAAAAGGAATGATGGTGCAAGAGTGCTAACGGAACAAGTAAAGGAAGAGAAGAATGGCTCAGAACTTCGCTGCCCTGGGGGGGGGGTCATTTCCCAGAAGATGCGCAGGGGTCACCTTGGAAGTCCTGGGACAAGGACTGCATGAAAATTGCCCGTGAAGTTTAAACTTCTGATGGGCAAATACCCTGCACTGGGAACAACCCTATTTAAATTACAATCTTCAGATGACTCTTTTAGCAGCGTAGTTACCCAGGAGAAGTTAGATCAATTAAAACCACTTCTAACTCCAGGGTAGCTATACTACTGACCCTGCTGACCCACCACTGGATCCTCCAGCTACCCCCAAATCCCAACACCCCACCCCCGATTACTCCCTCCATCCCTCAACTACACCCCACCCTCCCAACTATCTTACTGCACACCGACTAACACCCCTCTGCCCCCGACTACACTCCAAACCACCTGACTAGCCCCTCATTCCTACACCACAACTACCCTCCTTTTTTATCTATTCATGGGATATGGGCATCGCTGGCTAGGCTAACATTTATTGCCTGTCCCTAATTGACCTTGAGAAGGTAGTGAGCTGTCCATGTGCTGTAGGTACACCCACATCGTAGGGTTATTATGGAGGGAGTTCCTGGATTTTGACCCAGCGACAATGAAGGACTTTCAAGTCAGGATGATGAGTGACTTGGAGGGGAACTTCCAGGTGGTGTTCCCATCTATCTGCTGCCCTTGTCCTTCTAGGTCGTAGTGGTTGTGGGTTTGGAAGGTGCTGTCTAAGGCGACTTGGTGAATTCCTGCAGTGCATCTTGTGGATGGTACACACTGCTGTCATTGTGTGTTGGAGGTTGATGGAGTGGATGTGGTGCCAATCAAGTGGGTTGCTTTGTCCTGCATGGTGTTAAGCATCTTGAGTTGTGGGAGCTGCACTCATCCAGGCAAGTGGAGAGTATTCCATCACACTCCTGACTTGTGCCTTGTAGATGGTGGACAGGCTTTGGGGTGTAAGGAGGTGAGTTACTCTCCACAGGATTCCCAGCCTCTGACCTGCTCTTGCAGCCACAGTATTTATATGGCTAGTCCAGTTCAGTTTCTGGTGAAGCCTTTGCTGTATCTGTCCCGCCGGTGGGACAGGACATACCCAAGGATGGTGATGGTGGTGTCTGGGACATTATCTGTAAGGTATGATTCCATGAGGGTGACTATGTCAGGCTGTTGCTTGACTAGCTTGTGAGGCAGCTCTCCCAATTTTGGCACAAGCCCCCAGATGTTAGTAAGGAGGACATTGCCTAGGTCAATGCCAGATTGTCCATTCCTTATTGATTTGTTTTTAGTGGTTTGATACAACTGAATGGCTTCCAAGGCCATTTTAGGGGTAATTTAGTCAGCCACGTTGCTGTGGTTCTGGAGTCACATTTAGGCCAGACCAGATAAGGGCAGCAGATTTCCTTCTGGAAAGGGCATGAGTGAACCAGGTAGGTTTTAATGATAACCAACATGGATTCATGACTTTTAATTCCAAATATTTTATTGAATTCAAATTCTACAATGTGCGGTGGTGGGATTCGAACCTGAGTCCTTGGAGCAATACCCTCGGTCTCTGGGTTACTAGTCCAGTGACAATACAGCTAATAGTCCAATACAGCTAAGCCATCGCCTCCCCTCCTAACTTTCCTCCCAACCCTTTGACTACGCCCCCACACCCCAGCCCTCTGACAATCCCCAACACCCAACTACCCTTCCAACAACTTGACTACCCACCCACCCCCTGACTACCCATCCCACTACCTACCCCACTATCTCACCTACCCTCCCACCCCATGACTACCCATCCCACTACCTACCCCACTACCCCACCTACCCTCCCACCCCTGACTACACTGCCGACCTCTTGACTTCCTTTTTGACTCTCCTACTAACTCCCAACCCCCCTGACAACCCCACACGCACCCAACACCACCCCTCCCCGGGTTGCTCCAACCACCCTAACCCTTCACCCGCTTGCCATGCACACGTACCTTCTCCCCTGGCTTCTCAAGGTGGCTGCACCTTCATCCTTACCTGCTTCATGGCAGCTAGTACTGTAAAGGGGGGGTTGGGGGGGGGCTTCATTCCCGTGACTCTGTTGCCCTCCACAGGAGGAGTCCGGAGCTGCCGGGCTGCAGGTTTGTCAATGGTTCCTGGGATGGAAAATCGGGTGAGAAATGGGCAGCTCCTGACCTGGGCAACCCGACACAGTGACACTCACTCCACAGAAGCTCTGGGCCACGTGTGTAGAGGAGGCGTAAATGACAACTGCAAAATCATTACCAAGAGCAGATGGTCCAAAAAATGGTGGAAGAGGGTATGATCAGAAGTTGTTGAACTTGACGTTGGAACAGTATAGGAGAGCGAGGGCACAGAGGTCAGAAGTGGGAGTAAGGGGGAGCATTAGAATGGTAGGCACTCAGGAAGCTTGGGGTCTGTACCGTGACACGCTGGGTGTGTTTCCTTTCCTATTGTGTGGTGCGAATGTTACACCAAGTGAAAACTGGCAGATTCTCACTTTCCCAATATGGTTTCATTAGGTTCCCCTCAAGGATATTGGATGATGCTTCCTCTTGCCTGTAAAACTTGTCCCACAAATCTTCCATGCCCCTTCAATCTGAAAGGTCCCTATATCAATTGATCCACGAGGTGCTCCATGAGAGAAGCCTACTTATGATTGAATAACGAGGCATCAGCAAGCAGTGCCATACTGGTGCAATGCTGGGTGACTGATGATGACGATATAAAAGGTTACGTCTGAGTATGTCTCAGCTTGTTCCCAGGATACTGCTTCACGTGAACTACCCATTTACTGTATTTTTATCTTCCAGCTGCGCACTATGTTTGGAATCATAAGATCTGCTTATTTATGAACACAGCTACCTCCTTGCTAATTCCCATCTGAATTCAGCATTGGATTATGACATTCTGATGCCTCAAAGGAACCAAGAAATTTTTCTTTCTTTTTCAGCTTACATTTCCTTTGCGTCTTCCACAGCCTCAGGATTACCCAAAAATGCTCCAGAGCCAATGAAGTATTTCAAAATGCTGTCACTTCTGTTTTTCCAGATGAAATACTAAACCAAGGTCCCATCAGTCCTGTTGGAGGGAGGTAAAAATGTCCATCAGCTGATATTGGAAGAAGAGCATGGAGTTCTACCTGGTGCCCTGTAAAATATTCATCTTTCAACCATCACCTCAAAACAGGTCATTATCACATTGCTGCTTGTGGGAGCTTGCTGTGCACAAATTGGATGCTGCGTTTTCTACATTACAAGTGACTACACTTCAAAAACATGCTTCATTAGATGAGCATTGGGGGCATCAGATGATTAAATGAATAGAAACAACGTGCAAGGGGACAGGGAAAAAGGCAGGGCAATGGCGCTAAGTCATGATGCTCGTTTGGAGAGCCGGTGCAGATGTGATGGGCCGAATGGCCTCCTTCTGTGCTGTTAAAATCCTGTGATTCTGTGCTTCGTTGGCTGTAAAGCGTTTTGGGACATCGTGACACTGTGAAAGACACTATATAAATACAAGTCTTTCTTTTTAACGTAAGCAAATTTGGACGCATCAAAGTTCCATGACAGAATTGAGCTATAGACCTGATAATCGGTCTCAGTGAGGTTGGTTGGCTCCTAACTGTTGGTCAAGACATGGGGGAGGGTTCTCCTGCTCTTCTTTGAAGTGGGACCGTGAGATCTTTTACACTCTGAGGAGGTTGATAGGGCCTTTGATTTAATGTCCTACCTGCAAGTTGGCACCTCCACCAGTGCCAGTGACAGTGGATAATCAGGACCAGGGATAGCATCTCCTCATCATACCATGCACTAAATTGGCACCAAGGAAGGTTCCATATTACCAGTGAATAATTCTGAGAGGTCCTGTAAGTGGCAGCGTAATCAATTCTAGTAAAAGCTCCATCTGTGAGCATATTGTTGCTATTAGTTTCTTTATGAAGCGGAATAATCATTAAAAAAACATGATTTTTCTTCAGCTGCATAGTACCAATCTAATAACTTTGGGATACCAGGCGAGAGAGCGCACATCAGTACATATCTCTAGGGTCTAAAGCAGATTCAGCAGTGATGAGAATCTCAAACAGGAGGGAGTTTTTGCACTTGGAATCTACACCTGAGAGGGAGAAGCCGGTTATAAAGGGCTGTAATGGTCATCAGCAGTTGAACGAAGCCAATGGAAAAGAAATTCAAAGTGTAGGGTAAAACAGGCGGCTGAATTCTGTGAACACGCTTGGCACGGGAAAAGGTCAGTTTACCTCTCACATCATAAATAAATGGGACCCCATAAACAGATATGAAAGAACTTGCATTTCTAAAGCACTTTGTAACCCAGGAGAGAGTACAAATGAATTAAAAAATAATCCAAATAAGACATTCTGCTCTACTCTTATGCGTTTTGGATTAAATTTTTATTCTCTCTTGATTTTACTAATCATAGGCTGGGCCCTGATCCAGAGTAGAGTTTGGCTCTGCATTTAGAAGTAGCCAGTAATGGCTTCACACTCAGTTGGAGTTAAGGTCTGTCCTCCAGGTAGGTTTTAGATTGCTGTAACCATAGGGCATGCTTGAAGTGAAACTATTTAACATCAATGCTGTAGTTATAGGAACAGACTTGGTTATAACTGGTAGGGTTTCCAGTTCTTTACTCAAGTATGTGGAGCTTATGCAAAGAATTGCAAATTTAAGTTGCTAAGTTTCCATTTAATTTTTGTCTTTTTGTTACAGTGCCCCTTTAAGGGGCTGTTAATTTGTTTATTATTTTATTCGTTATTTATTTTTATTGGTAATCAAAAAGAGAGTAAAGCATTGCATAGGCAGAGGCCAGGGAAGCAGATTTGTGGGGTACTGTTAGGAGGTGAGTCTATGTTTTCAATGTACAACAGTGTAAAGGAAGTGATGTAACTCATCATAACTCCTCTCTCTCTCTCTGAGGGTAGTCTGAAGAGAGCGATTAGCCAGGAAAGAACTATAGATGTAAAAACAAAAAAACTGCGGATGCTGGAAATCCAAAACAAAAACAGAATTACCTGGAAAATCTCAGCAGGTCTGGCAGCATCGGAGTTCTGTCGAAGGGTCATGAGGACTCGAAACGTCAACTCTTTTCTTCAAGAACTATAGATGTACTGGCCAGCCCTCAATAAAAAATCCGCTCGTAAGAAATAAACAGATATTTTCTGCATAATATAACATCCCCTACAAAGCTTTCTAAAAAGGCAACAATTTTTAAGCCATCTGTGAAACAGGAAAGATCACTTAGTTCATGTTGTCATTCCTATGTTGAGATGGCATCTTCTGTGCCTCCTTATCTATGCAATTGTTTAAAAAGGGCCAGGATGTGAACCTCAGCAAGATGGAAACTAAAAAGCTGACATCGAGCCGGGTGATGCACGAGGTGGGTGGTAACCACCCTGATGTTCGGAGTATCCTGTATCCATTGGTCAGAATTGTTAGATCGATAATTGACATTGGGTAAGCTACCAGCCCCCAAAAAGGGTAAATATATTGGTGTCTAGTTGGTGGTGAGGGGCTGCTGAGGTGGCAGTGCTCATTGGGCAGTTGGAAGGTGGACCAGAGGGGGAGGAGGAATGCCGAGAGATTGAGGGAAGAGTCTCCAAACACTTCGACTAGAGAATGGGATGCTGTTCTCACAAGCTGTTACCGTTCAAATACTTTTTTTTTCCTGTCTAATTAGTTAGTGTATCATACCTAAACTGTTGTTTCTTAATAAACTCAATAAACTATCTTAAAATTACACACAAATAGTCGAGTGCCTATTTAGGTATCTGTGGGCCAGAAATCTTACACACTTGTTAACTGACCCCTGGTGCATGGTCAATGCTGTGTGTGTATTTAACACTAATACAAATGTGAAGCTAAACGTAACACAGACCATTAGGTCCAACCAGTTCATATCAGTCTTTACCCTCCATGTAAGCAAGTAGTTCAAATCACATTTACCCATCCTAGTCCCATATCTTTCCATCTCCTTTATCTACCTATCCAGTCTGACCTTGAATGCTGATATAGTTTCTGCCTCAATCGCTGATCCTGGGAAATGAATCCTACAGTCTCACAACTGTGTGCGAAGATGTTCCTCCTGCTCCCTTTTACATTTTATCTTCTAATCATAGGTCATCATTCCACACCTCTCAATGGCTGGAGAAAGTCTGCTTCTATCGACCCTGTCTCCTCTCTTCATAGTTTTAAGCACTTCTATAATAGATCCCTGTGATCTTGCTGTTCTGCACACAGAGCTGGTGAGTGAGGGAGTTTTAGGGTTAATTTCCATCCAAAGTCAAGTTTTTTTTCTTTAACTTAGCGATTAACTAAAAATTACTCCTTCAGTTAAGAGAAGTTAAGTTTTACTCCAGCCTTAAAACAGGGGTAAAACATGCTCTCTGAGAGAAGCTACAGCTAGTTATTTAGGTAGCAAGCTTAAATTGGTTTTCAGAGGCCTGAATAAGTTGTTTTTCAGAAAGTATAAAAACAGGCCTTCCTCGGACCTGCTTCATCTGCACTGAGCGCTACTTTGAGTGCACAGAGTGTAAAGTGAGAGTTTGGTGAGTGAGATGCTCCCTTTCTTTTTCTACCCTTTCTCAGGCTCCAGTAGATGGCTCTTATTTCGGTACAGGAGAAGCAGTCGATTGGCGAGTAACGGGTAAATTGTTCTACTTATTCTGATTGTAATAAATAACTTTTAAAGTTACTGTATGGCAGGTGAGCTTGGCCCTGTGGAATGTGCATCCTGTGGTACGTGGAAAGTCACGGACACACCAAGTGTCCTAGACAACACATCTGGAGGAAATGTCACCAGATCCAGAAGCTTGAGCTCCGGGTTTCAGAACTTGAGCTGCAGCTGGAGTCACTGTTGTGCATCTGCAAGGCTGATAACTACATGGATAGCACGTTTAGGGAGGTCACACCATAGGTTAGGAGCATACAGGCAGAGGGGGAATGCCAAGCAGCCCAAGAGAATCAGGCAGGTAGTGCAGGAGTTCCCTGAGTTGATCTTAATTGCTAATTGGTTTTCCATTTTGGATACTGGTGAGGGTGATGGTTCCTCAAAGGAGTGCAGCCAGAGCCAGGTCCATGACACAATGGGTGGCTCAGTGCATAGGAGGGGAGGAAGAAGAGTAGAAGAGTAAATGTGATAGAGGATCAGACAGATGTTTCTGTGGCAGTAGACATGACTCCAGGATGGTGTTGCCTCCCTGGTGCCAGGGTCAAGGATGTCACGGAGTGGTAGCAGGACATTCTTCTGGGGGAGGGTGAACAGCCAGAGGTCATGATCCACATTGGCACCAACGACATATGTAGAAAGAGGAATGAGGCCTTGAAAGTAGAATTTAGGAAATTAGGAAGGCAGTTAAAGATCAGGACCTCAAGAGCAGTAATCTCAGGATTACCACCAGTGCCACGTGCTAGTGAGCATAGGAATAGGAGGATTGAATGATTGAATACACGGCCGGAGAATTGTTGTAGGAGGGAGGGCATCAGATTCCTGAGGCATTGGAATCAGCTCTGGGGCAGGTGGGACCAGTGCAAGATGGACAGGTCAGACCTTAACCAGGACTGATACCTCCCAGGAAGGTTAGCTAGTGCTATTGGGGTGGGTTTAAACTAGCTTGTCGGGGGGTGGAAGCCTGAGAGGGAGCTCAAATTGGAAGGAAGTAAAGCTGTTAACTGGAGGTAGAAAAGTAGAAAGTGAAATCAGAAGGCAGGTGAAATTGAAGGCGAGCATCAACTAAACTTAGAATGTGGAATAATGTCAAAAAGACAAAGTTAAGGGCACTCTACCTGAATGCGCGCAGCATCCACAGCAAGGTAGATGATTTAAAAGGCACAAATAGAGGTAAGTGGGTGTGATATAATTGCCATTATGGAAAAGTGGCTGCAGGGTGACCAAGACAGGGAACTGAATATTCAAGAATATTCGACATTTAGGAAGGACACGCAAAAAGGAAAAGGAGGTGGAGTTGGGCTGATAATAAGGGACGGGATCAGTACATTAGTAAGGGAGGACCTGACATCGGAAGAACAATGTGTGGAATCTGTTTTGGGTGGAGCTCAGAAACAGCAAAGGGCAGCAGGCATTGGCTGGAGCTGTTTATCGGCCAGCAAACAGTGGTGGTAACGTGGGGGATGGTATTAATCAGGAGATGAGAGAAGCATGTAGCATGGGAAATACAGTAATCATGGGTGACTTCAATCTGCATATAGACTGGGTAAATCTAATCAGCAGTAATGCTGTGGAGGATGTGGAACAGACTCGATCGGACAAGTGGTCTCCTCCGGTCCCCACGTTTTCAGGCCCTCGTTGGGTTTTCCTCACACCAGGCAGTATTTTAGTGAATCTGCTTTGTTCTCTCACTAAATACTCCATGGGGCAGAATCCTCTGGTTGGCGTGAGGGGATGGGCCCCACACGCTGACGTGTGAAATGACGCTCGGTGGGCGCGCACCAGAGTCAGATGCGCACCAGCTGACCCGTCAAAGGCCCGTTAATAAACTAATTAAACCAATTGTCAGGTAACCTTAAGGTCAGGGAGCAGGCGAAAAGCGCAGGCGGCCTTCGCATTTCTCATGAAACCTCATCCACGGGTGGGATGAGATTTCATGAAGGGTTTATAAATTAAATAAAATTCATAAACGTGTCCCAGCTCATGTCACATGAGGGGACATGTCTTGAATAATTTTATTTTTTTATTTTTAACATCTTTCGCGCTGAACTTAATCTCCCTGAGTCACGGAGCTGCCTCTGCGAGATTTCTCTGCTCTTTTGAAAGAGCGCGGGCCCCGACTCTCTTTTCTCCCTCCCCCCCCCCCACCCCCGCCGCATGCACAGGGAGCGCTGAGCACTTCCGGGTGCACGTCACGCTGGGTGGGCCTTCATTGGTCCGCCCACGTAAAATGGCGGTGCACAGCCGATCGCAGACGGTGATCGACTCTGCGCCCACTCTCGACCAGCCCGCCTGACGGGGAGAAAATTCTCTCCGTGGTGCCTTTGGAGCCATAGTTAATTAAAGTACTCACTTGAATTACACTGTCTGCATGACACGGTATGAATGGACCAGGGCAGAAGATGCTCCCACTATTCTTTTCCAAACAAACTAACTGAGTGGTACAGTCGCACGTTGACCATGTTACTGGACTAATGATCCAGAGACATAAGTTAGAATTCCACCATGGCAGTTGGTGAATTTAAATTCAATTAATTAAATACATCTAGGATCAGTGATGATGGCCGTGAAATTACTGGATTGTCATGTCAATCGATCAGGTTCATTAATGTCCTTTGGGGGAGGAAATCTGCTGTCGTTACACAGTCTGGCCTCTATGTGACTCTAACTCCCAAAGCAATTATACACTTCGACAGTATCTTTCAGGACTTCTCAAAGTGTTTGACAGCCAAAGAAGTATTCTTAAAGACCAGTCACTATTGTAGTGTAGGAAATGTGGTGATGATCTGCCTAAGGACAGAACCTCTGCTCATGTCTCCACACCTCGCAGTCCTGCACTTTCCTCTTCAGTTGATCGCAAGAGCCTTCCGTTTTCAACCCCATTCAGCAACATTTCCAGAGGAAAAGAATAGATGAGGTGGTTTCCTGTTCCCTTCCTCATGTCTGATGTTAAGGAAACACAAGTCCTCTTCCTGAGGTGTCATCTACCTGTAAGCAACTGTCTTCCCTAGAAATTCCAGCTCTTCCACCGCAACCACTGAAAATTCGTTGGCTCCCCCGGTTGGCCCTGGTCATAACCCTGAGCATGAGAACCTTACATGGACCTGGGGCAACTCTCAAAAGGTCTGGGACAACCACCTCCTGACATCTCAAATGAGCGTGCTAGCCGGATTGTAGGAATTATGGCAGCCAATTTGCGCACAGCAAGCTCCCACAAACAGCAATGCAATAACGGCCAGATAATTTGAGAAGTGATTTTGGGATTAGTATTGGCCTCCACTCTTTTTTAAAATAGTAACGTGTGATCTTTTATATCCAGCTGCGAGAGCAGCAATGTCTAGCCCCCCCCACCCAGCACTGGTGTAAATGAGGCACTGGAACTCAGTGAGGTGAAAAGCACTTGCTCATTTTTAAACTGAGCATGGAAACAGCCCATTTAGTAATCTGTACGTGTTCCACCTAATCCATTTCTCCAACTTGGCTCCCTGCAACCTTCAAAGCAAAACATTCATAAACTTCTGCTTTCCTTGTGCCCATAATCAATAGAAACAACATCAGAAATGTGGAGTGAGACTACTTTTCCTTGTTAAAAAGATTAAAGCAGAGACATTTTTAATGTATAGGGCAATACGAATTTCACACTGTGCAAGCAATGGATTACCCATAAAATAATTGCCAAGGGTTCTGTGTCAAAATTGTATAATCCATCAATTCACCTCATAGATCCTCCTGCAGCACTTGTACAATTACATAGAACTAGGAGCAGGCCATTTGGCCCATTATGACTTTTCTGCTATTTGGTTACCGTGGAAGAAGTTCCAATTGGGTACATTTCACATAGAAACGCTTAATTATCAGTGTTACCCAGCAAGGTTCCTGCTGAAATAGCACACACAGGAATGGTGTAAGTACATTCAACATCTGTGCATTTATCTGTGTTGTGATCTGCTCCACTTGTATTTTCAGTACTTTCCTCTAGGCTTCCCTTTTGTGCTCTGCCATTCCACAACGTATTTGAGACTGTAGATGCAATCCATCAAGCAGTCACGGCTAGTTCCATTTTACTGCATCACACACTTGGCCCCAGTCTCACGTTCTAGAGCTCTTCTCATCAGACCTTCTTGGATCCATCTTTGCATCGAGATGAAAGCAATATACTCTCAAACTGATAAGTTTCATTACAAAGTCTATGAACATGCAATTTCTCATGTCAACCCAGTGTGATTGATAGAAGTTTTATTTTGCATATTTTGCTTTTCTGTTTCTCAGTAATGACTCTCTGATGTAATGATGAAAGATAGTGAGAGTTCAGATAGCCTATTATCCAACATTTTATTGACTTTTTCCAAGTGCAATCTGTGTTATGCATGAACAGATATAATTAGGTAGTTTACTACTCTATCTCTATCTTTGTAATCTCCTCCAGCCCTACAACTCTCTGAGATCATGGCTCTCCTCCAATTCTGACCTCTTTTGCACCTCCTCAGTTTGCTTTGCTCCACTATTGGCAGCTGTGTCTTCAGCTGCTGAGTCCCTAAACTCAGGAATCCCTTCCCTAAACCTCTCTACCTCCTTTTCCTTTAAGAGGCTTCTTAAAACCTATCTCACCTGTCCAAAATCTCCTCATGCAGCACGCTGTCAAGTTTTGTTTGATGACATCGCTGTGAAATGATGTGGGATGATTTCCTACACTTAAAGGCACTATATAAATGCAAGCTGCTGTTAATGTGACTTGTTTCAAATTTCAGCAGGCCATATTAGAGGAAAGTAGTTTGGAAATGGGGTGGATCAGGATAAACAGGCCAACAAACTATCACAAGAGAATGAAAATCTAAGGATTTAAAAGGCAATTTAGAAGTAAATTGTTTTTGTGTAGACAGTTTGTCACAACTCAATGGTCAAATAGCGCGGGGCGGGGAGGTGGTGGTGTGGGTATGGAGGTTAGTGACATATTTTAAGTTATAGGTGGTCACATCAGGATTAGATGTGAGGAAGTGGTTCTTTCCCCAGAGAATAGAGAACCTCTGGAACAGGCTCCTGGCTCATGTGATAGGTGCCAATTTGACGAATTCCTTCAAACGAGAGCGGAATCAGTTTCTGGCTGGGTCGAAAGTCACTTTGTACAAAAGGGTAGATTCGACAAGGAATTATCAGGGCCAGAGTGATCTCCAGGATTTGTTTTGACTGCCTGGGCGGATCAGAATCTCACAGATCTTTGGCCCTAAATTGGCCAGGAGATTAATGCGTTAATTGGCCCCTCCCAGCCAATCACACGGTTTTGGGGCAGGCGGGGAGTTTCTACACTACGGAACACCAGGTATTGCAGTAGTGTGGGACCAGCTGGATGGACAAAAGGGTCTTTACTTGTCAAATATTGTTCATATGCTCCTAGGGTTGGATTCTTGCATTTAAAAAAATCCAATCAATTTATAAAATGCCAGGCACAGAGACAGAGTTCACAGAGAAAATGATTTAAGTGAATTACTGCTTCTGGCTATTATATTAAATTAAAGTGATTTTAAGCCAATGGTAGAGTTTAATACAATAGTTTGAAAGCTACCCTACAGCAGTTTTGCTTGAACTGGAATGTGGTAATCTTTCCAAAACTGCTCCAAAATAAATTAGCAAATTCGATGTAAAATTCAAAAACGTTTGAGGTTTGTGATGGAACAACTTTTTAGAGGGTGTACAAATTGACAATGAGCTTGCAGCACTGAAATGAAATGTCAGGGTACAAAGCATTAACCACTTGGCTAAAATTTGTGATTGTTACTTTAGCTGAGTCACTGCTCTATTTATTTCAAACAGCTTTGCTTCCTGTTAAAATAAACCTCTCTGGAAATTCTAGACAAGCACATTAAATTCTAATACCAAAGCAAAGTACTGCAGATGCTGTATATCTGTTCTGATGAAAGGTCATCCACTTGAAATGCTAACATTGGGGCTGAATAAGATCGGGTGGTGGTGGCGGGGGAGGGTGAATGGCTCCCCACTCCCATAGCGCACCCCCTCTTCCCCCAGAGGTTGGTGTGGAGCCGACACGCTCCATACCAGCACCACCAACCCCACCGCCCACCCCCCCCCCCACACCCCCACCACACGCACGCTGCGGGTGGGCTTAACAAGGGCCAACTGGGACTCGTGCCCCTCACTGGGGAGGAAACCCCGCCCTCTGGAGCAGCTGGCCAATCTGATTGGCTGGCAGCTCCATCAGTCCCGGCAGCGCCAGGGGCACCTTAGTGGCTGTTGCTGGGACTGCAAGAAGAAGACGGAGAAGGCCCAGGGCTCCCTGAAGCCAGCCGAGTCCAGGATCTTAGCCAGGGAAGGGTTTCAGCTGCTTGGGGAAGGGGGCAGGTTTGGGGTTTGGGGGTTTCTGGGTTTAAGGTTGGGAGGGGTGTTAGGAAGAAAGGGGGTTTGACTTTAGTGGGTGGGGGTGGGGGTGGGGGGGGGGGGGGGAGGATGGGCAGCGGGGCTGCCCCCGACCTGTATAGCACAGCCTCTCTGATGAATGAACTCCCCCTTCCTTCACAGCCCTTGAAGGTTCCTTTAAAAAACTGGGCTGTCCGCTCCCACCTGGCTCCCCACACCAAACGTTTTATGCGTGGGCAGCATATTATCAAGGTCAATCGGCTCGGTAACAAGCCTAAGAAGGTTCACTAGGTTGATCCCGGGTATGGAGGGCTTTGCTTATGAGGGGAGGTTGAGTAGGTTGGGCCTGTACTCATTGGAGTTTAGAAGAATGAGAGGCGACCTTATTGAAACATATAAGATTCTTAGGGAGCTTGACGGGGTAGATGCTGAGAGGTTGTTTCCCCTTGTGGGAGACTCTAGGACCAGAGGGTATAATCTCAGAGTAAGGGGTCACCCATTTAAGACAGAGATGAGGAGGAATTTCTTCTCTCAGAGGGTAGTGAATCTGTGGAATTCTTTACCGCAGAGGCTGTAGAGGCTGGGTCATTAAATATATTCAAGGCTGAGACAGACAGATTTTTAATCAGTAAGAGAATCAAGGGTTATGGGGAAAAGGCAGGAAAGTGGAATTGAAGATTATCAGATCAGCCATGATCTCATTGAATGGCAGAGCAGACTCGATGGGCCGAATGGCCTACTTCTGCTCCTACTATGTCTTATGTTCTTGATTACCTATTTAAATATGGTGGGACGGTTGCCGATTTTGGTGCCTGCCAACCCCAATTATTATGAGGGGTGAGCGTGGGGGTGGGTGGATGGGAAGGTGCCGGAGTTTATGTGCCCCCCCCACCCCATCAGAAACACACCCGGCGGGGGCACGTAAAATGCAGCCCTCTGTTTCTCCCTCCACAGATGCTGCCAGAGCTGCTGAGATATTCTGTTTTTACTTGAAGCACGCTAAATTGTTTGTATGTGGATATCCCCTGGGGAAGTTTCAGGTCCTTGGTAGCATTTTTGCTTGTCTCTGTGTGGTGATGTTGGCTGATGAAGAATATTGGACCCAACACATGGGAAAATGCTTTATTCTTCTTGAAATAGTTTCACGGGATGGTTCCCACCCACCTGAGGTAGCAGACTTCCTAACTTAGCATCTCATCCAAAAGATGGCACCACTAACCATGCTGCACCTCCTCAGTACTGCACTGAAGCTCTGAATTTTAACTCCTCCTGTCTGGTATAAACTGGGTTGGCTGGGGGGGGGGGCGCTGGGGGGAAGGGGAGGTGGGGGGTGCCGTTAAAATAGAGCAAGGGAACTCATGCATTCCTTTCCCACCCGATTTGATTGACCATAATGTTAATTATCACAGGCACGTGTCCCCAAAGCTAGTGGGGTCCTTTAAATATGCAGATCAGGCTCCCATGATGTCATCGGGACCCAACCTGCTACGTTAGCCAGCGTGGGGTCAAAGCAGGCGAACAGTGGCAGAATAAATCAGCCAGGAGCTCGGTCAAGATGAGACCCAGGCAGGTACATTTTTAATTTACTTTTAAGTTTTCTTGTGGGCTGGGAGTGTTCTTTGAGGTCCACAAGGAAACCATGGGCATCCCTTTTTAAAAAAATTCATTCATGGGATGTGGGTGTTGCTGGCCAGGCCAGCATTTATTACCCATCCCTAGTTGCCCCCTAATTCAGAGGGCTTTTAACAGTCAACCACATTGGTGTGGGTCTGGAGTCACATGCAGGCCAGCCCAGTGAACCAGATGGATTATTACAACAATCTCAATTGTTTCATAGTCATCATTATTAGATTTCTAACTCCAGACTTTTTATTGAATTCAAATTCCACCATCTGCTGTGACAGGGTTTGAACCCCAGTCCTCTGGATCACTAACCCAGTGATAATACGACTACACCACCATCTTTCACCTCCACCATGCTCCCCATTTCCCTGCTCACTCTCCCACCCCCTCACTGCTTACAAGACTGCAGGAGGCCATTTCCCCAGGTCCTCATCCGTGGCCTCTAGTTCCCCAAATACCCCTTCCACACGGCCACTCCCACCCTAATTCATCTCACCCTATCAGCATATCCTCCTTTCTCCCTCATGTTTTTACCCAGCTTCCCCTTAAATGCCTCTGCGCTATTCGCCTCCACCAGTCCCTGTGGAGTTCCACATTCTCACCAGTCACTGGGTAAAGAAAATCCTCCTCAATTCTTCTGAGATTCATTCTGTTTTATATTTACAGCCCCTAGTTTTTATGGAGTAAAGGGTTAACATCAGGAACATCTGATATACTGATGTAACGACCGATGCAATGTCACATGCTCAAGAGGGAAACAGTGGCATGGGGGTAATAACACGGGATTAGTAATCCTGAGTCCCAGGCTAATGTTCTGGGGACGTGGATTCAAATCCCACTATGGCAGCTAGTGGAATTTAAATTTGATGAACGACAAACAAAGTCTAGAATTAAAACTGGTCTCAGTAATGGTGATTGAACCTGTCATTGATTGTCATAAAAAACCCATCTGGTTCACTAATTCCAGTTTGGGAAGGAAATCCACTGGTCTGGCCTTATGTGTGACTCCAGGTCTGGTGGATGTGGTTGACTCTGAAATGGCCAGGCAAGCTGCTCAGCTTAAGGGCAAGTAGGGATGGGCAACACATGGGGTGCCTCCATCCCATGACAGAATAAAAGAAAAGAGACTGAGCTCTGGTGGGAAGCAGAAGAGCACGGAGATGTGAATTTCAATCTGTAAGTAAACAAGAATGGTTTTTACAAATAATGGTCTGTGGCAGTATTCTTAGGGTAACAGGCAAACCCTAAGGAAGACCCCAAAAGCAAGACAAAACAGTTTTGGATTCCCTATACTTGAAAACATCATCTGATTCATAATTTAGAGAAAAGAACCCTAGGGCAGAATTGTTCTGGACTTGCACTGAGTGCGGTAGTGTCCAGGGCAGGTCACTGTGCTCCCAGTGTGGTCTAAACAAGGTTCTGTACAAAGTCAACAGAACTTCCCTGCTTTTCCATTCTATCAGGTTAGCTCCAGCCCCCACCACCCTGCCATTGGTCAGCCAGTAGGTGCATTCTTGGCATTTCCTGCCCTCCTACAGCCAATTGAGAAGCCAACAGGCTCTTCTGAGGTTAACCGGGCTGATTCCTGGGATGGCGGGATTGTCCTGTGAGGAGAGAGTGAGGGGACTGGGCCTGTATTCTCTTCAGTTTCGAAGAAGGCTCTGGTCAGACCACATTTAGAATATTGTGAGCAATTTTGGGCCCCGTATCTCAGGAAGGATGTTCTGGCCCTGGAGAGGGTCCAGAGGAGTCTCACGAGAACGATCCCAGGAATGAAAGGTTTAACATATGAGGAACTTTGAGGACTCTGGGGCTATATTCGATGGAGTTTAGAAGGATGAGGGGGGATCTGATTGAACCTTACAGAATACTGAAAGGCCTGGATAGAGTGGACATGGGGAAGATGTTTCCATTAGTAGGAGAGACTAGGACCCGAGGGCACAGCCTCAGAGTAAAGGAAAGACCTTTTAGAACAGAGATGAGGAGAAACTTCTTTAGCCAGAGAGTGGTGAATCTATGGAATTCATTGCCACAGAAGGCTGTGGAGGCCAGGTCATTGAGTGTATTTAAGACCGAGATAGATAGGTTTTTGATTGGTAAGGGGATCAATGGTTATGGGAAGAAGGCGGGAGAATGGGGTTAAGAAACTTATCAGCCATGATTGAATGGCGGACCAGATTCGATGGGCCGAATGGCCTAATTTCTGCTCCTATGTCTTATGGTCTTATGGTCTAATGAGAGGTGATCTCATTGAAACTTACAAAATTCTTACAGGACGTGACATGGTAGATGTAGATAGAATGTTTCCCCCTGGCTGGGGGTCTAGAACTAGGGACCACAGAATAAGAGGTAGGCCATTTAGGACTGAGATGAGGAGGAATTTCACTCAGCGGATGGTGGATCTTTGGAATTCTCTACCTCAGGGGGTTGTGGCCGTTCAGTCATTGAGTATGTTTAAAGCTGAGATTGACAAATTTCTAGATATTAAAGCTGTCAAGGAATAGGGGATAGTGTGGGAAAATGGCATTGAGGTAGAAGATCAACCATGATCTAGTTGAATGGCAGAGCAGGGTCAAGGGGTCGAATGGCCTACTCCTGCTCCTATTTCCTATGTTCTTTGTTCCCTGATTGGATGATTCTTCACTCCCATTCCCAATATTTTTCTAACTAGTTAACAGAAATGTTCAAGGACATTTTTTCAAAAAACATAATTATTTACGTTAATGTTCTCCTGGGTTTTACCCAAGACAGTGTCTTGGAACTTAATCTTTAACTCCTGGAGACAACTGGGCAGCCCTGGACAGTTGGAAACCCCTGGCAGGAGTCAGGACACGGATATGGAAACAAGGTCTCCGAGTTAAAATCTCTCTGAGCTTCGATGTGCAAAGTCATTGCTCACCCAGGTAATGTCTCACAGACCAATCCCACACGGTGTGTTGGGTGGTTCTTCTTAGCTCAGAGTTGTGAGTCTCTGGAATATGTTGGTGGCTGGTATATTGGGTGCTGACCCTCTGTATCCCTTCAAGAGGTAGCTGGACCGATTCCTGACTGGGGCAGAGATCACATCATATAGAAGGTGTCTTTATTGATGATATTTTGTCTGGGTCACCTGCTAGACTGAGTCAGGTAAGTGAATATTAGGAGAGGTGACCCAAAGCTTGGTCAAAGAGGTAGGCTTTAAGGGGCGTCTTAAAGGAGAGGAGAGAGAGATAGAGACATGGAGAGGTTCAGGGAGGGAGTTTCAGAGCTGAGGTTTTGGCAGCTGGAGGCACGACTGCCAGTGGTGGAGTAATGGAAATTATGGGGTACTCAAAAATTGGGGAACTGCAGAGATATCAATGTTCAAAAGAAAATTCTTTAGTTTTAAAAAATTGATACTGCAATAATGAGATACTTCGCACTGAAACTTTGATACGAGGTTTCCTGGGAGCTTATTTCTGCTTCTGCAAGAAATAGTCCTAATACAGAGAAAGTTTATTTTGCCCAATAAAATATTGCTCAAAGAGCATGCCATTTTTGTCTGATGTTTCATTGCATCAACAACTGGCTGACTGACAGCTCGAGGAAGAGAAGGCAGCAGCTCCAAGCCAGTTAATGCAACGTGAAATTCCTGAATATTGATTCAAAGACTGTGATCCATGGAAAATCCTCTTTCATACTGGACTGCAGCGGCTCAAGAAGGCAGCTCACCACCACCTTCTCAAGGGCAACTAGGGATGGGCAATAAATACTGGGCCCAGCCAGCGACACCCACATCCCACAAATGAATGAAGAAAAAAACTGACCATTTAACTTTCCCTCACTCTGTGGTGCAAGGTGAAGCAGTGGGTTTACAGCTGGCCAGAATGGATGGATTTACAACAAACAGACATTAATGTGTTGCTTCAGTGTGTAAACTACCTATCTGGTCACTTATCTCGCTGCTGCTTTTGGAATCTTGCTGTGCATAAATTGTCTGCCATGTTCCCCACCTGCTGGACGTAATGTAGATAAGTCACCAGGACCAGATGGAATACATCTGAGGATACTGAGGGAGGGAAGGGTGGGAATTGTGGAGGCACTGGCCATAATTTTCCAATCCTGCTTTGATACAGGGGTGGTGCCAGAGGACTGGAGAATTGCAAACGTTACACCCTTATTTAATAAAGGGCATAAGGAGAAGCCCAGTATCAACAGGCCAGTCAATTTAACCCTGGAGGTGGGGAAGCTTTTAGATACAATAATCCGGAGCAAAATTAAGCCACTTGGACAATTAGTTAAGGAAATTTAGTTTTTTGTTGAGGTAACAGAGAGGGCTGATGAGGGCAATGCAATTGACATGGTGTACATGGATTCCAAAAGTCTTTTGATGAAGTGCCATATAACAGGCTTGTCAGCAAAGTTAAAGCTAATGGAATAAAAGGTACAGTGCAGCATGGATACAACATTGGCTGAGTGACAGGAAGCAGAGAGTAGTGTTGATTGGTTGCTTTTTATATCGGAGGAAGGTTTATCACGGAGCTCTCCAGAGATCAGTTTTAAGGCCATTGCTTTTCTTGATCTTTATTAATGACCTTAACCCGTGTGTACTGGGCACAATGTCAAAGTTTGCAGATAACACAAAACTTAAAAGTATTGTGAAGAGGGATAGTGATAAACTTCAGGAGGACATAGATAGGCTGGTGGAATGGGTGGCAGATGAAAGTTAATGCAGAGAAGTGTGAAGTGATTCATTCTAGTAGGAAGGACAAGGAGAGACAATATAAGATAAAGGGTATAATTCTAAGTGGGTTGCAGCCACAGAGGGACCTGGGGGTTTATGTGCACAAATTGTTTGAAGATGAAAGGGCAGGTTGAGAAAGTGGTTAAAAAGGCATATGGGTTCGCGGGCTTAATAAATAGAGGGATAGATTACAAAAGCTAGGAAGTTATGATGAATCTTTATAAAACACTGGTTTGGTCTCAGCTGGAGTACGTGTCCACTTCTGGGCACTGGACTTCAGGAAGAACATGAAGACTTGGGGAGGGTGTAGAAAAGATTTATGGGAAAGGCTCCAGGGTTGAGGGACTTCAGTTATGTGGATAGATTGGAGAAGCTGGAGCTGTTCTCCTTGGAGAAGAGAAAGATGAGATTAGATGTGATAGAGGTTTTCAAGATCATGAGGGGTCTTGACAGACCAGTTAGGGAGGAACTGATACTTTTGGCAGATGGGCCAAGAACCAGAGGACAGAGATTTAAGGTGATTTGGCAAACGAGGCTAAAGAAGAAAAAATGTTTTTGATACAGCGAATGGTCAGGATCTGGAATGCACTGCCTGAGAGTGTGGTGGAGGCAGGGTCAATGGAGTGGTCAGGGTCTGGAATGCGCTGCCTGAGAGTGTGGTGGAGACAGGGTCAATCGAGTGGTTAGGGTCTGGAATGCGCTGCCTGAGAGTGTGGTGGAGGCAGGGTCAATCGAGTGGTTAGGGTCTGGAATGCTCTGTCTGTGACTGCGGTAGGGACAGGGTCAATCGAATGGTCAGGATCTGGATTGCGCTGCCTGTGAGTGTGGTGGAGGCAGGTTCAATCATCGTCTTCAAAAGGAATTTGCATAATCATCTGGAAAGGCCAGGGAAGTGAAACTAACCGAGTTGCTCTTGCACTGAGCTGCAAGATGGATTTGATGGGCTGAATGGCCTCCTTCTGTGCTGCAACCATTCAGTGATTCTACGACTATATGATTGTGACAGTGCAAGGGTGTTTCATTGGCTGTACAGCACTTTAGGGGTATCCTGAGGTCACAAAAGGTGGTAAATATTTTGATGTTCTTTCTCCACAGAGTATCATGAATTTTTGCCGACCACTACGTTGGTCAGAAGGACGTATTTAGGACAGACCAATGATTGACTTTCAAAACAAGATCTTTTAGAATGCAGTATTTCAAAAATTGAGCACCAAACTGAGAATGAGTGAGTTTTCTGTTCTGTATCATGGTCTTGGGTGAATGACTGTGATCTGTGTTTACTGCTCTATATTGAAGTGATTTGATGGAACCAATGTGTTTGTGGACCACATCGTAACAAGACTCATCACAGGAGCATTGTCAGGAAAAATTTGATCCTGAGTCACATATGGAGATATTCAGACAGGTAACCAAATTGTTGGTCAAAAAGGCAGGTTTTAAGGAACATCTTAAAGGAGGAGAGAGAGAGAGAGGTAGGGAGGTGCAGAGGTGCAGGGAAAGGATTCCAGAGCTTGGCAGCAGGACTGGCACGCCAGCCAGCAGTGACCAACTCCCCCCATGCCCACCATCCATCTCCATGACAAAGCAAAGTCCAATATCTCAGTGAGTGAGCGATCTATCTGTGGAACAGGCTTCCTAGAATAGAGCAGAAGCCAAGACCATTGGTTCATTCAACTGCAAATTAGAGAGATTTCTTTTAGAAAATAACATTTTGATATGTCGTATATGAGAATTTTGAGGGCGGTTGTGTGGTGATTGGAGCATGCTTGGGAGGAACAGGTGATTTTGGACCTATGGTTTCCAAAGCTCTCCCCCACTGGGGGGTTTTCCTCACCTCATGTCCAGGGGTGTTCTAGACTCATTGATAGAGATTGATCATTGTGATTGGTCAATAACTCCATTATCATGTGACTACCAGGATGGGAGAAGAACTAGGCCTTGGTCTGGTTTGGGTCTAGGAATTCCTGTGTTCTATGATAAATTTATCTTTACTTTTTCCATTGGCCAGTGAAGAAATCAAGGGATATGAGGAATTTCATGTGGAAAAGTGGAGCTGAGGGAGAAGATCAGCCATGATCTTATTGAATGGTGGAGGAGGGGCGAGGGGCTGAATGGCCTCTTCTTCTCCCTGTTTTTAAGTCACCAGTTGATGGCAAATTATGATGTAAAATTGTCTTTACTAGTGCTTGGCTAAGGTTCTAAGAAAGAACTCAAATTCATATATTACCGTATCAAAGCACACAAAGTGATTTGTAAACAATTAATTATTTTTAAAATACACTCCATCTTGTATTGTCATATTGACAAACAAAGTGCACTCTGCAAGGTCTCATTAATAGTGAATTAAAGGACCAAACAATAAATCTGTTTTTGGAAATGATAGTTAAGCAATGAATGAACCGCTCTCAAATTGCTCTTGTACCATATACCCAAATGTTATTTTCTGAAAGAAATCTTTCTAATTTGCATTTGAATGAACCAATCCTCTTCACTTCCACTGTCTCTTAGGAAGCCTGTTCCACAGGCTGATACTCGCTCGCTGAGATATCATTCAGCTAGGGCAACTGCACAATTCTTCTTCAGAGAACGTCATGGGATACCTCAGACTGGACTTTGCTTTAAAATCTCAACTGGCAGTTGACACTTCTGCCAGTGCAGCCTCTCCTCTGGAAAGCCATGGAGCCATACAGATTAGGTGCTCAACTGCAGGAATGCAACACGGACCAGCCATCTCCCGACTTAGAGATGAGTTAATTTAGTGAGCAATGCTCCAAATCCTGTGATTGTGAGGTTAATGATTGGCAACAACATCAAAGAACACAGAAGCTATTTGTAGTTATAGACAAAACTGCAGGGGAATAGCTTTCTTTTTTCGACTGTATTTTTTTCTGAACCTTAGTCCTTGGATTTTGAGAACACTTTACATGGATGTTCAGTGAGTCAGTTTTCAAATGTTAGCTAGCTATTTTACATTCTGGCAAGGGAGCCATGCATATCGTACAACAAGGAGACAATCTGTTAAAGATGTAAATTACTGAATTGAAAGGTGCAGTATTTATGTTACACAAGAAATATAAACTGAAGTATGCAATGTAAAATATAAATAAAAAATAAAATATCACTATGGGAACAATATGAGATATATGCATTTCTATGGCTACATCTTTTTGCCAAAGTGCATCGATTATCTTGCCCTCTTTGCTTTCTCCATTCCATCTCAAGCACCAAACAGGTCTCATCCAGCACTCTGCAACCTGAGAGTTTGGCACTGACTTTTCCTTTCCCTCCTGGCCTCCACTTTGACCTTTCCAACAGAGGCCTACTGCGATTGCAAACTGATGCGATGTGGATTGTGGTTTTGAGATAGAGGAACCCTAAGAATACACTGCATAACTCCAATTCGGGCCTCTCCCACACCCCCCGATTTCCTTTGCCTCATCATTTCTGGCTGTGCCTTCAACCTTAAGCCTGGAATTTCCTCCTTAAGCACCTTCACCTCTTCACTCTCCATTTCTTCCTTTAAGATGGTCCTTAAAATCTACCTCCTCGATCACCTGCCCTAATGTCTCCTTCTTTGGTTTGGTGTGAATCTTTCTTTGATCACGCTCCTGTGAAGAGCCTTGAAATGTTTTACAACATTAGGTTGATAATAGGAGAGCAAAGCATTATAGTTGTTGTTATTCCTTTAGCCATTCACAGGATGTGGGCTTCGCTGGCTGGGCCAGCATTTATTGCCCAACCCTAATTGCCCTTGAGAAGGTGGTGGTGAGCTGCAGCAGCCTTGGTACCATTGGAGACTGAAGCTCCATGGCTCAAAGAGGGGACTGTGGACTGAGAAGGAAACCCCTGCCCCCCCACCCATCAATCCCCCAGAGGCCGTTTCCCTGCAGTTGGCAGAGCCAGCTACCATTAGCAATACCAGCTCTTATGGCCTATCCCTAATTGTTCTTAAACAGGTGTTGGTGAACTGCCAACAAGTGAGTGTCTTCCTAGGATATTTCAGAGAGCAGCTGAGAATCAACCACATTGCTGTGGGGCAGGAGTCATATGTAGGCCAGACTGAGTAAGGATGGCAGATTTCCTACTCTAAAGGACATTTGTGAACCAGATGGGCTTTTCTGACAATCTAATAGTTTCATTGTCAATGATATTCCATTTTTATCCCAGGCTTATTGATTATTTGAACTTAAATTCCCCCAACCACTATAATGGGATTTGAACTCTTGTCTTTGGAACATTATCTAGATCTTTGGATTACTAGTCCAGTTATATTACCACTATGCTACCTCTCTGGGCTCACTGGCCTTCCTCCTACTGGGGTTGTCAAGGCTTTGGAGCTGCTGGTCCTCCTGCTTGGACAGCAGCATCAGGAATCCACCTACTGTCCTTAATTCCATTAACAGGTCCAGGCAGTGGGCGGTCGAGAGGGGGTTGTCCAAACCAACTTCCACGGCTACGTTTGCAGGTGGGGGTCCCTGGAGAGGGAGCACGCGGTGTCCCCCGCACCATTGAGGCCTTTCCGTGCTTAGTGGGCACCGCGGGGACTGGGGTGTTTGATCACGTTTTGGTTTGATGTTTGTAAGTTTCCTTTGAAATTTGTCTTTTGTTTTTGCAGTTTCCCTTTAAGGGGCTGCCTTTTACTTTATCCCTGATTTTGTTAATTTAGTTTAATTGGTTGCGACCCGAAAGAGTTACAGTCCTTAATTAGATGGCAAGGGAGGAGGTGAAAATCGTGAGCTGGTCATACTGCCAACACATCCTAGCTCGGGACCCCCATTTGGTCCCAACATTGGGATCCGGAAGCCTGCGGAAAAATCCAGTCCCTTGGCATTTTCCCTACAGAAAACCTTTATCATTTTAAAGAACTTGATTTAGATCTCACCAAACCTCTAAATTCAAAGGGAATTGCAGAGAAAATTTACACAACCTACCCTCAGGCTGTCTCATAGTCAAACTCAACCTTATCCCAATGCAACAACAGCTGTGACTACATTTTGAAGGTCATTCATTGGTTGTGAAGTATTGGGACATTTTGAGGATATACAAATATAATCCATTCTTCCTTTAGGAATGTAGGAGCTTGAGGAGGTCATTCAGCCCATCGATTCAGCCTGCTATTCAATTAGATCATAGCTGATCTATATCTCCATTTACCTGCCTTGGTTCCACTTACTTTACTCCCCTTACCCAACAGGAATTTGTCAATCACAGTTCTGAAATTTTTAATTGACCCCCCAGCCTTCACAGCTTTTTTGGAGAGAGAGTCCTAGATTTCCAGTCCCCTTAGTGTGAGGAAGTTCTTCCTGACATCACTCCTGAATGGTCTGGCTCACCCTTCCTTGGTTAGAGTCCAGAATAAATCTTTTCTCTCTACCTACCCTCTTGAACCCTTTAATTGCCTTGAACTCCTCTATTAGATCACCCCTTAATCTTCTATTTGGGAGGGATAGCATGTCCTTTCAGTCCACACCGCCCAGCACCCAGTGGAAGTCTATGCCATCGGTAATCCCTGCTTCATGGACGTGGATCAATACTTTTGAACTAAGAATCTGAGTGCATTTCCCTTGTGATTGTTGGTGACTGTTTTATGGGGACACACCATCTTTACACTGGAATTTGATGAAAATCCAGGTGTCGGGGATGAAGTGCTTTGGTGCAGAGCTCTGTCACGGACCAGCAATCAGCCTTTGTTTTACCATTAAAACTGCATCAGCACCTTCTTTAGGAAGATGTGTGTACTGTGCCCAAGATATTTAGTGTTAGTGATTTACATTCTAGAAACATGTAGTCCTTGGAAATGCACAGATTGAATAAATCTATTTGGAAGCAAATTTAAAAGTGGTGAGCTGGCAATATCACCAGATGCTACTAGATAGAAATAGTTCTTTTCCCTCTAAATTGCTTTCCATTTGTTTGCAAAGCAGCAAGTGCTTTGCCAGTTCAATTACAGCATATATTACCAACTCAAAGCCCAAGTGTCATTCGGAATTTTGGGCTTGCAAGCCAGAAATTTCAGTTGACAAATATTGTACACATCAGGTCCTTGATCCTGATTTGGGAACCTGACTGCTCATTATAAGCAAAAAGTGTCTGTGATTAACTTAATTCTCTGAATAACTTAAATGTTAAGATGAATGCTTATGTGCAGGTTATTCACGCTGATGTTTTATTTGCTGCTGATTTGTTCTGTCTATATCCAGATTTTCTGCTCGAAATAGACTGTTCCTATTGAGTGTGAACTCTGGATCAGTATTGTCCACAAGTAGAAAAACCTCACTTGCTAGTATGAGATTATTGTTGATTGTGAACCTTTACCAGGAGGTAAAAATTGGTCTTCACCAGTAGTGGAAAACAGGTGATATTGAATCAGCACCCCCACCCCCACTGCATCCCCATTTTACACCACATCCAATCTTACACAGGAAGATTAGACTTACTTGATGAAAGAAAGGTCACAGGAAGGGACACAAAGAATAGGAGGAAGCCATCCAGCTTGTCAAACTTGCCCCATCATCCAATTAAATCACAGCTGATCTGTATCTCAGTTCCATCATGGTTGGATATTTGGGACTGAGATGAGGAGAAGCGTCTTCACTCAGAGGGTTGTGAATCTTCAGCATTCTTTACCCCAGGGGGATCTAGTGTATGTTCAGTTGTTGAGTATATTCAGAACAGTGGTCAGTAAATTTTGAGCACCAGGGGAACCAAGTGAAATAAGGGATAGGATGGGAAAGTGGAATTGATCTTATTGAATCATGGAGCAAGCTCAAAGGGCTGAATGGCCCACTCCTAATCCCATTTTGTCTTGTGACAGTACAATAATATTTTTGTGACATTAGTAATACTTAGGGTTTCGGCCTCAAAGGGTGATGGTGCTGCCCTGCTTCTATCAGACAAGATTGTGATGCTTGCTATTCAGTTCTCCCATCACCAATGGTGATGAGGTGCAGTCCGCTTAAAAGCAGCTGAAAGACCTGCCATCCACTCCAAATAGCCATCAGCAACTCCACGGGGACTCATCAGTCTTTTATATTTGCCAGATTATATGACCGCACATATCATACTGCCTCTTGTTGGTACTTGTCCCATGGAGGGTCAGGGAGCTGGGTTTTATCTGCTATAACCAGCCAGTGGTACTCATTTTCAAGTTACTATTGGCACTCTTGGCTGGAGCAGGTTTTCTGAACGGGTTGGAGGAGTTGTGGTTGGGAAACTCAGAAGTCCCAGGTTCTCCCCACTCCGTGGAGTACTGACTCCACACAGCATGAGGCTTTGTGGCCTGCAGGGTCCCCACCTGGAATTCAGGCTGACTGACAAGGCCCTCTGTCCAGTGGGGAACTCTCCTGAGGTAGGGAGCCTGGAGCTGGGCTCGAACTATCTTGAGAGAGATATCAGAATCTTTCTGGGAGGGGTGATCAGATATCTTGGGATATTTTGATCCTGGTTGGGGTGGAATCCAACTGCAATGTTGGGTGTGGGTGGGGGGTGAGGGGGCTGATTGTGGAGGCGGGGGGAAGAAAGCAGGCTTGTTTGGTGGGTCAAGGGGTAGGGGAACACGAGCAGTGCTGAGAAGACACATCTCTTCCATACATGCAGCTTCGCCTCCCTCTAGCTGCCGGTTTTCCTGAGACCCGGGAAACCCAGCTGGCGAAGGTTAAACCTGGGAAAAGGGGTAAAATCTGAAGCAGGCTATAATATTTAAATAACCAAGACAGCCACTGCACTGTGGCTGGTTGACCACCCCAATGTCCCCCCCCTCACCCCTCTGGTAAAACCAAAAGTGGGTGGGTTCGAGGTAGTTTGGAGTTGGGTTTGAGATTTTAGAAAAACTTTCACATCTCAACTGACCCAAACTCACCCACTTTTGTGGGGTTAAAATTGCAGTTGCCGCCGATTGACTTTGCTGGAACACAAACACCCGGCTTGCCTCTCTGAGTCACAGCTCACTGACTTCAAAGCCCAGCTTGGTCTATTTCAAGTTGACTAACACTGCAAGCAATGGGGGAATTTCAGCACCCGTGGGAAGTTAGATTGTTGGCACAGGAGCTCCAGCTCTTCCCGAGACTGATGGATGGACACCTGCAGCTTTCCCGTGAAGTTCTTGTGACAAAACAGTTATATATTCAGCCAGAGGCATTTAGAATTAGAACTGCACGAGTTGTTAAATGTGGATCCTTTTTTATTATTGTTCCTAGCAGACTTGGGGTGGGCGGGGAGGTGTGTGGTTTTGGAAGATGTGGTGTAGGGGTAACGTTGCTGGGCTAGTAATTTGGAGACCCCCAACTAATGCCCTGGGGAAATGGGTTCAAATCCCACCGTGGGTGGAATTTAAATTCAATTAATTAAGTCTGGAATTGAAAGCTAATGGTGACCATGGAACTATCGTCGATTGTCATAAAAACCCATCTCATTCACCAATGTCCTTTAGAGAAGGGAATCTGTCGTCCTTACCTGGTGTGGCCTACATGTGACTCCAGACCCGTAGCAATGTGGTTGACTCTTAACAGCCCTCTGAAATGGCCACTCAGTTCAAGGGCACATAGGGATGGGCAACAAATGCTGACCTTGACAGTGATGCCCACATCCCATGAAAGAGTAAAGGGGACTCCCTCTGCTGGTACATGGTGGCCTCGAATGGACAGAAGCACTATGCATTCTCAGGGTCTGGAGAAGAAGATTGGTTTCATGGCTGGAACAGGTAATAGTTGAATAAATTGGATACGTTTGAGAAACTTTCAGGCTCAGCTTGATTTGGCCTAAGGGACATACATTGCCTTCTACACACACATACTATTTATTTTCTGCGATATACCAAAAATCTCTCTCTAAATTATGATGGACGACAACAGGTTATTACTTTTGTTGCCTTGCTGACATATCATTTCTATTCCTGAAAGCTAACTGACCACAACTTCTGCAATGATGTCAACTGTTTTCATTTGTGTAGCTGGTAGTCTCCAGACCTGGAGGTCTCCTGGAGGGGTCAGTATTTGGATTGCTTTCTGGGAATGATCAATATTTTGACTGGTTCAGTGGGTAATACTCTCATCTCTGAGGCAGATGATTTGTTGGTTCAAGCCCCACTTCAGAGACCTGAGCACATGATCTCCACTAACACGCCAGTGCAATACTGTGGAAATGCTGCAGTGTCAGCTACGCTGTCTTTCAATGAGATGTTAAACCAAGGTCCCTTCTGCCCTCTCAAATGATTTAAAGGATACCATCACTATTTTGCAATGAGCTCTCTCTGGTGTCTTGGTCAATATTTATCTGGTTACCCATCACATTGCTATGTGTGAGACTTTGCTGTAGATTCATTGGTTACTGTGATTCCTTAAGTAATTAACGTGACTACACTTCAAAAACATTCAATTGGCTATAAGCCACTTTAGGATGTCCTGAAACTGGGAAAGGTGTTATTGGAAAGTAAGTTCTTATTGTATTTTCTGCTGCAGAGAGATACGGGGGTATATGTACATAATTGAAGGAAAGAGGACAGGTTGGTTAGGGTGCTAAGTGCTGCTTTACAAATAGAGGCAAAAGTGAGGAAGTTATGATAAACTTTTAGAATGCATTTGGTTAGGCCTCAGCTGGAGCATTGTATCCAATCCTGGACACCACACTTTAGGGAATAAGTCAGGACTTGGAGATGCTGCAGAGGAGATTTACTGGAATGGAACCAGGGATGAGGGAATTCAATCAGGTGGGGAGATTGGAGAAGCTGGTATTGTTTGCAATAGAGCAGAGAAGGTTATGGGGAGATTTAACAAAATTGTTCAAAGTTATGAAAGATGTTGATAGAGCATACTGTATAGGTAGAAGCTGTTTCCAGTGGCAGAATGATTCATAAGCCGAGGAAACCGATTTAAGATAATTGGTAAAAAGTACCAGAGTGGAGCTGAGGAGATTTTTTTTACACAGTGAGTTGTTGTGACCTAGAATGTATTGTCTGATAGGGTGGTAGAAGCAGATTCAATGGTAACTTTCAAAAGAGGGTCAGTTAAATACTGATGGGGGAAAAATTTACATTGCTATGGTGAAAGAGAAAGGGTATTGGGGCTGATTGGATAGCTCTTTCAACAAGCTGGCTGACGGGCTGAATGGTCACCTTCTGTGCTGTTATGTTCTATGTGGCGGCTGCTGTAACTGATCGAAGTAATATCTACCTATTTCAATTGGTTTGGCTGCCAAGGAATTACCAAGTGGCAGGGATGATGATGGCAATAAACCAGGTAGTGAAAGGTAAGATCGAAGCTTTATATCAGAATCTTGCTCTAGCTTTCGAAGCATTGATTTATTTCCTGACACCGTAATCTCCATTACACACTCACAACAGCTATATGCAGATATCAATCAACTTCTGTTTCCAATTCATTTCAATTGGAAGAAGAGTACGCAGAATTTAACTGCAGGCTTTTGAGTGTTTTTTGATTGTTTGAATAGTTTTACTGTTTTATATTTGTCTGAACCGTCAATATTCTGAAAGCCAGCTTTGATGGATGGAAGCTGTTTAGATGTTTAGGTTTCCTTGGCTTCTTGACCTTGCCTAGAAGAAAATAAGAACATAAGAAATAGGAGCAGGAGTAGACCATGTGGCAAGTCGATCATGGCTGATCTTTGGCTCCACCTCCATTTCCCCAAGTCTGTTAATTCTCTAAGAGATCAAAAATCTGTCTATCCCAACCTTAAGTATATTCAACAGTAGAACATCTACAACCCTCTGGGGTAAAGGATTCCAAAGATTCAGAACCCTTTGAATGAAGAAGTTTCTGCTCATCTCAGCCCTAAATGATTGGTCCCTTATCCTGAGATTCTGCTCCTGTGCACTAGGTCCCCCAGCCAGGGGAAAAAACCTCTCAGCATCTACCCTGTCAAGGAAGGCAGGACTAGGTGGTAAATATTCCTAGGTCCAAGGTGTTCAGGAAAAAATAGGGCAAGAAAAAACTGGAAAAGGGTGGCTGTATTGGTTAAGAAGAGCACTGCAGCACTGGAGAAAGAGGATATCCCAGAGGGTTCAAGGACAGAATCTATTTAGCTAGAGCTAAGGAATAAAAAGTGTAACCTATAGGCCACCAGCCAGTGGGAAGGGTGAAGAGGAACAAATCTGCATGGAACTTATAGAGAGGTGCAAACATTATAGAGTAGTTATAAAGATTTTAATTACTCAAATATAGACTGGGATAGTGGCAGCCCAGAAGGAAAAAGCAGTAAAAACTGGGGAATAAGAGTACTGGTCTGAACTGGTCTTGCATTCCTTAACATGGAACACCAGTAAAAATTGGAAAATAAGAGTACTGGTGTGAACCTTTGTTTCCTTCTGGGACTGTAAAGGGCAGAGAGGGGCAAGAGTTCCCAGCGTGCATTCAAGAGAATTTTCTACAGGACTATGTGTCCAATCCAACAAGAAAGGAGGTTCTTGGAAATGAGGTGGACCAAGTAGACTAAGTGTCAGTGGGGGGCATTATTTAGGAGGCATTGATCATTTTTTCATATGTTTAGGATGATGGTAGAAAAGAACAAGAGGCAACCCAGGGTAAGAATAATTAACCGAGGGAGAGTCAATGTCACTGGGGCAAGAACGGAGCTGGGCCGGATAGACCAGAACCAAAGATTGACGGGAAAAACTGTAGCTGCGCAATGGGCTACCTCCAAAGAAGAAATGGCTCAGGTCCAGTCAAAGCATATTCCCTCAAAAGGGAAAGGTTGAGCAAATAAATCCAGAGCTCCCTGGATGAAAAAGGAGATGGAAATTAAATTAAATAAGAAAAAGTCTGCTTATGACAGATGTCAGGTAGAAAACACAATTGGGAACCAAGGGGAAAACAGAAGGTTCAGAGGGGAGGTGAAAAAGCAAATAATAGAAGTGAGGGGGGATTATGAGAAAAGACGGGCAGCCAACATAAAGGCATGGCTGAGGTGTTAAATTAATACTTTGCATTGCTTTTACCGAGGAAGCAGATGCTACCCGGCCATGGTGACAGAGGAGAACTCTGTCACTAGAAGGGTTCAAAATTGATAAGGAGGAGATGTTGGATAAACTGTCGGTACTTAAACTTGACAAGGCACCGGGACCAGATCCAAGGATATTGAAGGAAGTGAGAGTGGAAATTGCAGGGGCTCTGGCATTAATCTTTCAGTCTTCCCTAGTCTCAGGGGTGGTGTCAGAGGATTGGAGAATTGCAAACATTACGTCCTTGTTCAAAAGAAGGTTGTAAGAATAAGCCCAGCAATTACAGACCAGTCAGTTTAACTTTGGTGGTGTGGAAGCATTTTTTTTTTAATTTGCTTTTTTAAAAATTCATTCATGGGATGTGGGTGTTGCTGACCAGGCCAGCATTTATCACCCATCCCTAGTTGCCCTAGTTCAGAGGACATTTAAGAGTCAACCACATTGTGAAATCACATGTAGGCCAGACCAGGTAATGACAGCAGATTTCCTTCCCTAAAGGATGTTAGTGAACCAGATGGGTTTTTACAACAATTGACAATGGTCTCATGGTCATCATTAGACTTTTAATTCCAGACTTTTATTGAATTCAAATTCCACCATCTGCTGTGCTGGGATTCAAACCCAGGTCCCCAGAGATAAAAACAAAAAACTGCAGATGCTGGAAATCCAAAACAAAAACAGAAATACCTGGAACAAAAACAGAAATACAGAAACAAAAGCAAAACCTCCTTTCAGCTGCCAGTTCGCTCTACTGTTGTACAGGAACGTCTTCCTTTTGTGGATGAAGTGGAAGCCCTTGGTCTTCCCAGCATTCATCTCCAACCCCGTCTTTTGGCAGAAGTCCTGTACAATGGCCAAGTTCTTGGTCATGCCAGCATAGGAGTCATTGAGCAGAGCAATATCATCAGTGAACGCCAGAGCTGAACAACAGAATATTACCCTGGGACTCTGGATTACTAGTCCAGTGACAATACCACTATGCCATTGCATCCTCCTGCTTCTAGAAACAAATATTCTAGATAGGATTAATAGTCACATGGAAAAATATGGGTTAACTAGGAAGAGCTAGCATTGATTTCTTAAGGGAAAATCATGTTTAACTAACTTGCTGGAGTGTTTTGAAGGGGTAACAGAGAGGATTGATGAGGGTAATGCTGTCGATGTGATGTACATGGACTTCCAATAAGCACTCAGTGCACTGCCACACAACAGACTAGTGAGGAAAGTTATAGCTCTTGGAATAAAAGGGACAGAAGCAAATTGGCTGAGTAATAGGAAACAGTGAATAATGGTCAATTATATTTGTTGGGCTGGAGGATGGTTTGTAGTGGAGTTGCCCAGGGGTCGGTGTTGGCACCCTTGCTTTTCCTGATATATATTAATGATCTAGATATTGGTGTGCAAGGTACAATTTCAAAGTTTGTGGATGATACAAAACTTAGAAGCCTTGCAAACAGTAAGGAGGATAGTGTAGAACTTCAAAAGGACATAGACAAGTTGGTGGAGTGGGCAGATAAGTGGCAGGTGGAGATCAATGTGGAGAAGTGTGAGGTGATTCATTTTGGTAGGAAGAACATGGAGAGACAGTATACAATACAGGGCACAACTCTAAAGGGTGTGCAGGAGCAGAGGGACCTGGGTGTATTTGTGCATAAGTTATTGAAGTTGGAAGGACAGGTGGAGAGAGCAGTTAATAAAACATACAGTATCCTTGGCTTTATTAATAGGGTATAGTGTACAAGAGCAAGGAGGATAGAATTAATAGTCACATTGAAAAATATGAGTTAACTAGGAAGAGCTAGCATTGATCTCTTAAGGGAAAATCATGATTAACTAACTTGCTGGAGTGTTTTGAAAAGGTAACAGAGAGGATTGATGAGGATAATGCTGTTGATGTGATGTATATGGACTTGTACAGGACACTAGTTAGACCTCAGCTAGAGTATTGTGTACAATTCTGGGCGCCACACTTTAGGAATGATGGGAACACATTGGAGACAGTGGAGAAGATGTTTACAAAAATTGTTCCATGGAAGAGAAACTTCAGTTATGAAGACAGATTGGAGAAGTTGGGACTGTTCTCCTTGGAGGGAAGAAGGCTAAGAGGAGATTTGCTAAGGGTATTCAAAATCATGAGGGGGCTGGACAGGGTAGATAGGGAGAAACTGTTCCCGCTTGTAAAAGGATAGAGAACGAGAGGGCACAGGTTTGAAGTGATTTGCAAAAGAAGCAAATGCGATGTGAGAATAAACTTTTTCACGCAGCGACTGGTTCAGGTTTGGAATGCGCTGACTGGAAGTGTGGTGGAGGCAGGTTCAATTGAGGCATTCAAGAGGGCATTGGATGATTATTTAAATAGAAACAATGTGCAGGGGTGCGGGGAAAAGGCAGGAGAATGGCACTGAAACATATTGCTCATTCGGAGAGCTGGTTCAGACACAATGGGCCAAATGGCCTCCCTCTGCATCCTAACAGTTCTGTGATTCCCTGTGATTGTGTTAAGCCCTTTCAGAATCTTGTATATTTCAATGAGCTCATCTCTCATTCCTTTAATCTCCAGAGAGTACAGGCCCAATTTACTCAGTTTCTCATCCCAGGCCACTCTATGGATATAGGGATGGTAGTGCCTATATTACTATAATCCCGAGGCTTAGACTGATAATCTAGATGGAACAACAATTTAAATTGTACCTCTCAGGGTTAAAAGAAACTTGAAAACAAGGAACTAGCATCTAAACAGTTGCTTCTTAGTCCAGAACCTGAATGTTGCTGAAAAGAGAGACACGCCGAAGCTCACACTCATCAAGACAAACACAGGAATGTCAAATTTCAAACAATCACAACAATTTATACCACAGGAGAAAAGGGTTGCTGATTGGTTGGCAGGTTGACTCTGATTGGCTGAGGGATTGCCATGGAGAAAGCAACAGGGTGCAACAGCTCCCGGATAATTCAAAAATGGTGCAAGACTTGAACATATTGCTTTTGTTTGCATAGAATGGGTACCTGTGTCTGAATATATGTCACTTCTATCAAGTGTAAATGAGCCAGTTAACAAGCTCAACTGATTATCTTAAAGATATTAGTGTAGAGCTAAGGATTGTTCAGTAAGTGCTGTCCAATTGTGGAGTCACATCTAACAGTGGATGTTTTGCTTTGGGTTTTGCAAATGTGGGTTGCTTGAGTACAGACTGCACTCCCTCCTATTACGAAAAACCCAAGGAACACGCTGGCCTGGATTTTCCTGGAGTCAGGGAGAATTGGTGCAGAGTTGAAAATGGCAGGCAGGCCCTGGATCCAGAAATACCACCCCCATTGTCGTCGTTTCCAATATTGACAGTTGTGTAAGTTGTATATGCGGCAGTTAGGAATTAGCCGGGCCTTTCAAAGAGATGGGGAAGAATAGGAAGTCGATATTTGCACCCTCAAAATTTCCAGAACCCAGAGTGTGCGTTGCATGACTTGGTGTTGGAGGTGTGAACAGATCTGAAGGAAAGGTAAAGGTCTCTAAGCTTTCTCTAGAGTTGTGTGAAGCAGCAGTTGCAAAGCTGAACTCTCCTCAGCGATAGAGGCTGGTGCCTGCCCTCAGGGTAGACGGATTGGGGTGTCTGTAAAAGACCAAAGGCTCATCTGCGTGGGCTCCTGCTCATCACCCCTTGCTTCGTTGACCTAGGGGGTGACAGGACAGGCTGCCAGTCTCACTGGGTTAGGGGTGTGTAGGCCATGACGGAAGGACATTTGCTGAAATGGGTGTAGGATCTTCACATGTGTGGCATACAGAGGAAAGGTGGCAGCAGCAGCATTTGGCTAGAGCCAGGGTATCCTGGAATGAGGTGGCAGAGCACCCAGACAGGCCAACAAGAAGGAGAAGGGTGAGACATTACCTAAATCGAACTGAGTTATGGTCACTATCTCCAAAATGCCCCCCTATTGATACGCCTTCCATTTGCCCGGGCTCATTTCCGAATATTAGGTCCAGAACTGACCCCTCCCTTGCTGAGCTTTCTACACACTGGCTGATAAAGGTTCTCCTGGAGGCAACTTAAGAATTTTGCTCCCTTCCTACCTTGCACACTATAACTATCCCAGTTAATATTTGGGTAGTTAAAATCCCTGACTATTACTGCCTTATTATTCTTACACTTCTCTGAAATTTGATTACATAGTTGATCCTCTATCTCTCCCTGACTGTTTGGGGGCCTATAGTACACACCCAACAGCGTGTTTGCCTCTTTTGTGTTTTTTACTTTTACCCATGTGGCCTCATTTGATGATCCTTCCAAGATATCACCCCTCCTCACTGATATAATTGATTCCGTGATCAATATTGCGACACCCCCTCCTCTTCTGTCTCCCTCTCTATCTTGTCTGAATACCCTGTAACCAGGAATGTTGAGCTGCCAATCCTGCCCTTCTTTTAGCCAAGTCTCGGTCATAGCTACGATATCATACTCCCACGTGCCTATCTGTACCCTCTGCTCATCTGTCTTATTCCTCAAGCTCCTTACATTAAAATATATTCCATTTAGCCTTGCCAAACTCACTTCTTTCTTAACCAGCTTATGTTTCCTCTGTCTTCCAGACTCACTAGCGTAAAGAACATTTAAAAATAAATTTCTTGGACTGTGACTTTAAGTTTGGACTGTGGATTTAAAAATCTACAGTGCTTGCAATTTGAAAAAAAAACATGTTCCCTGAAGCAGGAAGAGAAAATCTAAAATGTTGCTACTCCTTGGGATAGCGTGTGCCAGGCTGGACGATGGTGCTGGGAAGGACATGGTTTAGGAGGGAACTGCCTAGTATTAGCATTTGATTGGCTGCTGACCAGGTGACCAGAGTTTTTGTCACAGCAGTAGCCAGGAGAAGGATCCTAACCTGCCAAGAGGAAAGACCTAAAAACCTCTCTCTCCTGTGTTTTTTTTTTGGTAAAACTCCAATAATTCTGCCATGGTAATTAGTTGGCGATCCCTCACATCTCCGTATTCTGTTTTTTTTTGAGAAACCCTTGTCAAGAGGAAAGGGGAGAAATCCCTGGTAGAGACATTAAAAGCAGGTTTTCAATGAGTAAACCACAGACTGGAAGCACTGAAAGATCCCCTCGTGTTAGCAGTACAACTCTGCGAGGAGCTTGGAAGACTTCAAACAAAATCAACTGATCTAACCCTGTACTCCGGATTGGTGCTACCGAACTGTTTTAAACTCACCCTTAAAATCCTTGTTCTGTGTATCTTATGTGGGTGTGTGTTTGTATGTAGGGGTTAAAAAGGGGTAGAGTAAGTTAATGAGTTAAGAGTTAGCAGTTCATGTTTCCTTCCTTTGTCGGTTAAAAACAATTTGTTTAATAAGCAGTTATTTACTTGCTAAGTTTACAAACCTGATGCACGTATTCTGTTAGTCTAAATTATGTTAAAATTACACAGTTGGTAAAATTGGGGCAATTTGCAATTGCTCGGAGGAGCAGTGGGGCTTGATATTACGGCGCACCATCCCCAGTGAGTCGTGACACTACCGTTTTTAAATTTCTAATTCCATCTTAGCTTCTCTCCCCGCTGAACTACTTTTCGGGATCCCATCCCCCTGACAATTTAGTTTAAATCCGCCCCCACAGTATTAACAAACCTCCCCGCGAGGATGTTGGTCCAGTTCCTGTTCGGACGTAACCCGTCCGACTTGTGCAGGTCCCACCTCCCCCAGAAATGGCCCCAGTGCCCCAGGAATCTAAAGCCCTCCCTCCTGCACCATCTCTCCAGCCACGCATTCATCTGCTCTATCCTTCTGTTCCTACACTCACTACTGCGTGGCTCCGGGAGTAATCCGGAGATTACTACCTTTGAGGTCTTGCTTTTCAATTTCCTACCTAACTCCCTAAAATCTGCCTGCAGGACCTCATTTATCTTTCCTCCTATGTCATTGGTCCTAACATGGACCATGACCTCTGGCTGTTCACCACCCCCCCCCATCCTTCAGAATGCCTTAGCATCCTTGATCCTGATACTTGAGAGGCAATATACCATCCTGGAGTCATGTCGACGGCCGCAGAAGCAGCTTTCTACTCCCCTCAGTAACAAACCCCTACCATTATTTCCCTTCCACACTTCTTCCTCCCGCCCCGAGCAGCTGGACCACCCACAGTGCCATGGCCTTGGCTCTGGTTGGCCTCCAGAGGAACTGTCACTCTCACCATTTTCCAAGGCTGAGAAACAGTTTGGGAGCGAGATGCACTCGGGGGATTTTCTCACTACCTGCCTGGTCCCTTCTTCTGTCTGGCGGTCACCCATTCCCCTCTCTGCTTGCACTTCCTTAAGCTGCGGGATGACCATTTCCTGAAACGTGCTGCCCACGAACCTCTCAGCCTCGTGAATGCACCGTAGTGCCCTCAGCTGCCACTCGAACCCGGAGCTCGAGCTGCTCCAGTTGGAGGTACCTCCTGCACACAGGGTCATCTGGACTGCCAAGAGCGTCTAGGATTTCCCACATAGAGCAGGATGTGCAAAGTCATGGGACTGAGCTTCCCAGACATATCTTAACTAAATAGAATATGGACCCTTGCTTTTATTTTATCCTTACTCTTACAAGAGTATAGACTAGATGCTAGATCCTGTAGATAGTCTAGATCCTCTAAGTGCTGCTGACTGCCTATCCCAGAGTCCTCCTCTCACACTCTCCTCTAGGTGCTGCTGACTGCCTATCCCAGAGTCCTCCTCTTACACTGTCCTCTGTGGAATCTTGGAGTCAGGCCCCACAGGTGCATTGCAGCAGTCACCGATGCCCTCTTCCCCATTGGGGGAGCATATCAATAAGTTCCTTACTGGTGTGGGGTGCAGAGCCAAAGAGCAATGGGGTTCATGTCAATGACAGGCTTTCCATAAGTGGAAGGCGTATTAGATTGTAGACCCATCTAAGCACCAACACAGGAGAAGGATAAATAGAAAGTCTTTTTACTGCATCAACATCCAGCTTGTCTGTGACCACAATAAAGCTTTTTTCCACATCTGTGCAAGATTCCCTGGAAGCTGCCCCCTCATGACTCCCCGGAGAGAGCCCCACTTGCCAATAGCTTTTTGAGCCCATACCCTAGGTCCGTGTCTACCTACTGGGGGCAAACGCTGCCCATTGTGGAGGTACCTCCTTATTCAATTGCATCGTCTGGAAATGGTGCCAGAACAGCGTAACAACATTGGACAAGGGCAACCCTCGAACAGGCTATTGGCATGGTTTCCGATGCCAAGTCTGCTCAGGAGGAGCACTGTAGAGGGTACCAAGAATAGTGGTGGCATGCAGCATACTGCATAATATGGCACATCAGAGGGTTATACATGCAGGATGCAGAGCCCAGTAATGGAGACCGCTCATTGGAGGAAGAGGAGGTGGAGGATCCATTTATCTCAAATGGAGATGGAACTGAGGAGGAAGTGGAGGGTTGGGGGGTTGGTGGGGTGGAGAGTGGGGTGGGGTGGGGGGTGCAATGGTGAGGCATACCTGGGTACTTGGGTAATGGCTCTGCCATTATCAACAGGGAGAACCTAATACAGAGGCGCTTCTCATAACCAAAGTCGAGGATGTAGGTGTACACTCAGAAGCAAATAGCTGTTAAACCATTGATACATAAAGGCCCTAGAGACCATTGGTGCCTTATCTCTTCCGGGAGAAGCCGATTCCCTGACAGGAGAGAAAGGTCCTTGAGACTCTCTGGCATTACAACGGCTGAAATCTTCACCATCCTAAGTCTGCATTCAGCTGAATTGGGGGATTAACATTGAGATGTCATGCAGTAGAGGGGCCTGCTGTGGAATATAGGGTGAACATGTCACCGTGTGACTAAACGAAGCCTGGCCCCTATGTCAAGTGTGCACCCGTTGCAGTGCAGGGTGAGGCTCAGCAAACATTGATATGATTGCTGGACCAACAGAAACACCTCAAGATTGTGCAGCATAAATTAGCATGTGCCAGGCAATGAAATCTTCCAACAATCCAGAATACAACTACCCTCCCTTGATATTCAATGATATTACCATTGCGGAATCCCCCACTAACAACACCTTGGGGATTACCACTGACTAGAAACTGAACTGGACTAGCCATATAAATACTGCAGCTACAAGAGCAAGTCAGAGCCTGGGAATTATGCAGTGAGTAGCTCACCTTCTGACTCCCCAAAGCCTGTCCACCATCTACAAGGCACAAGTCAGGAATGTGATGGAATACTCCCCACTTGCCTGGATGAGTACAGCTCCAATGACACTCAAGGAGCTTGATACCATCCAGGACAAAGCAATCTGCTTGATTAGCACCCCACCCGCCACTTTCAACATTCATTCCCTGCACCAATGATGGACTGCAGCAATTCACCACAGCTCCTTTGACAGCTGTCAAAAAACTATCATCTTTGCAAATTATTATTGTGGGGCTTCATAAAGTAGGTTTATGTTTATATGTGTGTGTGTGGCTGATTTAATTAAATTAGAGACGATTAGACTGGAAGGTTGAACTTATCAGAAGAGTTAGGTGTAAAAAGGGTATTTGAAATACTAATGGGTGAGATAGGGTGAAGTCAGCAGACAGGGTGTGGATGAAATTTGCATTTTTACATAACAAATCCCAAAATTGCTAATTAACCTGACTCCCAACAACACACCCCCTTTAAGGCAACAGTCCAAAATAGATTTTAAAGCTATAGAGGTGATCCAGCAAGATTACCAGAAGCACCCACTCAACAGTGGAATTCCAAAGGCTTTTAGCATAAATTTACTGGAGCAGCAGAATTCTGCAAAGTGACTAGAGGTTTTTCCCAAGCCTGCTTCACACAGTGTGTCATTCAGATCTTACACCGCCAGCCCCACACAGCCGTCCATCCTTTTTTAAATATGTTTCTCCTTCTTTGATTGGTAAATCCCATTGTTCCTCAATGTCTTTGGAATTTACTTTTCCCATAATATAAAATCTTTTATGTTGTCCTTACAGTCAGCACTTTTGGAGAAAATCAATGTAATAACCTTGCCCTAATTATCTTGCCAGTTGTTAAAACCCTCATCATGTCTCTGCAAATCCAAGAACTTTTCCCCTTATCTAAAAATGCAAATTTCATTTGCAATCCCTCCCCTTCCTTCATGTACCATGTCCTGGGAGGGAATTGGTGACCATGACTTCCATTGGATTGTTCCATTCTTGGCAAAGTACAGCAGTGGTTTGTCATTGCCTTCTATAGTATGGTAGACCAGGAAACTCTCCTGCTCTTACCGCCAGCCCTCATGCATATTGGAAGGTTTTACAGGCTGATAATCATCCTGTTTGGCCACATAATGAACACACTTTCCTTGGCTATCAAGTCCTAAGTTTCTGGCTCAGAGGTTGGGATGTTATCCATTGCACTTCAAAACCTCCATCCATGTTGAACATCACTTGGAGGAGTGGAAAGGGTGCAGAATGTACTCTGGGTGGGGGGGCTTCAATGTCTCATCACCAAGAGAGGCTCAGTAGCACCACTACTGACCGAGCTGGCCGAGTCCTAAAGGACATAGCTGCTAGACTGAGACTGGAGCAGGTGGTGAGAGAACCAACAACAGGGAAAAACATACTTGACCCCATCCTCACCAACCTGTCTGCCACAGATGCATCTGTCCATGACAGTATCGGTAGGAGTGACCACCGCACAGTCATTGAGGAGACGAAGTCCCGGCTTCGCATTGAGGATAACCTCCATCGTGTTGTGTGGCACTACCACCGTGCTAAATGGGATAGATTTTGAACAGATCTAGCAACTCAAGACTGGACATCCATGAGGTGCTGTGGGCCATCAGCAGCAGCAGAATTGTACTTGAACATAATCTGTACCCCATGGCCCAGCATATCCCCCACTCTACAATTACCATCAAGACAGGAGATCAACTCTGGTTCAATGAAGAGTGCAGGAAGGCATGCCAGGAGCAGCACCAGGTATACCTAAAGATGAGGTGTCAACCTGGTGAAGCTATAACACAGGACTACTTGCGTCTGAAGCAGTCCATGTCCAAATACAGCAAGACCTGGACAATATCCAGGTTTGGGCTGACAAGTGGCAAGTAACATTGGCGCCACACAAGTGTCAGGCAATGACCATCTCCAACAAGAGAGAGTTCAACTATCACCCCTTGACGTTCAATGGCATTACCATCACTGAACACCCCACTATCAACATCCTGTGGGTTACCATTGACCAGAAGCTGAACCGGACTAGTCTTATGAATACTGTGGTTACAAGAGCAGGGCAGAAGCTGTGACGAGTAGCTCACCTCCTGACTCCCCAAAGCCTGTCCACCATCTCTAAGCCATAAGTCAGGAGCATGATGGATTAGTGTCCACTTGCCTGGATGAGTGCAGCCCCAACACTGAAGAAGCTCGACACCGTCCTGGACAAAACAGCCCACTTGATTGGCACCACATCTACAAACATTCAATCCCTCCACCAATGACACACAGTAACAGCAGTGTGTACCATCTACAAGATACACTGCAGGAATTCACCAAGGCTCCTTCGACAGCACCTTCCAAACCCATGACCGCTACCATCTAGAAAGACAAGGACAGCAGATAGATGGGAACACCACCACCTGGAAGTTCCCCTCCAAGCCACACACCATCCTGACTTGGAAATATATCGCCGTTCCTTCACTGTCGCTGGGTCAAAATCCTGGAACTCCCTCCCTAACAGCACTGTGGGTGTACCTACACCACATGGACTGCAGCGGTTCAAGAAGGCAGCTCACCACCACCTTCTCAAGGGCAACAAGAATGGGTAATAAATGCTGGCCCAGCTAGCGATGCCCACATCCTGTGAATGAATGAAAAAAAATTAAACAACACAAAAAATATTAAGCATGATTTTTACTGTCAGATTGGTGAGGCAATTTCAACAGAGAAACCATTGAGAATTAGATGGAAACACAATGGCCAGCACTTGCCTGAGTGAGTGACAGGAGGTTTCTTCACAAATAAATCCATGAGCACCTCATTTTTACCCAGATGTGTACTGGGATGATGCAGAGAGGTCAATAACTGGAGACATCGATTTAAAGTAATTGGTAGAAGGATTAGAGGGGAGTTGCAGAGATATTTTCTCACCAAGAGAGTGGTGGGGGTCTGGAACTCACTGCTTGAAACAGGAGTAGAGGCAGAAACCCTGATTGCATTAAAAATCCACTTGGATATGCACTTCAGGTGCATTAACCTACAGGGCTACGGACCCAGAACTGGAAAGTGCGATTAGGCTGGATGGTCCTTTGTTGCCTGGCACAATGGGCCGATTGGCCTCTTTCTGTACTGTAAATCTTTTACTTTTCAGACTTAAGTCTTTATGCGGACAGACAATGGACAGATGCATGGGTCTCCAAACTCTACCCCCTCGCCTGTTAGTGTGGAAGAGGGCGAGAGTAGTCTTCATTTGTACATTCATTGTGATGTTTAACGTAAAGTGTGCATAAAATTATTGAAAATGTGAAAATGGCCTCATTAGCTTTATAGGAAACCTATGTAAGAACCAAACTAATTTCAGCACCTAGGTCATTGACCTGAAGCATTAACTCCGTTTCTCTCTCCTCAGATGCTGCCAGACCTGCTGAGTATTTCCTCCATTTTCTCTTTACATTTCAGCCAATGGGGATTGGGGATTGGGCTGATGCCTTTGTTTCTGAAGTCTGAGATAACATTACTCTTTAATCTCAATAACCTGATGTTCTGAATTCCTCTCATTGTTGCCTTATTATACCGAAATGATGCAAGGTTCACTGCTTTTATTTGTCATAACAATATTGTTAAATTGGATCCCTCAGCCAAATAGTGTCTCTAGATTCATATCCGAATTCCTTGTGCAGGATGCTTTTCCACTTATGAATAATAAACGAAATATATACATCAAAATAATAATTACAATTCAGTTCAGTTACTTTACGCAGCATGATGCCTGATCGCCATCTGTCTCTCTATGTTTTTTCTCTTTCTGACCTTCTCTCTCTTTTCCCTTCCCTGTTCCTATTTGTATTTCAACAACAAATTTTTCTTTTTGTCTCACTATTGTTTCCAAATGGCAGATGGTATTTGCCAGGCTGACCAAATCTGACCAAGGAAATCTTGACTACGCTATCACAACAATTTTGCAATTTGTATTTATTAGAAGAAGGCTGGTGGATTGAAGTCAGAAGTAATAAGTCCACCACCACCTTTAGAGATTTTAAAGATCAAATTAAAACATTTATTAACAAAAGAAGAACATACTTAAAATCACACAAGATTACAGTTACACAGTTATAACAGTTCCCAAAATCCCTACTTAATCAGATTCCCAACTACAAATCCCCTTTAAGGCAATAGGCCAAATAGATTCCAAATTTATGAAGTCAGCCAGCAATTTTACCACAGGCACCCACTGGACAATGAACTTCCAAAGGCTTTTAACACAACTTTGGTTACTGTAACAGCAAATTTCTACAGGGTGGCTAGAGGCTTTTTCCCCAAGTCTGTCTCACAGTCACCTATCCAGTTCTCACATGGCCACACCTCACACAGCTTTCCATCCTTCTTTAAATATGTTTTATCCCTTTTGATCTGTCAATCCCATTGTTTCCACTTGTCTTTAGGAGTTAATTTCCCCTGAATGTAGCGATCTTTCATGTTCTCATTATGGCCAGCACTTTTGGGAAAAATCAACATAACAACCTTGTCTTATTTATCCTGTCAGTTGTAAAAATCTTCCATGTCCCTTTTGAAAATCAAACACTTCTCCGATTATCTAAAAATGCAAATTCCATTCACACCATATCTGCTGAGACCTCACCCTAGCTTTACTCATCTCCATTTCAAGCACCTGTTTTATGCCTCACTTCTTTGATAATTTAAACCTTGCAGCCTACCTGTCTCTCATTTAATTAAATTAGCCACACACACAGAACCACACACATACACACAAACAGAAGCCTGCTTTAAAATATTCCACAATAATGTTAGGGAAAATATGAAAGGTCCTTGACATTATTCCTACCTGTCTTTCTCACTGCCTGTTTCTATCTGGCTATCACCTCTCAATTCCCATTTTATTTTCTCTCTATCATTTCTCTCTCTCTGTCCTGATCTCTCGTTTTCACTCTCTCTCCCTGAGCTGGATTTTCACTTCCGATGCAGGTAGCTTGAATTAGGAAATATCTGGAATCAGCAGACCTGCCTCAGTTTAAAATACTCTGAATTATTCGATTTTTGCTCGGGGATTGGGGGAGGGAGGTGGGGGGAAGGGGGATGAACTTGGGCCTGCCGAACACAGAGGCAGATCCTAGGTGGCCGTGTGAGTGCTGAGGCAGACTGGTTAGATGGCCCACCTCAGTTCTCTGGGGCTTGGTCTTGCTTGTAATAAAAGCAGTTGGATCCCCTAGTCCTCACCCCTCATCCCTTCCATGCCAACTCATGCCCCTTCTATACCCATTCACCATGCACTATATAATAACCAGTGAGACATGTAACAACAGTGGCAAGTGTGGAATTGATGAGAAAGAAAACCCATTTAAAAATATTCTTTGAAAAATAAATGCTGTTTTTACAACCCTATAAAAGTGTCAATCAGACATTTATTTTCTCTCTCTCATTTCTCTCTCTCTGGCCTGATCTCTCGTTTTCACTCTCTCTCCCTGAGCTGGATTTTCACTTCTGATGCAGGTAGCTTGAATTAGGAAATATCTGGAATCAGCAGACCTGCCTCAGTTTAAAATACTCTGAATTATTAAATATTAATAACAGAGACTTCAAGCACTTCACATTTCTTAATCTTCTCCAAATAAACATTGAGACATTAGCAGAAGAGATCACAGAAAGAACAACTTATTATAACCACTTAAAGATGCTAATCAAGCAAACACAGCAATTAACTTCACTTATCAAAACAGAGTCCCTGCTGATCCTCATGCCTTTATTGGTCTGGGCCCTCAGTGAAGGATGCATAATAAGGACAATTGCTAGGTTTCCACCTTGTGGTTTAAGAGTTTACAGAATATTTTAACTGTATAGGGAAGGCATGCTTGGATATAAAAGATCCCATGACACTAGACAAATAATAGCAGGTGTGTTCCCCTGGTATCCTGAGAAATATTCCCCCCTCAACCAATATAATGAGAATACCACAATTCCATCCACCTGCCTTTACTCTGGATCCAATGAAACTTACACCCAAAAACACCTCTCAAATCTCAGTCTTGAAAACTGCATTTGGCCCCCATCAACTATATCTGTTTGGGAATCCAAGTTTCAGGTTTCAACTATCCTCTGCATGAAAAAGTGCTTTCTGATTTTTCTCCTGATAGGCCTGATTTTAAGAAAATGCCCCATTTCTCTTGATGCAATGTAGTGAGAACAAACATATTTCACTGGAGACTGAAAGCTCAGGTATTGACCGTGATGCAAAGACCCTGACCGTTACAGCTCATTCCCGTCACTGGTAAGCAGAGCTGCTGGCTTCTTTGTGAACAGCAATAATTACTGAATGAAAAGAAAGTGTCCCCATAACTGAAGCGAACACCCTGCACTTGGTAGGAAGTGCACCTCTCCTGCTACATAAAACAAACACGATAAACTTACCTTGCCAATCTCTGCCCAGCTCTAGCTTCATAAAGAAAATGGTCACGGATTCAAGGTCTTGGAGCACGTTGATGAGATTAGGTGATTAAAGGCAGGCCATTCGGGAACAAAATCAGGAAGCACTTTGTCACGCAAAAGGTTAGTTGAAATCTGAAATTCAGACCCCCCGAAAAGCTATGGATCCTGGGGGCCTTCCTTATACGGTCAAAATATTCTGTGAACTCTTAACCACAAGGTGGAAACCTAGCAATTGTCTTTATTATGCACTGAGGGCCCAGCCCAATAAAGGCATGAGGATCAGCGGGGACTCTGTTTCGATAAGTGAAGTTAATTGCTGTGTTTGCTTGATTAGCATCTTTAAGTGGTTATAATAAGTTGTTCTTTCTATGATCTCTTCTGCTAATGTCTCAATGTTTATTTGGAAAAGATTAAGAAATGTGAAGTGCTTGAAGTCTCTGTTATTAATACTTAATGGCCTGTCTGATTGACACTTTTATAGGGTTGTAAAAACAGCTGCCGTTTCCAAGATTGAGATTGAGAGATTTTTTTTTTGGGTGTGAGTGTCAATGGACGCGGAGCAGAGGCAGGTAGTTGGAATTGTGGTGTTTTTGAGACATTGGAGGCTTAAACCAGGATATGGACCAGTTGGCCTGAATGGCCTGTTTCTGCATTGTAAACACTTTATAATATTTTGTGATTTCTGGTAGCTGAAATGAGGGTGGATTGCATAATACAAAGGGCAGAATTTTGCCCTTGGCAGGGGCGGGTTTGGTAGGGGCGGGTGAGAAGCCAACGGTCGCCTGCCCGCGATTGGCACCACACCGTGATTTCACGCTGGGCAGGCCAATTAAGGCCCGCCCGGCAGGAAATGCGGGCAGCAGCGCTGAGCGCTGCCTGTGCAGGAAGAGGGGGAAGAAGGTGAGCTGGTCGAGCGCTGCATAACATCTCTGAGGCACAGAGCTGCCTCAGGGCGATGAAAAGATGTTAAAAAAAAAGGATAAAGAAAATAAAAATGTAATAAAACATGTCCCCCTCATGTGACTCTGTTGCATGAGCAGGGACATGCTATTGATGAAAAATTAAAGTTTTTATTTTAGCTTTATCTGCTTTTGGAAACCTCATCCCTCCCCCGGATGAGGTTTTCAAAGAAATGCAAAGGCCGCTTGGCCTTTTCACCTACCCGCCAACCGTTGGACGGGCAATGGAAAATTTACGTTAATTGATAATTTAATGGCCTTAATAGGCCTTTTAATTGTTGGCGGGCGCACTGCCAGCTCCGGTGTGCGCCTGATGACCAAAATATCGCGCAACTGCGCGTTGACGTTGACACACTCGGCTAACTTCAACGTGCATCATTTCACGCTTGAGCGGGTTGGACATGCACCCAGCCGCCAAGCAAGAAAAACCCAACATTCTGAAACCTTGAATTGCATTGCTGGGGAATCAAAGTGATCTGAGAGATATCAAATTGATTAGCAATCAGTACATCATTATCCTTAAAGTCCTATCTCTTAATATGGTGCAATGCTTTAGTCTCAGGTCAAAATCTTTATCCTTCAAACAAGTGTAAATCCTCTCTTCCTTCAACTCATCTTTTCCTATGTGCAGTACTTGTGTTTCTGATCTTTCATTAGACACTGGGATGTATTGGTGGTGATACAGTCACCTGAGAAGTCACAAGTGATCAAAGGTAAATATAAATCACCCACCACAGTGACGGCTCAAACTGTTCTCAACAGTTACTTTGAACGATTTCCTTTAGCAAGTCCTGATAAATGAGCCATGGCCACACACTTGTTAGCCGAATACCAACCCGTGTCCCACAAATGTCACGTTCTGTACTGCTAGTGGGTACCACAAGGTATTGGCCTGGTACAGTCATTGGCCTGGATGTTTATAGAAGAAAGACTTGCATTTCTATGGTGACTTTCACAACCTTAGGACATTCCAACACATCTTGCAACCAATGAAGTACTGTTACAAAGTGCAGTACAGCTGATTTGTACACAGCAAAACTCACCAAGTCTCCTTCGACAGCACCTTCCAAACACATGACCTCTACCATCTAGAAGGACAAGGGCAGCAGATACATGGGAACACCACCACTAGGGGTGAACAATAGATGCTGGCCCACCAGCAAAGCCCACATCCTGTGAATGAAAGAAACGCAAGATCCCATAAGCAGCAACACATTAATGAGCAGATAATCTGTGTTTAATGAGGTTAGTTGAGGGGTGAATATTTTTTTATTATTTATTCACAGAATGTGGGCTTCGCTGGCTGGGCCAGCATTTATTGCCCATCCCTAATTTCCCTTGAGAAGGTGGTGTTTGAGCTGCCTTCTTAAACCGCTGCAGTCCATGTGGTGTAGGTACACCCACAGTGCTGTTAGGGAGGGAGTTCCAGGATTTTGACCCAGTGACAGTGAAGGAATGGCGATATATTTCCAAGTCAGGATGGTGAGTGGCTTGGAGGGGAACTTCCAGGTGGTGGTGTTCCCATGTATCTGCTGCCCTTTTCCTTCTAGATGGTTGTGTGTTTGGAAGGTGCTGTCTAAGGAGCCTTGGTGATCTCTTGCAGTGCATCGTGTAGATGGTACACACTGCTGCTACTGTGCATCAGTGGTGGAGGGAGTGAATGTTTGTGGATGTGGTGCCAATCAAGTGGGCTGCTTTGTCCCGGGCGGTGTCAAGCTTCTTGAGTTGGAGCTGCACTCATCCAGGCAAGTGAGGAGTATTCCATCACACTCCTGACTTATGCCTTGTATATGATGAACAGGCTTTGGGGAGTCAGGAGGTGAGTTACTTGCATACTATTCCTAGCCCCTTACTTACTCTTGTAGCCACGGTATTTATATGGCTAGTCCAGTTCAGTTTCTGTTCAATGGTAACCCGCATTATATGTGATTGGCCCAGGACACCCCTGCTCTTTTTTGAAGTCGTACCAAGGGATTTTTTTACATTCACCTGAGAGAACAGATGGGCTCATGGTCTCAATTTAAAAAAAAACACCTCCAACACTATAGCACTCCCGCATTACTGCACTGCAGTTTCAGCCTAGATTTCATGTTCAAATCTCATGGAGTGGCACTTGAACTGCAACTCTCTGACTCACAAGACTGCTACCTACTGAGATACGGTTAAAGTAAACCAATTTATTTTAAATTAGCTGCTAACGTGATTCTATCTCTTTAAAGCCACTGTTCATGTAGCCTCTGAGGGAATCAGGTAAATTACATCTTAGGTCAACAAGTTGCTTCAAAATTTTCAGGCAACAGATGAGAAGAACTCAAGATGAATTACTTTGCCTTCTTTCCTCTTTGCGTTAATGCTTCTGTAACAAAATGTGACACCTGGAATTGGATATCTTGACTGCAATCTCTGTCTGGGAAGTCATAGACATGGGCTAGACACGTGATTCTCATGGAGTTGCTTGTGTATTTGGAACACAAATGTCTGCACGTTGTCTTATCCTAATTGCCCTGAGAAGATGCTGGGGGGACTTTCTCCTTGAACGGTCGCAGTCTGTGATAATTCTGGTGATGTTAGGGAGGAAATTTTAGGATTTTGACCTGACATCAAAGAAGCAACATAGGCAAATGGTGCACAGGAAAAGACCACCTGGTCTACCAACATTTCTGATGGCTGGAGAATTGTGACCGGACACTCCATGTATTGTATGTCCCCCACAGCTGTGGAAATCTGAAGGAACTTGTCCAAGTCAGGATGGTGTAGAGAAAGAAAGTAAGGGAATTGAGTATATTAGAGTATTCCACCTGAGTGGATAGATGTTGAACAGAGAAACCAAGGATTCAAATAATAATTCTCAAAAAGGAGTCATGAAAATGTTCATGGTTATTTTACTGGACTTGAAATCCCAAGGACTGGACCAATGACCCAGAAACATGAGTTCAAATCCCATGATGGCATCTGGGGTCAATGTATATTCAGTTAATTTAACAAATCCAGAATGAAAAGCTAGTCTCAATAATGGTGACCATGAAACTACTGGTTGTCAGAAAAACCCATCTGTTTCAATAATGTCCATTAGGGAAGGAAATCTGCTGTGTGGAGAGGTGTTGCCTCTTATTGGAGAATCTAGAATTAGGGGTCACTGTTTCAAAATAAGGGGTTGCTTATTTAAGACAGAGATAAGGAGAATTTTTTTCTCTCAGAGGATCGTGAGTCTTTGGAACTTTCTTCCTCAAAAAAGGTGGAAGCAGAGTCTTTGAATATTTTTAAGTATGAGCTAGATAGATTCTTGATTAATAAGGGGCTGAAAGGTTATCGGGGTTAGACAGGAATGTGGGGTTGAGGTTACAATCAAATTAACCATGACTCTATTGAATGGCAGAGCAGGTTCGAGGAGCCAAATGGCTTCCTCCTGCTCCTAGTTCGTATGTTCGTATGTATGTCCTTCCCCAGTCTGGCTTACATGTGACTCCAGGCCCATAGAAATGTGCTTGACTCTTAACTGTCCTCTGAAGTGACCTAGTAAGCTGTTCAGTTGCACTCAAGAAGGCGGCTCACCGCCACATTCTCTAAGGCAATTAGGGTTGGGCAATAAATGTTGCTCCCTTCCTGCTGACACCCTCAGCCTGAGCATGAATGAGCTAAAAAAAAAAACTAGATAAAGAACTTAAAAGAAAGGTCAGCAACATTTTGGGTTTTATTTTGGGTAGGTTTTAAGAAATGTCTTAAAGGAGGAAAACGAGGTAAAAAAGGTGGAGGGGTTTAGGTAGGGAATTCCCCTAGATTAATATCAAGAAAGAGGAGTGCAGTGATCTGGAGGATTTAGAGATTAAAGATATGCCCCTTAGCCTAGGGCATATCCCAGGTTAAAGAACAGCCAGAGATATGTGAATTTTGCTTGTGTTAGTTTAAAACAAAAGTACAAATTTTACAGTAGAAAAGATTAAAGAGAAATTTAATTGAGGCATTGATAACAAAGAAGGAACTTGGACACAATAAACAAGGAGAAACTGTTTCTAGTGGTGGGGAGGTTAGTAACCAAAGGAGACAGAGTTAAGATAACAGGAAAAATAACTGGAGAGGAGATGAGAATTTCTTTTGCGCAGTGAGTTGTTGTGGTCTGGAATGTGCTGCCCGAAAGGGCAGTTGAAGCAGGTTCAATAATAACTTTTAAAAGAGAATTGGATAAATAGTTGAGAAGGAAAATATTACAGGGGCATATGGAAAGAGCTGTGGGAGTGGGACTAATTGGATAACTCATTCAAAGAGATAACACAAGTACAGTACACAAGTACACAATAGCCCCCCTCTGTTCTGTTTGATTTTGCAGCATAAGGTCTGTGGATAGAAAAGGATTCTATTCATTGTTCCTGAGATCTAGCCTCCATATTAAATTACTAATCACCTCATATTCAGAACTGAAGAAGCTCCTGCTGGATCCGAATGAACGAACCTGAATTTGTTATGAATATCTGGAAAATTTATGATATATTTGGACCCTTTAGAGATGGAGATCTGATGTTATGATGTGATTTTTTTTCACGCTCTAAGGATTGCATATTGAAATATTCAAATTGTGGTATGAGGCGTCTGTATTATACAAATTTAATCTTATTACGTTCTGCTTGATTCCAGCCTCCAACTGCACTGTATAACAAAAGACATTGAGAATATCTAGTGGCTTCTGAAAGGAGATTAAAGCTGTAGTGAATTAACAAGCTGACAAATGAACGGAATCAGTACTTATGTAAAACAAGGTTATACCTTGCAAGGAATAATTAACCCATTATGGACTTTTCTCAACGTAAGTATGATTTGCAATTAGCATTTGCTGACATTAGCTCAATTTAATTGTATCTAAATGCTAGTTACTTTAGCCTGAAAATTTTGTTGTGTGTTTCACTATCTGCCAATTTGTGCAGTAATGTATTGTGAACGTTAATTATGACTCAGTTTCGCATCTAGGTTAGAAGATTGTGGATTCAAGTTCCACTTGAGGGCTGTGAGTCCATAATTATAGGCCAGGGTGAACAACTCTGGGTGAAAAAAATAAGGGAGTCTTCATCAAGGTGGGAACGCTGACGGGACCTTGAGAGTGGGGGCTGGGAGCGGTGGAGGGAGGCGGGGAGGGATGGGCAGCTATGCGGCCCACTCCAATTCTGATGCTGCCAGCTTGGATCACTCCACTCGCCAACCCCTGGCGACCCCGAACAGTCACCATCAACCTTGCCATGGCTGGCACACGGGCAGAAACGACGCCTGTAGCAGAAATCAGGGATGGAAGAAAACCAGGACAAAGTGTGTCCCGGGAAGGCCTGGGACCTCGGGACCAGGGGCAGAATTTTACACCCCGCGGACGGGCGTGCACCTGGCCCGATCGGGCGTAAACTACCCCGTGACGACATCGGACAAGTATCCCGATGTCATCGTGCATGTGCGCGATATTTCGCTCGGCGGGTGTGAGCGAGTGCCAGATCCACGCCCGCCATTAATTAACTGGCCACTTCAGGCAATTAACAGTCCGATCGAGGGCGATTTTGCGCTCATCGCATGAACGAGACGGGCAGGCGGCCAGCCGACATTTTCAAAAACCTCATCCAAGGGCGGGATAAAAAGGGTCAGCAGTGTTGCCAGTGTGAGGAGTGAGGGGTTTGGTAGAGTGTTGCTGGTGACTTATTGGTACTTGGCAGCTTCTTCTCTGTTTGGGACTTCATTGCCAGCATTCCCAGGCTTAATTTTAGGACTTTGGCAGGCCCCCAGAGGGTTCAGACCGTGTGGACCCTTCCTGGTATCAGACAGCCTTCCCTTACCCTGGGAATGGGGATTGGGGTCTCCGCTGGAGGCACCTCCTCTGAGGAGGAAGAGAGGGGCAGAAGGGAGAGGAGACCAGGTGTCCCTATTCAGCCTCCAGGGGAGGGACCTGTGGGAGGAGAGGCGCAGGCACAAGGGGCCAGCAGAAAGTGACCACAGCAGAAGGGACTGCAGAAGATACTGCTATCCTGCTGCCAAGGTTTACAGGCAGCGATGCAGCTACCTCAATATGTCCGATGTGGAATGCCGGAGGAGGCTCCGTCTCTGCAGGGAGACCGTGACCTCCATTTGTCAGATCACTGGGCTTGAGATATCTCCGACTGTGTGAGTGGACTCTCCATGCCAGTGGCTTTGAAGTTCACAGTGGCCCTCAACTTCTATGCCTCCAACTCTTTCCAGGGGTCAGTGGGGAGACTCCCAAACAGCTGTCCACAGTTGCATCAGGCTGGTGACAGAACTTTGTTTAGGTGGGTGCTGAACTTTATTCAGCCAGGCTGAGCAAGCCCAGAGGCCCCCACATCCAGGGGGCAATCGACTGCACACATGTGGCCATCAAGGCGCCAGCGAGTCAGCCGGGTGCCTTGCGTCAACAGGAAGGGCTTCCCCTCCATGAAGGTGCAGATAGTGTGTGACCACAGGATGCAGATTCTACAAGTCTGTACAAGGTACCCAGGCAGCTCCCATGACACTTAAGTCCTGAGACACTCCCAGGTGCCGGGGCTCTTCAGTGCTCCAGCCCGGCTGGATGGATGGCTGCTGGGTGATAAGGGCTATCCCTTGAAGGGGTGGCTCAGGACGACTCTCCGCCATCCAAGAACAGAAGCAGAGAAGAAATGTAATGGTATTGTCACTGGACCAGTAAGCCGGAAACCTAGGGGTAATGCTCTGGGGACCTGGGTTCAAATCCCGCCATGGGAGATGGTGAAATTTGAATTCAATAACAACCTGGAATTAAAGGTCTAATGATGACCACAAAACCATTGCCGATTGTCATAAAAACCCATCTGGTTCACTAATGTCCTTTAAGGAAGGAAATCTGCTGTCCTTACCTAGTCTGGGCCTACATGTGAATCTAGACCCACCGCAATGTGGTTGATTCTTAGATGCCCTCTGAACAAGAGCAATTGGGGAAGGGCAATAAATGCTGACCTAACCAGTGATGCCCACATCCGATGAACGAATAAAACAAATACGAGCCACGGCTCCACAAAGGCAGTGGTAGAGAGAACCATATGTGCTGCTGATGCCTGAACCATTCCGGGGCTGAACTGCAATAACCCCCAGAGCGGGCATCACTGATAGTGGTTGCATACTGCACTCTTCAGAATCTGCCACAGGCAAGGTGGGTGCCACTGGAGGAAGAGGATCTTGACACAGCTCCACAGGCCCCAGAGGATGAATCCAATAGTGAGTCAGAAGAGGAGCAGGCGAGGAGAATGCTGAGGGCATGGAGGCAGACATTGGTAACCTCCAGGAAGGCAGGGACACCAGGGGCTCTTTCAGCTAGGCTGCCAGACATCAGCTTCAAACACATGTCAGGGCTGATCCTCCACCCTGGATGTCTGAAAGGATCCTTTCATTTGGACACAAAGAACACTCAGTGCCTGTGCAATAAAGTTCAGAGCCACCTACATCCAGTATTACACACTGGCGTACCCCACACCAATGAAATAAAAAGGTGAAGCATACTCAGGCCATGATGACAAAAACACTAGAACCACATGTTCAAACTCCAAATTGATGTACCTTTGGTTTTCAGTTGACCACAACACTTCTGCAGCTTGAGATGACACGTCCACACCTGCATCCTTCATGCTGTTGTACCCAGTAAAAATTTTATTCTCACAGGATAGGCAAAAATGAAAAGGAAGCGGTGTGGCTTTGTTAGTTAAGGATTAAATCAGTGCAATAGTGAGCGAGAATATTGGTTCAAAAAATCTAAATGTAGAATTAGTCTGGGTGGAGCTAAGAAGCAATAGGGGGTGGAAAACATTTGTGGGAGTTGTCTATAGGCCTCCAAACTGACGTGGTAAGGTAGGGGATGGCATTAAACAGGAAATTAGAGATGCATGTAACAAGGGTGCTACAATAATCATGGGGGACTTTAATCTACATATAGACTGGGCAAACCAAATTAGCAATAATAGTGTGACAGATGAATTAGTGGAGTGTGTATGAGATGGTTTTTTAGGCCAGCATGTTGAGGAACTAACTAGGGAACAGGCTGTCCTAGATTTGGTCTTGTGCAATGAGAAGGGGTTAATTAATAACCTTGTTGTGCGAGGTCCTTTAGGGAACAGTGACCATGATAGAATTTTCCTTAGGTCTGAAAGTGAAGTAGTGCAATCCAAAACTAGGGTTCTAAATCTAAACAAAGGAAATTATGGAGGTATGAGGTGTGAGTTGGTTAAGATGGATTGGGGAACTTCATTAAAGGGCACGGCAGTGGATAGACAATGTCTAATATTTAAGGAACGAATGTATGCATTGCAACAGTTATACATTCCTTTTTGGTGCAAAAACACAACAGGAAAAGTAGCCCAACCATGGTTAACAAAAGAAATTAAGGATAGTTATTAGACCCAAAGAGGAGACATATAAAGTTGCTAGAAAAAGTAGCAAGCCTGAGGATTGGGAGCAGTTTAGAATTCAGCAAAGAAGGACCAAGAGATTGATTAAGAGGGGAAAAGTAGAGAATGAGAGTAAACTTGCAAGGAACATAAAAGAGGACTGTAAAAGCTTCTATTAGTGTAAGAAGAAAATGATTGGTGAAGACAAATGTGGGTCCCTCACAGTCCAAAGCGGGAGAATTTATAATAGACGTCTGGCTCCTCAGCTCTCTCCTCACCATGTTCCTCTTCTGACTCACTACTGGATTCATCCTCTGGGGCCTGTGGAGCTGTGTCAAGATCCTCTTCCTCCAGTGGGTCCCCTCTTGCCAGTGCCAGATTGTGGAGAGTGCAGTATAAACCACTGTCAGTGACACCCCGTCTGGGGGGTATTGTAGGGCTCCCCCCGAACAGTTCAGGCATCAGAAGCGGATCTTCAGAAGACCTATGCTTCTCTCTACCACCGCCCTTGTGGAGCCGTGACTCCTGTTATAACGCTGCTCTGCCTCTGTTCTTGGGTGGCAGAGAGGCATCATAAGCCACCTCTTCAATGGACAGCCCTTGTCACCCAACAGCCATCCGTCTAGATGGGCTGGAGCACAGGAGATCCACAGCATCTGAGAATGTCTCAGGATGTAGGCATCATGGGAGCTGCCAGGATACCTTGTAGAGACTTGCAGGATCTGCATCTTGTGGTCACACACTATCTGCACCTGCATGGAGTGGAATCTCTTCCCATTCACAAACGCACCCGGCTGACCCGCTGGTACCTTGATGGCCACATGTGTACGGTCTATAGCACCCTGGACGTGGGGGATCCCAGAAATCACTGCAAAGCCTCTGGCTCACTCAGCCTAGCTGGCAATAAAGCTCAATACCCACCTGAACAGAGCTTCTGTCACCAGCTTGACACAACTGTGGACAGCTGATTGGGAGACTCCACACAGATCCCCCACTGACCCTTGGAAAGAGCCGGAGACATAGAAGTTGAGGGCCACTGTGACCTTCAGAACTGCTGGCATGACCCAGACAGTCGGAGATTAGTCCACTCTCTACCTGCAGTGCCATTGCAGCCTGGCCAATCCCAGCTAAGGAGCACCTTGCAGGGCACAAATGAGCTGAGGCCCATGAGGCACAAGGCACTCAGTCCAAGCAGCCAGGGCTCACCCCCTTGGCCAGCGCCGGCATCAATGACAGTTGGCACCCAGACTCTAGCGCCCCTGAGGTCCAGAGGGGATGGCCAGACCTTAACACGTCTGCACACCGACCCATGCTAACACAGTACTCCCCCTTCCTGAGCGCAGCAGGCCCTTGAACCTCTTCCGGCACTGCACCCAACTGTGCCGCACCGCATCATGGCTGCTAACCTCCTCCCGTGCCCTCTTGGTGAGGTGCGGTGGCCTCTTCCTCCTATCTCTGGGGACAAGGGTGTCCCTCCTGGCAGCCACCTTCTCCAGGAGGACGGTGAAGGGTTGAGGGTGGGGGGGGGCGAGTGCCCACCCTACCAGATGCACACGAATCTGTCACGTTAGATAACGAGAGACGGAAGAGACGTTCTTCCATGGCAGCCTTCCAGGGGCTGCCTGTGCTGTTTGTAACCTGGTTGCGAGGTCGCCATTGGACCCCAGCAGCCAACGAACCCCTGCTCGGCCCTTCCCGGCCCTGTGCTGACTTGTGTTTCACGCTGGGCGGGCCTTAACCGGCCGCCATTGTGGAATTGTGGTCGGGGTGGGGGAGGAGGGGGGCCGACGGTGGGTGACAGCCCCCTTCCCGGCCAATCCCGAGATCACCGACTGTGCCGGCCGGCTGACCGGAACGTTGTGACCTATGCCTCTAAGCTTTATCCATTGGAGTTTTCTGTGAAAACTCTGGGCCAGGAACAGGGCGACCAATTCTCGGGGGAGAAAGACGTGGGGCACTTTAGTGCGAAGAACCGCAGGGCTGGAAGTGGGGGGGTTGGGGGGGGGGGTTTGGGGGTGGGGGGTGGTGGGGGGGCGGGGGGTGGGGGCGGGTAGGGTAGGGGGAAGCTGCTGTCTAGACTGTGGGGGAAGGGAGCGAGGCTCCTGTTCGCATCATGGGAGCAAATACTGGGGGAGGAGTGAGCAGACGGTGGGAGCGGACTGCACACAGTGCACGTGCGCAGATTAAGGCCAAGACAACTGCAGTCTCCAAAGTGGTGATTCCAGAATGCGGGTCAAACTGTGTCCCGGCATCAGACAACCCGGGGTGCGGGACATCCACCTATATTGCTGGACCATCCCGTAAAAACCAAGACAATAGGAACCTGGATTGAGCACCTGCCGGAGGAGCGAATTTCAGTTAAAACTGTTAAACTGACCATAAACGGCGAGCATTTAGATTTTTTTTCACAAGATGTGAGTGTCGCAGGCTGGGCCAGCGTTTATTGCCCATCCCTAATTGCCCCTTGAGAAGGTGGTGGTGAGCTGCCTTCTTCAGCCGCTGCAGTCCACGTGGTGTAGGTACACCCACCGTGCTGTTAGGGAGGGAGTTCCAGGGTTTTGACCCAGCGACTGTGAAGGAATGCCTTTAACATATAAAACGTCCCTAGTCACTTCACCATAATGCTATGAACCGAAATTTGACACTGAGTCACATAAGGGGATTTTAGGGCAGATGATTAAAATCTTGACCGAAGAGATGCGTTTTATGGAGCATATTAAAGGAAGAAAGAGAAAGGTGGAAAAATTTCGGGAGGGAATTCCAGAGTTTAGGACTGAGGCAGCTGAAGACATGGCCACCAATGGTGGACTGAAAAAAATTAGGGATGGACAAGAGGCCAGAATGAAGGGAATGCAGGTATCTCAAAGGGTTGTGGTGCTGGAGGAGATTACAGAGTTAGGGAGGGCTGAGACCATGAGAGGGCCTTGCAAACAAGGATGAGATTCATAAGTTGAGGTCTTGCTTAGCTGGGAGCCAATGTAGGTCAGTGAGCACAGGGTTTGATGGATGAATGTGCGAGTTAGAATATTAGCAGCAGGTTGTTCAAGTGACATGCTGGGAAGATTGGCTAGATTTGAAAAGTTTTATTCAGATTTGCGGAGGGCTATGGTTAATGAGACCCTGAGAGGCTCTGGGCAACTATCAAAAATACCTGGACGATGCAGTGCTCTCTTAGTATTGCGCTAGATTGTCAGCCTATACTTTCGTGCTCAAGTCTCTGGAGTGAGACTTGAAACTTCAACCTTCTAATTCAGAGGCAAGATTGCTACCATGGCTGAGGGTGATGAGCTTTGCTTCCATCACAGACAATACAGGAAGCAAGAAAGATTGCAGGTAAGAGGCAAGAAAGCTTTTGTTGAACAGTAGAACTGATTCTTTATCAACACCCTTACGCCAGCCAATGAGATTTAAAATGAAGGCAACATTTTCATTTTGTGCAGATTTCAGTCAGGAAGCACTTCACTCAAAATCACTTCAAACCTTTTTTTATTAAGGAAAGCAATAACTTGCAGCTTCCTTTACTTTTATGAGGTAGAGTCACTGAGGAGGCCAATAGGAATTGGGGAGGAAAGGGCTGAAACGATTGTACGTGTGTCCTACACGTGTTCAAGATTGCTTGGGCTTCGTACTTTAGACAAACGAACATCACACAAACAAACAGTACCAGGCCTCCGCTGAGCCCAGAATTGGTTGCGTTCTTTCTCTTGGCACAGCCGTATCTCTCCACTGAGCTTGTTTTGAAAGTAAATCCACACTTAATGAGACTTACACTGACCAGAGTTAGGAGTGAAAGAGACTGCAGTCTGGAAGAGATGACTCAGATGGGAAAAACAGGATAAATTCACCCGATATGTTTGAACCAGCATGAGTCTGAGAGACTTAACAGTTATTAAACTGCATATTTAATTAGTCACTTAATCTGTTGCTTTGAAGGGTCATGAGGACTTGAAACGTCAACTCTTTTCTTCTCCGCCGATGCTGCCAGACCTGCTGAGTTTTTCCAGTTAATTCTGTTTTTGTTTTGGATTTCCAGCATCCGTAGTTTTTTGTTTTTAATCTGTTGCTTACCAATCCTCCGGTCAATGGAAACAGTTTCTCCGTATTTACTCTATCAACTTTCTTCATGATTTGCAAAAATCTCTATTAAATCTCTCCTTAACCTTCTCTACTTTAAAGAGAACAATCCCAATTTATCTAGTCTGGCCACTGAAGTTCCTTGGCCCTGGTCCCATTTTAGTAAATCCCCTCGACACTCATTCGAAGTAATTGGCATTCTTTCTAAAGTGCGATGTCCAGCGTTGTACACAATCCTCTGCTACACCGATCCAAATTAAAGAACAGGCTCGGAATGATTAAGATAACAAAATACAGCACAATCTTTAGTTGAAACCAGAAAATACTGGGAACACTCAGCAGGCCAGGACACATCTGCGGCCAGAGAAACAGAGTTAACGGGTCTGATTCTAACCCTGTTTGAGTGAATGGGTTTTGAGTTCAGTTAAAACCTGGTCCATTTTATCGAATCAGATTGATGACCTTTCATCCGAACTGGATGATATTAGAAACGAAATAGATCTTAAGCAAGTGTAGGCTCAGGGAAAGAGGGCAAAGAAAGAACAAAAAAACTGTGATGCGGACGAAAGCAGGGATGATTAACTGACTAAAGGATTGATGGGTGGTTCAAGGTCATGATAACGAAACAAGACAGAACATTGGCCCAGAAGAAGTCTCAATGATTACAAGCAGAAGAGCAAATCAGGAGACTCTTGTGGCCTGGAAATGTGGGGGAGAAAGGTAGGGAACTGAGCAGTGTGGATGGAGCATGCTGTGTATCGATAGGGGGTCCCCAAATCCCAGCGCCAAGCACATCACCCCCAACTCCTTGTGGTTTCATTGTAGCCATCTATCAACATGTTGGGCCAGAAAGAAGGCGATTGAAAGATGTTGGTTGACCGTTAATGTTGGACTGGACATGGGGTTTAACAATGATAGAAGCTTCTCAATACAATAAACACAGTATTGAGCATTGCAATGACCCATCTATTCTCACATTGACAAGTTAGTTAATTAACCAAGGGGCTGAGATCCCTCTGGCTGAAAATATGACATAGCTTTTATGTAATTGGAGACATGCTTTACTTAATTACTCCAGTAATTAATCATTGAAAGTGACATATCCTGCTAATTAATCATTAATTCCTTAAAGTACACATACCTGATGATTAACCACTAATTAATCACTTGAAGTAATGTATTCCTGATTTATTGAACAAATGTCATTTATTTCCCCTTTATAAATAACCTTCAGCTCTCAATAAACTTTCCCTTTTAGTAGATGCATCAGTGCCTGAGTTTCTACTTAGTGCTGACCTAGTTGGCCTTCGTGGCGTTCTTTGTTTTCCATTGACTGGTACAGGGGGCACGGGGCATGAACTGAGAGAGAGCTGGCCTGGCAATGTTACTTGCCTGAAGGAAGCCAAGTTGAGTGGATTAACAAGATGAAGTTAATGATGGCCATTGATAATCAAGTTCATATAGCCATGGGGCGCCCAGCAACTTTTTAATAAAGGAGAGTTACAGCCGAGCCGTCTGATTGGTTATGAGCCCAGGAATCAGCCTTAAAGTCAGTATTTGAAAGCCAATCATCTGGATTTTATCCTGAATCGGCAGAGGGCGGTGGGAGGAGGGGGTGGGGTGGTGTGGGATGGTGATTGGGGAGGTGGCCGGTGTTAAAGAATCAATTACAGCTGTGAGGAGGGGTGATTAACTAAAGTAATCGTCAAATGAGGCCATATGGGTAGGGCTGAGGAATAAACAGGGGGCAGCCACACTGCTAGGACCCCCAGATAGTGAGAGGGAGATCGAAGAGCAAATTTGTGGGCAAATTTCTGAGCGCAAAAATAATGGGGCAATAATAGTTGGGGATGTCAACTACCCTAATATCAACTGGGATACAATCAGTGTAACAGGCCCAGAGGGTGCAAAATTTTTGAACTACATTCAAGAGAACCTTTTTAGCCAGCACGTAACAAGCCCAATGAGAGGGGGCACAATTCTAGATTTAGTCTTAGGAAATGAAGCTGGGCAAATGGATGAAGGACCATTTTGGAAATTGTGACCATAATACAGTTTGATTTAGTAATAGTTATGGAAAAGGATAAAGATAGAACAGGAGTAAACATTCTAAATTGGGGGAAAGACAAATTTTACGAAGCTGGGAGGTGACATGGTGAAAGTGGGCTGGTTCCAGCTCTTTGAAGGGAAGTCGGTGACCGGCCAGTGGGGGGTATTCAAAGGCGAGATTCTATGGTCACAGAGTGGACATGTCCCCACAAAGATTAAGGGTGGTACTGCCAAATCTAGAGCCCCCTGGTTATCCAGAAGCATTCAGGGTAAGATAAAGCAGAAAAAAGAAAGCTTATTGCAGTCGCAATTAGCTTAATAATGTAGAAAGCCTATAGGAGTATAGAAAGTACAGGGGTGAAGTTAAAAATAAATCAGTAAAGCAAAGAGAGGATATGGAAAAATATTGGCAGATAAAATCAAAGAAAACCCAAAGATGTTTTACCGGTGCATTAAGAGCGAGAGGATTATTGAGGAAAGGTAGGGCCTATCAGAGATGTACGTGGTAACTTGTGTGTTGATGCAGATGATGTGGGCAGGGTTCTCAATGAGCACTTTGTCTCTGTCTTCACTAAGGAGAGGGATGATGCAGACATTCTAGTTAAAGAGGGGGAGTGTGAAATATTAGATACAATAAGCATAGTGAGAGAGGAAGTACTGGAGGGACTGACATCCTTGAAGGTGGATAAATCACCAGGGCCGGATGGATTGTATCCCAGGTTGTTGAAGGAAGCCAGGGAGGAAATAGCAGAAGCTCCGAGGATCATTTTCCAATCCTCACCAGATACAGGCGAGGTCTCAGAGGACTGCGAACGTTGTACCATTGTTTAAAAAGGGTGTGAGGGACAGGCCAGAAAATTATAGGCCGGTCAGCCTGACTTCGGTGGTAGGCAAATTATTGGAAACAATTCTGAGAGGCAGGATAAACGGTCACTTAGAAAGGCATGGATTAATCTGGGATAGTCAGTATGGTTTTGTTAGGGGCAGGTTTGTGTCTTACTAATTTAATCAAATTTTTTGAGGAAGTAACAAGGTGGATTGATGAGAGGAGTGCAGTGGACGTTGGGCGGAATTTTATGTTCTGCGGGCGAGCGTGCGCCAGACCCGATTGGGTGTAAAATTGTGCAAGATGATGTTGGGTGAGCGTCCTAATGTCATCGTGCACTCACACGGTATTTGGCTCAGCGGGCTCATGTAAAAGTCCCCTCTTCCTGTGACCTCAGCAGCTCCAGCTCCACAGGCCGAGGAGGGTGCCACTGCCACACAGCAGGGACCCCGAAAGCAGGCCGGGGACCTCCAAGTCTTGGCCCTCCAGAGGACGCCCACCAAGGTCATCACAGACAGGACGTCCCAGTCAGCAGGCTGCCCCTACCTCCACTGAGGATACCCGGGGAGCACCAAGATGTAGCAGCAGAATTAGGAAGGTTAAGAAGATGTAGTTGCACAGCCTGGATACGGGTAGTAATCACTTGTACTTAAAGTTCACTATTGTAAATAAACTCCCTAGAATGTCACCCTGCCTGTGGCTCCTTGTTCTGATGAGCAGTGTTCTTGTCACTCAGGTGTGAAACCTTCCTGCACAAGATAAAGGCAGGTGTCTCAGTCCAGGGCCTCTTCCCTGTGCAGTGTGTAACCCTCAGACCACAGTGATGGTCCGGCCTCACACTCACTGGAAACGTTACTGATGCCTGCACCTCGATGGTGCTGGACATTGCTGCCAGAATGTAGTGGGCAGGTGTCACAGAGTTCCCTCATTCTCTCTGTGTGCTCTCAGCACCTTTGAGGTGGGGCTGGCCCCCATCTCTTCAGCATCTATGACCAGTGATGCTGTGCTCCTGAAGGGGTCAGGTGCTGAAGGTGGACAAAGGATCAGATGCTTTTAAAGCTTCACGGCTGCATCTCTATAATATGACCCTGATCACAGAGCAAAGGTGAGCTGCCCTGAGCCAGACATTCCCAGAGGCTATGTGAAGATTTATGGAGTGTCCTCACTGCATATCGTCATCATCCTCCTGGAATCGAGTGACTATTAGGGCCTCCGCTGCGTCTCCATGACAGGACCCTGAGCACTGAGGGTATGTGCACTGCCAACACTCACACAGGAGTCAAACATTCACAGATGCGATGTGAGGATGTCAGGACTGTCCTCACCGCGTCTCCTCATCATCCTCCATGAATCTTGCGGCCATGAGGGCCTCTCGAGTGCGCCTGCCCCGTCTGGTCAGTGTGATGGACTCATCGCCAACATCCTCGCTTTCACAAACCTCATCACCAGCTTTGATGTCCTCCTCATCAGAGGAGACGTGCAGCTCCTCCACCTCCTCCTGAGCCAGGTCCTCTCCCCATTGCACGTGGGTGCAGTCGATGGTACCCTGCACCTGTGGAAAGCCTGAGATCCGTGCAAATCCCAGCGCTCTTGCTTCTTGGTTTTCCTGATCCTGGGTGAAATGCACGAAGTTCTGTGCCTTAGCGAAGATGCTGTCTGTGAGCTCCTGGATACGCTTGTGTGCAGAGGCTTGCAAAATCCCCCACAGGTCACCTGTGGAGCCCTGGAAAGAGCCACTGGTATAAAAATTGAGCACTGTAGTCATTTTCATGGCCACTGGCAGTGGATGCCCTCCATGTCCCTGTGGTGCCAAATCCTGTAGCAAGTATGACAGGCGCCATCTATAGACCCTGGACCTCGTGAGGCACCTACAGGTGACGGCTCTCTGTGGATCTTCAGCTGTGGGTGCAGCAGACCCTGCAGCCCCTTCATCTAGAGGGAGGTGCTCCTCCCTTAGCTGAGCCAGGCACCTCCCTTACTCTCTTCTTCTTCTCTGCTCCCTGTGAGCCATGAGGCATCCGCTAAATCACCAGACTCCGTGATCCTGATGTTCTCCTCCTGCAGATTCTTCTTCTTATCATGTCCACGGACAGTCTATCCATGGCCCAGCCAGAACTGGACATATTTTTTGAGCCTTGTTGTTGAATTTGGCAAGATCCACAACAGTGCAGGGTTCCTCTAGTGATGGGCATTGCAGGAGATGTTGCATAGTCTGTGGCTCGGTTCCACATTCACAAGTTGTCGGGCTGGTTGTATATCCCCATTTGCTTAGTGACACCTTTGAACGACCTACACCAGTCCTAAGTCTGTTAAGGCATTTCCAGGTTGCCCAGTTGCAATTAGCTCCTGGGGGAAGGCTTTCATCTGGTAGAATTTCCATCGCTGGGGGTTGTTCAAGACAGGCGAGCCGGTCTTTCCACAAGGAGATGCGGGCTTCAGATGGGGTTGATTGTAATGGAACAACATTGTTCATGAAGCTTTTCCTTGACTTTAGGAGGCTGGGTGTAGGTGTATGACCATGTAGAGGGTGCCTCTCATCTGATGTTTGACGGAGTCGCTCTTTCTTGCTGGCTACCGTTCTTCTTATATCAGGGGGAGCGATACCCGCCAGGATATATAAGCTGTTGGTGTTTGTTGGTTTTAATAAGTGATAAGTTGGCAGCTTGCATTCAGAACCGCACCCATCTTCTTAGCATGAGTAGATCTTTCCCATGCAGGGCAGGCATACTCAGTAGTGGAACAGCAAAGAGCAAGTGCACTGGTTCGCAATGTTTTCCAGCTTGCTCCCCATTTTGTGTTAGTGAGCTTATTCAGGATGTTGTTTCATGTGCTCATTTTTGCCTTTGTCTTTTCGATGTGGTTCTTGAAGGTCAGGCATCTGTCAAGGGTGACTCCTAAGTAGATAGGTTGCTCGCTATGCGTCCTGCAGATCAAAGAGAGAGACGTGTGGGTGAGCCTGGGTGTACTAAGAGCCTCTCTTGGTTTAGTCTGAAGGCCCCTTCACGCATGCAGGAATGTGCTGGTCACCACTCGGATGGCCAGTGTGTAGTGCGCTCATCGGCTGTCCGAAACCCCACCCACCTCCACCCCACCCCACCTGACCGATTGGCAGCAGCTTTGCCCATTGGACTGCAGGCTGTGCTCTCAGCTCAGGTACAGGCATTCTCCTAACCCGCACTGCAAGGCTGCGCTGTTAGCTTGAACCATGATGGATACTGGTCCAAACCTTAATAAAGACATTGCAAGGGGCTGTGAGCATCTCCACCAGTGACTGCGCCATGGCCACATTTTGTGAGATTCTACAACTCACCCAGTCGGACAATTGTTCTGCTGCCCCTAAAATGTACATTAATTTACAGTCTGCACCTGAGAGTGAAAAGCTCTGCAGCGTTTGGTGGCCCTTTCATGCTTTTGCGTTGCCTGTGTGGGCAGTAAATCTTCAGAGGCCGGACTCCAAGCCTGTCAATGGAGGTACAGCTGAATGTCTCAGCTGTGGAAGAATTCTCACTTCTGACCAGCTTTTCCAAGGTGCGTGGCTGCTTCCCTCAATCCCCCCCTCCCCCCTACTACCCACCCCTTTCCTCTGCACCCACCCAGCCTGATCTACACTGGAGCCCTTGCCCTGGCACCACACTGAAAGCCAACCGGGAAAAAGTGACTTGCCTGTGACCCCCTGCGAATGCGCGGAGCCGATCCTTGATGTTCCAAGGGCGACCCTCATGAGCGCTGCGCGAGGTTGTGTGCACTCACCTCCGAGTTCCCCTCGCGGTTCAGGTCGTCAGGTGGATGTCTTTTCTAGGCAGTTGTGAAGCGCGGCGTTCTGAAGTTCACACCGATGGGCGGTAAGTTTGGTGTTGGGGAGTGGTGGGGGGTGGTGGGGGGAGGATTCTGGTAAGCAGGGCTGGTAATAAGATGCTAAAGTATTGAAAGTAGGTTGTCAACATCATGCCTGATGCCAATGGGGCCAGAAAATTCCAGCCACTGTTTTAGGCACCTTGTAGTTGCAGAATTGGCTGCTGTGTTAATCCACACTACTACACTTCAGACGTGATTAATTGGTTCTTAAGCACTTTTGGATGCCTTGCAGGTTTGATAAGATGCTGCATTAAGGCAAGTTCCTTCTTCCCTGTATAGAGAGCTTGAGGGGTTTTGAAGGAACGTAAATATTGTTATTAAGAAGGGTGCTTATGCTGTTAAGTACCACCCCTAACTTTCTGCGGTGTGTTTAGTTAATGAATAAATGCAGCAATTTCCTGACACTCACAGAGTGGCTGAGGCTGAGATGTGTTTTTACAAGGCTAACAGGCAGTGCGGGGGAAATCACTCAGTGATTTATGACAATTCACAACTCACGTGATATCTCTCCCTCGCTACTGGTTGGCAGAGAGTTTATACACTAATCGCACTGAGCAGTAAGCACCATTAAACTCCCGCCCATGGGTTAATACTTTTTAAGCTTCACACTTTATAATCGTTTCATGCCCCGTAATTCCAATGGGATTTTGAATCCTCCGCTTTCTTTAAACTTATCATTGAGAAAAATAAAATTTAGTTAACTTGAAGTTTTAATTGTAAAGTTGTCTCCGTGAGCAGATTGTGTATCTGTCGATGTCAGCACTGTAGTTTGGATGCTATTAACAGAGGTGCATAATATTCTCCCTGAGCAATATTTTGCTGTCACAGTCAATACAATAATGTATGGTTATGGTTTTCTCATCAAATTAAATTGTCAGTAATTCAGACACTCATGTATCTTACAATGAATAGGACACTGGCCCATCTCATGCAAGGACTATTTTGTTCATACTGCTCGGGTATTTGAGGCTCAGCTGCATCTTCTAGAGAAACCATGGGGCAGAACTCGCTGTCAAATTAAGAGTGAGTTTAATGGCACTTAGTGGTATCCATGAGTAAATCATGCAGCAACACGTGGTGAGGAGGGGATACCCTGGGAGTTTGGAATCACCACAATTTTTAATGTTGCTCCGCTATTAGCCTTGCAAAAATGTGTGCTCTACCTCAATATCCCCAGAAGCATCAAGAAATTGCCGCATTCGGCCATTAACCACCCATTAACCTCAGCCGAGAAAGTTAGGGTTGGTACCTAAATGTGTAAGGACTCTTAGTAATGAGATTTATGTTTTTGCAAAGCCTCTCAACCTCTCCAGTGCAGGAAGGGAACAAGAAAACTGTGGAGTTCCTACAGTTACTAAATTGTTCTTAGAGATTTTTAGAATTTAAAATGTAAGATTTTTTTAAATGTTATTTTTCTTTACTGTATCGCTTTTTTCTCTCTTTTAATCCAATCTTTCTTTCCATGATGAAAGGGCTTTGATGAATAGTAATTGACTTGAAAAGTTAACGCTTTTTCTCTTCACAGATGCTTCAAGACATGCTAAGTATTGCCAGCATTTTCTGTTTCTCTTTCTTTCCCTCCCTTTATTTCACTTTCTGGACTTGACTCTAATTCAAATAAGCTGGTTTCCTTCTTGACTATCCCTTGGTTTCTTTCTCAATCCTTAAACTTCAATGGCAAAGGAGGCAGACTGATGGCCCCCCCATGAACCCCACCACCCCCCACTAGGGCCGTAGATGTCCCATCGCCATCTCACTCGGTTATCAGCTCACACCTCCAGCAGCTTACAGGGCAAAGAAAAAACTTCTGAGCTGAAGGTTCAAGAGAAAAAGGAATCTAAGTCATGGAGCCATGGGATGCCCAATTCCAGCAAATGCAGAATCTAAAGCCTTGCCTGACTGGATGGACGATAAAAACACCCTATGACTGAAGGACAGACTGGTCTCACGATGACCCAGCCCAATGTTTATCTCCCAACCAACAACAAACATTAGCCTCTCATCTCAGAGCTGCTTGGGGGATCATACTGTAGACTGCTAATTTTTGCCTACGTAAGTTCTTCGCTGTGTAAACCTTTGGGATGTTTTATTTTGTTAAGACACTATAAAATTGCAAATTGCTGTTGTTGTAGTGCTATGAGACATCTAAAAAGAGCAGAGCATCATGAGAAGGCCATTCATCCCCTCAACCTCTGTTCTACCTTTAATTAGGGCACAGCTATATCTGTGAATTAACTCCAATTACCCACCTTGTTTTCGTAACCCTTAATTAGTTTGCCCAACTAAAACCCATCAGTCTCAGTTTTGAAAGTTTTAATTGACTCCTCCAGCCTCAGCTTTGGGGACGTGAGTTCCAGATTTCCACTCCCTTTGTGTGAAGAAGTGTTTCCTGACATCACCCCCGAATGGTCCAGCCCTAAATTTGTTATGGCCCCTTGTCCTGCATTTGTCCTACCAGAGAAAATAAAGTACTCTCTTTCGCAAAATATGGAAATAAAAAGAATGGCACAACTTCCTTCATTGGTTCAAACCTTGATCAGCCATTTGTACAAGTCCATATCCACACTATTTTTTATTAATGGGCTATTTTAATTGGCACAGCCTTGGTGAGATTGTTGAAAATATTAACAGCCCTTTCTGTCCTGAAGGATTTAGCACTGATCAGTAGCTCATTTCATCAAAGTCCTATTATTTCACAGGGTAATACTTTTGAGAATTAGTTGCCCTTTCACAAAATCCAGGGACATCATTAAAAGGGGCTTATAAATGCACTTTAAAAAGGAGCAGAATGCTTTCAAGTCTGCTTTTGTTCTTAATAATGATATATTTACTTAAGTGTAATTGAATGGGGAGGATAAGACATGGGAACATGAGACTCACATTAGCAAGCTTTAACCATGAAGACTTTTGTCCAAGGAAAATTAATTCACAGTCTGTGCTAATTAATATTACAAAAAAAAAAGACTGGATAAATACTGGTTAGAAATAGGACTAAATAGAAATATATTTAAAAAAATCCAAGAGGAATGGCTAGACCCGTGCAATGAAGGAGGATAAGTTGCTTTATAAATTGTTAAGATTTAATGGGGGTTTCATTCAATCCAATATAAACTGGGAAAATCCTACTGGTTGATGGTCAGAGTTGGCAAATGATTGACTGCTTCATAAACTCAGTGTCTAGGGAAGCAGTGTTCATTTTGACACAGCATTTGCTAATGAGCCAGACAAAGCTTCAGGAAATAACCTTGGGAATCAGTGACCAGAGAATGAGCAGGTTTAACATGAACTGGGACCCAATTAAACCTAAGGCAGGAGAAGCAAGGTTTAGCTGCAATAATGCCAATAGCACAAAAGGGACATAGCCATCAAACTGAGAGGTGAATCATAGTACTGTGGCAGCTTGAGGGAAATCGTCCCAGGACATCTCTGCAGGCGTTCTCACCTTGAGAAGGTGGGGATGAGCTGCCTTCTTGAACCACTGCAGTCCTTGCGAAGTAGGTACACCCACAGTGCTGTTCCCTTTGTTTTTGCAGTTTCTCTTTAATGGGCTGCCTTTTACTTTACCTCTGATTTTGTTAACTTAGTTTATTTGGTTTGACTCAAAAAAGTAACAGTACTGTTGGGGAGGCATTCCAGGAGTTTGACTCAGTGACCGTTAGGGAGTGGCAATAGAAGCAGGAGAAGGTCATATGGCCATTTGGTCCTTTGAGCCAATAAGATCATGGCTGATCTGGTTATAGTCTCAGATCCACTTTCTTGTCTGCCCCCCGTAACCCTTGATTATCAAAGATCTGTCTAACTCAGCCTTGAATAAACTTAAAGACCCAAAGTTCACTACTCTCTGGGGAAGAGAATTCCACACACCAACAATCCTTTGGGAGAAAAAAAAATTCTCCTCATCCCTGTCTTAAAAGGGGGTCCTCTTGTTTTTAAATTATATCCCCTAGTTTTAGTCTCCCCACAAGAGGAAATAACCTCCAGGTATCCACATTATAAAATCCCCTCAGGATCTTGCATGTTTCAATAAGATTACCTCTCATTCTTCTAAACTCCAATGGGTACAGGTCTAACCTGCTCAACCTTTCTTCATAAGATAAGCCCTCCATTCCAGGAGTGAGTCAAATGAACCTTTTCTAAACTGCTTCTAACACAATTATATCTTTTGTTTTTAAATAAGGAGACCAGAACTGCACACACTATTCCAGATGTCATCTCACCAAGGCCCTGCATAGCTCCATTAAAACTTCCCTGCTTTTATATTCCATTCCTCTTGCAATAAATATTAACATTCATTTGCCTCCCAATCGCTTGCTGTACCTGCATACTAACTTTTTGTGAGCTATGTACCAGGACACCCAGATCCCTCTGCACCATCGAGTTCTGCAATCTCTCTCCATTTAAATAATATGCTGCTTTTCTATTCTTCCTGCCAAAGTGGACACATTCACATTTACCCACGTTATACTCCATCTGCCAATTTTTTGCCTACTCTTTTAAT